>NW_017729004.1:56938889-56941750 GCF_001723915.1 Gavialis gangeticus | reverse complement strand
GGGGGCCCCCCCCTCCCCCCCCCCCCCCCCCCCTCCGGGGCCCCAATCTCCCCCCCCCCCCCCCCGATTTACCGGCAAGATGTTGTTCTCCAAGCTGCCAGGCTTCATTCCTATAAATTGGCTATAGGATCGATAGCAGCTTATATGGCTGATTAATAATCAGCTATTGGTATTGGCCAAGAAAATCTTTATTAGCGCACCCCTATATGAGGCTTTTGACAGCTGTGCTGTGTAGAAAAGGTGGTTAAACTATTATGAGGCTGTGATGAACCTCATAGTTGGTAATGTACTGAACTCACAGGTACCACAATTATATCATGTTCTCAATCTGTATTTATATATAACATTTTATTCTAACAGAAATTTCTCCTTTTACTCATCTTGATGGACGTCATAATCATATACAATCCGCCTAAGACTACCATATTCTAAGCAGCTGTATTCTATATTTCTTATACATTCATTATTTTCATTGAACTCTGTAAGAATATCTTCTTTATCAAGAATTCAGAGTAAGGTCCTATTCCCCCAAATCAAACCAAAATACTATTGCTTTGTCTTTTCCCCAATGATTCTAGAAGCATCATATATAGTTTAAAAAGATCAAAAACAATCATTCTACCTGCTTAGTGTGAAATGTACTTTTGTTTTCTAAACACACATACAAAAAATATACACAATGACTGTGGGAAAAATAGATACTAATAGAACCTGACCATTATCAAATTATAAAAATGCATTAAAATCTTCTGGATCTTCATGATTATTTTCTATATTTCTCATTATTTTTCTACTTCACAAAGTGAAACAAACTGCAAATTCTAGCTAGGATTGTCAGTGCTCCCAGATGAAAAAGGGACTAATCTAATCTATGATTTCCAAAGTAATGTCACACAAAAAATATTATTGAATTAATTAATTGGGAAAATGATAGGCATCTGTTCTTATTACATCAGTTGTGAATTAGCACATATTACCTATGACAGCAAAGAAATAGAATTTGATCAGAATTTGAGCTACCTAAAATGAACTTTGGGGAGAATAATTTTGTTTTTGTTTTTGTTTTTTTTACCTATAGCATGCTCTCCATGAAAAGCAGTTCGTGCCAATGCACACTGTACCAGCACAAAGATCCACAACCATGCTACATTAGCAATATTCTAAACAACATTATTTTTAATGTATATACTTCAGGTAGCAGAAAAACACTAGTATGGCCATGTTATAATTTTATTAGCTTTTAAATCCAGGATCTTTTCACAAAAATCGTAAGTTGGTTTTGCCCGTTCCTCAAATAACCCTTCTAGCAATAGCAGCTCCCTTTTATCACAGCAATTTTCTCAGACTAATTAGAAACAAAAGGACAAAACTCTTTCTTCAATCGCACTATCAAGTACTCTTAATTTAGGCTGATTTTACTAAGAGCAGAGATTAGCCCAAATTTGTAATGCAGTTGTTGGACAGATTGGAGGCAATGAATGCAATACACTTGGTTACAGTAGTGGATATTTAGTTCTAAACAGAAACGTCAAATGATGGCATTTACAAGAGAGTAATAATTTCTGGGAGAGCAATTTAAAAAAAAAATTCAGGCTTAATGAAACATTACAACTAAGAGTTCCAAGTACATGGTGAAAAGAAAACAAACCTTTGCCTTGTTACAAAGATCTAGAAACAAACTCTTTTGTAACTCTACTGACTTTCCTGGAGCTACACCAAGGGCAAATCAGAACCAAATCTATAAATCTAGTTTTTGAGGAGATAAAGCAATATGAAAAAAATCATGCATTTACATAATGATAATAATACAAAAATGCCCATGTTATAATATAAAAACGTGAAGATAAAAGGGTTTTTAAAAACATTTTTGTTCCTTTCCCACTATGTTTGATTTGAACATTTCATTCAACTTGGTCAGTGAAAACTCCCACAAATTATTACTCTCTCCCAAATGCCACCATTTGACATTTGTTTAGAACTAAATATCCAGCTACTATAACCAAAGTTCACTGCATTCGCTGTTTCCAGTCTGGCCCACAGCTGCATTACAAATGTGGGCTAATCTCTGCTCTTAGTAAAATCAGCATAAATTAAGAGCTGTTGACAGTGCAGGTGAAGTAAGATTTTTGCCCTCCATTTTCAAATGAAGGTGAGAGAATCGCTATGCTAAGAGGGAACAGCTATGATAAAACAGTTTCACTCAGGTGGAAAGAAGGATGTTTTCATCATTTTTATCCGTTTTGCTGGTTTGTTTCTTCTACTCCATCTCCACATAAGTGAAGCTGCAGGCATGACTTGGGGCTCATCTGTGCAGGAATCAAAGCGTGCTCCCTGTTGTGCCGCAAGCGCAGGCCTGGTCTTGCCAGGGTTCAGGGTGTAAATACTAACCTACATTTATTAAGATTTTACTACATGGCTATTACTACCATCGACTATTTATTATTAAATTATGATAACTCCTGAGGCCAAACCTCCTCTTCAGCTGACATCCCACCAAGTCTTAGGCCAAATAGGTTGGCTGCACTGAGCCGGGGGTGCCTGCAGGCTGGGCCAGCTCCAGCCCCTGTCCCCAGGCCTCTGGCCCGTGCCCAAGCTGTTTCCAACCTCCCCCCACAGGCGGGGAGGCTGCATGTTGTCACCAGGCCGCCAGGCGCCCGCAGGACAGAGCCCTCCCCGGGGTCCCGCACTGGGCTGCCTTGGGGCCGGGGGCGCTGGCAGCAGGGCCCCTGGGCGGGCCGGTACCTTTCTGAGCGAGGCCCTCAGGGCGCGGTGCTCCTGCGTGTACAGGGGGTGGTCCGCGGCCCCCTCCCCCGCCGCCGAGGAGCCGCTGCCCCCGCCCAGGGGCCGGGCCGGGCCGCGCT
>NW_017729004.1:56934650-56938570 GCF_001723915.1 Gavialis gangeticus | reverse complement strand
GGCCACGTGCAGGGGCGGGAAAGCGGCGCCCGGCCTCCACCAGCGCGTGGCTGCGGCTGCAACCTCGGGGCGGGCGGTGACCTGAGCACGTGTCGCGCGCGCGTGTGCCCGTCCGTGTGTGCGTGACCTGAGCACACATGGGGGGTGTGTAACACGCAGTGTGTGTGAGTGCACCACCGGATCACACATTGTGTGTGTGTGTATAATCTGATCACGCATGGTGTGTTTGTGTGTGTAACGTGATCACACACTGTGAGTATGGTAGCATGCATTGTGTGTGTGGGGAATCTGATCACACGTGTGCGCATGTGTGTAACCTGATCATGCATGGTGTGTGGGGGGGGGGTGAGACCTGATCACTTATGGTATGTGTGTCTGGGGTATGCAATATCACATGTGTGTGCACTTGTATCCTGGTCATGTGTGTAACCTGATAACGCATTGCATGTGCATGTTCTTGTAACCTGATAACACAGTGTGTGTGTGTGTGTGCGCGCGCGCATCTGCGTGTGCGTGGAATAAGTTAAAACCTGGCTTTCCAGGCAGAAGTTGTTTTTTATTGAAACTACTCAGTAAACACAACGGCCGAGACATGTCATGCTAAGCAGACACTAGAAGCGAATGTCCTTTAGAACAACGTTCAGGATCCGGCCCCTCCAAGGGAAGATCTTCAGCAGACAAAGCCATATCAAGTAGTGAGATACAGCTGTGTCCTACAGAATGGGTAACGAGAGCCTCGTTCTATATGTGTTTTTTCTTTTTTTTTTCTTAGAAAAATCCAAGGACCGATGGAACCGAGGACAGCTAGTCATTCAACTAAGGGATAATACTACATGTTCCAGTTGCAGGAGAGATTTTATGCAATGACACAGCCTCCTTTCTCCTTAAAGGGATTCTTATCTTCAGGAATACCCTTAACCAAAGGATCTTCGCCAGATCTTTCTTCAATGTAATTCTTGATCTCTTCAGAACATTTGGACACCTTAAAGAAAAGAACAGAGATGATTCTGCTTTATAAATGGCAGTTGTATTCCCCATTAAAATAAGACGACAACCATTTACTTAATAGTATTCTGTATCTCTTATAGATAAAGCATCTGATCATGAAAATGCTCCATGTCAGGCACAAAATGGCTGGAGAATTAGTCCTTAAGTTTAAAAAAAATGGCTGGAATAACCTCCAAACTTATTCAAACTGAAAGTATTTTTAAAATAAAGTTTGTTTTATCTAACTCTGTGCTGTAAGATGGGTTGTTTTGCTTCCAACCCAGCCAAAAATGTAGGATGTGTCTTCCACAAGTCTGTGTTCCTCATGAAGACAGAAGACTATCATTTTAAAAAATGGCTAATAAGGTCTCACTCTTTGGGTACTAAACTTGAGACACTTTTTAGAAGTTAGATATTTAGAAAGAACACCTAGTGTCACATTATCCCAGCTCTAGAGCCTTCCTGCTGATGTCGCATAACTGGGACTCTTCAAGGGCTTGGAGGTATAGTGGGAGGGAGAGTGCTCAGACAATTACCCCCCCGATAATCAGACTTCTTTAAAGTGCCTGAAGTTATGCCCCTCCAATCAGGTATCACTGACATTTTAGCTAAGTTGTACTTGTTTAAAAAAAATGCGCAACTCAAAGATGTATCTAGGGCTTTTATTACTCAGTAGCAATTACACTCCTGTACGACTACCTCTGTCTTTAATAAGATTATATAAGGCTTAGACTTGCAGTTGCTGCAGAGAAATTCTCCACTAATTTCAAAATCAAAATAAAAACATGCTAATTTACTTAAATTAGGATCATAAAAAACTCCCCTTGAGCTCAGTGGAACTTGTGGACATGTTTTGCAGGATCAGTGAAATTTGAACCCATTTTTTAAGTTTCCAAAGTCAGTCTCATTTCACATGTTTTTCCCCAAAAAAGTAGTTCAATAATCTACTTGTCATAACAAAAATCATCATAGTATAGTGCTACAATAACAAGCAGGCATGTTGAATGAAAGAAAAAAAATGGATGCGGAAACACATTTCCCCTACGGGTTACCAGAGGTTAGCACAAACAGCAGTTAGTAAAACGTCTGATAAATTATGAAAAACACATTGACCTTGTCCTTAGTGGTATTCCAGTTGTGTTATGAATGAATATTTTGCATGAAAAATTCATAGCAAAGTAATATGTTATCTGTTAACATGGGGCTATTAACTCCCTTCCCATTGAGAAAGCCACAATAAAGGAAAAAACCCGGAGAAATGTTTGGTCTGTATTATCTAACGTGGAGGGGGTGGGGGGCGGGTGATGGTTTGAGGCCATGGGTGTCATTTGCAAGCTAATGTAACTTGAACATCCATGGACAACTCAGATTTTGTGGATCCCTCATGCTTCGGTCGCCATAGTTCCCCTCTTTCCCTTGGCCACATAATACTACATACAATTGCAGTGCCGTACCTAGACTCCTGGCAGCCCCGGGCGAACTTTTAGTATCAAGCCCCCCTTCACCAGAGACAATGGTTCTTTCGTTGCAAGCGTCTTTATCACATCTGTGGTATCGATGTCTTCAAATAATTTGTTCTCAATTGATAACATTGCCAGTCCCGTACATGCACAATACTAAGACTTTTTTTCCCCTCAACTTCCCCCCCCCCGGCATTTTTGAGCCCCCTTTCTGTCCGTACCCCGGGTGGCCACTCAGTTCACCCATGCCATTGTCTGCATCTGTACCAGTCGCAATTTTTCACTGGTATGTAGTGCTACATAGAACAGATGTTTCCTGTCTCCTCCCTGTCAGTCCCAACATACCCCTGAATGCCTGCAGAGTGATAGTTACCCAGTCAGCAGAAAGAAGCTTTGACAGACTGACAGACTCTGGAAAGGGGAGAACTTGACATACTGGGTGTTCTTTGTCTTGTACTAGATTAGGGGATTTACCTTTCCATTCTTTACTCAGCTCCTCGGGATACCATCATGACAACAGAACCAAAGGATCTGAAACACTTAGGAGAGGCTCTAATGGACTATAGACTATGAACAGTTAAACCTTAGGCCATAAGAAAGAACCTCTAATTAGAATAAGATCTAATTTCTCATAAATTATGACTGTCTCACTGTACAGAGCAACTTGGGCTACAAGTCTTAACACGCATGCCTATCTTTCCCACCATTAGCAGACCCATTGATTTCAAGTGGGACAAACAGAAATCAAAATCAAGTGTCTGAGTAAGTTTTTGCTCTGAATAAGGACACTATTTTATTTCAGTCCAAAAGATGAAGATTCTGTTATACTTTGGTAAGAATCTCTGGATTTTTCCCCCCCAATGAGGATTACTTAATAGGAAATTTCATCACTAGATTATGTCACAATACTATAGAGGAGGGAATTTTATATTCCATTTAAGTCAAGTAGACTTAAATAAGCACTTTTGCTTTTGAAAGGTGCGTGGGATATAGATTATATGCATGCATAAAACTTGTATGAAAAAATGTGTGATATTGTTAAGGATAAATTTCACTAACAAAAGTAATAAAATGAAAGAGTGACAAAAGAAAAATTAAGCGCAACAGTAGCCTACCAGTTTCTACATCATGCAGGACCCCCAAATATGCATTCCCCATGGCTCACCAAAAGCATCCGGGAATGTCTCCTTGCTAAAAAGGAGGCTTACACGCAATGGAAAGACGGGGTCATCATCAAGGAGGGCTATTCTGCAGTTGCTCGGGGATGTAGGGGGTAGTTAGGAAGGCCAAGGCAGAGATGGAACTGGGACTAGTTTCCCAGATTAAGGACAATAAGAAGTCTTTTTTTAAATACATAGGGGGTAAAAAGAAGGTCCCAGGTAATGTGGGGCCCTTGCAGGACGAGTTGGGAAACTTGGTCGTCACACCAGACGACAAAGCTAACATGTTTAACGATTTCTTTGCCTCCGTCTT
>NW_017729004.1:56932888-56934422 GCF_001723915.1 Gavialis gangeticus | reverse complement strand
GGACAGCATGGAGAGGGTCCAGAGGAGGGCCACTCGCATGATCAGGGGACTGCAGGGCAGGCCCTATGAGGAGAGACTACGGGACCTGAACCTGTTCAGCCTCCACAAGAGAAGGCTGAGGGGGGATCTTATGGCCTGTTACAAACTGGTCAGGGGGGATCAGAAGGCATTGGGGGAGTCACTGTTCCCCCGCGCACAGCCACGAGTGACCAGGAATAACGGTCACAAGCTGGCAGAGGGTAGGTTTAGGTTAGACATCAGAAGGCGCTATTTCACGGTCAGGGCGGCTAGGGTCTGGAACCAACTTCCAAGGGAGGTGGTGCAAGCTGCTACCCTGGGGGTTTTTAAGAAGAGGTTGGATGAACACTTTGATGGGGTCGTTTGACCCCAGTACTCTTTCCTGCCATGGCAGGGGGTCGGACTAGATGATCTTCTCAGGTCCCTTCTGACCCTAGAAACTATGAAACTATAAAAGCCTTAGACTTCAAACCATGCTTAAAACCATGGACTTCAGTTATAATAAAAATGTATTTTAATTTAATTTCTTTTCTTGCTAAATTAATCATTCCTGTGCATCCTAAGAAATATATTTTAGTTGTTTCAGTATTTTTGAAGTGGGGATGAGATGTTTTGGTGCTTAGATAGAGCCTAAACCCTACTGGGTCCATTGGGTATAGCTGTAATAATACCAAAAGTAATCAAGCTAATGACATCACAAGATCTTTTGTATAAGCTAACATGCATCCCTGGCCTCAATATTCCTAAGCTAAATTCCTGGACCTGCAGACTAAGCACCTATGTAACTTTAGTCACATGATTAATCCCATTTACATCTCATGGGTGCTTAAGTGAATACAGGGTCAGGACCTAAGCACAACTCAGCATTTTAAATGTAAGGCCCTGTCCTCTTTTCACTCAAATTGATGGGATTCTTATCCATAATGAGAGAAGCAGGTCTAAAGCCTCTGTGTTAAGAGTGTCCTTCAGAGAGAAGTGGTTAGCCTTGTTAGCCCGAGAAGGCAAGGTAGATTTGCACCTTGCATCTGATGAAGTGAGGTCCAGCTCACAAGAGCTCAGTCGTTCACAAAGGACTTGCACAGAGGGGGAAACTGAGGCAGGGGAGGAGAAATGGCATGCCTAATGTGACCTAGCTGTAGTCGGTAATAGCAGAGGTAAGGAGCAGAATCAAGATCTCTTGTTTTAGGCAGGACAAATCCTGCATCTGTGCTGGACTGGGGGACCCCGGAGGTGGGATCCTGGGAAGCCCAGTGCAGTGCTGTAGCCAGGAGGCCGGTGCTGGGAGGCCAGGGCCGGCCCGTACAGCTCTGCTGTGAGTAACCAGGCTCGACAGCTGCTGAGCCCAATGGCAGGAGCTGGCGTCTAGGAGCCAGCTAAGTCTCCTAGCGGCCGGCAAGGGCCTCCCTCCCCCGCGGGTTCCCCCTTCCCGCGCAGTGCGGAGCCCCCGGGGGCGCGAGGGCTGGCCCCCCGCGCCGCGCCGCTCCGAGGGCTCGGCCCTCCGCAGCTCCCGCGGCCC
>NW_017729004.1:56927387-56932470 GCF_001723915.1 Gavialis gangeticus | reverse complement strand
GGCCCTCCGGCCCCAGGGTGCTTGCTCCGCTGCCGCCCGGGGCTCGCTCCCGCCTCCCCGTCGGCGGAGCCGGGCGGGCGCTGCCTGCCCCGCGCTCGCTCACCGCTTCTCTCTGCAACGTCACTTCTTTCTTGAGCTGCTCCACTTCCATCTTCAGCTTGTCCTTCTCGGTCAGATCCTCGATGTTGATCACGGGCATCTTCCCCCTGCGCGCGGGCGGGGGACAGCGTTACCCGAGGGGAGCCGGCGGGTCCCGGTGCCCCCTCCCCGCCCCGCGCCCCGGGGGCCGGACTTACTGTGCTCCGCCGAGATGTCCCGGGCCCCTCAAGTGGTAACTCCCTCTGCAGCCAGCTGCCTCCGGCAACTTCCCCCGGCCGCTCCCGCTCCTGGCCCCGGCGCCCGCGGGCGTTTAAATCAGCAGCATAATCGCTCCTAAGCTGCTTAGACCAAGCGGTTTGACCCCCACCCTGCTGCCTCCCAGGGCATTTACCCTGCCCGCGTGCGTGTGCTCGGCCAGCTCGACATTGCCCTCCCTTCACACCATCCCCGGCTTCAGCCCCTCCACGCCCGGCTGGCGTGGTGCAGCCAGGTAGCCACTCTCGTGCGTGGTCCCGGCAGCAATGCGGGGAGCAAGGGGTTAATCCACTGAGACCCCCGTGTCTCTAAACTAGTCGGAGCAGTGCGTTAGACCACTCTGAGCCATGTCCACAGGGCGAGGCACGGTCAACGGGCAAGAGGAAGCCGCCTGGAGGAAGCTGCCTGGGAAAGGATGTGTGTCCAGTCATGTTCTCACTCTAGCTCATCTCTTGAAAGGAAACAGGCCTGCTAAGGAAATGGCCGGCCTTTTCCTGCACGGCCACACACCACAACCAAAGCCGCAGAGGAAGTCTGCAAAGAAAAAGGAAGAGGAAGAATATACCCTTCGTAGCCCCAGCTGTGAACCAGAACACTCTTCTGGTTCTGAATGCTCTCTGCTTCGTCTTTTTCTATTCCAAGAACAAATCCCTTCTTTCCGTTCTCTCTCTCTTTCGTATGACATTTTAGGATTACAACATTCATACAATGTCATAGATTGATACCTAAATTTGATAGCCATTCAACTGCTTCAGGGGTAGCTGCATGGATTGATTTTAGATCACCATTAAATGATCTAATTGGACAATCATCCACAGTCACAACCCAGACTCTCTTTGATTCTCCCTTTATGGAGCAGGTGTCCCTATTTTCCATGAAGTGTGTCTTCTTTCCATTTAATTAAGAACATCTGTAAAAGCCCAGAACACCTGGCTCATCTCACAGCACTTTCCCTGGAGTCACTGACTTGGTAATGGCAGAGCCCTCAGTCATGTCAGGTGATATAGCAAGCTCCATGGAAGAGCCCTATGGTTTATCCTGATAATGAAGTCTAGTGAAGGGTTGTAAATCCAGCCTTCCTGTTCTGCTGTTTTCTTCTGTCCTTTGTTTTCCCCCTAAATAACTTCTTTCCTATTTTTATTACATGAGGACCTAGGAGTCCTAAGCATAGACCAGGAGTTAATTGTGCTAGGCACTGTACTCAAATAGTTCGTAATACCTTGCATTAAAATGTACTGTAAATGCATAACATAATCAAGATCAGAAGCATCCTGCATTAATAAACGATTTCCAGGGCCAATTTTGTATTAAGTTGCCTTATAATTTGTGCCAGACATTGGGAGCACCAGAGGGAGAGGCCTGCTGAGGGTGGATATGGCCAATTTTTCCTGCATCAGAGTGGCAATTTTGAGTGTGGTGGCCAGCTAACCTAGCCTTGTCCAAATCAGGATAGATTGGACCAGAACAGATAACTAGGTAACTACTAACGCTTGAGGCGTGATTGGTTCATGTATAATAGGAATATGGCGCCCACTGCTTGAAGAGTGCTCATTCATATACAGTAGGCATAATCTATTCTGGGTCTGCCAGAAAAACTCGGTGCATCCATATCCAAAGTTCACCTTTGGTAGCAGAGCCCTCCTTTCTGCTGATAAGCAAAGTGCCATCATCTGACAAGATGTATCTTTGCTGCTAGAGGTCCCTTCAGCAGCTAGCACCTTCCCCAGGGACACTTCTCACTCTGGTGGCACTGCTGCTAAGTGTAGCCCCACAGAGCACATGTTCTGGCGGCTTAGCATTAGCAGCTGTATTTCCACAGCCTTCTGTTAGCATCTTTGTGCCACCTTTCATGCAGCCCTATATGCCTGGCATATTATATGAGATTACCCAAGATTATATATAATATTCTTGATTTATTTTGTGGATGACAGCATGTTTGCGAGACCTTGATTCTGGCTTTTACCTGTTAGAATCACAGGATTTCACACAGGAATCCATGGCCACATCTACATGAGATGAGCCATGCGTTTGCGGCAGCACAAATAATAGCAGCACAATTTTTTGCCACTGTTTTGTGCTGCAGTTCATGCCCCTGCCCATGGGCTTTGCAGCGGGACACATTGTCCTGCTGGGGCACATGGCATGGGGCTCTGCAGCACATGGAGACAGCTCTGGGCTACCTGCTCCCTGATCTCCATGTTTGCTACCAGGAAATGCAAATTAGCAGTACCGTGCACAGTTTAACATGCCAGGCATACGGATGTACAGGCCAAAAACCTCACATGCCTGCACATCTGGCTCTGGCTTATAAGGTTAAAAACACTCTAAACCAGGGGTCAGCAACCCCCGGCACACATGCTGAACCTAGCATGCAAGGCCATTTTGCTTGGCACACCACTGCCAGCCCGGGCTCTAAGCAGCTGCTGCCAGCCACGGAGCCCAGACTGCTCCCAGCAGGCAGCTGGGAGGCTGCAAGCCCTGGTGCAAGCAGACTGGGCCCCAGGTACTGGCTGCAGCCTGGAGGCTGCTAACAGCTGCTCCGGGCTCCAGCATGACAGCACTTGGGCACTTTCCAAGGTAGACATTGTAGTTTTTTTGGCACTCCGGCCAAAAAACGTTGCCTACCCTGCTCTAAACTATTGCAGACAAGGTTCTTTGGGTGAATCTGGTATCTTTTATCAGACCAACTTAAATAGTTGGAGAACAATTTTTAAGCAAGCTTTCCGGTTTTGAACTATTTAAGTTGGTCTAATAAAAGAAATCAGATTCACCCAAGAGCCTTGTCTGCCTATGTCCTTAGACCAACACAGCTACAACCTACTCCCCTCTAAACTATTGCTATTTTTATGAGTTCTTTTCAACAGAAAAATTGCTCTAGTAGTTTTCTGTAATAAAAAAGCAAGTGAAATCTAAGAGCTGGCACTTTCCGAGGAGTGCCTTGAGTCTAAAAAGGTTCAGAACCAGAGATTTATTGAATAACTCCTTAGCTATCTCCTCTTCATGTATATGCCAAGTATAAGCCCTACTCAGGGAATCTAGTTTTTGCTACTTGCTGGGTCAAAATGACTCCAGCAAAAACAAATCATGTTCAACTTAATCACAAGAAAGCTCTGTTGGCTTCAGTGCAATAACATTCAAGTAAACCAGATTCCACCTCAGAACCCTATAGTGTTTGCTGTAGTGATTCTATTATTTTCTTTCCTTTTTTTTGCAAACACTTCCACATATTGACTAACATCTTGTTGCCTTGCTGAAGTTAAGGAAGAAGCAACTGAGTTAATACTTCATTGTACTGAAAGATGACAGACAGGTTTAATTTAAACATTGGTTTGTACATGCATGCTGGTGAAAATAAAAGCTGATACTTGTATGATGACCTTTGTTTTACTGTTTTTGCTTGAAATGGCATTTGAATGGTTTATTTTCCGTTCCAACAAAATCAGATGGATTCTAAAGAACATGAGTCTAGCTACATTTATATCACTTGAGAGTTTGTTAATATTGGAAAGATGACATTTTGACTTTGCAAGAAATACAAAATATGGTTTTGCACTTGATAGATCCAGGCTTTATTACATTTGATATTGCTAATAGGCCTAACTTAAAAAAAACAAAAACAAAAACCCAGGACATCTGTTATTAACAGTCACAATAATAAGATTACAAACATGACAGATGTGTCCTTGTGGTAATAGCATGGATTGTAGTTCAGTACTTTGATCAACTCACTGAACAGTTCCTTTTTTCTATAGCAATTTGAGATATCTTTAAAAAAAAAAAGAAAGAAAGCATGGAACAGGAAGAAAGTCTCCGGTGAGGTGTTACTGATATTCTCCCAGAAGCCCGGTGCTTTGTGGAGCTCTAAGTTGGCTTCTTCTGCTTTGTCAACTCTCTTTTTCTTTCTTTTTTTCAGAAAGTGTCTTGTAAGAGCTGTAAAGTCTGTATCTACCACTACAGAAAAGTTGAATCCTGAATTCTAGCAATTTGTGTTAATTACATTTTCTTCTAAAGGATACAGGTGTACGCCCCACTTCACATCTCAGCGTGCCCTAAAGGCCATGCCGAGATGCCACTGATGGAGGGGCTTCTCCATGTTCCCTTTTTTACTAAGAAATGCAAAACTCAAGGACTCTTGGTTCAGAGATGACACCTTTTATTAGACCCACTAAGACACTGCAAAAAATAATAATCTTTTTTCTGCAAGCTTTTGGACCCACAGGCCCTTTATCAGGCTCAGGGAAAATTAAAGACAGTAAAAAAAAGTCCTCATAGGTAGGAAATAAACTTCATGACTTTTTTTTTTTTAACTAACAAACTATTTGCCGTGCTAGACTGGGCTCTAGGTGGCCTTACATCAGTGCTTCCCAACTTTCTCCAGCCCAAGGCACACTTGCATGAATACAAAATTTCAGCGGGGCACCTGTTAAGGTATTCCTTATCCTCATACCTATTGCAGCTCATTGCCATGGCACAATTCCCGGGCGCACCTGTTCGCTGCCGACGGCACTGGTTGGGAAACACTGTCTTACATGGCCTCAATGACCGGGAAGTCCGCCCCGCCAACAACGTAGGTAACCCTGCGCAGCCCAGCCTAAAACGAACCGGCCCTGCTCTCTGTCCTCCTCCCCCCCCGCCACAACTAATTGCGAGCAAGGGGCGAAGTGCCAGCTCCGCGGCAGAGGGGAGCTAGGACACGGAGGGGCCCCGTGCTGAAGCCGCCCCCCGGAGC
>NW_017729004.1:56920997-56927156 GCF_001723915.1 Gavialis gangeticus | reverse complement strand
TCCTTTGCCCATGGCCGCCTCGTCCCGCCCCGTGCACTGCCCGCTGATGCTGCTCCCGCTGCTCCTGCTGCTGCCTCGGCCGGCGGCTGCCCAGGCCCCGCAGGCGCTGACAGGTAAGGCCGGGGGAGGAGGTGAGAGCTGCCCCTGCCCCTGCCCCTACCCCTACCCCGGGCCTCACGGCGCCGCCTCTCCTTGCAGCCGCGCAGCAGAGCTGCCTGCTGCCCGCGGACGACGGCCCGTGCCGGGCGCTGCTGCCGCGCTGGTACTACGACCGCTACACGCAGACCTGCGAGCCCTTCTCCTACGGGGGCTGCCAGGGCAACGCCAACAACTTCGAGAGCTTGGAGGACTGCGAGAAGAGCTGCTGGCTCATCCGGAGTGAGTTCCCGCGGGCCGGGCGCTGGGCGGGCCGGGGCGGCGGGCTTCATCTTCCCAATGCATGACCTGCTGACATGTGCCGGCGTGCCAGTACATCAGGCCCGCCCGCTTTCTGCAGCCCTGTGTCCTAGCCGCCTGGTTTCCATAGGTCCTTCTGCCTCCTAAAACTCCTTACCCTGCCTCCAGTCAGCCCTGTCCGGGGTAACATCACCCACCAGCTTCTGGCAGTGTTTGAAGTCCCTTTCTGCTGCCGAGGGTGCCCCACAGTGCTGCACCTAGACTCCTGGTGGCTCTGGGTTAACTTCTAGTATCCGGCCCTCTTTGCCAGAGAGACTGATTTTTATTTTATTTTTTGTTGCAAAAATCTTTATCATAACTGTGGTATTGATGTCTAAATAGTCCATTCACAATTGATAACATTGCCAGTGTGCATATTCATAGATTGTAAGGCTGGAAGGGACCTTGGGGTCCAGCCCCCTGCACCAAGCATGTGCAATATTAAAACTTTTTTTGCAATTGTAATTCTTTTTTTCATTTCTGGCCTGCCTTTCCCTGGGCAGCTGTCCAGTTTGCCCATGCCTGTGTCTGGGTCTGGCGCCACGTGGCATGTAAAGAGTCATTTCTGACCAGCTGGTTCTAGGCAAGGCAGGAGAAACTCCCTTTGGGGCAGGCAAGGTTCTTTGAGTGGAGGTGATAGCTTTTATTAGACCAACTAAATAGTTGGGAAATAGTTCTTTGCAAGCTTTTGGGCACAAACACACCCTTCTTCGGGCATTGGGACACTGCTGCTGTTAGGAGTTCGCCAAGGTAGAAAAGAAGCTGAAGTAAAGGAGAAGTTGGTGAAGATGCAAATATGTGGAAGTTTGGGTGGGGGGGAAAGGGTGGGGAGGGTGGGAAAATGCATCTAGCACTTGAATACAAATAATGCAGTAGCCAGTACCTTCTTTGTGTCCCCAGTTCCCACAAGCTGACCCTCTGAGGGCAGGCGGACAAAGTTTTTCCTTCTTCATTGGATTTTGTCAGCTGGTTTTCTCCTTGCTTTTTTTTTCGGTAGCAAGGGATGTGCATAACATGCTGCTAGCCATTGGGCTTATGTTGTAGTTCTTGCTAGCAGACATTCCCACTGAAACTATTTATTTGGGTCAAAAGAATGGAGCTTTCTTGGGACTTTGCTGGCTAAATCAGCACAGAATCACTCCACTGGAGGAAAGGAAAAAGGTGGAAGGAGTGATATGTTTGGCTTCTCATTGTCCTCTACTCCAAATGTTTTTAAGGTATCAAAGCCCCTATTAAAGTTATTAGCTTCCTAATCTAAGGCTTGTTATGTTGTAATAAAGAGTACTCTTAACAGATGTGAATTAGCTATATAGGCACAAGTTTAAATATAGGCCAAAGATAAATATGTATCACGTGAATTGTATTGTTCTTTCTAAAGTATCAAGTTACTGAGGATGTATCTTAGACACTGGAAATCGTAATTGCTTTATTTTCACTTATATTTAAATGCTTTTATTTATTTTTTTTAAACTTTAGAAGTCCCCAAAATATGCCGGATGGAGGCTGACCCAGGACCATGTCGAAGTTATCTATCAAGATATGCCTTCAATCTAAGTTCAATGATGTGCGAGCCATTTATCTATGGTGGATGCTATGGAAATGACAACAACTTCAGAAACCACGATTCTTGTATGGAGACATGTGCACCTCAAAAAAGTAATGATTACTTAAATATTTTAATAAAATAAATTATTTTAATCTGAGGCAGAAGGGAAAAGTTATTTTTCTAATCCTTAACTCTGGATACACCTAAAAGTAGATTTTCACTCTAAAATCAGACATTTGTCTCTCTAAATCAGACATCTGCCTGCTGTTAAGAAGTGATTTCTGAGCCAGCTTGGGCATATTATTTTTTGTTTATAGATTTTCAGGTATCATCATGCTGTTACCTTTCTTAATGTTCATGATCCAAACCCCACACTCAGTTATAATTTATGGATCCATAACATCTATGGATTCCAAGGGGTTGTATGGGTGTAATTGGGAGGTGTTGTGGGGGGGCACAATTTCTGCACAGAAGCAGTTTAGAATAATAGTGTGATTAGTGTGCCTAAGGAGCTAATGTCCAAATATTGAGCTCAAGGAAAGGGTGCCTTTCTAAAATTAGAGACCAGAGTGGTATAGTCATAGGCTGCTTGTTTTTAGCACTTTTATGTGCCAATAAATGTTGATTGCCTGCATGTCTCTGAATGACTTACTTTAAGTGAAAAAAAGATAGTTTCTCTGAGCAGATAACTCTATCTAAACTCAGCCCATATATTATATCAGATGCCTAAAACTGCCTGTGGATGAATAAAGAGTCATCACAACATACATCACAACTGCTTCATTGGTTCAGAGAAAAGCTAGCAACATTTTTCTTAGTGAAAAGTGAATTGTGTTTAGTTTGCCTTTTGCATACGTACCTAACAAATATGCAAATAGGATGGGTAACAGAAACACAGTCTGGATGAGGCAAAAATATAATTTGATTCTTGTGGATAGAATCAGTTCTGATAGAGCATATTTAGTTATATGCATTAGTTATTGGAAAATAAAATAGAAAGGGTAGAGGGTAAAATAATGCCTTTTTTAGCCTATTTATTGATTGGGTAAGCAAGCAGGTTTCAGTCCTAAATTATTCCAACTCTTCAAATACCCAGTGCAAAGTACTGCATGTAGAGAGAGAATCAGAACCTCACTTGTGGTGGTAGTGTATTTGTATTCATTAGAATCTGGCAATTCTGGAATGAGGAATGGAAGGAGAGAGCCCTAATTGAAGCCACTGCAACACTGAACCACTTCAAAGGGAACAGGATTGCTTCTTCCATATTTGTTGTGGTTTATGCATTATAAGTCAACTGTACTGAGACCACAGTATTTTTTTTTTTTTTTTAAGCTGGCCCCTCACTGTGCTACAGCCCAAAGGATGAAGGACTGTGTTCATCTTCTATACCTCGCTACTACTACAACTCAAAGAGTAAACTGTGTGAGGAGTTAAGCTACACTGGCTGTGGTGGAAATTCCAATAACTTTGTTAGCAAGGCAGATTGTTATAAAGTCTGTAGGGAAGGTAAGATTTGTTACACTTTTATTATCAAAACACTATATATTAATTAGATACTAGTATTTATGTTGGTTGCCAAAACACATTACAGATATTACACTTGCAACTTCTTGGAGTCAGTATTTTCGTAATTAAGAAGAAAGTGAAGCCTATCCTGAGCATGAGAATAGCTTAAAGTAGAGCCGTGTGTAGACAAAATGAGGGGCATGTGTGCACGACACTTTGAAGTGAGCTAAATGCTTTTGCACTGCTTTAATGGTGTCGGTGTTTGCATGCCTCAGCGGTGTATTGTGCATTAATTCCAGCCACTGTAGGAAATTCAGCTACATAAAGCACCTTAAATGACTTGGGGTGCAGCAAACTAAAACTTTCCAGTATAAAAACTGGAAGTAAAGGGCTGACACTTTGAACGTTGGAATGAATCCTTGCCTCATGAAAGCTAATGGAACTCTTGCAACTGAGGCTAGGATTTCACCCAAGATTTTTTTTTTTATGGGAATCAAGATGAAGTCAGTCAAACTCCTCATGATAGTAAACACTCTTTCCTGGTGGCACTTCCAGGATTGGACCCTGGGCTGAACAGACAATATTGCTTCTGGCCTGCTGTGCATTACCTGATTTATTTATTTATTTACTTTTCATTGCACAGTAACATTATCTGTGGTACAGATTTAGCTAAATTTATATTACTATTATTTGAAATATAGTATAACCACAAATAAATACAAAGAGGGAGAGAGGGAAGGCTGAATATTCAGCTCTACTAGTATCTGACTGCTTACCAGGATTAATTCTATAGGCTTTATTTTTATTTTTTTCAAGAAGAGGGGGTAAGGGAAAGGAATTTAAAAAATATCATCTATATACTATAACTAAGGCACTAGATAGCAAAGTCCAAGTGCAATAGATCAGATTCTGCAGTAATCTGTGGACTTTGAGTTTCAATAAGCACTGGTATACCAAAAGGCATTAGTGTTGGTTCTACTGTGTCCATATTCATTTGCATACCTTTTGTAATGTGCAGCTTGGAATAGTGCCTGTAAAGAAATATTTCAGGCAACTTAAACACCACCTTTCTCCCTCCCTTTCTCTTTCCCCACACCCCAAGGAATTTCTCATGATGCTCTCTTGTTTTCAGAGCTGATTTGAACCAATTTTTCATGGAATCAATATATATTTGCATGAAATAAAAAAATATTTTTTTACCTTTGCAAAAGTATCTGTTAACTTGTGCATTTTAGCTTTGTTTGCTTAATTCTGTTCAAAGAAATATGGCTATGACTTTTTCTAGTGAGGAAAATATGTTTTATTTTCATTCTCATACAACTTAAAGTGAAGACATTTTGTCTACTTTTCCCAAACTGCTTCTTGTTCAGAAAAAAAAGATGAAGGTAAATTGCAGTACCAAAGAAGAAGGTTTTGGAAAATGTTATAGTATGTGAAACAGGTTGCTATTACAGAAAATGTTTTGCAACATTAGTTATAGCTGTTGCTATCAGCATGGTTGCTACAGGAAATATGATGGGAAAAGTGAGGAATGATGAAACTTTGTCATACTAACTCCACTTCTTTTATTTTCTTAGCAGGGAATAAAAAAACAAAAATCAAGCCTAGAAGTAAAGTCATGAGGAAAATGATGAGAAAACTACAGAAAAAACCCTCATGAATCTAACCTAAATCTGAAAAATCCCAAATGTACTATTTTGATATAATTTTCCTCTTGTGTAATACAACATGTACACAGTTTTATGTACCAAAAACTAGTTCCGTCTTTCAGAATTTTTTTTTTTTACATCAGATACAGGTTTGTTTGAGTTTTTTTAGACAACTAGTAATGTGAATTGGTTTGAGTTTGGTTTTTTTCTGTTGTATTGTATCTGCAGTACTACTTTGCTAAAGACCAATATTTAAATTTCCATAATTCTATGGGAAAATGTTACTACTGTGTTGGGAGAATAGCCCAGCTGTTACAAACCTATAAGCTTTGAAATACCCATGATCTCTTTGTTTTGACTAAGGGGAGCACAAAGCAAGATCCCTCCCCTTAATTTGAAACATATCTTTTTACTGAACTGAAAAATAGCTGAATCATCAAGATTGTCTTCAAAGGGTTATAGTACTACGGCTGCACATACTTTTGTTCTTGTGTAAACTAGTCCTCCCTTATAGGGAGCAGTACTGTTGATGTTCCAGGCTTTCATGCACTTTGGTGATACTGAAATTAAAATAAAATAAACTGCAAAAATTGGGAGTAGGGTCACTTTGACATTTATCTTTTTTTAAGAAAGCAATTAATAAGCTATTTAAATGTTTCAAATGAAAATGTAGCGACTGCATTTTTTTCCTAACAGCTGATACTGCTGCAAAATTATGGTCCAGATCTTCAGGAAATATCTTCATAACTTAATATTTCCATAGTAATTGAAAGAGCTATATTAATTTACACCAGCTGATGATCTAGATTTTCATGTTTACAAGGGAGACTATTAAAGCCTCTAAATGTGGTAGTTTCAGCAATGTTCTGTAAACCCTGTCCTTAATCACTACTGTAATCTTTTCATAAAATTGTGCCTTGGGCCATGTAATTGGGTTTTTGGGTTTTTTTTTGGTTTTTTTTTTTTTTTGGTTTTTTAAGATTCATGCACTTAGCTCGTGTAAATTCATATGAACACTAATAA
>NW_017729004.1:56906920-56915997 GCF_001723915.1 Gavialis gangeticus | reverse complement strand
TGGTTTTTTAAGATTCATGCACTTAGCTCGTGTAAATTCATATGAACACTAATAAAATGTTTTTGAAAATGAGAGCTGTTTTTGTCTCATAATGGTAGTAAGTATCCCTGAAATAGTTGTATAAATGTATTTGTGTAACCAAAATTAAATATTTTAGGATCATATCTGAGTCTAGACATCTGCTGCCAGGTGATTTATCTGTCTTCATCTGAACAAGGCCCCAAGATTGCATTGATGTTAACTCCTCCAGTTTCTATATCTCAGCCAGTAGCATACAGAGCTGCCTCGAAGAAAGGTTAGATAAGCTGGCTGTCTGCTTTTAGGTCTGGAACATGCTAATTAGCACTCTCTAGCAGACTCAATTTAATCGAGACTGTTCCGATACGCTGTAGACATCCCACATGTCTTCGGGCACCTTTGGTGTTGAAGAGTAGCCGAGCAGTTTTAATCCTTTTTTTGGTAGTTTGCTTTTTGCTCTAAGCACAAAATGCCTTCACATTTTAAAGCCTCCATTCTGTCCTAGCAATATCACTTCTGCTGTCAGAATCCTTAGTCCTATGACATGACAGGCTCTTCTTAGCAAGTGAATTATTACTCAACTCATTGTTTCAGATGCATAGAAACATCATCAGGTGTTTCTCTGCATTGGTCCCTGGTTCTTGATCTAAAAATATTTCACTTACAGTGGTTACACTCCTTGTCCCTGTGGAATACAATCATTGACTTCAGTACAGATAACACTGCAATACAGATAAATATTTACAACTTTTCTAATATTGGGTTAATATTAGAATATAAGAAATGTCCCATCTAATCCAGTTTCCTGTCTGACACAGTGGCAGTGTTGTTTCGGGGAGGGTAGGGGGTGGTGAATGAGGCCTGTCTAGTTTCATCTGGGGTTATTAATGTCCTCGTTGCTGTTGTCCTTGGGCGATATTGAAGTGTTGTCAGTGTTGAAGTAGGAACTGCAGTGCTAGCAAAGTCCCAGTCAAGAGATCCCAACACTAATATTGTCTTAAAAAACAGCCACAGACTCAGTTCAGTGGCAAAGATTCAGCAAGGTTTATGGCTTACAAGCACAGCCCAAACACACTTTGGCCTAACAGGTACATCAGATGAGGAGTTAAGGCATTTGTACCTGTGACAAGGTAGTTGGCACAATACCATGAAGCTTCTCCAGGTTGCTACAAAAATTTCCCTGCTTTCTAATTCTCTTTTTATACAATGATGAAAAAAATTACATATTGCATTCCATCTGTATCTTGCACTTCTCAAACTCCTGTACCATGGGCTTGTTTCACATTCTGACCTGGGTGTTCCTGTTCCAGCCTTATCCTGGTACTGAACTATCCTACCTTGTACTATCATTTCTCCTTCCCACCTCTTGGCATGTGAGCCTGCCAAGTTTTGTTTATGAGAGGAGCAGATGCATCTGTCAGGTTTGCTGGTGAGGGTTACTCTGGTCAAGGCTTTAGCCAAGCCTTTGTTTGTGTGAGCAGCATATATTGATCAATGCTCCAGTGAGGCCTATATCTACAATCTTCCACCACCCGCTCCTCTCCCATTGCAGCATTCAGAGAGGTGGATCAAGTGCATGTACTTGTTCTTTGAGAAGACAGAATGAACAAAAGTATTTTTCAGAATTATGGCTGCATAGAGCAGGAACAGAGCCTAATCTTCAGTTTACTCGCATCTTTTTCTATTTGGGCAAAAGCTACTATTTTAACCATTAACTATTTTGTAGCTGAACTACCGGTGGCTCTGAGCTGCTTAGCCAAAAGCTGACAGTGCTGAAATCTGGACTTCATGGGCAGCTCAAATATTTTGAAAAAAGAGCTAAAAATCTTTAAGGTTGTAAAATAAAAAGAGACACACCAACAATAGCTAACAGACACCAAATTGCCCAGTAAAGCATAGCTTGATTAGTAGAATATTAAGAGCATTAGAAAAGAGAGACTGAAGAGGAACCAGGTAGATAAGAAGCCATGAACTCAGTTGATTCCCTCAGCACTGCCTGAATAGACATGTCACTGCTGCTGCCATGCCATTGGTTTTAAACTTTGGGTGGAGCTGAAATCAAAATGAGGTGCAACTTCTCCACTCTACCCCTCCTTAGATCTAATCCTACTAGTCTGAACCACTCCTTCATGCAGCTGAGGGAGGCAAGAGAAGGAAAAGAAGCGTCAGACATCTTACAGCATCCCTGTGTTTCTATTGTGGGCAGAAAAATTAGCTTCCCTAATAGACACACCCCAGTTTTGGAAGGCAAATTTTTCAAGAAATGGTGTGTGTGTGTGGTATGTGGGCATATATGGTAGTTTTATATTAAAACAGAGATTCTCTTAATAAAGAGACCAGTTATCTTAACACACAGCTTGGATGTGATTCTATTCTAACATATGCTGGTCTGAGTCAGAAGTTACTGTCCAAAGTCACTAGAGCTACATCAGTACAAAAGGAAAACAGGGCCTTCTGGTTCTTGAAAAATCTCACCTTCTGTTCTTGACTGCATGGAACACAGGACTTCACTGCAAATTAGATAATATCCAAAAGGCACCTAGAGTACTAGTGTGGATGGAAAAGTAAAACTTAGAGGGGAATCGTGCAGGACTCTACAGTCATTTACTGCTTCCTTGCTTCCACCAAGAGTGGATTTTATAGGAAAAGCTGATAGGGATCAGTGCAAATAAACATTCCAGGACATGAAGAATATCAAACCATATGGGTTTTTTTCTGTATGCAGATAGAGATTATTTCAGTGCATGTGCTTGATCTACCTGTCACTCGAATCCAGGGAAGACTCCCACTGGCTTTCACAGCTCCTGGTATTCTGGCGTGCCATCCTATGCCCATAGAAGACTGACAAATAATAACTATTAGCGCTGCTGCATTATCATACTTCCACTCCAGCTTTAAAAATAGTGAAGTAGCTCTCGCTTGGAGCCCTTTTCTAATAGGCCGTTTTGTTATAAGTAAAACTTCAGATTTTTCTTTCTTGAAAACAGGAATGACAAAGGGAAGCTTGGTTCTGGTTCAATAATGAGGCATATTTTCATACTTTAATCTCTCTTTTTTTACAGTTTTTTCTGGCTATTAGTAATATATAGTCTCTTTTTTTATAACACCTACACAAAGAAATATATCCCAGTGAGAAAGGAGTTCATATACTTTTATGTCTTATGTATGTGTTATTAAGGCATTTCGTACCTTAGGCCTTTAAAGTTTTAATGGTGCATGACACTAATGGAAAAGATTTTGCAACCTTACTCACTATGATTAATATCTTACTTCCTAACAAGTTTAACTGAGCTCAGTATATGTTATTCAATCTGACTCGTGACCTTTATTGGAATTACTAGTATCAGAAGACTTTGCCTGTTTTTTAATATGTTTATTTCCTTCATCAATTTATATATGGGACCCATTTAAAATAGTCCATTTTACTGTGTTCATCTGAAATAGACCCTACTTCCTAATTTATAGTTTAAAGCCCTTAACACAAAAAAAAGCTCAGCCTAATAATGTACATTTGGGAGGACGTGTTTGTCTGTGCTCATTTTTAAATTAGCATCAATCCTGCTGATAAATTTTCTAAAAAAGGCTCAAAGGGGCTCATTTTATTCATTCACTTTAAAGACAATGTTTTATTACACATAAAATGATCTTTAACTTGTCTGACTGATTTCTCATTTAATGAATAGTGTAAACATGCAATCGAGAATGTTCAGTACTTTTTCATTAAGTCACTACTTATGATTGCAACCTAATATCTAAAACAGCAGAATTAAGCACTCCTGGTTTACATACAGTTTTTAAAATGTTATTCCTATTCATTAGGTTTTGAATCCTGTGACTAAAAAAATCCAGTAATTCATTTAATTAGCAGATGACAGATATTACTTTAGAAGACCAACATACATTGAAAATGAAGGATCGTTTCAGCACAGAAAGTATTCCTGTGCTAATTGCCACCAGTGAAGATAATGTAAAGGTTTATGGAAAGATAATTGGCCAAATTTGTTTTTAATGTCACTAATTTATATCTGTAAAAACTCCATTGATAGCTCCACAACAGAATCATTCCATATTTATTTTAGCATAACTGTGTTGAATTCAGCTCGCTATATAGAACAGGTTCTTATCAGTGTCTAAAACATACACATCTTCCACCACTGCCCCTGATTTTAAAACACAGGGCCAAATGTTCCATTGCTATTAATGGTCATAGCCTTTATCCATTTAAATCAACAGAATATTTAGTCCATCATGTTAAATGAATGCTCTGTGATCTGTATGTAAATTGTTGAGCATTTCTCCCCAGTCCTCAGCTGGTGCAAATGAATGGAGTGATGTGATTTACGCCATCAGAAAGGTGCACTATACAAGTAGACTAAAAGGACGATAATTTCACTCAAATCACTGAATTCTGAGAAACTCCTCAATTTAGGGCACCATATTGCACTCCTCAGGGAAATTACCACTAAAATCAAAGTAGAGTAGAAGTTTTGTTTATATATCAGTGTAACATTAGTCCCATTAGTGGAGAAAATGTATGCACAGCCATATGGGTTTTCATCTTTGCCACATGAACTATTACAAAAGTATGGGGAAAAATCACTAGTTCTACAATATATTCCATTTCAGTATGAGATCCTGCTATAATTTTTTTGAGCATTTCAACAGAATAGTGGATAAAAAACAATGCGCTGATAGATTGTATTTCAATTTTAACAGCTTTTGCAAAGTCAGTCACAAAATACTAGTAAGGAAAGCACATTGTACCTTAGACAATAAATGAGAGAAAACAAAATCCTTCTCTGTACTAGTGACTAGCCAAATCAGCTGATTTGAACAGTTGATGTCTAGACATTAGGATAGTTGCATAGTATAGGCCACTGATGTTGACTAGAAAACACTGATTCCCAGTGGAAGATTTTATTACTCCCTGAAAATACGACAAGCTACTGATGCAAATCTCTGCTTTCCTTCTCTATCCTAGACAAGTTAGTAAAATAAGAATTTATCTCTAGCATTTACCAAGACACGGTGTAGAAATAAACAATTTCTAACATGGCAAAAGGTTAAATCATCCTAGGATGACTGTTGTTTCACCATATATCCAAAAGAATAAGTAAATTGTGAAGTACTCAAACCTATAGAATCATTGTGGTTAATAAAGACTACAGAAAATTAGAAAAAAAACTTAAAGGAGCATTACAAAATTAATCAAACACACAACATAATGGCAAATGAAATTAATCGTATAAAATATAGGTACTGCCCACAGAGGGTCTGACTGTATAGTCTAGTGGTTAGGTTATTCAGCTGGGAAAGAAGGATAGCTGGTTTCCAGTCCTCCACCCAATAAATATTTGTATTCTATAAAATGAAATGGACAACTTCAGGAGAGACTACAAAAGCACACCAGTCAACTTTCGATGCTATATAGCCTGGTGTTTAAGACACTAGCCTGAGGTGCAGGACACTTTGGTTTGAATCCTTTTTTGGAAAAAGGCAGACAGCAGATTTGCATACAATAATTAATCAAAGCAATTATACAGTGATAATGAGGACTTGCTCTGAAGGTTCTGGGGTTAGGACACAGGAAATCTGTGTTCATTTCCTGTCATTGCCACACGCTTCCTCTGTGCCCTTAAGCCAACTGATGTAAGTCTACATTTTTAAATGGATGAAGGTGTCTTGTCAAACTTCAGCGGAGATGGAGAGCTAGATCCATACAAAGGACTAAAGTGCCTAAAAATGTAAATGTCTGCCTTTTAGATTTCTGGCTTTTGGGTTGGACTCTGGAAGCCATGTACCCTGTACATGGAACCCATGGGCTACCTGAGTCCAAAACAGCCAGCACCCAAAGCAGGATGCTCCTTAAAATCACAACGGAGGTGCTCACAGGTAGCTCATAAGAAATAGTGAAAGGAAAGCTATGTCTTAAATTTGGCCACATACAGTATTTTTATCCCACTGCTGAAGCATTCCTACGAACACTGCCAACAGGTCAATGCCTGCTTCTCTACTCCCACTTTGTATGTGCCAAACCCAAAGATGAAACTGCTTTAAGGGGACCACCTGGTGCCCTTCTCAAGCCCATTGGAGACAAGGAGCTCCTGAGTGGCAGTAAGGGGCATTTCTAGCTGTTAGTTTCACTGGCTCATTTCTGGGTTTGGCACTTCTGGAGTGGGAATGAGTTTTCCTTAAAAAACAAGCAGAGGTCACTTTTATCTTATAGGAGGTGATAGAGGAATGTGTGGTGAGGTGAGAGACCTGATTCATTTATTTTCCCTAAGATCTCACACCTCTCTCACCACCAACCTATAGGTAGCATGGAAGGAAGAGGTGTCAGGAGAGGGGCTGAACCACAGACATTATAATAAAGGGGCCTTGAAAAGTATCTACACAGATAAACAGTAACATTTCATTTCTCAAATACTTTGTTAGAGATAATATTACAAGCTGTTTAAAAAGATGGCCACAACATGCAAAACAATTAAAAATAAATATAAATTTTACTAGGAATTGTGAAGTAGTATCTATATTGTAGTTTCAGTTAACAAGCTGCAGCAAATATAAGTGTATGTTACCAAAGGATAACTTTAAGGAAAGGTTGAGTATTGAAAAACATTGAGGGGGTAATTCTATGCTGTGGCTTTAAGCAACACAACTTAAAACTCACAGCCAGTGATGAAGAGGTTGATATTAGGGCTGTGCGAGACTTCAGACCGTGCTTTGGATCCAGAGAAGATTCAGACGCTTCCAATGCCGAACCAGCATGTTCGGCTCAAAGCACCGGCTTCTTTAGGCTTTCCGAAGCGGTTTGGAGCTTCTGGCCATAGGATATAATGGGGAATCAATGAAATATCTATAACTTTGTTGTTTGTTGTCTGATTTGGATGAAACTTGCAGGGGTGGTAGTCTCTGCTGAGAGCATGAAGCCTGCCAAGATTCAAGAAGTTAGGTGCAGGGACTTGGGGGGAACTGCACCCCAAATTCTTGAAAGCAAGACTCATGTCACGTGTACGTGTTACAACAAGGGGGGTGGGGGTGCAAAAACTGCAGGGATGGTGGCCCCTGCTGAGACAGGGGTTTGGGGGGGAAACTGCACCTCAAGCTGCTGACAGGCAAAACTCGTGACGTGGGTGCTTGTGAACTCTCTCTGTCTTGGGGCAGTTGATTGTCTGTATCAGTTATTTCCTCTCCTTAGTCTGTGGTTTTGTAGGTGTTAATCCTTGCTAATTAACTCATTATCTACTTATCTAATTAACTCATTATATATCTGTCTGTCATTTGATCCCAGTACTCTTTCCTGCCCATGACAGGGGGTCGGACTTGATGATCTGCTCATGTCCCTTCCAACCCTCCCAACTATGAAACTATCTACTGTCAGCAGCTTGAGGTGCAGTTCCCCCCAAACCCCTCCACCTATCTCCTTGAAATTTGGCAGGCTTCATTCTCTCAGCAGAGGCTACCATCCTGGAAAGTGTCATCCAAATTAGACAAAATACAACAAAGTTATAGATATGTCATTCGTTCCCCATTATACCCTATGGCCGGATCTTCAAAGCAGCTCCAAAGCTTCGGAGCCACTTCGGCCAAATCAAAGTGGGAAACCGATTCAGAGCTCTGGATTGGATCCCTGGCATCCGAAGTGGCCGGATCTGAAGCCATATTGAACAGCTGCCTATTCACACAGGCCTAGTTGATATTTACCCTAGTCTTGAGATGCTCCAATAGCTAGTCACTGCCCTCAGTGTAATTTAGACAACTTCGGGGTCCCGTTTGAGATATAGTAGCCTCCTTAGGGTTACTGATAGCACTTGCTGGAACCATTACAGTTCAGTGTTCTTTAGTCCTCCCCTGACATATCCATCCTGTTTCCACACCTACCCCACAGTTTGACTTAAAACCATGTTCCCCTGTACCAGGGAAATTCTTCTTCAGTTTTTGGAGATCCTTTATCATGCTCCAGCCTTCACCTTATATAAAGAGGTCATAGTGAGGGTAAAGATTTCATCCTCATTAATGCAGTGATGCAATACATGGTTATCACCCTTATGAATGAACGTAATAGATTTATAGTATGTGCTCATAAGGACCTTGCGAAATTGACTTCACTAAGTGTAAGACTGTCCTCAGCTGTGTTGGAAATCAATTTTAATCACAGAAAATTTGGTAAAAGCAACTCCTTCACCAGAACCATTCTTCCTAGTGGACAAATCACTAGAACTGAAACAAACTGAAGTATCAGTATATGAAGTTTTAGAGGACATGGATAAACTCAACCATAAGAAATCACCTGAACATAATGGCATTACTTGAGAGTCTTGAGGGAGGTCAAATCTAAAATTGTTGAACTACTTAGTATAGTATGCAACTTAGTGCTAAAAACAGTTTTGGTACCAGAGGACTGGAGGATTGCCAGTAGGGCTGTGAGAAGTTTCGGTCCCTGATTTGATTCAGTGGAGATTTGGCCTGATTTGGCAGCTGAATCTCAGAATCTGAATTGAATCAGGAGACCCATTAATCTCTCTGAATCAAAATGGAATCCTATGAATTGATTCGGTTCGGAGAGGTTCAGAAAGATTCGGCGATTCGGACACAGACAAAGCTTTAAATGTTTTTTCTACAGACATCTGGGTACCAGGTGGCTTGTGAATGCTGAGATGCTGCGGTGGATGGAGTGTCCCACAGCAGCATGGTGGGGTCCCCAGTGCACTCAGCAGCAGATCCAGAAGTGGACCAGAAGCACTTCCGGTCCACTTCTGGGTCCACTGGGGAGCGTACTGGGGGCCCCGGTTGCACACCCTGGCTTGGTGACTCCTGGGTCTGGGGGGGCATCTGGAGTCCCCCCATGACTGATCACTGAGATGGGAGGGCATGGAGGGCCCCCCAGCACACTTCCCGGTGGACCTGGAAGTGGGCCGAAAGTACTTCCAGTCCATTTCTGGGTTCACTGCCCAGCACGTGAGGGGCCCCACAAGCTCCTGTGGAACACTCCATCTGCCCCAGCATTGTAGTGTTCTTGAGCTGTTTCATAGTTTCATAGTTTCTAGGGTCAGAAGGGA
>NW_017729004.1:56903761-56906909 GCF_001723915.1 Gavialis gangeticus | reverse complement strand
CAAATCAAATCACTGTCTCTGATTTGGGCCAAATCTGAATCGAATACAGCCCGCTTTGCACACCCCTACTTGCCAATATAATTCCAATCTTCAAAAAGGCCTCCAGAGAGAATTTAGGGAACTACAAGCCAGTGAATCTAACCTCTGTTCCTGGTACATTAGTAGAAGCAATAGTTAAAAAAGTATTGTTCAACACTTGAGTGAATAGGACTTGCTGGGGAGAAATAATCATGGTTTTTCTGAAGGGAAGTCATGTTTCACCAACCTATTAGAGTTCTTTGAGGATGTTAACAAGCATGTGGAGAAAGGTGATTCAACTGAAATAATGTATCTGAACTTCCAGAAAGTCTCCCACATCAAAGGCTTGTAATGAATTCAGATTGTCATAGGATTAGAGGGATGGTCCACTTGTGGATCAGAAATTGTCTTAAACAGAGAAATGAAAATGAGGTATTCATGGTCAGTTTTCATAATAGAAAAAAGCAAGCAATAGGGTACCCCCTGGATTTGTGTTGTCAGTGCTGTTTAATATAGTTATGAGTGATCCTTCCAAATCCAAGATATCTAGAAAAGGGGGTGAGTAGTGAGGTGACTGAATTTGTAGATGATAAAATTATTCATAGTGAAGACAAAGGCAGACTATGCAGAACTACCGAAGGATCTTGCAAAATTCAGTGAATAGTTAGCAAAAGAGCAGATGAAATTATGTGCTAACGAGTGCCAAGTGACGCACACGGGATAAAATAGCCCAAAATATACATACACAATAGTTCTAGATTAACTATTACCACACAGGAAAGGGATCTTGGAGTCATTGTGGACAGTTTGCTAAAGACATCAGCTCAATTTGCAAGAGTAGTCAAAAGGGCAAATAAAATGTTAGTAATTATTAATAAAACAAAGTATCATTATGCTCCTTTATATGTAAATTGTATCCATGCCTTGAATGCTATGTGCAGGTTTGGTCTCCACACCTTTAAAAAAGTATGTAGAAAAACTGGAAAAAGTACAGACAAGGGCAACGAGGATGATCAGGAAAATAGGAGGGCTTCCTTACGATGAAAGACTAAATAGGTTAGGACTTTTGGCTAGGGAAAGAGATGCTTGAGGAGGACAAGATAGGTGTCTACAAAATATTAAAAGGTTCAGAGCAAGTAAATAGGGATTTATTATGTATGATCTTTCAGAATATGACAACTAGGAGATGTAAAGTGAAACTATTAAGTAGTAGGCCTAAAACTAATAAGAGGAAGTACTTTTCACACAGTGTGTAATAAACTGTGGAACTCATTGCCACAAAAATGGTACAAGATAAGCTACAAGATAAGCTAAGAAAATACAGGCTAGATGAAAGCACTATAAAGTGACTATATTACTGGTTGTATCCTCATATTCAAAGAGCAGTCAATGCCAATGTCTAGCTGGGAGGAGATAACAGATAGGGTTCCCCAGGTGTCTGTCTTGGGTCCAGTATTGTTTAACATTTTCATTAATGATTTGGAGAATAAGATTGAATGCACACACAGGAAATTTGTGGATGACACCAAGTTGTGTGGAGTTGCCGACATTCCAGATGGAAGGGCTACTGTAAGCAGGTTGCCTAGCGTGTGGGTTTCTGCAGATAGGTTTTGCCCCCTGAGGAGCTCTTCAGCCAGTCCTCCTAAATAAAGCACAGTCTTTGAGCAGCAAAAGAAAAGAACAAATCAATGAAAGAAACCCTTCTGCTCTGTTTCTGGCACTAGGACGGGGAGCCCTTTGGCTCTAACTCAGGAGCAGGCAATTACTTTGGCTGGATGACCATTGCACAAGTTTTTGTGAGCTGTGAAGGGCTGCAATGGTAGCCCTGCCCCTTGACTGGTGCCCCGCCTGGTGGTCACCATCTTGGTACTGGAAGTCCCACCCCTTAACCTGTGACCTTTGTCACCAGAAGCCCCTGCCCTTGTCCCAGAAGTAATCCTCTTGGGGAGGGGGTTTGTAATCTTGGAACTGGAAAAAAAATTATATACTAAAATCTAACATCCACAATCATTTTTTTAATTTTATTTTAAAAAGATTTTTTTTTACCTGATTTGTGGGTGTTTGTGTCATGTATATAGAGGTGATTGCATAATAGCACAAAATGAAATCTTGCTCTTGTATATTGTGGAGGTGTGGAGGGATGTGGGGGTATGGGTAAGTGGGTATGGGGTTTTTAGGGGTCTGTGGGGCATGGGGGAGGGTGTGGGGGTGTAACAGGGGGCCTTCTCAGCCAATTTTCCTGTAGCCCACCCACCTGTTTCTGGGCCAACCACCTGCCTTCTCACCCACCATGCCTTGATGATAATTAATTAATTGATGTTAATTAAGTGGGAGGCTGCCCATTTCTTGCCCCGATGCCAGGGGGCGCTCTCTGCGGCTCCGTTGCTCCCCTACATCACAGCCCAAGCCTCGCAGATGGCATCCAGCTGTTGTCAGTATCACCAGCCCCACACTGGGCCATAGAATTCTGCTATTTGAACCCCACCTGGATCCCTCCAGTCTGGCGGCCTATGCTGCCCTCATTTCAGGCTGCATAGCTCCCTGAGCTGCTTCCCCCTTATGGGTGTGGTCCCCCCTGGGACCTTTGGCTCTACTGGCCTTGGCCCACCTCCAGGCAGGTTGGAACCCCAGACCCTCAGCTCTGGGTGTCCCTCACAGTAGGCCCCTGGTCCTTTGACCCTTCCGGCCCTGGCCCCAGCATGGACCAGTCGGGGGATGTCAAAACAGGTTTGAGTCTATGGCCCCACTCTCTCGCTGGGGTCCACCTTCCAGACCCTACAAGGGGGTAACCCACCTGGTTGTGGGAGCTGGGGTTAAGGCACACTGACCTGCCTTTCACTGGGGTGGTAACTGGCCTGGGATTTCCTGGGGGCTCCCGTGCCACTGAAAGGCCCACCAAGCCACCCACTCCTGGCAGGGTGTAGTTTTAGGTCATGCCCAGGACCAGGAGCCTCCTGACCATCCCCTACAGCTCCTCCCTTACCTCCAGATGATACCTGCAGCCAGGCAATGTTGTTGCCTGGCCTCCCAGGCAGAAAAATGCCCTGTTTATATGGGCAACCCTGAATCCAAAATGGCTGTTCTAATCAGGCACCTGCTGGCTGCTGTCTTCTGGCCCTTAAAGTGGCAG
>NW_017729004.1:56898463-56898761 GCF_001723915.1 Gavialis gangeticus | reverse complement strand
GCTGGCTGCTGTCTTCAGGCTGTTAAAGTGGCAGGCACAAACACTGCCCTGCCACAGGGGATATGTGTGGATGTGGGTGGGTATGGGGGGTCTGTGTGGGGTGTGTTTGTGGGAATGTGTAGGTGTGTGTGGGTGGCTATGGGGTTTGTGTGGTGTGTGGAGGGGGAGGGTGGCTGGGGGTATGTGTGGTGGGGTGTATGCAAGTGGTAGTGAGAGGCGCTCCTCCCAGAGACCTGTGGGTATGTCTGGGAGGGTGCATGTGGGGAAGGGTGTGTGTGAGGGTGTGCCGTGTTTGTGG
>NW_017729004.1:56887139-56893463 GCF_001723915.1 Gavialis gangeticus | reverse complement strand
TGATCTGGTGTATGCAAGTGGTAGTGAGAGGCGCTCCTCCCAGAGACCTGTGGGTATGTCTGGGAGGGTGCATGTGGGGAAGGGTGTGTGTGAGGGTGTGCCGTGTTTGTGGGGTGTGTGATTTTGTGTGGGGGAGATTGTGGTTGAGGAGTTTGTGGGGGAGGGTTAGTGGATATGGTGGGATGTGCATGGTAGCCCCCCGCGCATCCCCCACTGAGCCGGTCATTACCTGTCCCTGCCCTGCAAGAGTCCGGAGCCCACATGCCCTGAGGCATCTCTGAATCACTGCCAGCATGCCCCGTGCCCACTCTGGACTGACCCTGGCAGGAGCAGGTCAGCCAGACACATGCACAGCTCTGACCTGGCCTCTGCACCTGCTCTTCACAGCCTGGTCATGGTACGTCCTGCTGCCCCCTGGACATGTAGAGGGGCTGGGGCGGCTCCGTGCTGGACTGCCTTTCTAGGCATCTGCTGGCCCCAGCCCTGTGGTACTGGTGGGGACCCATGCACAGCCCTGAACTGCCCAATGCCTGCTGCAGACTTGCCTGCTCATGCTGAACAGCTGCAGCAACAGCAGCGCCAGTGGGACAGAAGTGTGCATGGCACAGGAGAAAAGTGGCCCCTTCCCCTCAGTGCTGCCCAGTACCACAGGGCTGGAGTCAGAAGCTGCCACCACCTGAGCTGCCTAGAAAGGCAGTCCAGCATGGAGCTGCCCCAGCCCTGCTGTGTGCCCATGGGACAGCAGGACAATCCGCTGTGAGATGATGCCTGGGCCAGGCCAGACTGAGGGACCTGCTGCGGGCCAGAGAAAGCCCCTCCATGGGCCAGATCACCTGTGGGTCATATTTTGCCCAACCCTGCTCTAACTCCAGCACAGTGGCCAGGCCCCTCCTTAGTAACAAGTTTGTTCTGCTCAAAGCTTTCATCTTGCTTGCAAACTCTGTCCTAACCATTTGCTACTTTTCTGCTTTCTCTCCCCTGGGGTTTTAATTGCCCAGTGGGACACTCCTTCATTATCCAAATGCCTGACAACTCGGCTCTCTAAACAAGGTTGGCAGTTCCCTCTTAAAGGAACAGACTTCCTTGTTACAGTTAGGATTCAGAATGATCTGGATCAACTGGAGAAATGGTTGAAGTCAAATCCGATGGTATTCAACAAGAACAAGTGCAAGGTCCTGCATTTGAATAGAGGAATTAAAGGCACAAATACATTTTGGGGAATGATCAGCTAGGTTACAGTACTGTAAAGAAGGACCTGGGGATTACAGCGGACCTTAAGCTGAATATAAACCAACAATTTGTTCTTGTGGGGAAAAAAAGCCAACAACATATACTGGGTTGTAGTAACAAGAGTGTCTCTTGCAAATCAAAGGAAGTGTTTCTTTCGTTCTATTCAGCACTGATGACGCCTCACCTAGATAACTGTGTTCAGTTTTGGGCCTCATACTTCAAGAAAGATGTGGATAGTTTGGAAAAAGTCTGGTGGAGAGCATCAAAAATGATTGGAGGCGTAGAAAACATGACTTATGAGGAAAGGCTGAGAGAAGTAGGTTGACTTAGTCTGGAGAAGAGTAGGCTGAGGGGGGTTTTGAGGACAGTCTTCAAATACCTGAAGGGTTATTATAGAAAGGATGGAGATAGCTTTTTCTCTGTGGCTGTAGGAAACAGAATTAGGAGCAATAGCCTCAAACTGCACCAGAGGAAATTAGGTTGGAGATTAGGAAACACATTCGGACTATGAGGATGGTTAAGCACTGAAACAGGCTAGGGAAGTTTCCATTCTTGGAAATGTTCAAGAGTAGGTTGGACAGAAGTTGGCTGGCATGGTTTCATCAGGGGTGATCTGTCCTTGAGCAGAGGGCTGGACTAGATGATGTCATGGGTTTCCTTTCAGACAGAGGCATAAGAGGGCAGATCTGTGCTCTGGGCAGCAGCAGCGTATAAAGAAGCACTGGCTGCCACTGTGCCTGTGGTGTGGCCACTGCTGTGGCAGCAGCTCTTTTTGCACAACACAGGCAGAAGCTGGGACTGCTGACTTAGACACTCTCTCAGTTACGTTACAGATTCCAGCCCTACTTTTCTATGATCCTTTCCCATGAAGATGTTGTGGAGGCTAATAGCTTAACCCAGTTCAAAAGGGTTAATTCTTAGAGGAAAGGTCCATCAGTAGGTATTGAATATGGTCGACAGAAGTGCAGCCTCTGAATGAGAACTTCCTAAATCTCTGGATGTGGCAATGGGAAAGGAGCAAGGGGTGGAAGATTATAGATGTAGGCCTCACTGGAACGTTGATCAATATATGCTGCCCACACAAAGGCTTTGCTAAAGCACTGGCCAGGTTAGACCTCACTTGCAAACCTGACCAACGCATGTGTCTTATTTGGGGTTCATGGAATGTGAGAAAATACCTGTATTTACTTGATTTACTTGACTAAGTGTTTATTAAGGAGAATTCTTTCCAGTACAGAAAAATTGTGGAGTCTACTGTAATTTCCAAAATTTTGCAAGATAAACACAAAAGTTTCCTGACACATACTGGGAGAAAGAAATGTTTTATTCTGTTTAGTTATTCTTAAATTTATTAAATAATTCATATTTTCCCTTGCAGATATAATAGATAATAGGATACCTAAGATTCAACTTCTGTGATAGCAACCAAATTAAGTTCATTTACTGACCCTATGATAATTTTTTTAATGTTCTTTGATCTGAGATTAGTGAAACTGTGATTAAAGAGGGTTATTTATATAAACTTCAAATAATATGTTCACAGAACTCTCTAAAGCTAGACAAACCTAAAAATGTAAATTCCTATCTCTTTGGACAAAATTCACCACTGTCGCTTTTTCAGCTTTCATACTTTTTCTGCAAAGCTGCAATTGGAGAAAGGTAACAAACCTTATTTATTTCAGAATTATGATGATGGAGGAGTGTTCTTGATATCTAATCATTTCAAAAAGCTCTTTCCAAAAAAAAAAAAAAAAGCAGAAGTAGAGCTCATAGAGAATGATCAAACTCTCGATTACTTTATTTTCGACTGGATACCTGTAGTTAATATTTCTATCTGACATAGAGAGAATTATGCCTTTGAATTTGCTACTGAAGACCCCACACTTTTTAGGATTAAGTTTTATCCTAAAGAAGCTCAGTTTATTTTTTGTAACTGCTCCTTAAAATATCTTAAGATCTTTATCCCAGATCAAATAGGATTCAATGGGTCAGCAGTGCTGGAATCCTTCCCCACTCAAATGAGCATAGATTCGGTTCTTAATAAAAGAAAAAAACATCAACTTCATAATATACAGCTATTCCATATGAAACTATGTAAATTAAATATCTGTCTCTAAAACACCTTGTAGAGGTGTTAGACAGATAGGAACCACTGAGAACTAGTTGAAGTAAAACTAGTGTACTATGCACAAGAGTTTCTCGTCTCTGACACCACTCTGGAGCTAACACACCTGACTCAGGGTTGTTATCTGTTATGTCGAGATTCAGAGCACTAAGTGTTCTTGGGACAGCAGGCACATATTGACATAAGATGATGGTGCCACAACCTTTTATCTAATAACATATTAGATAGAGCACTCACCCCAGCAGGTGGGAATCTTGGGTTTTAGGCCTTCCTTCACTTGAGGGAATTCAAAGCCATAGCTCCCATCTTGAACATGAGGCTACAGAACAATTGGGGTAAAGGAGGTACCTCCACCTTCTCAGTGAAGCTGAGCCACTTTTCAGCCAAGAGCACATGCATCACTGGGCCAGAAAGAGAGCAAGCATGAAAGATTCTGACTGTGACCTGGTGGTCAGCTCTGAGTAGAGAGACCTGTATTCTAGGCCCTCAAGAATGTGTATGCATTATACGTTAAACAACCACTGGATAAACATAATAAATAATCCTGAGGTCAGAGACCAGCTGTCCCATGGCCAAACTGTGTACCCTAGCCAGTAGGTTCCAAAGACATTCTCCCTCTTCTTTTTCTTCTGGCCCCATGTGTGTTGCATTGTTAGCTGCATAATGCCGTTTGTGCATTGCTGGGACACAGTTCTGCAAAGATATCCCATTAAGTTTATGCCTATGGTGAGGAAAGTGGAGTCTAGGATACACTGGGTGCAGTGCTACAGTATTGCTTTATTCTTATATAATGTTTTATGTGTATGACAGTATAACATTACAGATAGATTTTTAGCTGGTGTGAATTGTAGTTGCACTGAAGTTCATGGAAGTATTCTGATTTATATCACCTGAGGATATAGCCTGGGGTTTGTTTGGGTTTTTTTTGTGGGGGTGGGGGAGTTGCAATGCTTATCTATACTGCACAGTCTGAAGTGCAAAGAACATGTTCTACCCAGCAGAAATAAGAATTTCTAATAATTACCTAGCCTTCAAAGACTGGACCACATAATATTAACCCTCCAAAATGTCTTCTTGTACCAAGCAGCAAGCTAATGGTCAATTTATTTTCATCAAACAGACAGCAAAGTAGAATAATGATCATTTTGAATTCAAGATAGAGCAATAAATCCCAACAGAATCAGACCAATTGCCACATTAAGCACACCAAAGATGATTTAAAGGTTTTCACAACTGCTGAATGATTCTAGTGAGTCTTACTCTCTTTTATTGCACTGAAACTAAGCAGATATAAGGGGAAATTATAAACACTGTGACACACTTAAAAGAGATACTTAAGAAAACTATGCACTATTGACAAGGTATATACATGATGTTAAATCTTCCCTCTGTTCTCTATTTTGGAATTGCATGGTTTAGTTACAGTACACAAAATTGTTGGGATTCAGCAATTCCCTGATGTCTCACAAGTTTCCATTTAATAGTCATTCAACATTCAAGAAAAAATATTATTTTCCTAATTCCAGTTTTGCAAACACAGCCAGTTATTAGAGAGGCCAACCAAGTACTCTTGGACTTGTGCCTTATCATATTTACCAGCAATAAAGATTCTGCAGTTGGAACCTAGGTCCATGTGTTTTCCTCTAACTCATGAGCAGAGGAAAGCCAAAGGTGCTATTTATAAGTTAGTTAATGTAAGAACCGTGCCTTCCTTTCTGTGTTGGCGATACAGAAAACAATGTTAAAAAAAACCCAAATGACTTGGAAACGGAACAGCTAGATTTCTATAGGTATTTGGGAAAGTAAAGATGCAGAGATGCCCAGTAAGGATTAGGGTGACCACCTTTTTGAAATGCAGAAGCGGGACAGGTGAAGCTTGCAGCAGAGTGGAGGGGGTCATATGGTGCAGCCCTGCCACCACCACCAAACCCACGGGGGTGGGCACATCTCCACCCCATGCTGTCACCGCTTCCACCAGCCCCAGGGACCAGGTTGCCTGCAGCCACCACAACATCCACCTGAGCGCATACAGAAAAAATGTGGTGGATGGGTGGAGGGAATCCCACCTGGTACTGCAGGGGCAGAGGTCAATGTCCTGCCTGCTGGGGACAGGTTTCATAGTTTCTAGGGTTGGAAGGGACCTGAACAGATCATCAAGTCTGACCTCTTGTCCGGGGGCAGGAATGGCTGCTGGGATCATAATACCCCAGCCAGATATCTATCCAACCCCCCTCTTGAAGACCCCCAAGGTAGGGGAGAGCACCACCTCCCTTGAGACACCATTCCAGAGCCAGGCAGCTCTACCATAAAGTAATGCCTTCTGATATCAAGCCTGAACCTGCTTTCAATCAATTTGTGGCTGTTATTCCTTGTTATCCCAGGTGGCACCTGGGGGAACAGAGCCTCATCTATATTCTGCTGGCCCTCCCTGGTGAGTTTATAGACGGCCACCAGACACCCTCTCAGTCTTCTCTTGTGGAGGCTGAATAGATCCAGGCCCTTTATCTTCATAGGGCCTGCCTTGCTGCCCTCTGACCATGCGAGTGGCCTTCCTGTGGACCCTAGGTTAGCCACATCCCTTTTGAAGTGCAGAGTCCAGAACTGGACGCAGTACTCCAACTACGGCCTGACCAGTGCCTCAGAGGGGATGGATCACTTCCCTGTACCTGCTTATGATGCATCTGTAGATGCATGACAAGGTGCAGTTAGCCTTACTGATGGCTTCTTCGCATTGGCGACTCATGTCCATCCTGGAGTCAACAATGACTCCAAGATCCCTTTCAGCCACTGTGTTGTTGAGAAGGCTGTTCCATAGCCTACAGGTATGTTGCTGGTTCCTTCTCCCTAGATGCAGCACCTTGCTGCATTATCTGCGTTGAATTCCATCCTATTCTCATCCACCCACCTCTGTAACCTGTCTAGATCTAGTTGGATTCTGTCCCTCCCTTCCAGTGTGCCCACTTGCCTGC
>NW_017729004.1:56877121-56882139 GCF_001723915.1 Gavialis gangeticus | reverse complement strand
CGTGCTTTCCATGCCCACCTCCAAGTTGCTGCTAAAGATGTTGAATAGCACAGGCCTGAGGACCGAGCTCTGGGGAACTCCACTGCCCATATCTGTCCAGGCTGAAAACAACCCGTCCACAGCCACTCTCTGGGTGCAACCATCAAGCCAATTTGCCACCCATCTGACTGTGTAGGAGTCAATGCCTCAGTCACCTAGTTTTTTTATGAGAATAGGGTGAGAAACAGTGTCAAAGAGGCTTTCTTGAAGTCCAGGTAGATGACATCCACCTCAGTGCTCGCATCCAAGGACTTGGTGACCCGGTCATAAAAAGAAACAAGGTTAGTCAGATAGGATCTGCCCGCAGTGAACCCATGTTGGTTGCCCCTGAGCATTAACTCCCTTGCTGGGCCCCCACAGATGTGCTCCTTGATCATTTTCTCAATGGTCTTTCCAATGACCAAGGTAAGACTAACCAGCCTATACTTACCCGGGTCCTCCTTTCTCCCCTTCTTGTATGTGGGGACCTCACTGGCCCTTTTCCAGTCTTCTGGGACCTGGCCAGAGCACCACGAGAGCTCATACAGCCATGCCAGGGGCCCTACTATGACCTCCGCCAATTCCCTCAGTACCCTCGGATGAAGAGCATCCAGACCTGCTGATTTAGACATGTCTAGCCTCCCCAAAAGTTCCCTAACTAGAACATCCCTGACCCTAGGCATGGCGACATGTTGCCTGAGCCTGTCCATAATCCTAGTGGGGGAGTTGTCCTGGTCCCTGCTCAGCAATATGGAGACAAAGAACTTGTTGAAGTGATCAGCTTTTTCTTTTGCTGCAATCACCAGTTTGCCAAGCCTGTCCTGTAGGGGCCCCACGTTACCTGGTCCTTCTTCTTACTTTCTGTGTGGGAGGTTGTGCCACAGTCCCCACCCCAGGGTGTGCCCTCCACACCTGGCCAACCCTGGCTCCAGTTACTACTGCTATTTGGCACATGCCCAGGGCATACCTGTTGTTCTTCCCATTTGGGGTATGTTTACTGGCACATACCCAATGCTGCCCACCAGTTACACTGTGGGGTTTTTTTGCATGTGACAGCTGCAGAACAGGACTGAGGATGCAGGCTGTGCTTTCATGGCAGCACAGTCAGAGATGACAGAAAAATGCTTGTAGATACTCAGGAGGTTGGATGGCAGTTGACAGGCATATTTGAAAATGCCAGTTGCACTTCAGGGGTGGATTAGGTGTTTAAAGAAGCTGGTATGTGCCTAAATATCTTTGAGGATCTAGGCCAGGGGTTTTCAACCTTTTTGGATCATTGTGCCCCCTGGCAGCTGGACATGCAGTAGTGTACTCCTGGCCACCAAGTGGGGAGGGAGGAGGTATGGCACACAGCTGGATGTACAGCGGTGCCAGCTGCCATGTGCAAGCTTACCCCGTGCCTGGCTGGGTGGACAGCGTCTGCGCAGCAGCCCAGGACGGTGCATGGGGGCGCTTCATCCCCACCCACCCATGCTTACCCACTATGGCCTTCTCAAGTACCCACTTGACAATCCCTGATCTAGGCCTTAGTCCCTGTTATTTTTACTACAACTCACTGTGCCTACTAAGCTTTCCCTTTAAAAGAGAACTTTTTATTTTATGTTGCACTGAATATTTATACTTGAAAATAAAAGCAAAATTTGGAAATATTTATAGGAGGGTGATTAGTTTAGCAAAATTAAAACCTCTTGCTACTAAGGTATTTGAGCTCATTAAAACATAATGTCACCCATTTAAGTCCAGTGAAATCAGTTTTCACGATGATGCAACCTGGTGTTGTTCCATCTCAGAAATACTTGAACTCCATGGCCCTTTTTTGGAATGTGGGCTCCAGGAAAAAGAGGAAAACAAGGAAATGCTTGTCTTCCCCACCATACCTTCTTCTCATCCTCTGCCATTTGACCTAGGAGCTAAAACTACCACAGCAGACTACTTTTTGACCAATAACTGTGGATGTGACTGGTTGCGTCCTGCTCTCTATCCTTCAGCAAAGGCTCTGTTATGGCATAGAGATTCCAGGGATTTATTAGCTTCTGTGGGTCCATCTTGTGAACCACCTCTGACTGATTTTGCAAACCAACGTCTTTTTGCTGGCAGTTTACAAAAATCAAAACCACACCCATTTTCAGTTACCTTTGACATATTATGCTATGCCAGTGCTATGCATAATTTTAGTTTATATGGAAGTGTTCTCTGCCCAGTCAACTATGATTATTTCATCCTTTCCATTTCCTCTTTCTGTACTTTCTAGTTGTGCAATGAAAAGAAATATGGAATATTCAAAATAGATTTAGGAACAGTAAGAAACGACATCAACAACCCCTCTGATCAATGCAAGAGTTCTGAGTAGTGTGCAAATGCACACACATTAACCTTCTGTAGACTTAAAAAATAATTGATGTTGGGAAATTGTGGAGCTCAGATTCTTAACTGCATTTCCAACCTTTCAGTCCAAGACCTCCACTTGTAGTAGGATTTAGGACAGCGGTGAGCTAACATTCTTACTACCCAAAGTATGTTTGATGGCCTGTGTGGGATATGTTTGTGGTTTCACTTCAGAACCTATAGAAAAAATCATACTGGCAACTAGATACAATTGCCTTAATGACTGCTTGACAAAACCAAATGAGCATGAAGATAAAGACTTCCTAAGCAGCTATCAGGTTGGCCCTTTCACAAGCTCTATAATTCACTTAAGGACAGATTACTCTGTGCGCATGTGTGAAAGAAAAGAGGCTGAGAAAAGGAAACTGCTTGAGGCAGGCTGTCAAGTTTGATGAGACTGTTAAATTAATTTAAAAAGCTATAAAATTCTAAGTCTACACAAAACAATTTGAAGCAATAGTACTGATTTGTGGTGGGTTCTGATTCCCAATTTCAGATGCCTCTGCCATCCAGCTAAAAGAAAAACCCTGAAAAATATATTGCCTTTCCACTCACAACAATACAACAAATGCTTTGAAAGGATCAACCAGAATATAAAGTCTGCTTTTAATCCCTCATTTAAAAATTTTTTTGCTCTTGATTTAAATTCTTGTTTGTTCCCTTCATGTCAGACACTGTTCTGTTATGCGACTGTCTCTCAGAGTTGGATCCAAGATGAACGTGTAGTATCTGACAAGTTCTTTGTTGGTGTGCCCACATTATAAATTCTTTTAGTTAAATGGAAGGAGTACAGCTATGAATTTACCTCTGCTGTCAACTAGCAAGCAAGGTTTTTTTCCTGCATCAGGAGTATTTTCTGATTTTTTGCCAACATGATTTGACTGAGTCTGTTACCAATGGGGATTATTTCACAGTTCACTTGAAATATGCTATCTGAACAAGGATGAAGATGATAGAATAATGTGCTCTGTCCCGATTCCAGGTGAGGACAAACTAGATAAGCCACCCAGTTATTGAGGGTTGTATCCTCCCCATGCCTGGAGGACAGACAAGTGTGTAAACAGCTGTACCTTAACCCAAAGAATGCTCATCATTAGTGAAATTCACTTGTGGTACATACATGTCCTGAAAGGGTGCCTCCCTTGGCTCTGTGTACCAGTTGGTGCAGAAAGCTCTAACAGGGGTGGATGTGTGACAGATCAAGAAAATGCCATGGAGATGTGGGTACAATAGGCCCAAAATAGCAGCAATAGTTTGGATCATGGTGGAATTGCTTCTCCACACTTTACCCACAGAAGACACGAGAACCTTTAGAAAAGAAATGGTGACAGCTCATTTTAGTTATAAGCAGTTCTGTGAATGAACTTATGGCCGAACATGTTCCAGGTAGAAACACATCATAGACCAGTAGAAGTTACGCTACAGAAGCCACCGTGCAAAGGACTTCCTAGAGTTTAAGGAAAATATTTTGGAAATAACAGAAATACACTTTAAACATAGCCTAAAAAGAAAAGAGTTGATTAAAAAAAACAGAATTCCAATCCCACTGATAATTCTAAGATTTCAATATTTAGTTTAATCTGAATCAGGATGAAAAGGAAAAATCTTGGAATTTTTTCTGATATGAAGTATTCCAAAATTATTTTTTATAACGTTAAAAATCTTTCCACTTTTTCATTTGACCCCTAGCTTTAAATAGGTAAAATCAAAACAAATTATTTGAACTTAATGAAACCTTCATAATTTCCCTACTGAAACTATTGAAAAACTAAAATAGCTGAAATATTAACATTTAGGATTTACTGAATCAACATTTTATGGTAGACAAAATGTACATTTAGATTTTTTTCAGGTCTACTAAGCAGTTTCTTGCATACAGACCCCAAGTAAAGTTTCATAGCAGTGAGAGGGAGGACTATAAAGGGAGGCGTACACCCAATGGAAGGGAGGGGCCATCACCAGGGAGGACTATACTGCAGTTGCTCGGGGATGCAAGGGGGCAGTCAGGAAGGCCAAGGCGGAGATGGAACTGGGACTAGCTTCCCAGATCAAGGACAAGAAGTCCTTTTTTAAATACATAGGGGGCAAAAAGAAGGTTCTGGGTAACGTGGGGACCCTGCAGAACATGCTAAGAAATTTGGTTGTCACACCAGACGACAAAGCCAACATATTTAACGATTTCTTTGCCTCCATTTTCCTGAGCAGGGACTAGAACAGTCACCCCTTAGATCCCAGGGGAGGCGCACCTAGGCCAAGGGTTAGTGAGGAACTAGTTAGGGAACTTCTGGAGGGACTGGATGTATTCAGATCAGCTGGTCCAGACGATCTCCACCCTAGAGTACTGGGGGAATTGGCTGGGGTCATTGCGGGACCCCTGGCACAGCTTTATGAGCACTCATGCTGCTCTGGTGTGGTGCCAGAGGACTGCAAGAGGGCCAATGTGGTTCCCATCTTCAAAAAGGGTAGGAAGGAAGACCTGGGAAACTATAGGCCAGTTAGTCTTACCTCGATCCTGGGCAAGCTTTTTGAGAAAATTATTCTGGCGCATATCCACGAGGGGCCAGCAGGGGAGATTATGCTTAGGGGCAATCAACATGGGTTCATTAGCGGCAGGT
>NW_017729004.1:56869332-56872121 GCF_001723915.1 Gavialis gangeticus | reverse complement strand
AAACAAAGGAAAAGTAGAATTTGAGTAGATGATAAAATTATATTATTGAACTTTTCCAGCCCAGCAGACTCAGTAATTTCAGGATCACCTGTTATGTGCCTTTAAGTGAAGCAAATACCAAAATATGCTGAAGGAGTTCAATGAGACTGATGTCAGAATAATTACTCAGTTTAAGAATCTAAAACAAGAAGGCTTTAACATTTGCTGTTTAGATGAATGAGAATTTAACTTATATAACCTTATATAATTTTTCTGTTAAAAATCTTGAATTTTAAGTTAGGTGGGGATTGATAGAGGCTCATCTCAGAATGAAATGTTCTTGAGTTTTATTTCAAAAATTCATTTGAATTCTGACCTATATAGCATGTACTTTTAAAGGTTATAAAATAAATTCAGTATTCATTGTTAGAAATCTTATATTCCATTTCACATAAAAAATTGAAGTGTAGCATCAAAAGGACTTATTATCTGCGGCTTTATCTTATTGTTAATGTAGCTATGACAGCATGCCTTGGAATAAATGGGCCTGGGGCTAGGAGCCCAGCACCCAAGAGGGGGTGAAGCAGGCCTTGGAACAGATAGGTGTGGGGCAGAGACAATGGCCTGAGAGGGCTGGTAATGAACAACTGGTAGCTGTGGAAGGGACTGAAGGGGACGCATGGAGGTCCCAACTGGCCCAGCAAGAAAGTGAGAGAGGGGCCAAAAGATTAAAGAGCTTGAGGGCCACAGACAGAGAGGGAACTTGAGCTCAGGAAGGACTAGGTATTTGGGACAGGTTCTGGTGTCTGAGAAGGACCAGGAGGATTTGGTGGATCTAGGTGGGACTAGGGTGCATTGAGGCCTGTCAGAGGGTAGATAGTTGTGTTAGTGGACTATCTGCAAGGCACAGGAGTGGGTATTGGAGTCCATGAAACTAAAACTTAAGGCAATGACCATGAGCAGCTGTGGTCCTAAAAGTAAGACCAGGCCTGGGGAGCCCTGGGGTAACTTCCCCTTTATCAGAAATTAATAATATCAGGGCATGGAGTGTGAGTCAAGGGGAGAGGGCCCCAAGGAAAGCCAGGTTGGCAAGCACTGAGCGGTCACCAGAGGGCATCACGACCAGCCCTGCGATAATCACTTGCTACATTTTAGTGCATTGGCTGGGAAGGTCATAGTTGGTGCTGGGAGAGATGCACAGGACAGGACAGTACCTCCCAGATAGGATAGTACAGCGAACCCATGGGCGAGTGACAGATGGGGCTGAAAACCTAACCTAGTGACCTCTCAACGGGCCCAAGAGCGGGGCCTGGACCTTGGCATAGATAGGTCCAAAGGCCAGAGAGGGCCAGTGCTGGAGATGAGCATGGGTCAGGGAGCTTGCAGCCAGGGACAGGCATGGCTAAGGCAGTGCCATCACAGTCATGGAGGGTTTGTTAAAGGAAGGAAAGACTGGGAATTAAGAAAAACCCATAGGGTGAGTGGTGAGTCCCAGGGCTTTTCTCAGGTTTTTTCCTCAAAGGGCCAGAGTTGGCTTGGTCAGAGTAGCCTGTGGGAGGGCTAGGGGAGTGAGAAGGGGTCAGGGGGCTCATGCAGAGCCCTCTATGCAGTGTGATGCAGTGGGGAGAAGCAGGGGTCACCCCCCTGCCTGACAGCACCTGGTGAGTGGGGGCTTTTTTTTTAAAGCCCTGGGAGCTGGGGCAGACAGCCACGGTGGGTGGGGGGGAGTGGGCAGGTGTCCCCCCATGGTCCCTTCCCCCAGCCCCGCCTCCCTCATCCCTAGTACTTACCAGCTCCGAGTCCAGCTGCAGCTCCCTGCTGCAGCCGCCGGGGACTGTCCAAATCATCAATGCTCTCTGAATCTTTTCTGAAGATTTGGAGAGCTTTGAATTGATTCGGACCTTTTAATTGGTCCCGATTCAATTCAGATTCGACGATTTGGCCACTGAATCGAGCTGAATCTCCTCTGAATTGAATCACCATCCAAAGCTTCACACAGCCCTAGCAGGGGCCAAGAGATGGCTTGTGCAATGCAGGAGATACCTAGAATGAACAACCTCAGAGGGCTGCATGGAGGACAACTAGGAAGTCCAAGAGTGGGAATCTTCTGGTTCTGGGTAAGACCTGAAACTGCACCCTTCTTGGGCTGGTTAATATGGTAGGGCTACTTGTGGCAGGGTAGCCTCTACAAAATGCCACACACTGCCACCCCAAGGAAAGGCAAGTATGCAGCACCTGCAAATCCTAGCTCCCACTGCCTGGTGGGTTATTCCTTGGCAGGAGAAAGCTAGGGGAGGACACCATGATAGGAAAGTCCTTGGTGGAGGCCAAGGAGGGAAAACTGACCCCAGGCATGGAGGAACAAGTCAGCCGGCCCAGATGACCTCCATCCACAGGTGCTGAAGGTATTGGCCCGTGTCATAGCTGAGCCTCTGGCATGGCTGTTTGAGCACTCATGGTACTCTGGGCAGGTCCCTGAGGACTGGAAAAGGACCAGTGTGGTGCCTATTTTTAAGAAGGGGAGAAGGAGTGAGCTGGGTAACTTTAGGCCAGTCAGTCTTACCTCTATCCTTGGGAAAATATTGGGAAAAAAATCATCAAAGAGCACATTTGTGAAGGCCCAGCAGGGGAACAATGCTGAAAGGAAACCAGCATAGGTTCCTCGCAGGAAGATCCTGCCTGACAAACCTTATAGCCTTTTATGACCAGGTCACATACTGCCTTGACACAGGAGCTGAGGCTGATGTAATCTACCTGGACTTTAACAAGGCCTTTGACACAGTTTTGCTTCCTATTCTCATACGGAAGTT
>NW_017729004.1:56863690-56864332 GCF_001723915.1 Gavialis gangeticus | reverse complement strand
CTGATGTAATCTACCTGGACTTTAACAAGGCCTTTGACACAGTTTTGCTTCCTATTCTCATACGGAAGTTAGCAGGCTGCGGGTTGGACACCTACACAGTCAGGTGGGTGGCCAACTGGCTTAGGGACCTCACCCAGAGAGTGCTGGTTGATGGGTCATTCTCAGCCTGTAAAGAGGTGGGCAGTGGGGTTCCACAGGGTTTGGTCCTTGGACCGGTGTTATTTAATATCTTCATCAGCAATTTGGACGAGGATGTGGAGAGCACCCTGTCCAAGTCTGCAGATGATACCAAGTTAAGGGGGAAAGTTAACACAGCAGAGGGCAGGGAGCAGATACGGCCTGATCTGGAAAGGTTGGATCAATGGGCAGAACAAAATAGGATGCAGTTTAACAAAGATACATGCAAGGTACTCCACCTATGGAGGAGGAATCCCCAGCACACCTATAGGTTAGGGGATGACCTCCTCAGCAGCTCAGCAGCTGAGAGGGATCTTGGAGTCATAGTTGACTCCAAGATGAACATAAGCCGGCAGCATAATGATGCCATCAACAAGGCCAATCGCACCTTGTCATGTATTAGTAGATGCATGACCAACAGATCGTGGGAGGTGATGCTCCCCCTCTATGCAGCATTGGTCAGGC
>NW_017729004.1:56853316-56861611 GCF_001723915.1 Gavialis gangeticus | reverse complement strand
AAACTAGTGGAGAGTAGATTCAGGTTAGACATTAGGAAGAGATTTTTTATAGTTAGGGTGGCTAGAATCTGGAATGGGCTTCTAAGAGAGGTGGTGCTATCACCTAATTTGATGGTCTTCAAGAGGAGGCTTGGTAGTCACCTGGCTGGGGTCATCTGACCTCAGCCCTCTTTCCTGCCAGGAGCAGGGGATTGGACACGATGATCCTTTGTGGTCCCTTCTGACTCTACAATCTATGAATCTATGAACAAAGAGGGGAGAGGTATGTGATAGGGTGCTCAATGCCCCCATCACTTTAAGAAGTGTGGCAGCTTGAGGAGCAGCCTGAAAGCATGGCAGGGGCTAATGAAGCAGGTACCTGAACAGGAGGGGGCTGGGCTTGAGGCACATCAGTCCAGGACCTGAGCTGGTCCAGCAGTTAACCTCTGAGTACCACTGGGAGAGGAGTTCCTGTGATTGCTGAGCTGGGGTAAGCAGCACAGAGCATATTTAATTCACAGTGGATTCATTGGAAGTTAGGTGCCTAATTACCTTCAAATATCTCTGGATAACTCACTCAAGCTAGAACAGGAAGTCTGTAGTAGAACAACTTGAACTTGGACAATAGTACTCCAGCTGAGGCATTCACCAGTGCTGAGCAAAGTGGAAAGTGTTATAAATAACACTCCTGTTATTATATCCACATATTATAATAAATACTGCTGTTATTATATATTCCGGTGTATATTCCTATTACTGTCCGCATATTGACAATTATTTCATTACATGTCTGATCACAGTAAACCTTTATTTTTGGAGAGACTGAAGAATGGAAGGCATCAAATATTTAAACTTTTTCTATGTCACCCATTGTTTGTTCATCTTCTTTGCTATGAAATGCTTCTATAATTCTTGTGTTTTCATCTTTTTTCCATCGTGTTTACAGATTTTTTTCCTGTTGACTTTTATGTTCCTGCTCATTTGAACTTATTTTGAATTTTTACCTTTCTGATTTTATCTGACAACGCTATTCCTTTATCCTAATCCTTAGTTGTGTACCTTTGTTCCATTTGTATGATTGCTTTTTGTTTTGCAGACCTTTAAAGATCTTATGATGTCACCACTTCCATCTTATGCTGTCTGCCATTCTTCCTATCTTTTCTGTGCCGAAGGAAGTGTTGCTATTTTATTGTAGTCTCTTCCAGGTCTTTGAAATTCCATTTACTCCTTAGATTATCTCCCCAAGAGATATTACTACCTACTTACCGGAGTTTGTTGAAGTCTGAAAGCTATTATTTTTATTCCGTTGCTTTCACTCTTCCCTTTCCATGGGATAATATACTGTATCATTTTGTGATCACTTTTCCCCAAATTTCATCTGTGTTTCGATTTTCAACTAGTTCCAGCCTCTTGGAATCACTCTAACATATGTGCTTCTTTAGTAGCTTCATCCACCTTCTGAAACACAACACACTGCAGAATCTGAAGGAGTGTCTGTGTTAGGTTTTTCAACAGATATCTGGGTAACAATCCCTCATTACCACCAGATTATGCCCTTTTGGTGCTTCAGTTAGATGCTTTAAAAACTTTGTCCACCCCTTTCTTCTGATTAGGTAGTGTAAAGAACAACTTTGTCATGATATGCTTTCCTCCTTTTATATTCACCCAGAGATATTCAACAAGTCTCTCTCAACTCTTCCTGAACTTCAGAGAAAATATACATGTTCTTCATACACAATACAACATTTCTCTTTTTAACCTGTCTTTCCCTTTTGAAAAAGCAATATCCTTTTATACAAGTAATCCAGTTCTGCAATTTGTCTTATGAAGTGTGTGCAATTCTGTTTGTCATAGTTTTGGCTGGGTGCTAAGACTTTGAGGTTGAGTTCTTTTCTTCCTATACCTCTTGTGTTTGTGTACAGACATTTCATATGTTCATCAGGTTACTATATTATTCTTCACCTTGTGTCTCCTACGATTCTATTGCAATTTCCCATCTCCCTTCCACCCCACACTGCTCCAGATTCCATCCATTTCATTTGTCCCTATGACACCATCTCCGGGTACCACTGACATAATTTTTGTTGCACAGGTCCAGGAGTCTTATGGAAGGTACTGGCTAGGTTTGGTTGTCCACTGAAGTTCAGTGTCCTCAGGCTACTCCATGAGGGGATGACTGCCACTCCTCTGCAGTAGATCAGAGACAGACTCATTTACCATCCATACTGGTGTCAAGCAGGGCTGTGTCATTGCCCCAGCCCTTTTTTCCATCTATCTTGCTGTGATTTTGATCCTCATCCATGATCGCCTTCCTCCCAGAATTGGGGCTGAGTATTGAATGGACGATCAGCTTTTCAACCTGTGGTGCCTTCACAGGAAAAAGGAAGTCACTAAGATTGGCATCGCCAACCTTCAGTACACTGACGACTGTGTTATCCTTGTGCACACTAAGACTGGTCTGCAGTCCACCTCTGACCTTTTATCAGGTGCCTATCACAGCCTGGGACTCTCCCTTAATATTGGAAGGAATAAGGTGTTCCATCAGTCTGCCCCAGCACAAGCTGCCCTCCTCCCCCTACAAATTACTATTGGTGGAGAACCCCTGGGGAAACCAAGCATTTCCCATACCTTGGCAGTCTCCTCTCCCAGTCCATCAGTCTTGATGTAGAAATTGAACACAGGATTCACTGGGCCAGAGTATCCTTCAGAAACCTGCTTTGCCATATCTTTGCTGACTGAGATCTGTAGTTGGAAACTAAGAATCTGGTCTACAATGCAGTGGTTATCCCCAGGTTCCCCTTTGGGTGTGAGGCATGCCTGGAATGGTTCCACTGGCACTGCCTCAGGAAGATCCTTTGCATTAGATGGGAAGACCACTGCACAAATGCCAGCATCCTCTCTGCAGCTACCATAACCAGCAGTGAGACAAAGATCATAAAACATCATTTCCCCTGGGCTGGCACTGTCTGTGAATGGCTGGCACATCTCTCCTGAATCAAGTCCTCTTTTCTCAACTTAGTCATGGTAAGAGGACCTGCAAAGGACAGAGGAATCGCTACAAGGACATGCTGAAAGCATACCTTAAGAAGGGTGGCATCAACCGTACAAATTGGGAAGTGCTGACTGGTAACAGGCCCCAATTGCGCTGCACCATACATCAAGCTACAGCCCACTTTGAAGAGAACCATGTTGCAGGAAGCTGAGAAACAACAGAGGATGAAGGAAAGCACACAACATCCTGGTCAACAGTTGTGCCCACTCCCCACCCCAAGGTACCACTTGTCATATCTGTGGAAAAACTTGCAGAGCACAGATTGGACTCCTCAGCCACCTTAAAATTAAACCATAATCCTTGCCCCCCTTTCCCCCCAAAACATCATCCTTGTATCGAGGGATAGTCAATGAATGTTATTTTTACTCACTAGTTGACCTTTGCCCCCATCCTTATTATTCCTATCTCCCTTCTCAGAAGGACTTATTGCCTGGGGTGGGATTTTTCACTAATGTGTCTATAGTACCTCAAGTTCCTTAGAATATAACTCTGTCTTGCACTATGTAATTTCTGATACATGAGCTAGTGTGTTCAAAGCTAGGTTCAAATATCTCTTCATGGCCCTGCATTGTATTGTATAGAAATATTCTTAGTATCCTTGGATCTTCTTTCTCCCTCTTCATTAGGTGGACCTGCATCTCTTCACTGTAGTCCTTCTCCATGAAAACTATTCCAAAACTGAAAGATCCAAAGCCCTACTGTTAATACCATCTGTGCAGCTATGCATCAGTCTCTAGTATTTGACTGTCCCTGCCTGGATCTTTACTTTCAACTCTCACAGATAGTTATATTACTCTCCATGGTACTTCATAATGCCAGACAGGCACATCCTTGGTCCCCAACTGCCATTATTCTTTGCAGTCAGTAGCAACATACGTGCTTATAAAGATGAGCCCCTTCACTCATTTTATAGGATATGGCCTGAGACGGTGACTCAACTATGCCTCAGGCTTCTTTAATCTGCACAGTGCTGTCATGAAGTCCATATGTTAACAACTAATCTGAACCTCATTTTAGCCCAGCCAGCAACCCAGCCCAGATCAGATTCCAAATACTAGCTCAGAGGCTAACCATTTCTACAGTACTCTATTTGCCCTTCAACTTACATAGTAGAGCAAGGAAGAATTACTTCACATACACTCACCAGCTGGTTAATCCCTTTGGTCTCCCTGGGCATGTCTACCTGGCACAATGCAGTACCCTGGAGGGATACTCCCAGCTAACTGTGAATGCACTGCTTCTCACAGTGGAGTCCACAGGCAGCAGGATGCGACTAATTAGACAGGAAACAGCACCATACCATTGCATCTATTTTTTCCAGTTCTGGGCCAGCATACACAGGCTTAGTTTAGGATATCTTCCTTAGGTCTCCTCCATTTCAGGACTCATTGGTAACTGGATGCTATTTTATACATGCTATGGCAGGCACATTCCCCAGTTTATGCTGAATCTTTAGCGTCTTGTTTGCTAGGCAAAAAGTGAAGTACAGATTCAATAGGTTAGTTGAGAAAAACAGATATTCTGATAAACCATGGCATAGGCTATACTTGGCAGGACACTCCTTGAGTAATTTCTTCCCTGTTCTGCTATTGTATGCATCTCTTCCAGTCCAATCCTTGGCAAGATGAATTCTTTCCTATTTTTTATAGAATCTCTGTAGTTCTGTTGAGCAGCAGCAGCTGGAATTTGCTGCTGCTTGGGAGTAGATGGCACCCCATTTTTGAGCACCTGAAAACATGTTTTTTGGCTGTTACACATAGGCATCTGTGACAAAAAAAATGAGGTGCAGCAAAGCAAACACTAGCTACTGCTCCTGCATTGTTGCCTGTTGCCAGAGCATCTGTTGCCAGAGCCTTTTAAAAAATGTATAGGGGGACTGGGCAGAGGGGAGTAACTGCCCCAGGTGCAGTCCTGGCCAGTTAAAGCTGTGGATGCTGTGAATACAAGTTACACTGCAAATAGCTTGGATAAATTGATGTGGATTCTTTTTCCTAATGATATAAAATGACCTGGCAAAAAGATATGGAGAAGAAAAACAGTCATATTCTTGGGACCAGTTGTTTTATTCCGCAAGAAAGCTTTGTTAACATAATCCAGTCTCCTCTCCCACTTGTCCTTTCCACTCAGAATACAAACTAGTTTTAAACATCTGTAGAAAATGTAGCATGTTCCTTTGCCTCCTGGGTCCAATTTGTCTTAGAAGCTAAAACACAAAAAGGACTTTACACAGGTTTCATATTTTACATCTGTTACATGCTTGTGGCACTGTAGTTCATTATTTTTTGACTGTCATAAATCAAGAAGCCTAATCCTGGAGCCTGTTTTCCAGGCAAAACTGCTTGTGAAATCCCTGTAATTAATTAACAATATAGTATTTGTCCAAAAGTCCGTTCTTAGCTAACCTGACATTTCCATCTGCTTCAGCAGTTTAGGTTTCAGACAAGTCCTACCACAACCAAATATGATGACAACATCATTCAGAAAGACATACCATCTTAGTTTCATTAGTCTAAAATTTTGGTTTGTGCTGTTGTAACATAGTTTATTCATATTGTATTGCCTGTCACTGTCAAAGTACATTAATCTACTGCATTACTTAGCTATTCCCCTCACATTTTCTGTAAAAATCAGACACTAGTTATCAACCTTAATTAAAACAAGAATTCAAACCACACCAAATGCAAGTTCACTGCTAGTATTGTCCCTGTTTTTCTTAACTTAACAGTCCTTTGGATTAACTTCATAAATACTTTTTTACTCAAAATGTTTAAATGTACTGATTCCTAAATGTAACTTTACCATATATAAAATACTGTTTTAGAAGAAAAAAAATGTCTTGGAAGCAGGACATAAGTACTTTCAGAAATTAATTTAATTCATATTTCCCAGCTTCCTTTCTCCTACATATTTTAGAAGTTTGTCATCTTCATAGTAAGATGACAATGGTTTTCATAGAGAAAACCATCATACTATGGTTTTCATAGAGGGGAGAAAAACAAGGGCGATGTCATGGTGGGGTTTGCTATAGACCATCAGACCAGGAGGAAGAGGCAAATGAAGCTTTCTTCAAACAGCTGGTGGAAGCTTCCTGATCACAAGCCCTGGTTATCATGAGGGACTTCGATCACCCTGACATCTTCTGGGAGGCCAATACAGCAGTGCACAGCAATCCAGAAAGTTTTTGGAGGGTGTTGGGGACAACTTCCTGATGTAAGTGCTGAAGCGACCCAGTAAGAGCTGTGCTCTTCTTGACCTGCTGCTCACAAACAAGGAAGAATTGGTGAAAAATGTAGTAGTGAAGAGGTTCCCAGCCACTGGGTCACGGCCTGGTATCAGGATGTGAAGAGTTAGCTGCCAGGTTGTGGCATGAGTTCCCTGTTTGGATCCCCATCTGCCTGCCCGGGTGAGCAGCTTCAGGCACTGGCAGGCATGTGCAGGGCTAGAGCTGAGGGGCAGAGCAGCCCGGGGAGGGAGGCAGCTGGCTCTGTGCACCCCGTCCTGCTTCTGTGCCAGTCCACAGGAAAAAAAAGGTTGGGAACCACTGTAGTAATGGATGGCAACTTGGGAAGCAGTGACCACGAGATGATTGAGTTCAGGATCCTGACGAAAGGAAGGAAGGAGAACAGCAGAGTAAGGACCCTGGACTACAGAAAAGCAGACTTTGACTCACTCAGGGAACTCATGGGCAGGATCCCCTGGGAAGCTAGTCTGAGGGGGAGAGGTGTCCATGAGAGCTGGCTGTACGTCAAAGAAGTCTTACTGAGAGTGCAGGAACAAGACATCCCCATGCACAAGAAGACTAGTAAGTATGGCAGAAGACCAGCTTGGCTTATTAGGGAACACTTCAGTAAACTAAATCACAAAAAGGAAGCTTATAAAAAGTGGAAACTTGGACAAATAACTATGGAATAAAAGAGTATTGCTCGGACATGCAGGGATGAAGCCAGGAAAGCCAAAGCACAATTGGAGTTGCAGCTAGCAAGAGATGTAACGAGTAACAAGAAGTTTTTGTACAAGTATGTTGGTAGCAAGAGAAGGATCAGGGAAAGTGTGGGTCCCTTACTGAATGGGAGAGGAAACCTAGCGGCAGAGGATGCAGAAAAGGCTGAAGCACTCAATGCTTATTTCACCTCAGTCTTCACGGTCAAGTTTAGCTCCCACACTACTGCACCAGGCAGCACAATTTGAGGAGGTGAGCAGCCAACAGTGGCAAAACAACAGGTTAGGGACGATTTAGAAAAGCTGGATATATACAAGCCCATAGGGCTGGATGGGATGCACCCAAGGGTGCTGAGAGAGTTGGCTGATGTGACTGCTGCACCACTGGCCATCATCTTTGAAAACTCATGGCAATCAAGAGAGGTCCTGGTTGATTGGAAAGGGGCAAACATAGTGCCCATATTTAACAAAGTGAAAAAGGAGGATCCAGGGAACTCCAGACCAGTCAGCCTCACCTCAGCCCCTGGAGTATTATGGAGCCCACCTCAAGGAACCCACCTCAAACCACTTGGAGGAGAAGAAGATAATTAGGAACAGTCAGCATGAGTTAACCAAGGACAAGTCATGCCTGACCAACTTGATTGCTTTCTATGATGAGATGACTGGCTCCGTCGATGCGAGGAGACCAGTGGATGTGGTATATTTGATTTTAGTAAAGCTTTTGACATGGTCTCCCACAACATTTCACAGGCAAGCTAAGGAGGTACAGGCTGGATGAATGGTCTGTAAGGCAGATAGAAAACTGGCTGGAGCATTGAGCTCAGAGGGTAGTAATCAATGGCTTGATGCCTAGTTGGCAGCCGATATCAAGTGGAGTGTCCCAGGGGTCCGTCCTGGGGCTGGTTTTGTTCAATGTCTTCGTTAACCACCTGGAAGATGTCATAGAATTCACTCTCAGCAAGTTTGCAGATGACACCAAGCTGGGTGGAGTAGTAGATACACTGGAGGATAGGGCTAGGATTCAGAGTGTCCTAGACCTGCAGCAAGGCAACAGCCCTAGAATTCAGGAGGCCAGTTTTCAATGAGGTAAGGAGACTAGTCAGGGAGGCACTGAGGTCCCGAAGGGGAAGGGAGTTGGGAGTCCAGGAAGGAGACAATCCTCCAAGCCTAAAGGGTGACAATCCCCATGCAGATCAAAGCAGGCAGGAGTGCTCAAAAGCCCCCATGGCTCACCAGAACCATCCATGAACATCTCAAAGCTAAAAAGCAGGCGTACACCCAGTGGAAGGGAGGGGTCATCACCAAGGAGGATTATACCTCCATTG
>NW_017729004.1:56847541-56847915 GCF_001723915.1 Gavialis gangeticus | reverse complement strand
AAGTTCAAATCAGCAGGTCCTGACAACCTCCACCCCAGAGTGCTGAGATCCCGCAATGACCTCTGAGGGAATAGGCAGAGGTCATTGCAAGACCCCTGGCACAGCTTTATGAGCACTCATGGTGCTCTGGCAAGGTGCCGGAGAACTGGAAAAGGGCAAATGTGGTCCCCATTTTCAAGAAAGGGAGGAAGGAGGACCCAGGAAACTACAGGCCCATTAGTCTTACCTTGGTCCTGGGGAAGGTCTTTGAGAAAATTATCCAGGAGCACATCTACAAGGGACTAGCAGGGGTGATTATGCTTAGAGGCAATCAACATGGGTTCATTAGAGGCAGGTCCTGTCAGACCAACCTAGTTGCCTTCTGTGACCAGGTC
>NW_017729004.1:56843592-56846877 GCF_001723915.1 Gavialis gangeticus | reverse complement strand
AAAGCTAACAGCATACTGGGCTGCATGAGTAGGTGTGGTGTCAGCCTTCCTCTCTATCCAGCACTGGTAAGGACACATCTCATAGATTTCATAGACATTAGGGCTGGAAGGGACCTCAGAAGATCATTGAGTCCAGCCCCCTGCCTGAGGGGCAGGAAGTCAGCTGGGGTCATAGGATCCCAGCAAGATAAGCATCCAAATTTTTCTTGAAGGCGTTCAATGTAGGAGCCACCTCCAGTGGCAAGCTATTTCAGACCTTGGGGGCTTGGACAGTGAAGAAATTCTTCCTTATGTCCAGCCTGAAATGGTCTTGCAGGAGTACTGTGTCCAGTTTTGGGCCCTCCGCTACAGAAAGAATGTGGACAAATTGGAGAGAGTCCAGCAGAGGGCAACAAAAATGGTGAGGGAGCTGGGGAACATGACTTATGGACCTGGACTTATTTAGTCTAGAGAAGAGAAGACAGAGGGACTTAATAGCAGCCTTCATCTACCTCAAGTGGGGTTCACAACAGGATGGAGCTACACTGTTCTTAGTGGTGGCAGATGACAGAATACAGGCCAACAGTCTCAAGTTTCGGCAAGGGAAGTTTAGGTTAGATATTAGGAAGACTTTTCTCACTAGGAGGGTAATAAAACTCTGGAACAGGTTACCCACAGAGGTGGTAGAATCTCTGTCCTTGAAGGTTTTTAAGACCCAGCTGGGCAAAGCTTTGGCTCCGATAATATAGTTGGGGATGGTCCTGTTTTGAGCAGTGGTTTGGACTAGATGACTTCTGAGGTCTCTTCAAACCCTAATTTTCTATGATTCATTCCATTGGCTTCTATCTGCCAACTCCACAAATGATGTGATCACCTTATTCAGCATTACAAATGGGTTTAAATAATGCTGGATTGTGTTTGGCTAAACCAGTCATGCTACCCTGTGGGTAAATAGAACTTCCATACAATTTGGACTTCTGTTATGGAGCAGACCTTACACCATCCCTAATTCAGTTCCTCTTATTTTGCCCTTTTTACAACATGGAACAGTCCAATTTAACAGGAGTTAGGTGCCTAAGACCATGTTTGCAGGATAAACTTATGTCTGGCAATGGAAGACATGGTCTGCTGTTCCAGGTGGGCTACCACCTAAACTGGAAGCATGATAGCTATGGTCACACAGCACTTCAGGTGGGTTAATTATCTGGAGTGACAGCACCAATTTGTTCATTGTGTTAATTGTCCTGCTTACAACACTGCTTGGATGAGACTACATTATTTCCTGTTTAGGAGACAGCAAAAATTTTCCTCACATTCTGAAAACAATTGGACTAATTGACCAAGCAAGTTTGGAGGCTATAGGGAATCAAGATCTCTATGAAGGTTAAAGTTTATAAGGCTGTTGCTATCACTATTTTGCTTTATGAGTGAAACCCACACATGAGAACATACCTAAGCAGCCACTTTATGGAGAAGTGGAATGGCATCAGTGAAAGCTAGGCAACCCAAAGGGCAGAAAAGCCTAGTGGACTTACTGAAGTTCCTCCTTACTCATAGCAGGACACCAACTGCTGGCTGAAAACTGATGGCTACAGGTTCAAGAATCCAAGTGCTGGTGTCTAAGAATCCAAGATGGTGTTGGTCTGTTTTGGAGCCATAAGGGAGCACCAGTCTGCAAGGAAAGCATAGTAGGTTTAAATAGCAGCAGTGGCAGAAGTGACAGACTGCATGTCACAGAACACAGGGGGGAGGGTGGGGCGGCTTTGCAGGGAATGTGGCCCAAACTTCTGTGCACTTACTCACTGCAATCAGACTGAGGCTAGATTGATTAGCTTTCAATGCTTTGGCTGGGTCATACATGACCCTCGGGGACTGACAACAAGAGCACCACCCTCAATGTCTAATTGCTTAACAATTATGTTTGATGTAACAGTTGTTCACCACTTTGCATTGATTATTACTTTTCTACTGTTGAAAAGGAGCCAGATCTCCAGTTGCTGTAGACTGGCATGGTTCAATTGAAATAATTGGACTGACATTGATTTGCACCAGTTGAAAGTCTGGCACAGTGCCTTTAGCAATATAATAAATTAGTTTATTGCTTAATTATTAAGCTTAACAATACTACTGAGTCCTTCTCCTTCATATATGAATTTCTCTTTTCAAGCTAAAGGGTAAATTAACAACACAGTGGTTTAAAAAACATTAAGGCAAGGAACTTGGTAATCTGTTAGAAACCAAACCTACTTCAGTGAGTTTAAACATTTGGAATTGTTTTTGAGCTGCTGTCTTGTAGGTTCTGGGTGTCTTTTGCTCTATAATAGAATCTGAATTTGTTTCTTGCATGAAATAGACATATTCAGAACAGCTCCATGTGAATCTGAAACCACAAGGATGAGAAGAAAATGAGATCTCTCTCATCTCTGTCTTTCCTTTTCTCCCTCCCCCATGTTAGGCTCATGTAAAGTACAAATAAAGGGAGATTCCTGCATCGGCAAGATAAAAGCTTTTCTTAATCCAATAGTAAATCATATAATGGTCCTCCTGTCAGTTCTGATTGTATCCCTAAACAATCTTTGAGAGAACATTTCTCTGCAATTAAAACTCTGCCAGGCTACAAAATCAGCAGTAATGAAAATATCTAGGTTAAACAAGAATAGTGACTAATCCAAGAGAATGTACAGAATAATATTCCTTTGGTTAATGCCTTTTTAAACAAGAGGCAGCAGTCTGAGCATTGTGTAAAAACTATGTTTCTTAATTCAGTCTCCTTTTTACCTCCAGCATTTTAGTTGACTTCTCATTCTTATACTGAACATAAAAACATGTGTCCAAAAAACCCAAAATCAAACCAAACCAGCTAGTAGAAAAAGGATTAATCTGAGTGATCAAAAAGTTGAAAAAATACAACTGACTGGGAGACATGATAGCATCCTGTGGGAGGTCTGTTTCAGAGCAATCTTCAGATTTTTGCTCCCCAAGCTAATGAAGTTCAGGAACATTAAGAAGGTGATTCACATACTCCCTGGAGAGAGAGGATACTAAGTGCATTACCACCACCAACCAGGCAATTAATGGAGCAACATGAATACCACACTTTGAAAACAATCCTGTGTGCGCTGACCTCCTGGATGTATAGCAAGTATCACAAGGGGAGTTTGCCTGTAAAAGACAAAGACTTGGGAAGGAAGGGGTGTTAGCTAGGTTCAAGTACTTAAAAGCCATCTTATTTGTCTGGGGGGGTGGAATATTTACCAAAGGAGGAAGAATTCAGGACTTGATTCACAAAGAAGTCATGGGATCCTT
>NW_017729004.1:56836922-56838592 GCF_001723915.1 Gavialis gangeticus | reverse complement strand
GGAAGGAAGGGGGGTTAGCTAGGTTCAAGTACTTAAAAGCCATCTTATTTGTCTGGGGGGGTGGAATATTTACCAAAGGAGGAAGAATTCAGGACTTGATTCACAAAGAAGTCATGGGATCCTTGTAAAAATTATCATTTAGGCTGTTACATATAGTTATATTCCTAGGATACCTATGCAATGCTTAGGGAGGGGTAGCCATCTATAAATGGGATAAAAAAGTCTGCATGCTAAAATGGGAGCCATCTAAATTAGGTAGCAGGAAAGCCTAAGGACAAGGTTGGGCTATGTCTGCAACCTCATTCTCCTTCAGACTTTAGCATCTCTCTCTGACTGGTATTCACATTCCCAATCCTTCTAAAGGAATTACGGTACCCACACTGCCTCTCACAACCCTTCATTAGTTCAATGTTTAAAGTGCTCATCCAAGAAATGGGAGACACATTCAATTCTCTCCTCTGCCTGAGGGAATTTAAATGTGCATTTCTTGCCTTTCTGGTGACTCTTCTAACTATCAGGACATATACAGCTCTGGCCTAGGTCTTAATTCTTCTTGCTGAAGCTGTTCCATAATTAGATGCTAACTGAGACAATGAGTGATGAACACATCATAGCCTAGTGCAGGGGTCGGCAACCCCTGGCATGCGTGCCGAGCATGGCACACGAGGCCATTTTGGTTGTCATGCTGTGGCCAGCCCCGGCTCCAGCAAGCTGCTGCAAGTGATGGAGCCTGGGCTGCTCCCAGCAGGGCTTGCAGCATCCTGGCTGCCTGCTGGGAACAGCCCGGGATCCTGGCTGGCAGCAGCTCCCTAGAGCCAGGGTCGGCTGCAGCTGGGAGGCTCCAAACAGCTGTGCTGGGCTCTGGCATCAGCTCCAAACTGGCCTGTGCAGGCATACTTTGGAGCAGGAGGTGGGGGCGGACCTGAGGCCCCAGTCTCTCCCCTGCTCCTGGCCTGGAGGTGATGAGCCTGGCGCAGCTGTTTGGAGCCTGCGCGGGCTCTGGGAGATGCAGCAAGCAGCAGGCAGAGTGCAAACAGCTCCACTGGGCTGCACAGCTCCAGCATCAGCTCCATGCTGGCAGCCACTGCGTGTGTACCTCAGGGCAGACAGCGGGGCAGCGCAGCCCGCCTCAAGTTACACATGCAGTCACCGCCAGCATGGAACTGATACCAGAGCTGTACAGCCCCGCAGAGCTGTTTACACTCTGCCTGCTGCTTGCTGCAGCTCCCAGAGCCCGTGCAGGCTCCAAACAGCTGTGCCGAGCTCATCACCTCCATGCTGGGAGCGGGGGAGAGACGGGGGTGCGTTGCCTCAGGCCTCACCCCCACCAGCCGCTCCGAGGCATGTGTGCACGCACCAGTGCGGAGCTGGTGCCGGAGCCCAGCACAGCTGTTTGGAGCCTCCCAGCTGTAGCTGGCCCCAGCTCTGGGGAGCTGCTGCCATCTGGGATCCTGGGCTGCTCCCAGCAGGCAGCTGGGATGCTGCAAGCGTTGCTGGGAGCAGCCTGAGCTCTGTCACTGGCAGCAGCTTCCTGGAGCCGAGGCAGGCCGTGGTGTGCCAACCAAAATGGACTTGCATGCCACGTTCAGTGCGCATGCCAGGGGGTACCGCCCCCTGTCTTAGGGTGTTCATACACTTGCTCTGAAAGTGTGTGTGGGGGGGGCGGGGGG
>NW_017729004.1:56829598-56836880 GCF_001723915.1 Gavialis gangeticus | reverse complement strand
TGACAGAAGTATCGCTACCAGAGCCTTTCTAGTGGTGACTCTGCCCTCCTGTTATGGGCCAACCACCTGCTTACTCACTTGCCATGCCTTGATCTTAATTGATCAAATTGGTTGATATAATTAGCAGGAGGCTGCCTGACTTTATGCACCCAGGTGCTGGGGGGTGCTATCTGCGGCTCCTTTTCCTCCCCTACACCGCAGCCCAAGCCTTGCAGACGGTACTGATGTAGTTTTTGACCTGGGCCCTGTTGTGACTTGGCCCTCTCCTTTACCCACTTGGGGCTTCTCGCAGCCCCCCCCTTGGTCTGGGGCCTCTCCCTGCTCCCTCACTCTGGGGCCTCTCACTCCTTGCGGCCCTCTCTCCAGGCTCCTCACTGCCCACCTTGCTCTGGGACTTCTCACTGCCCCCTCGCTCTTGGGCTGGGGTCAATGCACCCCAAAATGCTGCACCCTCTCTGGCGCCAAGGTCCCCACACTCCCATGGAGCCCCTATGAGGCCTCCTCCAACCCCTAATAGCTTTACCCGGTCCTCCAGTTAAAACAGTAAATGCAAAAACACAGAACCCCTGGGCTATAACATAAAAAGCTAAGCCGTCCGGCCAAACAACATTTAATCCCTACCAGAAAAAACACTCCAACCACAGCAACGACCAGAGCATGCTCACACTGTCAGAGTTCTCCCCTCCATCTGTACTAACCAAGCTCCTCCTCCCTCAGTCACCACAGGCAAACTGCCCTCTTGGTCTCCTGCCTGGGCTTATATGGGCCAGGCCCTGCCCCTTCCTGTCAGCTGGCTCCCCAGCGGTTGTCCTGGCAACCAGGACCTCTGGCTGCCCTGGTAACTGGCAGCTGGGCCTCCCTCTTCTTGCCACTAGGGGTCTCTCCTGAGCTGTTTTTCTGCTCTGAGGCACAGGGCACCTAAGTGCTCTGCAACAGGGTGCTTTGACTAAAGCTTGTTGAACAAGCTTCAGTTAAAGTGCCTCTGCTGCCACTCTTCAGCACAGAGATGGTGATACACCTGACTAGAGTCTGCTGGAGCGCAGTAATTACCACATGCTGCAATTATAGCGTGTTAGAGCAGCCTTGCTGAATGTATATAGGTGTCCTATGGCTCCTAAAGATTTTGGATGCCTCCACAGTTATGTGGCAGTTTTTAAGGATGACCTAAGTGCCTGAAGTGGCAATTAGGCATCTAAGTTTATCAAAGTCTTTGTGAATGTAGTCCTCATTCTTTACCGAATAGTATTAAACTATAGATACTGATAAAGACACAAAGTCTGTTGGCATGTGTATAGGTATGCCTATGCATGGGCACAGATACAGAGGCTTTGCTCTAAGACAGTTGTGTTTAACTCATCTGGCTCCACAAGCTGGGTGAGTAGTATGGGACTGGTGCATGAGCTGGATTTGGAGTGTAGCGCTTTGTCATTTGACCCACAAGGCTGGGATTTGGTGGTGGCAGCATTAAATGCCATGGCTCCTAGACCTACAGCAGCTGCCGCCACCAAATTGCCAGGCCAATGTGCCAGAGGATGCAGCTCCACACTCTTGATCCAACCCACTGGGTTCCCCAAGGGTTAAAAAAATTGACTGCAGGACTAGTAGAAGCACCATTAATTATTGTGGCTCTGGGAGCTGTGGCAATTAACTCTGCCACTGCTTACCAGGCTACCAAACTTTTGCACCTGCGGAGAGCCCTACAGGCCAGACAACATGGCTTTGAAGGCCATATCTTGGTCACCCCTGCTCTAAGATGAATGGTTGGGCCTAAATATCAACTACATTGTTCTCATGGAATCAGTGGATTTACATCTGTGCAAAATCATTCCCAATAATAAGGTTTGTTCACGGGTGACTGGTGCCTCCTGAGTCTGGGGGGCACCAGATCACTGATGGGGGTGGGGATCCCCCAGCAGCCGATCACTGAGCCAGAAACTTCTGGTTTCATGGCTGGCGCTTCTATGAGGCAATAATGTAAAGGGTGCTCAACCTGGCCCCTGGTCCTATGTAATCTGGCCTGCAGGGCTTCCCACAGGTCTTAAAATGTAGCTGTGGGGAGTGGTGGCACTGCTCCCCTGCTGCCAAATTTCCAGACCCAGGTGGAGCCACAGGAGCTCTGGGCCCTACATGCAAGATTGGGTGCCCAGCTGTGGTGTGCGGTGGCAGGTGGGGAACATGGGGCCAAATTTTGGTGTGCAGGGACAAGAGCAGGTCGTGCAAGGCCTGATCCTGGCTCACAGGGCCAGGGAGGTAGCAGCACCAGGTCCCAGGATCCAATCCTGCCCTGTGGGGATGGGGAGGGCTGTTGTGAGCCATCAGAGCCTGATCCCAGTGCATGGGGCTGCTCCAGGGTGGTGTTGGGTCCCAGGGTTCACTTCTGGTACATGGAGTCTGACCTTGGTGCACACGACTGGGTGGAGGTGGTTTGAGGTGTCAGGGCCTGGTGTGTGGGGAGCAGCCAAGACTGTATGGGGCCCAGGCTGGGTTCACAGGGCTAGGTGGAAGCAGTACAAGACCCCACATTTTGAGTTAGCTGCCTGTAGAAGTGATTTAATAATTATTCATTTTAAAACAGTCACTGAATTTAAAATCTTTAATTAGCTGAATATTCCCTACAGAGGGCATCTGATAGACATCAATTTTCAGATGTAATAAACACAGTTACTTAAATAACTGCAGACACTGAATAATCCTATTATATCTATTCTAACTAAACATTTTAAGAATTGAGAATTTCCCTAATGAGAAAAATACCTATATTAAATTATGGACCTGTCTTATTATAAACGGATATAAAAGGAGACTCCCAAGGCAACCAGGGAGCCTGTGACCAGGGCCTGCCAACAGGGGAAGCAGTTTGCTGGCAGTTCGCTGACCAGTTTGCGGGTAGTAGCATAGCCTATTACCACAAAATCACTCTTGGGCATGGCAGCAACTTCTTGTACCCACAGGCATCCCAGCATCACTGAGACCTCCACCCAGACAGAGCCCATGGCCCTGGACTGTGGGGGCTGCCTGGCATGGCTGCATGGCAAGCTGAGCATGGGGGCACCCCCAATTGTGGGGTATGCTCCCTGGTGGAGCCTCTGGAGGGCTGAGTGTGGGAGCTTGAGGAGGAGGTACGTCAGCTACGCACCATCAGGGCCCCCAAAGATTACATCAACAGCAACTGCCAGGCCCTACTCCAGGAAAAAGAAGAAATAGAGAAGAAGAAAGTGGAGGAGAAGGTGACCACAAAGACGACTGGCCAACAAGACCCTCCCGGAACTACCTGGAAGATAGTAGTCTCCAGTTCCAGAGCATGCAGAGCTAGGGCTACTCCTCCCCTGATGCTGCATAACAGGTATGCTCCCCTCATCAGGCATGAGGAGACTCCAACAGAGACACCAGAGGGGGAGGTAAGTACTCAGGAGGTAAGTATTCCCACCCCTAGAAGGGGATGCCAGGTGGTGGTGGTGGGGGACTCACTCTTGAGGGGCACAGAGGGACCTATCTGCCATCTGGGCACAGAGGGGCCTATCTGCTATCTGTAGCCCTCTACAGCTACACTCCAGTCATGCAATGAGTCCCACCAGGTCTCCATGACCCCTACCAGCTCATATTGCCCACTAGACAGCAGGAGGGCTAGCTCCTCCTGCTTGCTCCCCATGCTCCTGGCATCGATGTACAGGCAGCTGAAGCCCACAACTGACACCCTCAATTTCCTGAGATGCTGTGGGAGAACTCTTCCATTAACATTTAGGAAGAGGTACGTCCTAATTTAGAGAGGTCTGCTGCCTTCCTGGGGCCCACATCTGGAATGGTGTGGAGAGGATTCCCAGGCTCATCCATCCCCCTGACTACTACCCCATGCTCCTCATCCATGTGGGCCTGAATGACACGGCCAGGAGTAATCAGGACTGAGTTATGAGTGATTACAGGGCTCTGGGGGCTGGGCTTAAGGGACTGGGGGCTCAAGTAGTTCTTCTTCTGTGCTGCCTGTTGCAGGCCACAAACCCAAGAGGGAAGGCTGTGTGGAAGAAGTAAACAGACTCCTCCAACAGTGGTGCTACCATGAGGGCTTCAGTTTCTTCAACCACAGCATGCACTTCAGGAAGAGAGGACTCCTGGGACAAGATGGCATCCACCTCATGTTGAGAGGTAAGTCCCTGTTCTTGGCCAGGATGGCTGATGTACTGGACAGGGCTTGAAACTGACTTTGCTGGGGGGTGGGGAAACTCCAAGTGGAGCATGCCTGGGGACAGGCACACAGGAAAGTTCCCAGGTGGAGGACACTAAAATACCTGTTTTTGAAAAAGTTAATGGAATGGTACTCCCACAGTGTCTCAGGAAATTGAGGGTGTCAGTTGGGGGCCTCGCTGCCTGTACACCAATGCCAGGAGCATGGGGAACAAGCAGGAGAAGCTAGCCCTCCTGCTCTCTAGTGTGGAATATGAGCTGGTAGGGATCATGGAGACCTGGTGGGACTCATCACATGATTGGAGTGTAGATGTAGAGGGCTACACCCTGCACAGAAGGGACCGAACAGGGAGAAAAGGCGTAGGGATAGCTCTCTATGTGAGGGAGCAGTACACCTCTTTGGAGGCTGACATTGGCTCCAAAGATACACCTCTCTGGAGGCTAACATTGGCTCGGGGGTTATGTCTAAAGATACACCTCTCCAAGGCTTGAAACCCTTTGGGTCAAGCTTAGGGGTGGGGAGGGAGGGGGCAAGAGGAGAGAGATCTAACTGTGGGTGTTTACTACAGGCTACCAAACAAAGGGGAGGAGCTTGATCTGGAGTTCTCTCAAGAACTGACAAAGGCCGTGCATGCAAGGGATTTGGTTGTCGTGGGTGATGTCAATTACCTGGACACAGATTGGGAAGAACACTCAGCTAGGTCAGATCAGTCATGTAGCTTCTTAACTGTAATCAAGGAGCTCTTTCTGACACAGGAAGTGCAAGGGCCAACCAGAGGTACTATTCTCCTAGACTTGGTCTTGGCCAAAGGAGATGATCTGGTGTGTGGCTTGAACATTGAGGGTAGCTTGGGCGGCAGCAACCATGAGCTCATCAGGTTCACTGTCTGCCACAAGGATGACAAATCAACTAGCAGGACTGAAGTCCTGAACTTCAAAAATTCTGACTTCAGCAGGCTCAGGGTATTAGCAAGGGAAGTGATGCAGGACCAGGGATGGAAGGTGAATGAGGTGCATGAAGAGTGGTCATTTCTCAAGGACACAATCCTCAAAGCACAAAAAAAACTGTTCCCATGAAGAGGAAAGGTAGCAGAAGCATGGCAAGCCCTCCTGGCTCAATAGGGACATTGCGGTTCTCTTGAAAAAGAAAAAAGAGGTGTACACACAGTGGAAGTTAGGGACAGTCCTCAAGAAGGACTATACAACGGTGGTCTGAACTTGAAGGGAAACGATTAGGAAAGCTAAGGTGGTGACTAAGTTTAAGTTAGCCAGGGGAATCAAGGACAATAAGAAGTCCTTCTTTAGGTATGTAGAGAGCAGAAGAAAAACAAATGGAAGCATGGGACCCCTGCTTAACACCTCGAGACAGCTGGTAATGGACACTCAGGAAAAACTGAACTCCTGAATGCCCACTTTGCTTTGGTATTTCACTGGACCAAGGGTAAAGATAAGTGAGATAAGGATCACAGGGGGCATGGTGGGAATGGTAGCCTTCCCACTGTGGATGCTGAGCTGGTGCAAAACGAACTAGAAAAGCTAGACATTTATAAGTCAGCAGGACCAGATGGACTTCATCTGAGAGTGCTAATGGAGCTGGCTGAGGTCATTGTGGAATCCTTGGCAAAACTCTTCCAGAAATTGTGGCACACAAGGGAGATCCCTAAGGATTGGAAGAGGGCCAACATTGTGCCTATCTTCAAGAAGGGGAAGAGGGAGGACCCAGGCAACTATAGTGTGGCAAGGTGGGAAGTCCTTGACTAGCCACAATGCTAGTCTCCTCACCTGCCTCTGGGCACCTCGCCCATTTTTCTTACCTGCCACACCTTGATGACACATAATTAAGGTGTTCATTAGGTGGGAGGCTGCCCTTCAAATGCCCTGGTCTCCTGGGTGTATGTATGCAGCTCCAACCACCCCTACTACATCCCAAGCCTCACAGATGTTCCTAACAGCTGAGCTCTGCTCCAGCCTGAGGCTGGGCTCAATTCATCCTAGTATTAGGCCTTTCTTTCTCTGCCCTATTACAGGCCAGACTCATACTGCCTCCCTCTCACTGAAGCCTCTCCCACTCCACCACCTCTCACACATTCTCTCTCATACTGTCCCTTTGTGGGACCCCTCCTTTTCCCGGGTCCTGGGACTTGTTTTCCTGCACACTCCAGCCAGCAAGCGCATGGCCTCTTGGGCCTCTCCTGCGACCTTCATTTGAGTGAGCATTGGGCGGTTTGCAGAACACTGGAGTGACTCTGCCTCTAGTCCCTCACCAGGTCAGTCACCCAGCTGCTCTGAATTAGGAGCTTCCGACTTGCCCCAATGTTTGCCTGCAGTACTTCCTCAGCCACCCCACCCAGTTGGCCTCTGGCCCAACTGTGGCCTCAGGCGCCCGAAGGCTTACCTGGACCTAACCTGGCCTGGCTATGTTAGCAAGGCCTACCCTCGAGCCCCAAGCCCACTGGGTCCCATTTTGTGCCCCTTCCTCACAGGGCTTTATCTCAGGCCCCCTGTTCATAGGGTCTCACTACTCGCCCCTCTCAGCATGAACTACACCCAGCCCCTAACTCCGGACTCTCTGCTTGAGCCCCTCATTTTTGCTGGGCTCTTTCCTGCGCGCACACACAGTCAGGGTTCCTAGCCTCTGGGCACCCTGCCTCTTCACTAGGCTCCATTCCCCTTGCTAGGCTCTCCAGACCTTCCAGCTGCCACTTTGGTGCAGGCTGTCAGGTGCCCACTGCACCCCGCTCTATACCTCTGCCTCCAAAGAGACCTATACTCTGCCCCCCCTATGCTAGGGCCTAGGGTCACACACACACACCCCAGAGGCTCAGGTGACTGAAGCTGTGCCTAGCCCCACTCTCCACTCTCCAGGGTCTCACACCCCACATAGGCTCAGGTGGCCTCATCCCTGCCTGGCCCCAAACTACCTCTGATGTTAATTGACCCACCTGAAGGTGGGGGATGGGGTTTAGGTGCCCCTACTCACCTTCCACTGGGGTGGTAACAGGCCTGGCATTTCTGGGGGGCTGTTCCACCACAAACAGCCCCACCAGGCCACCCATTTCCGGCAGGGTGTAGTTTTAGGTCTTGCCCAGGACCAAGAGCCTCC
>NW_017729004.1:56825867-56829332 GCF_001723915.1 Gavialis gangeticus | reverse complement strand
CCAGGACCAAGAGCCTCCAAACCACCCCCATCAGCTCTTGCCCTTACCTCCTGGTGTTACCAGAGCAGCAGCTCCACTGGGAGATGTTGTTTCCTCGGCGGCAGGGAGCAGAATGCTGCCTCCAGCTCTGCTGGCCTGAATCTTAAAATGGTCATTCATCAGAGCTGGGCCACACCTGCTGGTTGCCACCTTGTGGCTCTGCCATATATAGGCCAATCAATCTAACCTCCACCCCAGGGAAAATCCTGGAAAAACTCATTAAAGAATCTATGTGAGATACACTCACTGAGAGTAAGATTCTGAATGACAGCAAGCTGAATGACACAGTGACCTTCACTGTGGGTAGGTCTTGTCTTACCAATGTCATTTCCTTCTACGAACAGCTCTCTCGCCACCTGGACATGAGAGAGAAGGTCGACATTATATACCTAGACTTCCAAAAGGCTTTTGATCTAGTATCCCACAATATCCTTGTGGAAAAATAGGAAGATTGTGGGCTTAACTGCTCAACAGTTCAGTAGGTGGTAAACTGGCTGCATAGTTGGACCCAGAGAGTTCTTATAAATGGATCTGTGTCGTCCTGGCCAGAAGTGGCCATTGGTGTTCCTTGGGGGTCTGTGCTTGGACTGATGCTTTTCAACATCTTTATCAATGATTTGGATGTCGGGGTGAAAAGCTCACTGGCCAAGTTTGCAGATGACACCAAGTTATTGGGGAGTGTGTCTATGCCAGAAGATAGGTTGCAGATACAGGCAGACCTGGGCATGCTGGGGAGTTGGGCGGACCGGAACCAGATGAAGTTCAACACTCAGAAGTGTAAAGTGCTCCATCTGGGGGCAAACAGTTCCCAACATACCTACAGGGGTTGGTGGCAACAATTGACTTGCACCATTACTGAAAGGGACTTTGGGGTAGTGATCGACCATTGCATGAATGTGAGGTGGCAGTGCGATGCTGTGGCCAGCAGGGCAAACAACACACTGGCATGCATTAACCATTGCATCTCATGCAAAACTAAGGAAGTGATACTTCTATTGTACTCTGCACTGGTGAGACTGCAGCTGGAGTACTGCATCCAGTTCTGTGTGCTACACTTCAATAAGGATGTGGAAAAACTTGAGAGGGTCCAAAGAAGAGCCACCCATATGATCAAGGACTTGCAAGGCAAGCCATATGAGGAGGGGATGAGGGACTTGGGTCTCTTCAGCCTACAGAAGAGAAGGCTTAGAGGGCACTTGGTAGTGGCTTACCACTACATCAGGGGAGTACATCAAGAACTTGGTGAACAGCTGTTCACCAGGGCACCCCTGGGGAAGACCAGAAGCAATGGATACAAATTCCTGGAAGGCCGCTTCAGGCTCAGTTCCAGAAAAAACTCTTTCACAGTCAGGGTGTCCAGACTGTGGAATAAACTCCCTCCAGTGGTAGTACAGTCACCTACCCTGGAAATCTTCAAGAGGAGACTGGACAGTCACCTCACTGGGGTCACTTTACCCCAGTTGTCTTTTCCTGCCTAGTGCAGGGGAACTGGACCCGATGATCTACAAGGTCCCTTCCAGCCCCATACAATCTGTGAATATATTATTTTTCTAGCCTTTCTTAGAGAAGTATTTCCAAACCAATCCTCTTTCACTGAAGGAAAGTTAAGATGTCTTTTTACTATAAACTGAATTGCTTTGGGCATCAGTCTGTCAAGTCATGCTCTCTTTTAGAACTCATCCCTGACTCCAGGAGAAAGTTGCACCAATTTAAATAAGTCAATTTTGAAATGACTGGAGTCAGATCAGGTAAAACCTCTGAGATTATCCCTGCACAGCTGTAGGATTTACTCTTCATAAATCATCTAAGAGAGATGTTTTGCCCACATCTTCTGGTATACTTCCAGTGAAGAAGATTCCACAGTTTTCTTGGACAGTTTGTTCCAATTTTCTGCTATTCCTGTAGTTAGGAGGTTTTTCCTTAGATTGAGTCCTCAAATGGATTTTACCATTACAACTGTAACCTTGTGTAGCACCAGCTAAGTCCACAGTGAATATTACAGTACTAACTCATTTTTGCAGTAAGTCCCAAAAGCAGATTGTCATTAATCCCAAAAGTAAATTGTCATTTATCCCAAATTCCAATTAATGTGATTCATAAAAGGCAGGCAGTGCCTGGCAAGGGATAGAAAACTTGCACTATACAAAGATGCAAACTGTGAACCTTTAGAAATATCCTATTGCCACTCACGTGCAGGCCACTCACGTTTGCTCCTCCAAACCTTGCCTTATTTCACTTGATTCTTTTAGAACTGCAAGGTCCTGGTATTTGAAATAAGAACTCTAGACTGTGACCTACCCACTATCCCTGTGTAAGGGATTGTACCACCATATGAAAAAAGGCAGTTGTTTTGCCTTCCCTCATACCCGTATGCTTCAAAGGGAAGTACAATATTGCAACCATTTGTGGCATGTATCTTCCATATAAGCTCATAATGGTTTAAATGTTTTGGCTGGTGTTAGGAAAGCCCAATCCTGGGCTCCCCCTGAACTGGCAATAAGCGTGAGGGCTGTGTGAGTCTTCAGATCCCGCTTCGGACCTGGAGCCGCTTCGGATGCTTTGGCAACTGAAGCAGCATGTCCGGATCAAAGCCGGGTCTCAGCAATTATATCCGAAGAGGGTCAGAACATCCAAAGTGCTTCAGATCGACTTCAGATGCTTTGGACCCACTTCAGCCATCTTGAGTCACAATTAGGAGTGGGAGGGAGAGTGAGGAAGGGATGGAGAGTGGGAAGAGGGGGGGAGGGAGGCGGAGCGGGGAGGGGGGGAAGACTGATGTCTGTAGGTAGCCAGTGAGAAGGATTTCTCCCTGGCTACCTTTCCAATGGCAGCATCTGTGGGGTGGGACTAGAAACAACATAAAAGTCTCTGTTTGCAGGCCTTCTGTGCCCTTTGCCACTTGTTCCCTGTCAGCAACTGTGTGAAAGAGGAACGCTCAGACTGTGACTTGCCTACTCCTTTTTCTTGTTACGAAGGAGTGGGTAGGATTCAGCTTAGCTTAGTTTAGCTATTCTATTAAATTATTATTGGTATTACAATTCAATTTATTTCTTTGAATTTATATTTGCTCCTTTTTTTGGAAACTTTGCAAAAAGAAAGGTGTGTTTTCCCAGCCAGTGTGATCTATCACTGTGCAGGGAGGCACAGATTGCTTGCATGCATACACACACACACACAATATAGAAAAAAATCACAGCAGAAGAAGACAGACAGATATTCACAGCAGAACAAGACAGACAGACAGACAGCACACAATTTTTACATAAACCTTAACACCAAAGCAAACATTCAAAGAAGAGGCCAGTGCACGCATGCAGCAGAGGGAATAAAACGCACAATACAAAAGGATTCATACACACACAGAGACCTTTTGCAGCACAGGAAAGATCAATATGAAGTGTGCTGGAAAGGCAGGTGCCAGGTCTT
>NW_017729004.1:56822480-56824381 GCF_001723915.1 Gavialis gangeticus | reverse complement strand
GGCGATCATGCCTATCTCACGGGGCACTGGTGCAATCAGTCAGGCCGTCGGTGGCAGGCTACTTCCACCACAGCATCAAGGGGGGCAAGATGCTGCAGGAGAAACAGGCAGAGCTGAGCATCCTGCAGCACAGAATCATACAGGATGTGGAGACTCAGTGGAACTCCACATACCTGATGCTCGAAAGGTTGGTGGAGCAACAGAAGGCCATCCATGAGATGGCCTTGCTTGTGAGATTAGGATCAGCGCCCTGCTAAACAGAGCTGAGTGGGGTACCATCTCCCAGATCCTGATGGTCCTCAAGCCCTTCCCCAGGCCACCGAGACCCTTAGCACTGGTGATGCCCTCCTCAACCAGGTGATCCCCCAGGTGAGGGAACTAGAGAACTAAATGGAGAAGTTCCAGGGGATCAATGTTGCTGGCTGGGGCAGGCCGTTGTCACCAGACATGCAGGCACTGGTGAGGCGGCTGAAGGAGGCCATTAGGAGAGGGCTGGATCCCTTGCAGTCCAGTACAGTACACATGATGTCAGGCATGTGTGACCCAAGGGTGAAGAGGACCATGCGCACCGGCAGTCCCAAAACCCTTGGTCATGGGATACAGGTGCTGGTGAACATCAGGGAGGCCTAAGTGCTGAGGCGAGGGGATGTGGAAGAGGGGGATCCACTTTGCTGTGCCAGCACTTCCAGCACCAGCACCGGCACCAGCACCAGCACCGGCACTGGCACCAGTCTCCTCCATGCCAGCCATTGCCAATGTGGGCCATGGGCATGGCTTCAATGTTGTGGCCCAAACGCACCAGACCCCAGCCTCGGGCAGGTAGCACTGAGGCTTCGGTGGCTACCTATCTTGCTGAGGATGTGGAGCCACTGGACTGTAACCCCTTGGCCTACTGGGCAAACCACAGGCAGATGTGGCAGGTTCTGGCCACAGTTGCCCGGCAACACCTGTCCTGTCCACCGACCAGTGTGCCAAGTGAGAGGGTGTTCAGCATGGCTGGGAATGTTGTCATACCCCACCACACCCACTTGGATCCTACGTTGGTGGAGCAGCTGGTGTTCCCAGAGGTGAACCTCCTGCTGCTGGGGTTCCCCAAGCTCCACCTGCAGATGGACTGAGTGCCACCCTCCTCACTCTGTCTGCACCAATTTCCTTTTCTGAGTTTTTGAAAAGCCGAATAATGCCCTGCTCTCAGATGGAGGAGGCACTAACTGCATCACCAGCCAGAAGGGGAAGAACATGCTGAGCTCATTCCTCTGCCAGGATGAACTTGGAGGTATGTGATTGGGGCTATGGGGAAGGAGGAGGCCCCAGGTCCTGGGCATGACCACTAAAACTGCACCCTGCCAGGGTAGGGAGGCCTGGTGGGACTGCTGGTGGCACGGCAGCCCTGTAAATGCCAGAACCAATGATCCCCTGGTGAAAGGCAGGTAGGAGATGCCATAACCTCCAGCTAACGCATGCATGCGCAAAGTCCTGGATGGGGAATGCCCAGACCTGTCACATCTTTGACAGGTCTGACACTTGCTGATTGCAGTGCAGTTGTGAGGCTCCCGGTGAGCTCAGCTTAGCTGCCTGGGATGCCAGCTTTAGGGTTGAAAACCCCTCTGTCAGGCTGAGGAAGTACCTGCTGGTGGTCCTGGATGGAAGGAATAGTAAAGAAGCCAGAGGCTGCCATGGCCCACAAGGCAGGCAAGAAAGCCAATCAGTGAAAATGGAAATGGAGGTATCAGGTAGGGAGGGACAGGTTAGGTGGGGAGTAGGGGAGAAAGAGGGATGTAGCAACGCAGGTAGAAGTGCAGAGGTGCCTGGGGTGTCAGATGGCCGGCAGGTTGTAGTGTGCCAGAATTCCACTGTGTACATGGAGTCCATGAGTTTCTGTACCTACTACCTAGGAGGCT
>NW_017729004.1:56815606-56817480 GCF_001723915.1 Gavialis gangeticus | reverse complement strand
CATTAGGAGAGGGCTGGATCCCTTGCAGTCCAGTACAGTACACATGATGTCAGGCATGTGTGACCCAAGGGTGAAGAGGACCATGCGCACCGGCAGTCCCAAAACCCTTGGTCATGGGATACAGGTGCTGGTGAACATCAGGGAGGCCTAAGTGCTGAGGCGAGGGGATGTGGAAGAGGGGGATCCACTTTGCTGTGCCAGCACTTCCAGCACCAGCACCGGCACCAGCACCAGCACCGGCACTGGCACCAGTCTCCTCCATGCCAGCCATTGCCAATGTGGGCCATGGGCATGGCTTCAATGTTGTGGCCCAAACGCACCAGACCCCAGCCTCGGGCAGGTAGCACTGAGGCTTCGGTGGCTACCTATCTTGCTGAGGATGTGGAGCCACTGGACTGTAACCCCTTGGCCTACTGGGCAAACCACAGGCAGATGTGGCAGGTTCTGGCCACAGTTGCCCGGCAACACCTGTCCTGTCCACCGACCAGTGTGCCAAGTGAGAGGGTGTTCAGCATGGCTGGGAATGTTGTCATACCCCACCACACCCACTTGGATCCTACGTTGGTGGAGCAGCTGGTGTTCCCAGAGGTGAACCTCCTGCTGCTGGGGTTCCCCAAGCTCCACCTGCAGATGGACTGAGTGCCACCCTCCTCACTCTGTCTGCACCAATTTCCTTTTCTGAGTTTTTGAAAAGCCGAATAATGCCCTGCTCTCAGATGGAGGAGGCACTAACTGCATCACCAGCCAGAAGGGGAAGAACATGCTGAGCTCATTCCTCTGCCAGGATGAACTTGGAGGTATGTGATTGGGGCTATGGGGAAGGAGGAGGCCCCAGGTCCTGGGCATGACCACTAAAACTGCACCCTGCCAGGGTAGGGAGGCCTGGTGGGACTGCTGGTGGCACGGCAGCCCTGTAAATGCCAGAACCAATGATCCCCTGGTGAAAGGCAGGTAGGAGATGCCATAACCTCCAGCTAACGCATGCATGCGCAAAGTCCTGGATGGGGAATGCCCAGACCTGTCACATCTTTGACAGGTCTGACACTTGCTGATTGCAGTGCAGTTGTGAGGCTCCCGGTGAGCTCAGCTTAGCTGCCTGGGATGCCAGCTTTAGGGTTGAAAACCCCTCTGTCAGGCTGAGGAAGTACCTGCTGGTGGTCCTGGATGGAAGGAATAGTAAAGAAGCCAGAGGCTGCCATGGCCCACAAGGCAGGCAAGAAAGCCAATCAGTGAAAATGGAAATGGAGGTATCAGGTAGGGAGGGACAGGTTAGGTGGGGAGTAGGGGAGAAAGAGGGATGTAGCAACGCAGGTAGAAGTGCAGAGGTGCCTGGGGTGTCAGATGGCCGGCAGGTTGTAGTGTGCCAGAATTCCACTGTGTACATGGAGTCCATGAGTTTCTGTACCTACTACCTAGGAGGCTGATGAAGTGCAGTTCATAGGCCCAGCTCTGAAAAGCGGTTTGCATTGTAATTTATTCCCTCTCAGGATCAGGCTGGAGAGAGTGGAGGCAGAGTGTTTTTTTGGTGAGGAATGTGCCCCCACAGGTAGTTGGGTTTTGTTGTCTTTGATAGATTCTGGTGTGCAGTTTGTGCGGGTACTGGAGACAGTTGGCAGGTTTTGTGTTTTGAGCTGTAGGAAGTTGGCTTCAGTTCTGGTGATGAGGTTAGGTGCTTGTTTGAATGTACAAATCACTTTTCAGAGCTGGGCCTATGAACCGCACTTCATCACCCTCCTAGGCAGTAGGTACAGAAACTCATGGACTCAGTATAGACACTGACAATGGAATTCTGGCACCCTGCGACCTGCCAGACATCTGACACCCCAGGCACCTGTGCACTTTTACCTGAGCTGCTACATTCCCCTTTCCCCCCC
>NW_017729004.1:56810146-56810606 GCF_001723915.1 Gavialis gangeticus | reverse complement strand
GGAATGTTGTCATACCCCACCACACCCACTTGGATCCTACGTTGGTGGAGCAGCTGGTGTTCCCAGAGGTGAACCTCCTGCTGCTGGGGTTCCCCAAGCTCCACCTGCAGATGGACTGAGTGCCACCCTCCTCACTCTGTCTGCACCAATTTCCTTTTCTGAGTTTTTGAAAAGCCGAATAATGCCCTGCTCTCAGATGGAGGAGGCACTAACTGCATCACCAGCCAGAAGGGGAAGAACATGCTGAGCTCATTCCTCTGCCAGGATGAACTTGGAGGTATGTGATTGGGGCTATGGGGAAGGAGGAGGCCCCAGGTCCTGGGCATGACCACTAAAACTGCACCCTGCCAGGGTAGGGAGGCCTGGTGGGACTGCTGGTGGCACGGCAGCCCTGTAAATGCCAGAACCAATGATCCCCTGGTGAAAGGCAGGTAGGAGATGCCATAACCTCCAGCTAACG
>NW_017729004.1:56803218-56805146 GCF_001723915.1 Gavialis gangeticus | reverse complement strand
GCTGCTACTGGTGTTGAGCCAACTAAGTTATTTTACCTGTTGTCACGTAAAGTGGAGGACTGGGCGTCAGGCTGTAGGGGAGAAGGAGGCCTCACTGGGGCACACTGCCGTGTTGTGCAGAGACCCCAGTGCCAGGAAGGGCACACACAATGTCACCCACCCACATCATGAGTTTTGCCTGTCAGCAGCTTTGTGTGCAGGGCCCTAGACAACAGACTCCCCCAGCGAGACATCCCCCCACCCACACACACACACAGCTGGCATGCCTTGTGGCCTGGCAGGGCTCAGCACACAGGCCTGCGCTAGATTTAACCCCCCTGTGCCCCAAGACAGACGCAGCAGTCGCCCAAGCACCCACCCACATGATGAGTTTTGCCTATCAGCAGCTTAGGGTACAGTTACCCCCACACCCCTGCACTGATCTTGAAACTTGGCAGGCTTTGTGGCCTTATCAGGGGCTAGCACCCACACAGTTTTCAGGCCCCTGTGGTATAACACATAGACATGACAGGAGTTTTGCTTTCAAGAATTTGGGGTGCAGTTCCTCCCAAACCCCTCTACCAAACTTCTTGAAACTTGGCAGGCTTGTGGCCTCACCAGGGGCTAGCTTCCCTCTGCAAGTTGCACCCAAATCAAAGCTAAAACAACGAAGTTATAGATATTTCATTCATCCCCCATTATAACCTATGGCCGGATCTCTGAAGTGGCTCTGAAGCTTTGGAGCTGCTTCAGCTGGATCAAAGCAGCAAACTGATCTGGAACTCCGGATCAGATCGCAGTGATCTGAAGCGGCCGGATCTGAAGCTGGATCAGATCGCTGCCGACTCGCACAGGCCTAATAAGCATGTTACTGCAGATGATGTAGCCCCCACCTATGGGGGTACCTTTTGTACTTCTATGGCTGTGAGATTGCAGCTGTTGTGATCTCCCAGCCTCAGGGGCACTCCACACCTCCCCACGACTGGGAGACTAGCTGCTGTGATCTCCCAGCTACCGAGTGTATTGTGCGCCCCCATGACTAGAAGATTTCAGCAGCTGAAGTCTTCTAGCCATGAGCAAACAGGCTACATGTGTAAATTAAAGCTAGATAGAAACCAGCTATAAAGTTATTACACACTTTCCAGCAATAACTTTATAGCTGGTTTGAACTTTTTAAAGCCCCATAATTAATTTGCACATATATCCAATTTAAATTAATTGCACAATTAACCAGGTAATTGTGTAATGGATGTAACATGCTGTCATGCTCAAAGATAAGACCTCTGGGAATTTTAAAATGTTGAAATCTACCCTCCTGAACAGAAAAATGATAGCCACTCTCTACACAGTCAGCCCTGACACAGAGAAGACAGAAAACCTGATCTACTACAGGTACATCAGGAGGACCACAGCAGTCCATTTTCATTTCCCTCATTAAATTAGTACTCTACTAGCATCAGTATTCTTTAGTGATAACAGGAATATCTCTTTTGTTTCCAACTTTGCTAAGAACAGCAATCTTCACAATACCCATGGTAATTTGGAAAGTTGTCGAGTAGATGCTGTAGCAGAGGTGAACAATTATTTCAGCTGGAAGGCCACTTCATGAGTTTTGGGGACCTGTCAAAAGCCACATCTGTCTCTTCTCATTTCATTGTTTTGTCTCTTCCCCTTTTTCTTCTGTCCAGACCCCACTGGAGCTGTAGCTCAACACATCAGGCAGGTGGTGTGGCGGGTGCAGAGATCCCACCTCAGGAACACAGCTGGGTATTCGTATCCCTCCACTGTTTCCACCACGTGAGGCGGGCCAGTAGGGGGTGCTTCTGCGTTGAGCCGCCCACCTCCCTGCGCCCGACCACCTTCCAGGCTCCGAATGCCTCCCTAGGGGCGCCTTATGTCCGGCCAACCCCTCTCCTGGAGTACACTCGCTAGTCTGGGGGTAACGTGCC
>NW_017729004.1:56790269-56802755 GCF_001723915.1 Gavialis gangeticus | reverse complement strand
CCAGCTCAAGTTCCCTAAAGAGACAGGCTGAGGGTGTGGTCCCCTGTGTGCTGGGCCCATCCTAATTGAATGGTCACAGCACAGAGATTTAAATCACAGTGTCACAGGGCAGAGATTTTTGGGGAGAAACCAAGGTGGCTTTCTGCCACAGGCGGAAGCATCAGCTGTGGATGCTGCTAGTAGGTTCAAGAGTTTGGATGCAGAACCTGCCAGCAGTGTCCACAGCTGATACCACCACTCTCCTTGGATGGTGGAAGCTCCCGACTGGAGTCCTACCTGGAACCTGCCAGCAGCATCAGCTGTGGACCCAGGCAGGAGCTGCTGCCATGCCAGGCAGGTGTCAGCATCAGCTGTAGACACCACCAGCAGATTCTCCATTAGGCCTCCAGAACTGCTAGCTGCACCCACAGCTGATGCCACTGCCCGCCCAAAATAGCAGGAATTCCTGCTTGGATCCACTGCTGATGCCACTGGCAGGTTCTGGGTCAGGGCTCTGGTTGGGAGCTTCCACCTTGCCAGGAGGGTGGTGCCATCAGCTGTGGACACCACTGGCACGTTCTGCATCCAGGCTGTTGAACCTACTGGCGCTGTCCATGGCTGAGGCCACCACCTGCCTGCTGTGGCAGAAGCCCTGCTCAGGTCTACTGTCTACAGCTGATGCCTGATACTGCTAGAAGCAGTACTGCCTGCCCAGCACCAGAGCTGCCAATCCAACTAGTTGGTGGCCATCCACCTGCAGGCCAAATCGAATCTGTTGGTGGACCGTATTTTGTCCCTCCCTGTGCTATAGCCATGTGTGAAGAATTGAAACAAGATTCTGACTTGCCAAACTGATGATACATGTACCTGTAAGTGCTTTTGTTATGTGCCATAAATTTCAGGCCTGGGAGGAAATGAGAGATTATCATTTGTATTAGGATATTTCATTCTCCTTTCAGCATGACTTATTTATACACTCTGGCTCTTCAGTTATCACTTAGAATGTGGGAAAGCAATAAATAAAACATGACCCACTCTTACATCGCAGTCTTAAAAGTAACTTTTCATTCTGGGCACAATGCTATCCAAACCCAACAGATCTACAGGTTTTGCTCCATGTAACAGATGATTGGCAGCATGTGTTTTTATCTCTATGTACATATTCTTATTATACACTAGTCATAGAAAATTCACCTTCTGTAGCAAATGTAGCAGATTATGCTGCTAATTTTCTTGAAGATGCTTTTTCATCTGTATAAGAGTGGGGAAAAATGTGCCCAAGAATCAAAATTATACAAAGGCAGAAAACCAGTTCCTGATGATATCACATTAGAAATTAAATGCTTCATTTTATTTCTGGTAGCAAGTGGGGAGTGATGGGAAATGGAGAACTGCTCAGAGAATTATAAGTTTTTACCTGTATCAGTAACTTCAGATGAAGACTGGAATGGTCAGTAAATGAACATGCATTTTCTAACTGAAGAAAAACAAGAAGGGAATAATTTTCCTGAAGCAAGTGTACTGGATGCTGTTCAGAAATCACTTAGAGCCATTGTATATCATGATTCATGACCAGGATCCTGATTTTCTCTGATAAAAAAAAAAAAAGAAGAAATTCTGATTTAAAACTCCCACAAAACTCCACGTTTTTCCATGATTAAAACAAACTTCCATATGAATCCAAATAATATATAGTGGTGTTTTGTTTTAATCATGGAAAAATGTAAATTTTTTGGGTTTGTTTTTTATAAATCACCGATTTTTTTTATCAGAGAAAACCAGGATCCCTGTTCATGACCCTCTTCACAGCATCCCATCTGGTTCCTAATGGATCTGCTTCAGAATAGTACCTGACAGGCTCTTACACCTTCCTTCCCAGGCATAACAGCCACAATACGTAATAATTGACAATATTATAATAACATATGTCTGTGGTGAGGTGGGCGTCTCTCGCTAGCCACAGCTAGCTCCCCACCTGCCTCTGGGTACGCTGCCCACCTGTCTCACCCGCCACGCCTTGTTGGTAATTAATAAAGTTGTTAACTAAGGTGGGAGGCTGCCCATTGTTGCACCCCGATATTAAGGGGCCTATCCATGGCTCCATTCCATCCCTACACAGTGGCCCAAGCCTCGCAGATGGCATCTCAGGCAGTTAGCTAAACCGGCACCTTTGCCCATTAGCTGTGGCCCCCAACCATGGGTACCTTTGGCTTCCATAAGCCCTGGCCCCATCTCAGGCCCAGTTGGGACCTCGAGCTTCTGTGCTCATCATGAGCGTCCCTTGCAGTGGACCCCTGGCCTTTTTGACCCTCAGGTCCTGGCCCCAGCGTTGACCAGTTGAGACCCTCAGTGGGGTTTTCACCTCCTGCCTGCACTTTCTGGAGTAGGAGTTCCCCATTCCTGCCTCAGGTGCTCCTGGGAGCATGCCTAACCCTGTGGGATCTCTTCCCAACTGGCTCAGGCACTTCCAGAAGCTTACTTGGCCTCTACTCCTCCTTTGAGGATATTCCCCTCACACACACCACAACTGGTACTCCAGGGTCTCACAGGGACTCTCACTCCTCCCCGGGGCAGCAGGTCATTGTGCTTGACAAGCACTATTTTCAACCCACCTAAAGGTGAGGGTTGGGGTTAAGGTGCCCCTAGTCACCTTTCACCAGAGTAGTCACTGGCCTGGCATTTACTGGGGGCTCCTGTGCCACTGAGAGCCCCATTAGGCCATCCACTTCTGGTAGGGTGCAGTTTTAGGTCATGCCCAGGACCAGGAACCTCCTAACCATCCCCTACAGCTCCTCCCTTACCTCCAGGATGATACCAGTGGCCTTGCAGCCAGGTGATGTTGCTGCCTCTCCTGCCAGCAGGGAACTGATATGGTTATAACGGCAGCCAGGGGTCTAAAATGGCTGCTGCAATCAGGCACCTGCTGGCAGCTTGGTTCAGGACCTTAAAGTGGCAGGCACCTACAGTGCTCTGCCACAATGTCAAACATATAAGCAGCCTATTAGCTAACAATGTTCAATTAATCTTTGAGGTGTCTTGCACTCAAAGTCTTGCCTTGAGTTGTTGGCACTACTATTATCAGGCAGCAGAAAATACTTTACTTCTGGTTGTATCAGGTCCTGGGAATCAGCCACTTCAGTCTGCTGTAGTTTTTTCTTCCTTTAACTACTCCTTTATGACATGTCAGAAGATATCACTTATTTGAGAAGGCAACCTCATGGGATCTAAGAAATCATGGGCATCTAGACCTCCTGTGATACCATTCCTGTTTGTAACCATTCTTTCCTCTTGCCTGAGGGCAAGGGAACATTTCCTGGGGCCTTGAGTCATAGATGGTCTCTTTCAGCTCTATCCTGTGTTCTCAATAGCTTCCCTCCTGCCCTCACCACCCTTCCCCACCATCATTCCCACTTATCTTCAAACACTTCCAGTACCTGAAGATCCAAAGTGAAGTTTTAGTTAAATTGCTGTATATGCCATCTATATTTCCAGAGAGTTTTGACTCTGTTGGAACTTTTTTCTTCCACTTATAGTGGAATTGGTTAGGGTGGGGTGTAAGGGAGGTGGAGCCCCATGAAGAGACCAATGTCACCAGACTAGAGTGTCACTCATACACTAACTTACAGTGGTTTTTCTTCTTTAGTTTGTTTATTCCTGGTACTGTGGATTATTCAGAAATTACTTGGAAACTGTCTGACATAGGTCTGTGTCATGCAGTGAGAACAAACCACTCAGTACTGTGTAACAGGAGCCTTTGGTTCCAGTTGGCTCTTCTAAGAGCTTCTGAAAAGTATAGGTCTCCATAAACAGCAAAAAACACAGTAAAGGTCCAGACTGGGACAGTCTTGTTTTGAACAGTGTTGGGAACAGTATAAAATGGCAGTTCCTCATGCCTTCCTTGCCAAAGCATAGTTTGAAGATTATAACCCCCAGTCTGCTCTGGTTCATACAGAGTTGTGTCAAGTCACACTTTCTCTATTTTCCCCTCTGTGTTTTTTTTCTGCTACAAGAGTTCAGAATAAAATAAGCCTTTCTGAATTGACCAGTGACTTCTACTAGCTTGGCTTTTCCATCCAGTGTACAGAAACGGGAAAGTTTCTTATGGCACTCCCTGCCACTCACCTTAACAAGGACCAGTGAAATGACTTTCAATTTGAAGTTACTGGGGACTAAACCTAGAACCTCTAGAGCTATAGCACAAGTCTCTACAGTTTGAACTATAGTATTAAATCTTTGCAGTGCTGTAGCAGATATCTGTCTTCTGTAAATCATGCAGAGGTAGAAACCACTGTTCAGTGTGTACAGCATGCACAATCTCCCCACCTCCCCATATATAGTCTGTGATCATCTTCCTAGAATAGTTCTTATCCCACTTGTTCAAACAGTTTTGCTTTTCTTTTATGATGGAGACAGGCTGGCCCCTCTGTTCCCACCTAACATGAATCCAAAATGATTACTTGGATATTCATTTTAGCAGTATTCCATCACTAGCATCTGCATGTGCTCAGTGATACTGAACAGCTGTGGGAGTAGAAAGCCTGAGACCATTGCTTGTTCCTGGACTAGGGTCTGGAATTATTTTGAATGTCATCTCCAAATATTTAACTAGTGATAAAAATTTTACTCTAATGTGTGTTTATGTTACATAGTGCTATGGCCTTAAATAAACAATATCTGAAAATACTTAGTAATCACCCAGACTTTATGCCCCCTATTTCTCTGGCCTTTTGCAAAACTCCTCCAGAAATAAGTATAGAAATTAAATATGAAAAAGCATCCCTCATCAAACACTGAAGTTCAGGCTGCATGCTGTAATCTCAGTCCCACCATCTGCCAGTGCAGGGAATGAGACTGTAGATGAAGTGATTTGGTTGGGCATGAAATTATCTTGGAGTCACTGTTAGTCATATCACGTATGCTAGAAATTAAAATGTTCTCCCCTTTGTTCATTTAAACCTCTACATATATATATTGTTTAAAAAAAAACCAAAGAAAACCCACAACCACATGCATACACATAAGGAAAAAGAAGTGGTTAGCCATGTTAGTCTGCCTTATATTCTACCTTAAATAGAGCAAAGTATATTGACAGTGAAATAAAAATCATAGGAAAGTAAAAATTTAAGCTCAGAGGAAATAAAACATAACTAAAATATTTTCCAGATGTTTGTAGCACCTTCCATCTAAGGATCCTGGTTTACACACTTGAATACATTTAACTCCTACTTTACATAAGTACTATATAATTGCCATTTTCCAGATGAAGAAACTGAGACAGAACAGGCAAAGAAATAGAACATAAGTCTTTTGATCTCCCTTCATGCATCTGAATCACTTCAAGAGGCAACTAGAGATACTGCCTCTCCCTGCAGCCCCTGCAATATGGCGGTTATGATATATTTTTAAGCAGTAATGCAAGAAACGTGCCCAAAGTTTGTTAAATAAAAGTTTCAGTACTTCAAAAAGACAGCTGCCAGTCTCCTCATTGTTCTCCCCATCCCATCATGTTTTCTGCCATTTCAATTAAGGCATCACAACTAAATAATCAATTCCACAGAAAAGAACTGCTGTGACAGGTTTGCAAAGGTTGTCATATTTCCTCATTTCTCTATTTTTTTCAAAGTTGTCACAAACAAGTCTACTCTGCATTTTAAAGCTTAGCTTAAATTATGATGAGAAATGTCAATATCTGGTTTTGTCTGGTTTTGTTCAATATCTTCATCAATGATCTGGAAGATGGCATGGAGTGCACCCTCAGCAAGTTTGCAGATAATGACAGGCTGAGGGGAGTGGTAGATGCACTGGAGGGTAGGGTTAGCATTCAGAGTGACCTAGACAAATTGGAGGATTGGACTAAAAGAAATCTCATGAGGTTTGTCCCGGGATGCGAGGCACGGAAATATACTCACCGGCGACTCAGGAAGCAGCACGCGAGGGGCGGAAGGCAGAACCTGCGCAACTCGTCAGCCGCCAGTTTATCCAGCTGCAGCCGGCCAGTGACATCAGCGCTGAATGCCGGCCGGTAGGGATAAAAATGGCGGCGCACACTGCGGAGCCAGCAGGGAGTGAGAGAACACAGCCACAGACGTCCCTGCAGCAAAGACAAGCTGATATACAGGACCAGAGGAGCAGGAACGGCCAGGACAGAAGCAAGAAGGAAGAGGAGGATCATCTTGGTGATGCTGCAGATAAGGCGACGGAGGGATGCCAAGATCGCCTCGTAAGGACGACGGGGGAACACCTGAAGAAATCCACCGTGGGAGAGAGGGACTGCGGGGAACCCAGGAAGGGTTGCAGCTGGAGTGAGCATTGCCGCTGGACCAGGAGGTGCCTTAGAGTAGGCAGGGAAACTGATTGCCTAAAGGGATGAGGCAGCCAGTGTCCCATTGAAGCGTGGGAAGGGAGAGGGGTAGTTAAAGGGGCACTGTGCCCGGTTTTGTGTTGGAGCTTCTTTCTTTCCTTTTTTTTGATTTTGTTCTTCCTCAAGCTCCAGGGGTATCTGAGGGTAGCGGACCCGCATGTAGGCTAGATAGTGTTGGGGCCTGAGTAGAACCTGGTCGAGGGTCCCAGGACTGAGACGCCAACCAGCCTGACACCGCTCCACAGGAGGCATGAGGCCGGGGTGTAGGGGTGGCGTAGCCCCATAAGTAACCGCCAGAAGGAACCTCAGGTCTACGAGCACGCCCAATGAACGGCCCCGGACACTGAGGTCCAACAAGTCGTGGCAGGAAAGCATGGGGTTAAGGATTTGGGTGGAAGTCACCAGCTCAGACAGAGGCGTGAGCCTGTGAGGCCCATAACATCAGTCACCCAAGCGAGAGCGGCATGAGAGCGACTGGTTGAGGCCCAGCGGCTACAAGGTTCAACAAGGACAAGTGCAAAGTCCTGCTCTTAAGATGGAACAAACCCATGCATCTTTCTGCAGTTATACTATAGGCTGGGGACTGACTGGCTGGGGGCAGCTCTGCAGAAAATGACCTGGGGGTTACAGTGGACAATAAGCTGAATATAAGACACCAAGAAGGCTAACAGCATACTGGGCTGCATTGGTAGGCGCATTCCCAGCAGATCAAGAGAAGTGATTCTTCCCCTCTATTCAAGCACTAGTGATGCCACATCTGCAGTACTGTGTCCAGTTTTGCCCCCCCCCAAAAAAAGGATGTAGCCAAATTGGAGAGAGTTCAGTGGAGGGCAATGAAAATGGTTAGGGGGGTGGGGCACATGACTTCTAAGGAGAGGCTGAGGGAACTGGGCTTATTTAGTCTGAAGAAGAGAAGACTGAGGGGATTTAATAGCAACCTTCAACTACCTGAAGGGTGGTTTGAAAGAGGATGGAAGTAGTTCTCAGCGGTGGCAGATAGCAGAAAAAGGAACAATGGTCTCAAGTTGAAACAAGGGAAGGTTAAGTTAGATATTAGGAAGAATTCTCTCTCTACCTCACTAGGAGGGTAGTAAAACACTGGAACTGGTTACCCAGAAAGATTGTGGAAACTCCATCCTTGGATGTTTTTAAGACTTGGCTAGACAGAGCCTTGCCTGGGATGATGTAGTTGGGGATGGTCCTGCTCTAAGCAACTTAAATAATTGGGAAAAAAAAATGTAACAAGCTTTCGGGTTTAAAAATCATCCAGGAAGAGCACATACCAACTACAGAGACTTCCTCAGCCTTAAGAAGGGTTTTTAAACCTGAAAGCTTGCTAATAGTTTTTCCCCCAACTATTTAAGTTGGTCTAATAAAAGATACCATATTCACCCAAAGAACCTTGTCTGCCTATGCCCTGAGACCAACACAGCTACAACCTACACCCCTCTAAAATGTGGGTTCATTTGAAATCCAAACTCAAGTTTTGATGAATCGTAAAATTTATGACACATCCTGATATTATAATGGATTAAATCACCATCTCAGATTGGCACACCTTGACCTTTAGCATGCTCAGACTTCAGATGTGGATATATTTTGCAGCTTCTATTTATTTTTGATACTTTCAGGAGCTGGCATTGTTTAAGTTAAGACCCCTGAGAATTTGGCCTTAAATCTTTGACTGACAGACAGACAGAATTGGAGAAGTCTTAATTTTAGTTTCATATCCCTTTGCATTTTTTATGCTAATGTTAAGAGGTATCATGTGTGATTGAAGACCTCTTATACTTGGAAATAAATATACAGACAAGTAGCAGCAGATACTTCCTAGCCTGTATATACACCACAGATAAAGGGAAAAGAGGCAACAGGAGATGGTAGGATGATTTCAGTCACAGGAGACCCGAATGCTAGTCCAATGTGCTGCTGTCTCCCCTTTTGCTTTAGCCTGTAAGCAACAGCTGCAAAGGAAGTCACCTGGCTCTGCATCCTTTGCAAAAGAAGACCCCACCTTTGCTGCTTGGGGCAGAGATTTATCAGTACTGGCTGGGGTTCAAGGGTTCTCTGGGATGCTCCCATGGCTGGTCTGGTACCATCTGAGCTCAACATTTGCAAGAAGTAAGGGCCTGATAAATCTTGGCAGAATTAGCCATGTCCTTACAATAAGCTTGGAAGGGAATATCAGAGGCTTGAGGTTCCAAATTTTATTCTGTGTGGGCTAGTTTGAGAACAGCACAGGAGGAGATAAAGTAGAGAAATGGTGCACATGTGGGATATACTCTCCTCCATTTCCCTTATTGAATTAGACTAGCAAAGGCGCAGGCAACGTTTTATTATAAATTTCTGCTGTGTCTGATTCACCTCCTGTGTCTGGGTCATAATAAACCAGCAGGCCCTGATGTCAGTATATTCCACAGACCTGTTTACTTAATGGAAACATGTAACACTTTCATGTTTTTGAAATGATATATTGATTCCCCTGAAATTGGGGTCAACTCATGTTGCTACCAGCATAGTTTACAGCAAGAGCACCTCAGTATGCGCTGAAAGGAAGGCCTCAGGACTTAGATAAAGAAACCATTCTTGTGCAAGTATTGTTCTCTGAGCTTTTCATGTCTTCGAGATATGAACAGATATGTTGCTCAGAGGCTGCATTATAATATTCTCTCTAAAGTGAGATGGGTAACTGTTATTTTAGTGAGCAGATCCTGGAAAATTCCAGATCCTGAGGCAGGATCCAGTATGCCTAGGCCTTCCTGACAGATGTTTGTCTTAAAAACCTCCAAGAATGAGGATTTCACAACTTCCAAAGGTAGCAAGTTCCAGGGCTTAGCTACCCTTATATTTAATTTTTCTTCCTAATATCAAACCTAAAACTTCACGGTTGCAGATTTAACTGTATCCTACTATCAGACATGGAGTATACCAGTAATAGATCCCATTTCCTTTATAAGTGTTTTATATATTTGCAGACAGCTTTATCTGCCCTTAGAATTTTGGTTGTTAGCCTGAACAAACCCAATTCCTTCACTCTTTCCACAGACATTATATCATCTAAGCTTCTTATTATTGTTACTTTCCTCTGGACTCTCTTCAGTTTGTCCACATCCTTTTTTAAACTGTGCTACCCAAAGCTAGACAACCCGATGCTTCACCAACACGCAGAAGAGTGGAGTGATTGTCTCCCAAGTATTATGTATAACACTGCAATTGACAGATCCCAAAATGATTTGCACCTTTTTTTGCAGCAGCACATTGCTGATTCTTATGTGGTTTGTGCCTCAGTATAACTACCAAGTTCCTTTTCTGCAATATTGCTAACTAGCAAATGATTCCCTATTTGTATTTTATACATTTGATTTTTCCTTCCTAAAGATAGTATTATGACTTGTTTTTTTAAAATTACATTTCATCTTGCTGATTGCAGACCACTTCTCTAATTCATCCAGGTCATTTTACATTCTAATACTATCCTCCAAAGTGCTTGTAATCTCTCCTAGACTGATGTTACCTGCAAATTGTTTAAATGTATTCCTTGCTCATTATTTTGATAATGAAAATGTTGAATTGACCAAATCAAGGACAGACTATTACAGGAGCCATTCAGTGTGTTACCCCAGTGTGAGAGCCAATTAGCAGTAACTGCTCTTTAAAGTACTGTTTTTCAATCAGTTGTACACCCCCCACCATTAAAATAATTTTATTTAAATCACATTTCCACAGCTCGCTTGTGAAAATGCGATGTGTGATTCTGTTAAAAGATTCCCTAAAGGCATGGTATACCACACCTACATTTTCTCCTTATCTCCCAGGCTGGTTACTTGTTAAATAAGGAGAACAGATTTGTCTGACATGATTTGTTCTTGATATAGCCACACTAGCTGTTTTCTGTCACCCTATTATTATACTCTGTGCTTACAAATGGATTGTTTAATAGTTTGTTCCAGTATCTCTGTCACTGTGTCCTTTTTAAAGGATAAATTCCAAATATACCCTTTTCTGCTTATGGGAAAATTTTTAATTTTGGCTTTTGTCCAAATCCAAAAAAGTGCAATTCTTTTGAGCTGGAAACCTTATATTTTGACCAGCATTAGGTCAAACTCAAGAGTAGTGACTTTTGTAGGTCCCTCATTCTCCCCCTCTAATCAAAGTTTTCAGCCTGCTATGAAGATTAAGTTTATCTTTACTGATGTGTTTTGAAGCAGTAGGTATCAGACAATTTTCATTCCCAAAACAATTCCAGAGATCTAAGGATCAGCTACTTAGGTCCATGCTGAAAAGATGCCTTAAGAAGTCAAAAATACAGATGCAAACTAATCATGACAGGAGATATTAACTCACATAAAGCACTGACAGCTTTAATTCTAGTAGCTGTACAGAAAAGCAGGCTCAAACTGGCCTATTGCAACCATGAAGTTTCAGCATTGGCAGAGCATACATTTTTGGTTTTGGAGAATATATACAGTAAGCCTGTTTCTTTGCAAATTGTGCTTGTTTAACCATATGCTGTGTTATATTCTTCCTGGACACTGGGTACAAATGCTTTCTTATGCCAATTCCTATTACAATCTACTGCTACAAGAATAGGTATACTGGCATGTAGATAACAAATTTACATAGTTTATATAGTGTTTTGATTTACACCTTTGACAAAGTTAAATTGAAATATTGATTTAAAAAATAATCACATATTTTCACCTTAAGCTAAATTCAGTTCTTCCTTTTTTTCTTCCTTACATTTAAAGCCCTGACTCATTTTGTGCATCTATTGTCTTTCTGCATGTATGCAAGTGGATCAAAGTGGCAAATACTTTTAAAGTACTTGTAGGCAGAAAGATGGGTAACATTGCATAGAATTCTCCTGTTGTATATCATCGCAGTGTATCAAGACCAAAAGCCATCACCATATTTTTGACAAATCTATATTCTTATCAGTTTTGGTCTGAACATAGTATCTTATGCTACCTGGAGAAAGCTATATTCCAGAATTATATAATTAGGAGTAAATGGTTCTGATAATATGGTATAAACACTTTCAATATTATTGTCTAAAACTTGAAATAAGCATTTTGAAGTTAATAAAGTTCTTTAAAATTTGCTCTCTCAATCTTTTCCTGTCTCCAGTAGTTTTTATACCTTTGCAAATCTAGATGGATAGAATCAGGACAGAAGTGCCAAAATACTGTTTGAAAGGATCATTGATATATTTCTGGCTCAGACAGCTGATGGAAGAAACAGATAACTTGCGGGAAAGTCTACAGTCACACAATTTCTGACTCAGTATTGTAGACCTATATACCCTGGATATTTCAAATAAACTTGTAAAGTTAAGCTGTACATGGGGGGAGCCATCCACCATAAGAAACCAGGACACAGATGCATGCAGCTCTGGCTATTTACATTAGATATGTTCTGCCCGCTTCCCTTCCTCCTCCATCTTTGATTTTGTCTTTATATGCAATTAGGATAAGCTGTTCAATAAACTTATACATTCTTTACACATACATTATCCCTGATCTGTGTAGGATAAAACTGATGCTTGAATTATTGCTTTAATATCCTTGTGAATTAGTGTTCTCTGTAAAGTTCTTCAGCAATTAAGTGGCTACACAGCTTTGAAGAGTGCATACAAATGAGCAGTGACTGTGAATTGCTCTAGCAAAGTATAAACATTCACTTGCGCTATGAGGGGGAAAATTATAAGAACACTTTCAGCTGGTATTAGGGGAAAAGGAGATGATGCCTCATGTTGTTATATAGTGACTTCTATGGTAAATGAAGAAATACTTCTAACATACTATGACAGGCATCTCAGCAAGGCCTGTCTTTTACTGCATGTAGGACAATTAGGCCTTGTCAAGGCTAGTCTTTATGGAATACTTCAATTTAAATATTAAATAATTAGTAAATAATTAGGGGTGTGCCGATAGAGATTTTTTGGACCAATACTGATAGCTGATTTTTAAGGAGGCATATCAGCCTATAGCTATTCAATTTCTGATACAGCTGCCTGCAGTTGGTAAGCCTGTTGTGGTGGAAGGGGGGGGGAGTGGGGCTGGGGCTGCGGCAGCTGCTGCCCCAGCTGGGGCAGGGCAGGGCATGGGACGGAGCCATGGCTCATCCAGGGGGCATGGGGAGAAGGG
>NW_017729004.1:56785200-56790066 GCF_001723915.1 Gavialis gangeticus | reverse complement strand
GGGGGGGGGGGGGGGGGGGGGGGTGTCCCACAGATCTTCGTGGGCAGGTAGGGCTGCAGCTGTGGGCTAGGACTGGGGCAGTGCCAGGCAGGCGGAGGCGGTGGCTGTAACCAGCCCCAAAAAAATCCCCATAGCCCCCTTCCCAGTGCCGCCACCACCTGCCCCATGCAGATCCAGGGGCACACAATCCCCCCATGGCCTCCCAGAGAAGCAGTGGGAGCTGCTAGATGAGCAGTGTCCAGCAGCGGGAACCGCCCACTCCCTCCTCCCCCCCCCAAGATAAGCCATGGATCTGTCCTGCACCTTGCCCCCTGCCCCAGCAGGGCAGTGCCTGCTCCAGCTCCTGCCCCACTTCCTCCTCACTGCAGCGGCCTTGATCTGCCCCCTCTGCACCCCGCCCCTCCCCCTCTCCCTTCCACCACATCAGACTTACCAGCTGCACATAGCTCTCCATGCTGCCGGCTGTGCTCCTCACTGCCTACATGCTATACTGTGGCTGTGTGCATGCACGGGCCATTTATCAGCCAAATTATAGGCCACATCAGGCTGATTTCCAATATAGACAATTTTCTTTATATTGGTACCAATTTGATATCGGACCAATGTATCGGTGCACCTCTAAAAATAATTCCATCTAGTCAGCAAGGTTTCTACTGATGGAATAACAGTGGCTGTGATACAATACAAGAGAGGAGTATCCTGCTAAGAAAACAAGTGAATGCTTCACTAATCTCATAGGATCACAGATGATTCCCGTTTTCCCAGTATGGAAAAAGTATGTGGAAATATATTTTTAAAATATCATTGTTTTGTTTTGTTTTTAAAAGAAGGTGGATTTTGTCATTTTTAAAAATGCAATGCAACCTTTATAGTAAGATAAAAGCTTCCCAGCCATTCATGTTCAATATTTAAATTTAAGCAGTTCAAGGGTTCAGAAGAACCTCACTCAAAGCGCAGAGAGTGTCATGTCGCTTATAATTGACATGCTTATCTCTAAAACCAAATTTTATTGTCTGTTTAGGTGTTTTTGTATCACACTAGGTACCTAAATATCCTTGAAAATATGAATCTTAGGAGCCTAAGTCTGAAAGATAGTGGTATTTTCAGAAACAACTTAACAGGCTAAGGACTTAATTCCCACTGACACCAATACCAGTTGCTTCTCCAGTAGGATTTTCCAAAATGCCTAAGTACCAATACAGGATTTAGGAATATAAATTCTGCCTAAATCCAAAATATTAATTCTGAAAACCCCCTAACTCCAAAGACACCTACACTTTGCAGGCACAGTAGTTTTCAGCATTAAAGTTCCATGGGAAACTAATGGTCAAATGTTTCTACATTTATGGCTGATATCTAGGTCATACCCAAGCTCATTCCACAGCTAGAAACTAGGCACTCCTCCTAAATCATAGATTTCATAGATTTCATAGATTTCATAGATTAAGGGTCGGAAGGGACCTAGTAGATCTTCTAGCCCGACCCCCCGCCAGGGCGGGAGAACAACAAAAAACCCCAAAAAGAGAAACGGGACTCAAACGAGTCCAGCCAGGTAGGCATCCAGCCTCTTCTTAAAGACCCCCAGGGTAGGGGCCAGCACCACTTCCCTTGGAAGTTGGTTCCAGCTCCTAGCCGCCCTAACTGTGAAGTAGTTTTTGCGGATGTCCAATCTATACCTCCTCTCCATCAACTTGTGCCCATTACTCCTTGTTATGCCAGCGGGCGCTAGGGGAAACAGCGTCTCCCCCAAACCCTTCTGGTCCCCCCTAGTGAGTCTATAGACGGTCACCAGGTCCCCCCTCAGCCTTCTCTTGTGGAGGCTGAATAGGTTCAGGTCCCGCAGTCTCTCACTGTAGGGTCTGCCCTGTTGTCCCCGGATCATGCGGGTGGCCCTCCTCTGGACCCTCTCCATGTTGTCCACATCCCTCTTGAAATGGGGCGCACAGAACTGGACACAATACTCCAGCTGTGGCCTGACCAGCGTCGCGTAGAGGGGGAGGATCACCTCCTTGGCTCTACTCGAGATGCACCTGTGGATGCACGACAAGGTCCGGTTAGCCCTGCCAACCATGACCTCGCATTGTCGGCCCATGTTCATCTTGGAGTCAATAATGACTCCAAGATCCCTTTCTGCCTCCGTGCTCTCGAGTAAGGAGTTCCCCATTGTGTAAGTGTGCTGCTGGTTCCTACTGCCCAAGTGCAGCACCCTGCACTTGTCCGTGTTAAAACGCATCCTGTTCCTGTTAGCCCACCCCTGTAACCTATCCAGATCCCTCTGCAATCTCGCCCTCCCTGCTAGCGTGCTCACCTCCCCCCAGATTTTGGTGTCATCAAAATCCTCTGTGGGGCTTGACCTAGTAGATATTTTCAGGGCAACTGTAAAACACCCTGACAAAATACTAATTCCCTTAAACAATGGCTGACAGAGGAAAGATCCCCTTTGTATAACAAGTTACTGGCTAGAGCACTTACCCAGAATGTGGAGGCTTGGGCTCAATCCCCTTCTCCATTGAGGGGTGTAGATCCATATCTCACATCTCAGGAGAGTACCTTAACCTTCAGGCTTCCAGCTATTCTGAGGGAGCTCTCTACACCCTTGCTGTTGAGGCTGAGCTATTATGTAGAAACAAATTCAAGATTTATTAGGCCAAAGACTCATTTCTGTAACCTGGTGGAAATGGCTCCATTACAAGGGGGAGGGGCTTCCACTCCTACCTGTTCCCCAAGAACTGTTTATATATTTTATCCTATGACTTTTTCATATAAAATACAGAGACAGTCCTGGGAATAGGAATCAAGAGCGGGGATAGGAATCAAGGTCCACCTCCCCCATATGAATGTCCCTAAGCAATAAAGTGAAGGGTCAGGTTTACTCTTCCGTAATTTTTCTGGTGATGCGTATTTGAATTCTCCTCTTTGGAAAAGAAAGGAACTGAAACTGGCCACAGTTGGTGCTATTTTTGCATCACTTTCCTGTTGTTACACTACTGGATCTAAAGGCTTCTATTTTAGTGGGAAGCTGCCAAGTGCTCCAGTCACACAGTTATTGTCAAAGGGGAAGAGAGGGGGGCTCCTTCTCTGACTGAAGTTAAAAAAAAAAATAAAGAAGAAAAGAATGAGAGCCCTGCTCAGTTCTTTGAAAGAATAGGTACAGGCACTTACCTTTCAAAGTTTGTGAGCAGCAGATCCATGCTTGGGTGAAGGCATCTCCCTACAACCCTGAGCAGGGGAACATGATTAGAAACTCATCCCTGTTCTTAGCATTTCCCTATTGAACTGGCTATTTCCAGACTGTTGCAAACTGAGCATGCTGACTTCAGGTAGTTCATCTGCTCAGCATCTTGAATCCCAGTAAGAAGCTTTGTTCAGGGTTGAAGCTAGGATGATTTAGCTTGTTTGTCTTACTACTGGATCATGCACACATAATTAGACTAGCCAATTGCCCATAAAGAATGATGGGAGGGGGAGCAGGCAGGGACAGAACCCCGCACACCCCACCCCTGTCCAGGCCCACTCTCCCTTTCCCTCTTGCTGCTTGGGGTCTGGGCCCACACCCTTCTCCCCACCGCAGTGGTGGGGGGAAGGGAGGAGCAGGTCCAAGCCCAATGCTAGGGAGGACCAGGCCCAAAGGTGGGGAGAAGCCAGGGTGCAGCGGCAGGGGGGGAGCAGCATGCCCAGTGCCCACTCAGGAGAGGCTGCGTGGGGAAGGAGTGGGCCTGGGCTCGATGGCGGGGAGGAGGCTTGCTCCTCTCCTTCCCCCACCACTGCTGCATTGGGCCAGGCCCACTGCTCCCCACCACTGCTGTGGCAGACCTGCTTCTCCCCTGCTCAGGCTCGCTTCTACTCCCTCCTCCCCCCGTCAGGTCCCAGCCCACTCCTCCCATCTCCCTACCACCACTGCCACTGCCACCGTCGCCACGGCGCACCCGCTCCTCCCCCCACCCACGTCTGGCCCGTTCTTCCCCCCACTGCTGCCACTGCGTCGGCCCCATAGGTGGCCATGACTGAAGCGGGGTGGGATGGGCTGAGGCCAGTGCCAGTGGCCTCACCCCCCTGGCATCCAGACCCTGCTCCCTACTGCCATCACCTCCAAGGAGCAAGTAGGGGGGGCAAGGCCAGCTCCAGTGGCCTCGCCCCACCCCTCTCCGCTTCATCATCGCCACCTGCAGGGAGCAGGGCAGGGGGGCAAGGCCAGCACTGCAAGCCTCAATGCCCCCCATTCTGTCTGCTCCATTGCCACTGCCTCCAGGGAGCAGGGCGGAGACCCAGACCCCAAGCTGCACTGGCCTTGCCCCCCCACTCCATCCCCTGGATCCCTGCCATCATGGCAGCCTGCCACCTCCTGTCCGAGTGCTTCTTCACACTCTGATTGGCTGTTTGTCAGAGCACGAATAAAGCATTATAGACAGACAGACAAAACTTTTATAATATTAGAATTATAGCAGGTTCTGTGTGCTCCCATATCTATAGGATCTGGTGCCAAAAGGTATGAAAGAACCTTCTTTCAGCAAGAATTTAGTGATCATATCTTTCAAAGCCTATACCTTCTAATGATATCATTGGCCAAATGGCGTTTCTCTTTTTTTCTTTGTATTTTAGGGGTTTTCTGGTCCCATAATAGTAACATTTAAGTGTTTCCCAGTTAAGATAACAGCTACACAGTTCCCAGGGGACTTCATCAAGTCTTCGGCTCTTGTTCTTTTTCCAGTTATTGTAACCTCTGCAACTACATTTTTTCCCTTTTTATCTTTTAGACAAAGATACCTTTATTCCAGTCTGTTTTAGAAATCCAAATTCTTGGCAATTCTAGTTTGCTCTTAGTTCCATGTTTTGTTTTATATATATATATATATATATATATATATA
>NW_017729004.1:56782517-56785190 GCF_001723915.1 Gavialis gangeticus | reverse complement strand
TTTGACTGTTGGGGAAGAGAAAGAAACTAATTTCTATCTTTATTCTTTACAATTTTGTGCAGAATTTAAACAAAAAGGTAATTTATAGGTAGATATGGCAAGGAAAAGCATCTGTATTTATGAAGTGGGAAGAGATGGGAACACGTCATCTCACCCATTTTTCAAACTTGGAAAGATGCTGGTAGCATGTTGCCTATCGCTTTTTCCGGAGTTCTATATAATTAGCCCAAACCTAATAAAGGACTCAAGATGCCTCAGACTCAGAAGCCAAATTTGACTTTTTTGGTCTCAGCAGATTGTCAGATCTTGTTACATGGGACTAACAAACTGAAAATCAACCTTTATTACACCCTGTCACAATGGAAATCCCTTGCAATGTGAATGTAATGTGTGTAACAGCAGGAGGAACCAAGGGGCAGTCTGGAGAGCTGTCCTGTTAATTTGGACTGCAACTCCCAGAAGGGGGAAGAGAAAAAGATAGAGGAAGACTGAGGCTGGAGTTAGGGGATGAGAGAGAAGCGTGCATCTGGAACCCGGTCAGCCCCACACAGAGGAGTGCACAGTAGAGCTGGAGATCTCACTGGCTCAGTCAGCCAGGATCGTGGACTGAAGGAGCTGGACTCAGACTTTGGGGTAGCTGCAGACTATTGTTTGAGCATGTTAGGCACTAAAGGCTTGTTTGAGGATGCCTCAGGAGGTGTGGGGAGGAAATTAAGGTGCTGAATATATGTTACCACAGTGTTGATGTTTCTTTACCTTTTACCTATTCTCTCCCTTTGGCCTGTTGGCTTGCGACCCTAACCCCTATGATTTTCTATATAAAAGTGGGTACTTAGCCTTGATTAGAAACTCATCTCTGTTCATCCTTGCCAGTTTCTAGGGCTCGAGGGTTGGCACACCCTGAAGAAGTACTGTCTCTAATGAAAATATGAAATTAGATATTCTAGTTATTGACAAAAGTGTTTCACCAACTTTGGTGACAAGCCATAACAGAAGAGGCTGATATTAACATCAGTAGTTGCTCTCACTAAAATGGAAGCCTTTAGATCCAGAAGCATAACAAAAGGAAAGTAATGAAAAAACAGTGGCAATTGTGCTGCCAACTTGACCACCACTGTGGGCGAAGCAGTCACTGACACTTCTCTCTTAGATCCAGTAGTACTGTATAACGAAGTAAAGGTGATGCAAAAATAGCAGCAATTATGCCAACCTGACTACCACTGTGGGCAGGGCTGTCACTGACACTGCTCTCTGCCTCTGCCATCTAGGCTGCTTAAGTATCCAGCTGTTTTTAGATCAAGTATTGAACAACCATTTATGCTAGTTATACTGATGGAGAAATTCTGTATTCTGTTTCTAAAACAATGGATTAACTGTTGCTGTGTAAAATGGAGACCTAGACAGGTTACAAGGATGGGCAGAGGAGAACAGGCTGGGGTTTAACACAGACAAGTGTAAGGTGATGCACCTGGGGAGGTACAATCGGCACCATACATACAGGCTGGGGAACTCCCCTCTTGTCAGCACGGAGGTGGAAAAGGATCTGGGAGTCATTATTGACTCCAAGATGAACATGAGTCGGCAATGTGGGGAGGCGGCTAGGAAGGCCAACTGCACCTTGTCGTGCATCCACAGATGCATCTCGAGCAGGTCCAAGGAGGTGATCCTCCCCCTCTATGCGGCACTGGTCAGGCCGCAGCTGGAGTACTGCGTCCAGTTCTGGGCGCCGCACTTTAAGAGGGATGTGGACAGCATGGAGAGGGTCCAGAGGAGGGCCACTCGTATGATCAAGGGACAGCAGGGTAGGTCCTATGAGGAAAGGTTGCGGGACCTGAACCTGTTCAGCCTTCAAAAGAGAAGGCTGAGGGGGGATCTTGTGGCCTGTTATAAACTGGTTAGGGGGGATCAGCAGGCGCTGGGGGAGTCCCTGTTCCCCCGAGCGCCGCAAGGAGTGACCAGGAACAATGGTCACAAGCTGGCGGAGGGAAGGTTTAAGTTGGACATCAGGAGGCGCTACTTCACGGTCAGGGCGGCTAGGGTCTGGAACCAGCTTCCAAGTGAGGTGGTGCAGGCTCCCACTGTGGGGGTTTTTAAGAGGAGGTAGATGACCACCTTGCTGGTTTGACCCCAGTGCTCTTCCTGCCATGGCAGGGGGTCGGACTAGATGATCTGCTCTGGTCCCTTCTGACCCTAGAAACTATGAAACTATAATTGCTAAATGTTTCCTGAGGAAAACACAATGGCTCTCTCAAAAGCTGTCCTGAAGCATTTTTTACAATTAGCTCCATGCATGTGCTGTACATTTACTGTAATGCCCACTAGTCCTAATTCTCTGCTGCCTTTAAAAGATCTTTTTTTTTACCCCTGTAAAGTGAAAAGAACTAGTCAGAACAGTGATTGCATAAGGAGCCTACTCTGCAAAACAGATAAATTTGGGGCCCACTAGTGCACAGTCATTTTGCATAATGAAGCTATTATAAAATCTCAATAAAAGCATTAAACTGATTAAACAATGGAGGATTCTGGGGGAGTGGGAGTGAGTGGGGAGAATGCTAACATTTTGCTTTTTACCTTCAGGCTTCCAGCTGCTGGCTGTTCCCTTTATTCCCTCTCTGAATAAAGGGAAAATGCTGATATACCTCTAACCACTGAAGTGCAAATGGTGCTGCTATA
>NW_017729004.1:56752540-56777517 GCF_001723915.1 Gavialis gangeticus | reverse complement strand
GGGAGGGGGAGTGAGTGGGGAGAATGCTAACATTTTGCTTTTTACCTTCAGGCTTCCAGCTGCTGGCTGTTCCCTTTATTCCCTCTCTGAATAAAGGGAAAATGCTGATATACCTCTAACCACTGAAGTGCAAATGGTGCTGCTATATTATCTGAGGAATGCTGCACAATTCTGTTCCATGAGTATGTTCTTTTGACATGCCAGATGTCAACTTGTCAAAAGTAATTACAACAGTAATTATAACATAACCTAATAGAAGATGCATGTGTTACTTCACAAAATTTATGAATCAGATAGGGTTTTGAAAACTGATTTAAAATAATTATTACATCATTCTTTTTTTCCCAAAGGGCACTCAAATAATTAGTAAGGTCAAGAAGGGAAAATGTGTTTTTGACTAGTGTGATAACTGAGCAGAATTAGCTTCTGTTTTCAAGAAATCAGTAACAGAGAAAGGTCTTCATAATGAATGAATTGCTCTTTTCTATGAGGTACATTTGATCCACAATCAAGTGTTTGTAACATGGGAGAAAAATTATGGACAAAATATCAACAAAATATCTGTCTTCTTGCATTGATAGTAACTAGCCTTCTTCAGGAAGTAGAGGGCCAATGTGTTTTTTGTTCTGGGAAGCTTTCCCAAATCACTGTCCAGGAAAGCAGGACATGGTTTGTTTGGTTTTTTCCCAAGAAAAATATAGAGCTACATTTAGGGTTTCCCTTGGAAAAACTTATTACTTTTTCACAGAAACAATGGTCCCAGACTCCCAGAAGTTAGATTATATTCCAATGAAAAGTTGAACTAACTTTCTTCAAAACAAGATTGATTTACTACCTTATTCTGGCTTTCTAAGCAATGTGGATGAATTGTGCATCTAAGACACTTGAAACTACAGTGCAAACAAGTTTGTCAGTCTATAAATATCACAGTATCATTTGTGTCAAGTCTGAGAAATAACTTCTGCTTTTATTATGACAATCAAAATAAATTCAGACACAGATCACATTATTTTCAAAAATGAAATAAAAATCTCAAAAGCTGGCAGAAAATAATGTGATCTGTGACACCTGTGTCCTTTCACGGACCTTTAGACATGCAAATGTACAGTAAAGTTCAGAAACAAAGATGAATTGTTTCCACAAGAGAATCAACACCAGAATGCTGGCTGAATTCCAACATGGAGTAGGCTCATTCCATCAGCATTCTTCCTATTGTTTTAAATAGAAGGGCTATTCTTTATCACTTCCTATGCTAAAATGTCATGTATTATTGGTCTGCACTCCTTGTAACAAACATCAGTGGACAATGACATCTGGCTTTTCACAGGAATATTAACCTTTTGTAACATGACATGACTGGGAAAAGGAAATAAATATCAGCACTCTAATGTCATATCCTGGTCCCCTATCAGGGTTGATTTAATTTTCTCTCAATGCCATTACTGTAGGCATCTTTCCGATAAGTAAAGTGATGATTATACCTCAACATAATCTAGGACTCATATAAGCAATTCCAATCATGATGTCAGATTGATATTTCACTAAATTATTTGTGAATAATGAAATGTTTTCTATATTATTGATCATTCTTTCATTTTTATGGCCACTCTGAAAAAATGATGTGACTAAGGGCCCTATTTAGGGTCACCATCCTGCAGTCCCAAGGACACTTTCAATTATTTTAGTGCAGATTTCCTAGCAAATTTACCTAGACAATAATCTTACACTGTCTAAATTTTCAGTGGGAAGCCATAATATACATTGCAATGTATCCAAATTACATAAAAACTGGTATATTAACTTTTCAGAGACTATAGGGAGACCCTGAGTCCCTGCATTTCCTTACATATGTACCTTCTTCAAGATGCAGGTATGGTCATCAGAGCCAATATGAGGAGGGAAAGTCATCAAGGTAAGTGACCTGCTTGATTCAAGTCTGATTATTTCACAATACTCAAATGGTGAAATAATCAGATTATGTCCTGCCTTTCAAAGTCTAGATGTGAAACGTTACCCCATAGGCATGGTTTCATCGAAACTAATGATTTTCAAACTGGAAACCCAGTCAGTTAAAATCTTGGGGATAAATTTTGGGATTCTGAGTTTGCTCACTCTTTTCATTGGCCATATTCTTTAACCATGGTTACTGCAGCATCAGATGAACTGTGCATAACTCTTCAATTACTTCCATTAGCATACAAGCATAAAATAAACTCATATAATCCCATATTCTCCTCCTCCTTTTTAGGGAGCACACTGTTACTTGAAAGGAAACTGCAGCAGGGTGAGTTGGCTCAGGGAAAGCCAGTAGCCAAGGCACTAGCTACATGCTAGCTGAGTTGCAGCCAAAAGCCAGTAGTAACAGGCACAAGGGACAGACAGGTTGCTTGGGGGCTAAGAGCTGAAAGCAGCAGCTAAGCAGCCACAAGGGCAGGCAGGCAGGCAGGGCCCTAGGGTCAAAATGAACATACCTCTGAAGGCAGTGTCACCTGAGCAGAAGGGGCAGGGCTTAGCATGTATATAAACTCAGGGCCTGAACCTAGCTATCTGGTTTGGCTTTGAAGACTGCAGAGGAAGAAGCTCTGGAGCCGGAGGGGCCAAGAGAGCTCCTAGCTGACACCTGTGCTACCTTGGGGGGAGGTAAGCAGAATGCTGCTGCCTTGCAGAGGAATACGACTCAGGATAAGGGGAAGCCTTGTTGTACAGACAGGTAGCCACAGTTTATGTCTGGACCTAGAGTGGGTTTGTTGGTGTTACAGCCAGAGGGCTTTTTATTCTGTTATAGTTAACCAATGTATTAATAAGCTCAAGACAGGCCCAACCACCTGTTTCGCTGCAAACTTCAAATGTATTTTTTCCTGGTTAAATTGTTCATATTATCTAATGGTTTAATTTTACTGCTCATTCTCTCCATTGTTGGATCTCAGAACGTACTGAAAATCCATTCCATGAATAAGCTGTATCTAACTTGTTAGCACTGTCTTGTAACTGTGGCTTTCCCCTGCTAATTTAATTGGAGAGGAAATTTTTATCTAAGGTTCCTCCTGTTACTCCTGCAACTCTCTTGATGGCTTCTTCTCTTCACTAGACTGGAACTTTCTTTTGTCATAGAAAGAAATGTATAATCTGTTTTGGTCTCATCATTTCTTATACTAATGTTTGGATCTGAAATTAGAAAGAAATCACTTCCGTCTTTTAAATGCCAAATGGACGTTAGGCCTTATCGCCTCTAGAGACATGTGGTTTGGTTAGCTGTAACCCACTATGTTTATAAGCACATTGAATGAAACTGTTTGAATTGTGAATTTCAATCACAAGTCCTTTCTACCTTGCAATAAGTCTTGCTCATCTTATTCTCTAAGCCAGTGGTGTTCAGCCTTCTGGCCCTGTGGGCTGGATGAGTTATTATGGGACCATTCAGTGGCACACATCTAGCATGGGGTCAGTATATGGTGTCAGTCTGCAAGTGAGATCCAGTGCACAGGACTAAGTTACCTTGCCTGCAGGGCTCCCCACAGATCTAGAAATCTGACAGCAGGGAAGCCATAGGACTGGAAGCCATGGCAATTAATGCTGCCATCGCTTCTGGACTGCCAAATTTCCAGACCCCTTGGGGAGCCCTGCAGACTGGATGAAATGGCACCATGGGCCTAATTTAGCTTGTGGGCTGGAGGTTGAGTTCCACTTTTTTAAATTCATTATACCCCAACCATACCCTGTATGCCCTTGATTCAATGTCTGTATATTTGGGAAGGATGTACCTTCACCCTTGGCTCCTTCCTTTTGGAGGTCTTGCAAATATTTTGGAGGACAGGTTTAAAATTCAAAAGCATTTTGGAGAACCATACTACTGACAAAATTATATTTGACAAATATGAGGTACAATACACAGAGAAGAAAAATCAAAGGCACAAATTCAGATCAGGGGATAACTGTTTTGACAGTAGTATTGTCTTGAAGGACCTAGGAGCTACAGTGCATCACAAACCCAATGCAAGTCAAGAATGCAATGATATAAAAAAGAAAACAAGCACTGGGTTTAATTAATAGGAGTACTACATGCAAGACATAGGAGGAGGTGATACTGTTTTACTTGAAACTGATTAGGCCCCAGCTAGAGTAGTGTCCAGCTTTAGGCAGCACATTTTAAGAATGATCTAATGAAACTGGAGAGGATTGAGAAGGAAGCACTAAATATGCAAAAACATTTGGAAAGCAAGTCACATGAGGAAAGGTCATTGGAACTAAAGAGATTAAAAGGGGGCACATAATAGTTTCCAAAGTTTTTTTTCTGAAAGGCTGCCATGAAGAAGATAGATAAATATTATTCTCCATGCCCCAGAGTGGAGTGATACAAAATCCTCCATTTCTGCAGAATATGTGCCTTTGATTTTAGCAAGACATTTGATATGGTCTCATACAACATTCTCATATGCAACCTAAGGAAATGTGGCCTAGATGAATGGACTGTAAGGTGGATAGAAACCTAGTGGGAGCATCAGGCTCAGAGAGTAGTAACCAATGCCTTGATGTCTAGTTGGCAGCCGGTATCAAGTAGAGTGCCCCAGGGGTCAGTCATGTGGCTGGTTTTATTCAATATCTTCATTGAAGACCTGGAAGATAGCATGGAGTGCATCCTCAGCAAGTTTGCAGATGACACCAAACTGGGGAGAGTAGTAGATACACTGGAGGGTAGGGCAAGGATTCAGAGTGACCTAGACAAATTGGAGGAATGGGCCAAAAGAAATCTTATGAGGTTTAACCAGGACAAGTGCTAAGTCCTGCACTTAGGATGGAACAATCCCATGAACCAGTACAGGATGGGGGCTGACTGGCTGGGCAGCAGCTCTGCAGAAAAGGACCTGGGGGTTACAGTGGACAATAAGCCGAATATGAGTCAACAGTGTGCTCTTGTTGAAGGCTAATGGTATACTGGGCTGCATTGGTAGGAATGTTCCCAGCAGATCAAGGGAAGTGATTCTTTCCCTCTATTCAGCACTGGTGAGGCCACATCTGGAGTACTGTGTCCAGTTTTGGGCCCCCCAGTATAGAAAGGATGTGGACAAACTAGAGAGAGTCCAGCAGAGGGCAACAAAAATGGTGAGGAGACTGGGGCACATGGCTTATGAGGAGAGGCTGAAGGAACTGGCTTATTTATTTATTCTAGAGAAGAGAAGACTGAGAGGGGATTTCATAGTGGCCTTCAACTACCTGAAGCGGACTTCAAAAGAGGATCAAGCTAGACTGTTCTCAGTGGTGGCAGATGACAGAACAAGGAACAATGGTCTCAAGTTGCATCAAGGGAAGTTTAGGTTAGATATTAGGAAGAATTTTCTCATTAGGAGGGTAGTAAGACACTGGAACTGGTAACCTAGAGAGGTTATGGACTCTCCATCCTTAGTGGCTTTTAAGACCCAGCTAGAAAATGTCTTGGCTGGGATGATTCACTTGGGGATGGTCCTGCTTTAAGCTGGGGGTTGACTGGATGACCTCCTGAGGTCCCTTTCAATCCTAATTTTTTATGATTTCTAAGACGGCCTTTGAAATCTATTCCAATTATGTGATCACATGTGTATTCCATGAAACATTGTCCAAATTGTCCAGTGTCCTAGCTTTTTGGGTTTGCTTCTTTTAACCTGATTTCTCTTAGTTTTCTCCGGACAGAAGTTTAACTACATTTACATGCTCTCCTTTCCAAATGTTTGCTTTTGAGGGCCTTGACAAAGGGACACAGTGGCAAAGCAGTTAAGATGCATGTCCACAGACATACTGCTCTGGGCTCATGCAAAAGGCTGACCCCTGTTGACTCGGCTATAAATGGGTACCTGATTTCCCTGGTGGGATGTTAAAGGTGTGCAGGTGTGATACTAGCCACATCTCCCTTGTGCACTATTGACTACAGAAACTGGTGTGCCTTTACCATGCTAGCTTCAAGGGCTGTTAGGCTCATGGGGACCTTTGCCCTCAAGTCTCTGAGAAAGGGATCTAAGGGTCTGTTAGTTACACTTAGCATATAGCTGCTGGGCATCAGCATCTATACATCCTATGGTTTTCTAGATCAACTAAGGTGCAAAATGTCTACTTCTAGATCTGGAGCCTTCTGGGAGATTGTTTCCACTCCACACCTGTGCCAACAGCCTACGCCAGCTCCACCTGTGCCAACCCTACCTCCCAAGCAGAATGTCCACTGTTGGTGGAGCTCCTTGGCTTTATGCCTGATGGTGCACCTCATCAGTATGTCCATCTTACTATGGAGGCAGACTGTTTGCACCATTCCTTGCACAAGATAGCTGGCAGCTTCTATCCCAGTAGCTTGTGGGTTCAGGCTGGTCTACTTGTGAGCTACTTGCAGCAAGGTTTCATCCAAATTTCTGCCTTGGCTGTTTCTTTCCCTCAATTCAGCCTCTGTGTCCAAGTCCTTTGTTGCACTTTCAATATAGCCCCTTTGCTGAAGGAATTCCCCTTATAGGCCTCCTGATTAGGAGTGATACTTACCACTAGCTGACAAGCATGTGAACCTTAGTATCCAAGTTTGAACTGTCCAAGCCTGTAAGCAATCCTTTTTTTCCAGGCTGAATTGGGGATTTGTCCGTCTTGTTCTTTGTGTCTCAAAGGTTCCTCTCCACCTGCACACTGCTAATGTTCCTTGCTTGGAGGGAGGCATGCCAGTGTACTTCTGCTAGCTAGAAAATACAGAAAACTGTCTTACTCTGACAGTATGCCAGGCCTTATAATTCCCTCATACAGCTCTGCAAAAGTCATTGTCGACTGTGGCTGCTACAGCTCTCAAATCTTCCATAAGGTCTTGACTGGGCTTTTCTGTGACTGTAGCCTTTACTTGGTTGTAGTTCTCCTAGTTGCTGCTTGCTGCTGCCAGGCCTCTCATGCTCCCATGAGTGACTGGAAGAGCAGTCTCTGTTGCTGCAGCCTGGGTCTTGCAAGCATCCTCCTTTCTCCCTTTACCTATATGAGGCATTTATGTGGAGAAGGAGTCCTTGGAAAAGGCAATCCTGGGCTGGAGTCCAAGCTAACCTGCCCCGTCCTCCAAACTCCAAGTGAGTGCCATAAATACTAGACTACAGTCATACTTCCTCTTGCACTGCCTCCCTTTCCTCCCAAGAGGGTTGTGGCTTTGTGGTTGCAGCACTCTTCTGGGAAGTATATAGCATGAGTTTGGATCCCCTAGGTCAGAGGTCAGTTCCTTCCTGGGGTAGGAACTGACCGTAGTGTTCCATACACTGAATGAAAACTCTAAATATGAGGTGGTTGTATAGAAAGAGGATCCTTCCTGAGAGGGAGAGATAGCATGATCTCTGTTCTGTTCATAGGAAAATAAAAAATAGGCACCTTCTTTCAAGAGAGGGTTTTGGACTGTTGGATCACAAATGAACGTACATGCCTCTGCAGTACCAAGTAAGAGAAACCTAAGACTCAGAGCATAGCACTTCAGCTACATTCCTTTCCTATTGAATAGCGCTAGGAGGCTCCATACTCAGTGTTCTGGTGGTCTTGGATCCTATTCTGAGGCCCCATGAACTGAAAAGGGAGCCTATGCCCCTCATGCAGGGTTCTGAATTCCACTACAGGCACCTTACAGAGTTGCAGTGCTTATACCTGTTTCGTTGCATCTATGGATCTTAAGGTTATGTAACTGAATTTTAACTGTTTTAATGTCTACACATAGACAATCATATCATATTGTAGGAAATTTGCCATTGTTTAATATGCTTTTCATGTAACAGGCCAATTTCTCTTCTCATCCGATGGATTTATCTCAGTATAACCAAAAAGAGAATTTGACTCACTAACTGCACAAATTGAACATTATCTTATCTATTTCAGTCAACTATACTGTTCACATGGGAGTTAGCAAATTAATTCCTTCTTCTTCTTTTTTCTTGTTCTAGAATTACCTGACTCATCTGCAGGTGGGCTAGGTCAGAGAGTTCAGACACTTGAAGGAAAGTGAGACATTTTAAACTTGGATTCAGCAGAAACTTTGTCAGATTTTACAGTATTGCAATGTAGCCCCTAAAGATGCATTTCAAATACTTACTTGACAGTGAGAAGTTCATATGCTTCACAAGGGCTTAGAGTTCATTCTTTCGGATATGAGACAGTGCACCGCAGTGCTCACCATTTTACTGTTGGCAGTTGCGATGCTAAAAGCAACTGAAAAGCACTTTCCCTCTCATATCTGTTGTTCTATAAAATAAATGATGTGACAGAGCACTGTAGGTCATGCATGAGAAAACAATGCTAAGTTTAGTCTCACATTTTGCAGACCTTATTTGGGGAAAAATCTTCCACTGATGTCAAAAGGAATAAAAAAAATAAAGAATGCACTTTATCCTCAATTTCAGAAAGTAATCAAAATAAGTATCATGAGCTAAATCTAGTGTCATCAACTAAAAACATTAAGAAAAAAATCATGAGCTAGGATCTAACAAATTATGAGATTGACTTAAAAATCCATGATGTATTTCTTTTAAATAAGAATTTGGTATTTTTTCCCTACTTTCACAGCCCTATCCTATAGTCACCAGGTTTTTCATACAAAAGATGGAAACAGAATTATGGATATATATACTACCAATTTCCAAAACACCCTATCTTGAGGAATTTTCAGACAATAGCTATACTTTAAAAGAATAATGTGTGAAATAAACTAAATATAATGAAGCTTTTCTACATGAATACCAGAGAAAAGAAAGAACATGTTAAGATGATTCATTTTCAGCATCAAAAAGGTAAAAAAACCAGCAGAAAATTGGTCTGGTAAAAGAAATGAACCAAAAACAAATTATTGTAAAAAAAAAAACCCAAACAAAACCCCCAAAACAACCCCCCTCAAACAAACAAAAACTCTTTTGTCCCAAGAAAAATTTTTGTTTGGTTGGTTTTGTTTTTGTTTTTTTTGCTCCAAGTTCAGGACAGCAAACAATTAAAAGTCTTGACCTATTAAAACAGTAACATTTCAGCACCACATGGTTATACATGCATTAGTTTAATTTAAACATCTCTGGTCTAGACAAACTAACCACTTCCTTTCTGAGGATGTTCCTACCAGAGTGGGACAATCCACAAGATCTACATAATCTCTTTTTGTGGTAAAAACCACAGGAGGAGATTTGGGCAAGGAACAATCTCTAGAGCTTTCTCCCCATAACTAGTTTTCCAGAAGCGAATCCCTGCAGAGTTAATTCCCAGACTTGCTGGCTCATTGCATTAGTTGTGATATATGATAGTACCATCTGTTCCCTGACAGCAGTGTTCCACTGGGGCTACAGTCTTTGCAAGACCTAATAGCACGTGGCCCCCATGATTTTTAAGGGTAAGGATTCTACAGAAAAAATATAGCGTTAGTCACTTTTTCATTTAGGACTCCCTTTTAAGACTAGATAAATCATTCCTTGCCCTATCTTTCTGTGCCTGCCTGCTTCCATCCAAGCTACTTGTATAGACTACCCAAAGAATACCCTCTGCAGGGCTCGGAGGAGGTGAAGGATGATGCTGTGGAAGTAACTGAGTCTATTTCCATAATGGAAGGAAATAACCAGGAGCTCCAGGCCACAGTCCAGAGACTGCATGCCATCAGGGACTATGAGCAGGAGATAGACTCCTACTGCCAGGCCCTTCTCCCCCAGGAGGTGGAGAGTAGACCACGGTCTCCCTCCAGGACAAGGGAGGACCCGGGGACTTCCCCTTCTGTCCAGCCATGGGGTTGGACCAAGGTGGTCAAGGGCCCCAGGGCCTGCCGCACCAAGGCCCCTGCCCTGCTGGAGCTTCGCAGCAGCAAGACAGAGGACACTGTAGCTACTGCCCCCACTCTCCCCAAGACCAAACGTAAAGTGTTTGTTGTGGGAGACTCCATCCTGAGGGGGACTGAGGGAGTAATCTTCCACCCTGACCCCTTAGCCCGGGAAGTCTGCTGCTTCCCAGGGGCCCGCATCTGAGACATTGCGGAGAAGATCCCTAAGCTCCTCCAGCCCACAGACCACTATCCCATGCTCCTCATCCATGTGGGCACCAATGACACAGCTTGGAGTGCTCCTAGCTGGGTCACGAGGCGCTACAGGGATTTGGGTGCAGGGCTAAAGGGTCTGGGGGCACAGGTGGTGTTTTCTTCGATCCTCCCAATCTTGGGCTATGGGCTGAGGAGGGAGAGGAGGATCCAGGTAGTCAACCAAAGACTGCAGCGCTGGTGTCATAGGGAAGGCTTTGGCATCCATGACTACAGTCTGCTCTTTGGAGAGAGGGGCAGCGAGCTGTTGGGAGGAGGCTCTTCTCAGCTAGACTTGCTGACCTGCTCCACCCTCCACTGGGCTTTAAACTAAGCCTGCTGGGGGATGGGGAGACTACTGCATCCCCCGGCGGGCTTAGTTTAAGTGTTGCATCTTAGCTTAACAATAATAGGTCAGCTCTATTTTATCAGATTTGTTTCCTCACTGTTTTAAAACATAAAGAAATGATCAATCCAATTAACGGAAAATTATTAAACAACGTATGTGTCTGAAGAATTAGGCCTCAAATTGCAAAGCAAGGATAAAAAGGATAGTGATTAAGGACTGAGTTAATTAACTAATGTGACATATACATAATAGCACAAACTCTATGACATAACTCAATTGATACACAATTTAACGTGATAGAGGAGTCGTTAAACAGCAAATAAAAATAAACCAGACTCCACTAGCATCAATGAGTAACTGACCTAGGTTGGCTCTTAAAACAAATAGCCATATTATTCAATCTGAGTAATTGATGTGCTACTCGTTACATGTGTTTCCCAAATGTGTTTCACTGTCAACTGTGTAACAGTTCAGGGCTAGCACAGCTGGATATATACACTGTTTTGTACCTGGCATGGCACTCAAGATAACATTTTAATGGATATCTTATTGCAAACATTAAATTCATCATAGAACTGATGCTGCTTGCAGAGACTTATGTTTGGGTCCAAATAAGTCTTTGTGAGCATATAATTTCTCTTTAGTTGCTGGGCAACATAAGAAAATTTGTCTAACAATCCTTATTTCACTCAGTAGTTGTGAAGGTGTTTCTTATCAGTGCTATGTTGGCTGTCTTCTGAGTACAGCTCTTTTAAACGTATCTCTTATCTGAAGACTGAAATTTAATGTACATTGGAGGGGCTGCAATGAGTTGAAGATACAAGGCAGGTGGAGAGGTGAATTGCTATCAGACTTCATTTAGTTCCTTTGATAAGGAGAGGACCAGGTAAACAAGAACACTGTTCATCTAGTTTACACTTGGCCAATTGGGAAAAAGCCTCCCTTGCAATGTAGATAAGTATGCTTTTACGTCTGGGTCCAATGAAGGACTTAAGTGCCTAAAAATTTAGGCAATGTAACACTGAACTCCTTAGTATCTGACCCTGAGAGTTTAATCCAAAACCTGGAATTAGGCGTCTACAGTTCATGGGGAGATCCAAAAACTGACAAGTTGAGTAGTGGGTTTGTTTAGAGCTAGCTGGTAGGAAGTAGTAAGGTATTCCTGCCCTTCTATAGAGCTGAGACATCTAAATTGAAGCTACAGATGGCCCCCTCCATTTACTCAGGATTCAGAACCCAGAATCCCCTCCTAAGCGTAGGCATCTACATGTGATCTTTTGCAGAATTTAGCAGATGCAGCCGGAGGATCCACCTTTCATATAATATACTGGTTAGAGCTCTCTCCAAAGAACTGAGACATGGAGTTAAGCTGTCCTCAGCCTGAGAAGATTGAAACGGACATTTCCCATCTCTTAGGAGAATGTTGTCAGTAGCATAACTAGGGCAGAATGAGTGGGGCACCAGCCCTGGGCACTAACTCAGAGGGAGTACTATAATGAGCCCCTCTCCTAGGAGTCTTTGCCAGACCAGGGGCAACCCTGTGCCTCTGCCAACCATAAAAGCTGGGCAGATGCAGCCTCATGCCTAGAAGTGTATCTGAGAGGCAGGAGGGGGAAGAACTGAATGAGCTCCTTATGCTTCCTGTAATCACTAGGCAAAGCATTAGTCTGATGGGACAGGGGAAGAGGAACTGTTGACCCTTCCTGCTGAAACTGTAACACCGTGTAGGGTAACCAACTATCTCTAATTGGGTGGGACAGTCCCAGAATGTAAATATCAAGTCCCAATCCCGGGCTGAATGACTCTGGGACAGCATTTGGCCATGGATTCCCTAGCCTTGACACAGTTCAGCAGGAAGGTGGCAATGGAGGGAGCAAGTGCTGAGTCTGGCTTTGGCGGTGGCAGTGGCCAGGAGAACATGAAGGCAGTGGTACCTGGGACCAGGGCTGGCTAGGCATGGAGGTTACTGGCTGAGGTGGGGGCTGTGGTGCAACTTGTCCCTTGTGGGCTGGACATCAACTCTTGCCCCTGCTGTAAAAGTCCCACTGTAGTGACCTAAGTCCCTTGTTGGATCTGGGCTTTACAGACTCATTGGAGTGAAGAGAAGATCTGATGCCTTTCTTTTCCTTCTGTAGCTACTTATAATCAGAACTACTTTTGGAGTAATAAATATTATGATTATGTGTTATTCTGCTAATTAAAAATGAAAAACAGAAGTGAGTCTTCTTTAGAGGCAGAAAATAAAATACAACCAACTATTAGTAATAATAATTACAACATGAATAATTACCATGATAGTAATTTTAATTTATTTAGTGCCTTTCCTGCTGAAGCAGACCTCAATTAAGTCTTACAGCTACTAAGGCAAGTTTCACAAATGCAGGTTTATAATCAGGGATCTGGGTTTTTTGTTTCCCATAGAAAAATTGGGGAAAAATACCCTTTTAACTGAGAAAAATGTAGATTTTTTTCATTTTAATGGAGAAACGCACAGATTTTCCACTTTTGCAATGAACTCTCTACAGGCTGGCAGAATTCCAGCCTGCAAAGGGTTGCGGGGGCCAGGATTAGGGCAGTCAGGCAGGGGGCACCATGTACATGTGCCCGTTCACACATGCACGTGGCCGCCAGGGAGCCTGGAGAGCAGCTCCCACAGGTAAGTATGGTGACAGGGAGGTGGTGGATTGAGGCCCCCATAGAGAGGGAGGGAGTTGGGCAGGGTTTGCAGGGGGTTGGGTCTGGGGCTACTGACCCACCTGGGCAGTGCATGAGGTCCAGGGCCAGAATGAGTGCCCACAGGGCCCAGGCAGGGAACAGGACAGGGCCGTGGGTGGCTTGTCTGGGGGGTGGGGAAGTGAAGCTGGCTCCTTGTTGCTGCATACAGTCCTGGGGGAGAAGGGGGGGGAGGGGACAGAGGGGCATGTGCCTGCAGATCTGTGCAGGGTGGATGCAGGCTACCCATTGTGGGCTTGGACTCTCTGCCCTACTGCCTTTCCACTGGGGCCTACAACCCAGTGGGAGGAACCCAGCTTGGGAGGGCACAGTGAGGCAGGGAAGTTGCTTGCCACTGCAAGCCCCCCACTGTCATGGTGAAGCGCTCTCTTCCTAGCCAGCAGCAGTGGGGGTGAGGGCATGCAGAGTTGTACCCGTCACTGCTGCTGGGCAGGTAGAGGGTGCCTTGCCATGGCAGCACAGAGCTGCCAGCAGTGGCAATGAGCTTGCCTGCCCAGCCCCGCTCTGCCCTAGAGGAGCCCCAGGGGGAGGGTAACAGGGTGGGGAGCCCAAGCCTGAAGTGGGCAGCCTGCACCTGCCCCCGCCCCCCCTAGGGTCTACTTTGGCTGTGCTACCCATGGGGGAGGAGGAGCCGGGCTCTGCATCCCACTCTGCCACAGCAGCCATTGCCTCCTGTGGTTGGCATCTGGGGCTCAGGTGCTGCTGCAGAGGGCAGGTCCTTGGCAGCTGGGAGCCCCCTCTGGCAGGGCTGGCTATGGGTAGGCAGTAAGGGGTCTGGACCTGCATCCTGGTGAGTGAAGGAGGCAGGGACTGCTCTGATTTTTTCCATGATAAACCCACAATCAAATATCAAAATTTATAGGTATAAATAAATAAATTCTTAGAATTTATCTTATTATAGTGATTGAAGCACTGGTAGGCTTCCAAATCGCTTTAAAATTGTAAATATATCAAGAAAACATTATGTTCGATTGATACATTTTATGTATGTATGTATGTAAGTATGTATCTCAGAACTTCATTTTAATGTGCTGATATATACTTCATTTTAATGTGCTGATATACACTTTCAGTGCTTCTCTTTACTCCTGTTCATAATACAAGAACATTGGAACAATCAGGGCAACTGAAGGGTAACAATTTAAACCTTTTCTAGATAAGTTTATATTTGCTGCACATATATAAATGTATTGTCACAGAATATTGGTAAAATAAGAACTTATTAGGATTAAACATAGATCAGAGATTTATATGAACAATTACCTTATTGATAGTTACAGTAATAAGGTGTTTTTGTTTTTTAAAAAAGGGATACAAAACCTTCCCCTCTAACTAACTGTGATAGAGTTGGGAGGGAGCATTAGTATGAAAAATGGTTATATGTAGGCTGTTCCCTAATTTCTCACTTCAGGATTTTTTGTACTTTCCCCTGGTGAAGATGGTTTGTACCTTTCCTTGTCCAAGCACAGGATATTGAACTACATCAATAAATAAGATGAGCCAGTATGGCAACTCTTAGATTCATATATCCCTAGAAATTTAAAACAAGGGATAATATTGAAAATATACTATATCAGCAGAATTTTCTCCATATTTTTCTCACTTTTCCATGGAGGGTCAGTGGGTTTCTTAAAGCTTATTAAATTCCACTATAAAATGTTCTGAACATTGGACTCTAATAATGGATTTGTGCATAGTTCCACAGTTGTTCTCTCAACAACTTCGATTCCAAATATGTGTAGTTTAAAAGTAAAATGTTACTCTACTCTAGAACTGTGGTCAACCTTCTGCAAACATGCCCATTATGCTATAAGCATGTAACTAAATACAAAATACCATTGGACATTGTCTTTTGTTCGCTAATTAGTTGGACTAAATGACCATTAGTAAAATGATTCTAATATAATGGTAATAAATATGAGGCATGTAGGTGACATCACCACCACAAGGAAATAGTGATGGTGACTATTCTGACCCAGAACTAGACAGGACATTTTTTTTCCATAAAACTTTTTGAGATTTCAGAAAGTTTCCTATTTCATATTAGAATAAACCAAAGCCATTTCAACTATGGTTTTTAAACAAAAGCCAATAGTAAGAAATCCTATACCTGATTAGCATGCATCCTAGTACTTATGGCACTCACCTGGGGGACCTGAAGTTCTGTATTGACAATTTGATATTTTCCATTTGTAAAATAATTTATTAGAAAATTTCTGATCATCTGTACTCTAACCAAATATTCACAGAAATATTATACTAAGAGATACCAACATTTTAGGAGATTAATATAATTACAGCTTGTTGCTGAATTAGTGTTGCAGAAAATATTACCTTGCCATATATGTCACTTTTCATCTATCAGCTGCAAAGTACTTTTACAAAATGCCTATAGGTGGAAAAAAACCAGGCACAAGAGCATTAAATGACTTATCCAAAGCCAAAACCAGAACCTAGGTCTCCTGACTCCTCGTCAGGTACACATTGCATCTTATTTTTTTATTACTATTTTTGGCCATAAATTGCCTTGTCTTCTGCCAGAAAATGCTACCAACATAATGTATACCATGAAAGGCAATATATGTAATGTCCTTGGCGTACTGCTTAAAGATGCTGTGAATTGCAGCACTAAAAAATAAATAGATAATAGAGATACTAAGCCCTGGATGGAAATATGCTGAGGAGGAATTGAAGAGCACTGAAATTCTTCCTATTATAATGTTGAAACAGTCGTAGAACTAAGGAAGGCTAGACATGCTTATATAAGGAAAGGCAAAATAAGTTATGGAGACTTTGAGTCCGATCTCATCTCGTTAGGGTTTAATTGCCAGTGTGCACGCCACACACTGCCCTTCTGAGGTTACCATCCATTCAGTCATACTGACACTGAAAAGAGAAATTTCACTGTGGAGTAGTAGAAATAACATTTTTAGTATTTTTTTCCCTAAATAATGAAGTTAAGGAACATTGCAAGCCTTAGAGAAAAAGAAATGTGAGACAGATGAGCATATTTTGATCAGTTTCTTTACTCTTAATCATACTGTCATAACTCTAGTGGGCATTAATCACTGGAAATGTATGTATCTAAAATCCAGGAAAGATGGTGCTCTTCTCTTAGCATGGACAAGTCAGTACAGATGATTATTGCATAGGTGGGACACTGGGCTTGCAAGTCAGAACAAGCTCAATTTGGAACAAACCCAAGTCAGAACACTGACTGGGCCCATGTCACAGCACAGTGAGCATGCACAGAACACAGGATGTATACAGTGTAACAAATTAAAATAGTACCTGATTTTTTCCACATGAACTTTTTCATGCTGCAGCTAGCTTTAGACCACTTAAGTTGGCATATATGTCTGTATGCTCCTATTCTAAGCCACATTTGGAACAGTCTAAACGTTGCATCTGATTTTGGCCAAAGAAATAAAACACATTCTCAGGAGGCTGAAATACTGAAAGCTCCACAATTAATTCCTAGAGAATCTAAAAGTAGCAGAGAACAAGGTAATCATTTACCACCAGGAAAAATAATATTATCATTATTATCTCTTACTTGCATTAAAGTAGCACATAGACATTAGGGCTGTGCGAAACAGCAGCATTCTGTTTTGAGCAGTGTTTCGACAGAACAGCATTTTGTTTAGAATTTTGTTTCGATTCGAAACAGCTGTTCTGTTTTGTTCCGGCAAAATGGCAAAACTGTTTCGATGTTTTGCCCATAGGATATAATGGCGAAGGACAAAACAGCCTATAACTTTGTCATTTCTGGCTTGATTTGGATGAAAGCTACAAAAATGGTAGCCCCTTATGAGGGCATGAAGCCTGCCAAGTTTCAAGGATATAGATGCAGAGGGTTTGGGGAAACTGCACCCCAAATTCTTGAAAGCAAAACTCATGTCATGTGTATGTGTTAAGCCACAGCGTGCCAGGGACTGTCCTGTCAAAACAGTGAAACAAAAACTGGGCTGCTTCCTGGTTCCCTGCGCTACACTGAGCCAGGGGTGGGAGGCAATTTCAAGGTCAAAACAGGAAAATCGGAATGAAACAAAATAACCTCAAAACAAAATGAGGCTGTTTGAAATGTTTTAAAAGTTGACACGTTTCAACCATATGCTGGGGATGGGAAGTCAGTCCACCTGGGCTGCTTCCCGGTCCCCCACGCTACATCAGGAGGCAGCACAGGCACAATGCAGCCAGGGGGACCAGGAAGCAGCCCAGCTGGGCTGACTTCCCATCCCCAGCAAAACTTGAAACCGTGTCAAAACAGCCTTTCTGTTTTGACAGAACAGAACGGAACAGGTGTTTCGACTTGAAATAAAACTTGATACAAAACACTGTTCCGTCAAAACTCAAGGTGCAACGGAATGGTGCCATTTCACACGGCCCTAATAAATATAGAGTTAGAAGCTTGAATGTAAATTCACACTTCATTTTTTGAATTTAAAGTTATAGTTCCCTCTTGTAATGTTACTACTATGTTACAGGTAATAGTACAGTTGTAGTTTATTTACAACTTTATTTACAACTTTTGCCAAAACAGTACAATAACATGAACAATAAAAATTATATTAAATAGCAGTATTTATAGAAATCATATTTTACTGAAAGAATACAATAAGATTTTCTGTTCTACTAGTTAACTCAAAATTAAGATGGAGCATTTATACATATCTCTCTGTCACTGTCTACATATATAGTATTATGGTCTGGTTTTGTCTCAATATATTGATAGGTTGATCTATAGATATGGACAATGAAAGAAAATACATTGAATATATTGTGTATTAGCTTTCAGCAGGAATATCATTTTCAGATTTTGGTATGACACAATTCACATTTTAAGTTACATTATTTAAGGCTTGGGTTGACAAGCTGGTCAATTGACTGCATATTTTTTGACCAAAGATTATAGCAATTTTATAAAACAAAAAACAAAACCCCCCTTTTTTGTAGTTTTCTTGACAGAAGTATGATTTTTAAAATTGTTTTCGACACATTTCTTAATGGAAAATATATGTGTGGGGGGAGGGGGGCACATTCTGTGTATTATTTGGACCTACTGGCAAATTTTTTCAATTTTCACCAGTCAAATGACCAAACTTTACTTAATTACAAAAACACCCAACCTATTTAAGGCCCTGTCCTCGGATACAATGGTGCTGTGTATGTTATAATTGCGTATCTATTTTAGGTGTCCAAAATTAGAAGCTAGGTGTTTTATGTAGCTTGGATATTCCTGAGGCCAATGGGTGCTGAGATTGTTCTGTAGCTTGTCAAAGATATCTGGAAGCTTGCCTGAATTCTCGTTACTAAGGAACGTGTTGAAAGCAGCTCAAATCACACTTTTCCTATTTTTATTTATAATTGTCATTTCAGGGAAGTACTGTTTTCCTTTTGTGTGCATGAGGGTGTATAGCAGCACTAAGTAACACATTTTAAGTACTACTACAAAACAAACACATTCCTGTTACAATTTCCATACAAATAGTCATATGGTCCACATTTTAAACAGAAATGTTTCCTGATCCTGTGAGGTGCTAGGTGCTCTGAGGCCACAAAGTCTTTGACAGAATCCTGTGATAGGATTGTTGTGGCCACGCAGCCAATGTCAGGATCAGCCCCTTAAAGGGCAGGATAATTTTTTAAATTCTCCACACTTAATTTCCAAATTGGTAAATTTATTCCAAACACGTTTACAAATGCATTCTGCATTTGTTTCTCTCTCATACAGAATTTACAGTCCTCATCTTGAAAGATCATCCTCAAAGTGCATCAGCATATTGCCATCATTTGGTTTAACTACTTTTTGTTTTTAAACACATTTATAAGTAACATTGTGTTTCCAAAATGTGAGACTCATTAAATAAAATACTCTAAACAGAAGATGGCTCAGTTTAATTATTACTGCATTTTAGAGAATGTGCCTCATGCTTGTGTTTTATTGCAGACATGCAGGTTGGTTCCAGTTAATGACGTTTCCATTATCTTCCAAGTTTGTTTTTCTTTCATTTTATTTTCCATTTGGTGCCCTTTTAGCAGTTCAGTCTTTTTGTTTTCTTGAATATTCTGGAAACATTGACCTAGTAATGCTTATGTCAGAGGAGAGTCATTTATCAACCACCAGGTGTCAGTACATATGAAAACTTTAATATAGCAAAGTTGTAACAAGAATGCCAACTGCTAAGTCTTCTCTAAGACATCAGTGGCCTAGTTTGTATGTTCTTCTGTAAACTGAAGGCAGGTCTCAATCAGAGTTTATGTATTTCAAGGTTTTGGTAGCCAGTCTGAATCAGAGTCTCCAAAAAGAAGTCATGAAAGCTTCTGCACCTTATGAAGTTTAATCTATAATATTATACAAGAACAAAGACCTTAGGCTGCTGACTCTAGAAAAATCTGTGTTGCTCACCAGTCAGATATTTAGTTTGTCTTGAAATGTGCTGTGTGTCATGGGAGGGAGTTTATGTGTTTTTTATCTGTATTTATTATTGGTATTGGCTTATTTTTTCTCTTCTAAAATTTTAGTGACTGTAGAATTAAGAAGATGATGGATCTTGTCTAGTTGCATGAGTAGACACCAGACAAGGTTTTGACTGCCTTCTGAGGTTCAAAATGAGAACAAAAGTCAAGTGATAACTTTTCGATTTAAAATTAAATGGCTTTCTGAGTGTGAAGAGAAGTCAACAGGATTGCTCCAAGATAAAAGTGCTGAAGTATGCTGCTGAAGCAAAGCCATAGAAAAACTGACCCTGAATCTGAGAGAAAATGCAGAAAAAGCTGAAGTACTCTACCTTTTTTACCTCAGTCTTCATGAGCAAAGTCGGCTATCAGACTACTACACCTGGCAACAGTTTGGGGAGGAAGTGAGCAATCAACAGTAGCAAAAGAATGGGTTAGGGCCTGTTTAGAAAAGCTGGATGCATGCAAGTCCATGGGGCCACAAGTGATGCACCCAAGGGTGCTGAGGAAGTCAGCCAATGTGACTGCAGAGCCACTGACCATTATCTTTGAAAATTCATGGTGATTAGGAGAGGTCCCAGATGACTGGAAAAGGGCAAACAGTGCCCATATTTAAGAAAGGGGAAAAAAGGTGGATCCAGGGAGCTACAGACTGGTCAGCCTCATTTCAGTCCCTGGAAAAATCATGGAGCAGGTCCTCAAGGAATCCACCTGAACCACTTGAGGAGAAGAAGGTGATTAGGAACAGTCAGCATGGATTTACCAAGGGCAAGTCATGCCTGACCAACCTGAATCCCTTCTATGATGAAATGACTGGCTCTGTGGATGCGGGGAGACCAGTGGGTGTGATACAGCATAATTTTAGCAAGGCTTTTGATACCATCTCCCACAACACTCTCACAGAAAAGCTAAGGAAGTATGGGCTGAATAATTGGACTGTAAGGTGGATAGAAAACTGGCTGGAGCATCAGGCTCAGAGTAATAATCAATGGCTCGATGTCTAATTGGCAGCCGGTATCAAGTGGAGTGGCCCCAGAGGTTGGTCCTGGGGCTGCTTTTGTTCAATATCCTCATCAACAACCTAGACGATGGGATAGATTGGGCCAAAAGAAATCTCATGATGATCAATAAGGACAAATGTAAAGTCCTATACTTAGGACAGAACAATCCTATGCACAGGTACAGATTGGGGACTGACTGGCTAAGCAGCAGCTCTGCAGAAAAGGACCTGGGGGTTACAGTGGACAATAAGCTGAATATGAGCCACCAGTGTGCCTTTGTTGCCAAGAAGGCTAACAGCATACTGGGCTGCATTATTAAGAATGTTGCCAGAAAATTGATGGAAGTGATTATTCCCCTCTACTTGGCACCGGTGAAGTCACATCTGGAGTACTGTGTCCAGCTTTGGGTCCCTCACTACAGAAAGGATATGGATAAATTGGAGAGAGTCCAGTAGAGGTCAGTGAAAACAGTTAGAAGAGTGGGGAATGTGATTTTTTTTTTTTTTTTTTGAGGAGAGGCTGAGAGAACTGGTCTTATTAAAGCTGGAAAAGAGATGACTGAGGGGGAATTGAATAGCGACCTTCAACTACCTGAATGGTGTTTCCAAAGAGGATAGAGCTAGACTGTTTTCAGTGGTTGCAGATGACAGAACAAGGAGTAATGGTCTCAAGTTGCAGCCAGCAAAATTTAGGTTAGATATGAGGAATAACAGTCTCACTAGGAAGTTAGTAATCACTGGAACAGGTTACCCAGAGAGGAATATTCATCCTTAGAGGTTTTTTATGACCCAGGTAGATAAACCGTGGTTTTGGGGTCCAAAATTGGGGACAGTCCTGCTTTGACCAGGGGGTTGGACTAGATTACCGCCTGAGGTCCCTTCCAACCCTAACTTTCTATGTCTTTAATTTAACCTCTCAGTAATGCAGAATGGTTTTACATCTTTCTCTCCAATTCATTTAAGCATGTGTGTATGGCCATCCCATTCCAGAAAAGCACTTTAGCACTTGCTTATGTGTCCTGTATACACATAGATATTTTCCAAATGCTAGAAACTAGTGCTAGAGCCAAACTCTGATCTCAATCAAGTCAACAGGAAACTCCATTGATTTCAACAGGACTAGGATTTAAGCCTGTATCCTCAAGGGTGTTGGATATCAATGAAAGTTGAGCACTAAAAACCTTTGAAGCACAAAATACCCTCTGGCATTTTCTCAAGACCAGTTTTAAATGATGCCCCAAGTAATGTAGCTTCATTCACTTTCCTTGGAAAACTGCATAGCTTTATGCACCACATTTTCAAGAAGATTTCTCTGGGCCTCCACTTAAATTTCCTTCCTCTTCTGTTTCCAGCTTTGCTAGTTATTTTCAAAGTACTGTTATAGAAAATAAAATTCAATAAATGGTGAAAGCATCTTTTCTGCAGAATGCATACTTTTTAGGATAAATGTACTTTTTCAGTTAATAAACACTGCAGTAAAGCATGGGAACTAATATGCCATCTTGAATTCATTTATTTAAAGCTATATTTGAAATAATCTATAGGCTTTTGGTTATCCATGAATGCTGTTTAATATTTGTATTATGATAGCCCCCATGCCAGTCTGCAAGACGAGATTTGTCTCCATTGCACTAACTACCTTATAAAAAAATAACCTGCTATTTCTGCAGGTCAGAAAAGGTTCTCCAAGCTGTCAAACTGTTGGCACTATTATAAATGGGCTAATCATATTTAGAGAGTTCTATGCAAGAAGAAAAGTTTTGTTATTTTGATAAACAGAATTGAATGAAGTGGTAGTAAGAAATAAAGATTAGCTATTATTTGACAGTATTATTTAGTATTTCATATACCAATCCATAAAGCAGTGATATCAAAGAGACTGAATGATTTAGATATGGTAGAAGCATTTGAGTGCTCCCAAAAACAGAAAGCCATACCCACAGTAGCTTTTCTATCAGTAAGTCCTCCTACATCAGACCAAGGATGGTGGCCAAATTAAGGAGCAATCCACCAGTTTTCCAGATTGAGGGTTGAGCATAATGCTAATATCCTTATCCCACAAGAAATGAAATAGTTAAGAAACTCTCAAGTAGGCCTCAGAAAAATACAAATGAAGACCTAAATGAAGATCTAAAATCAGATGGGGTGACCAGAGAAGTGTCACTTCCAAAATGCAGCTGTAGAAGTGTTAAGATGGCTTGGGAAATACATCTCTTAAAGTTAGTAAATATGCATAATTTAACTAGAGAGGAAAGACTACAAAGTACAACTTGTGGAACTGGTTTTATGATGAATGATGTAATGTTACCAGTGGCTTTTGGTTTTGAATGAACCTGCTACTTAAGGATGAAAGGAAATGGAACAGTTCATCCTCCCGCAGAAAAATTGGATGATGAAATAAAGACAAAGGCTTTGTATGAATATGTGATAGTCTTCCACAGTCAAAGCTGTCCTGGATTGCTGCAATGCTAATATAGAAAAGGAAGATATGTAGAATCAGTTATATGGAATAAATGTTTGTGTGATACAGATAATGACAATGGATGCCATTGGTTTTGCCACATATAAAGCTATAATTGTGGCAAGCACTACGTTTTTTTTATGGAAGCTTTCACAAGCATACATAAGTATCTGTAGCTAGATTTACTATCAATTAACTGAATCACACATTCATTGAATTCAAGGCATAAAAGTAATATCCAAGTGTGGGCTACACTTTAAAGCAGGCTAAATGCTTTTGCACTGCTTTAATGGTGTCAGTGTTTGCATGCCTCAGTGGCATATTGCACATGAATTCCAGCCATTGTAGGAAATTCGGTGGCATAGTACACCTTAAATGACTTCGGGTGCAGCAAACTAAAACTCCTCCAAGGAGTCTTAGTTTCCTGCCCCTACAGCTGTGGAGTGAAGCACCAGGCTCCGTGCAGCTCCATAGTTCTGCAGGAAGCCCTGCAGGCAGCCTGACAGCAGCCCAAGAACAGCAACGAGCCTGATCTTTTTTTTTTTTATTCTCTCCCCCGGTCGGAGCCTGCCCACCTGCCTGAGCTGCATGGGGGCCTGGCGCTTCCCTCCACAGGTGTGATGCCCCCTGGGACTGCCCGAACCAGTTGCCTGTGGGCGGGTGCCACCTGGAGGGGGGACGCACAGCTGCCGCGGAGGGAAGCTCCAGCCTCTCATCCCCCTGCAGCCCACCTGCTGGCAGCTCACCCTCTCCGCTGGAGAAGCAGTTAAGTCAGCTGGGTGTGTACATGACACAGGGATTTAATCAGCCCTAAATTGAAGAAGTGTTTTTTAAAACCCACCCGCTTCAATTTAAGACCCCCGTTTCATCTACACACGTGATACCAGATACTAAAGGAGAGCACTTTTGAACTCAGACCACTATCTTGTAAAAGTGATGATTAGCAAAAAAATTGCCACAACTGAAAAAATGGAAAAGCCCTAGATACAACATTGAAACTTTAAGAAATACAAAATATTACTGATAGATATACAAGTAGAAGTTAAGAAATAGTTTGAAGCTTTAGAAGACTACATGGAGGTTATGGAGGATGTTGATACCAACTGGGATACTTTCAGAGATACAGTAAAGAGAGCAACAGCAAAGAATATAGAAATAACTGAGCATAAACAAGGAAAGGATTGATGAAGATTGTTGGAAAGCAATTGAAAACTGATGTGCATCAAGGATCATATATCTTTAAAATCAGAAGCAGTCTCCTAATGAGCACTATAAAGCCAAAAGAGAGGCCAGCAGACTGGTAAACCAACACAAATAGGAGTTCTTTTGAAGAAAAGATAGAGCAAGACAGATACACTAATAATGTGAGGGCATTTTAAAAGACAGTGTCTGAAGGCAAGAATACCAACCATCAGTAAAAGTGCTAAAGAACAAAATAGAAATCTTTAAACTGCAAACATGCACATATCAAAGGATGGAGATTCAAGAGGCAATCCTAATGCCCAGGAACAACAAATCAAAGTGTACTGATAATTATTAACAACAGGCAGAGAGGTATGCTAAATCCAAGACTTTATAAATTGATTTTGTTGAGTTAGAAATTTGGAAAATTTTTCCACAGCCTTGCAAGGAGGAGATCATATATTCAGCTGTGAAAAGGGAGACAAACTGGAATGTAAGAATTAAGTATACTGACAATTTCCCTGTTTATGCCCTATAAAATGCTCTCTTTGATACTTTTAAATAGACTTACCCAGTATGGCCAACTCTCATGATTTTTGGTGTTGTTCTTAAAGTCTACACTTCAGGAACATGAAAAACTTAGCTCATTCTTTTATCTCTCTCTATATAAATATAAACATATATAAAAGAAAGAGCTAGGTTTTTCATATTCCTGAAGTGTAGACTTTAAGAACAACACCAAAAATCATGACAGCTGGCAACACTGCTTACCCCTTATAGAAAGGAGGCA
>NW_017729004.1:56745213-56747540 GCF_001723915.1 Gavialis gangeticus | reverse complement strand
TTCAGGAACATGAAAAACTTAGCTCATTCTTTTATCTCTCTCTATATAAATATAAACATATATAAAAGAAAGAGCTAGGTTTTTCATATTCCTGAAGTGTAGACTTTAAGAACAACACCAAAAATCATGACAGCTGGCAACACTGCTTACCCCTTATAGAAAGGAGGCAGCAGGAGAGTATCAGTGTGGGTTCTGTATATCACTAGATGGTCTCTGGGCTACAGTGAAAGACTCTGGAAAATGGGTAAAATTATTAGGATGATGTAACTGCCTCACTTAACATCAGGATGGGATAAAGGCAAGGTGATGTCCTACATGTAACATGGCTATGGAAAAGTGGTATAACCATTGCAGAATTCTAGGAATGGGATGAAATGGACTGCACTATCTTTTTTGGATATGCTTATGATATGGCTATCATAGAGGAGACAGAAGACGTAGTGGAAAGGCAGGTGGAGATTTGAAAGAAATGGAAAAATAATGGGACTATAATTCTTTCTGAAGATAAAACCAGATACATGATTGTAAAGCAACAGGGTGATTGTAGACAAGCAATTAATAACCACAGGCATAAACAGATTAGGCAGTTTAATGCCTATGATTATTCATTAATAATAATTTGAGAAAAGAAATTAAGGCACAAGTACAGAATGAGGATTCAGAAAAGTAGTAGTTTCAAGCTAAGAAAGACCAAGCTTCAGACAAATGAGACAATTATAATGAATATTATTTAATATGAAAATAAGAACTGAATAATTACTAAGAAAGGAAACATAACTGAGTAACTCCTTATGATAATTTTTGAGGCCAGTGAGGGAAATGATGTATGGAGAAGCTCTAAAAAGGAATTGTGGGACTTCTATTAAGACAATGAATCGGCAATGTAGTAAAATTTTAATGACTTCAGTGCCAAGGAATGTGATTCAAATAACAGAAGACAGACCAGGGAGGCATCTTTTGGAAGGCCATTCTTAGGGTGACTGACCCTGTTGAAAGGATGGATGGATAACTGAACAAGACTTAAAGGCTCTCAATGATAATTGCCAACAATGGGAAAATATGCCCGTAGTAGAAAGAGGAAAAAATTGTGAGAACAGCCAAGCAACTCTTAGAGTCCAAGGAGGCAGGAAAAAAATAAGTGACACCAAAGGGGTTATTTAAATTTAATCAAGTTACTGTGAATTTTAGAGCGTTGCTCAGCTCTAATGCTGTGGTTCTAAGTGAAACTTCTGTCTGCAAAGCATCTATTTTAATTAAGACTTCTTAAAAAGTTTGCACATTGAGCAGAAATGACAGATCATTCTGAATATGCTAAATTAATATCTCTTTAGGAAGAATTTCATGCAACATTTATTCATGGGAGATAAGCTATTAAAAGTCTATTTGTATGAAATTCCTAGACAATTGCAGAAAAGTGGCTGTGCATTCAACCACTCACCAAACTGTGACTGAAAGGGTGATGTGTATACAATTCCACAGCTTTTCTGTTCCTGAACAAAAACAGGCATAACGTGGCCTGAGACAAATGTAATACCTGTCCGTGGCCCTAAAAGTGAAAGCTACCCAATATAGGGTATAAAGCAGAGTTTACACAGATACAGAAAACCTCCGTACAGGAGTGAATTCCACTCTGAAATGCTAGTTAAAAGTGTTGCAAAGGGAATGGGACAGTAATGGTGCCTGATGAGGGAATTCTCCTGAAGAATGACATAATTGTGTATTGCTGACCACTATATAAAGTATATAATCTGACCATCAGTATAAAGAGCTCCCAAGTATCTTAAACTATGTCCATCCTGGAAGATACTTGTTGCAGCTTTTATAACACTTATGACTGTATATGACTAAGGCCACATAAGTGAGTACTAACAATTATTAATAGGTCACACTGTTTTTTAATCCTCCTCAAAATGCTAAGATCAAAGGGACAATAGAGTATGAGTAGTAAATGAATTTCTGGTTCTGTTTTATTTTTTGCATGATCAAATTAGGTTATTACACCTCAGCCTATATTATAAAAAATATAAAACATATTCAACTCCAGTGCAGTGCTTTGTAGCATCCAGTTTTGATAACAAGCAAATTTTTAGATTTTCATACAAATAGTCACACTAAAGTCAATAGAATCATTTTGTAAACCACAGTCACTAGTAGAGAACTGTATTTTCAGCTGATACAAAATCTAATTATGAAATACAGTTAAAGAACATCAAATTATTTTTTTCAGGACATAACCTTTGTTAGGAAAGGATCACAGTTCATGGAGCTATAGCAATGTAAGAGACCTCAAGAGATAGTTTCATAGTTTCTAGGGTCGGAAGGGACCT
>NW_017729004.1:56742507-56745202 GCF_001723915.1 Gavialis gangeticus | reverse complement strand
TGAGCGCTTGGACCTAGCTGACTGCTCTTCCCAGCAGATCTCTCTTCCAACTTGTCCAAATCCCTGTCCTGAGTTGGAATCAAATGTACTTAGGCCATCCCCTAATCCATTGCTAATTACTTTATTTTTCTCTACCTATAAAGTGCTTGCTCTTCACTGGAGCCATGTAATAGGGGACCCCTACCCTTATTATTTATAAAGAGGGTCCTGTATCTTTAAGGATGCCAGCCCAGGGTGAAGGCCACACCTCCCACAGGGAATATATAAAAGGTCCACAGTGGCCAGGTGGTGAGGGAGAAAACAGCTTAGAGGTAGGAGTTTGGCTAGTGTAAATGCTGATCCGTATGTGTGGAGCCACAAGCAGGTATATTCTGTAGGTGAGTCAGGCTCCTAGGGACGGTGGTGCAGAGAACAAGAGGGCCTTGTTATGTATTGCACTTCAAGCTGCTCAAATGTTGATTGGTGTTAGCACTAGTGGAGTAGTCTTACCATAAAGCTAAAAACCTTCTCTGACTGTCCCCTACGTATACAGCTGTGAATTGCCATGGCAAGCAGGGGCCTGACTAGGAGGCTCAAGTAAGTTGCCACCACAAGGCTGGTGAGTCAGGACAGGTGCTATGTAGGGGTGTGTGAAAGATGGGTTGGCGGGGGGTATAAGAACATGAAGTGGGGAGGTGGAGAGTTGATGGGAGTGGGTAATGAAATGGGTGGTGGAAAGGAAATGGGGGTGGAGGAAGGATGCTGAAATGAAAGAAGTCAGCCACTGATGATAAAATAAGAATTCAAAAAGATGAAGTAAATTAAAGAAGTTCTCATGCTTTGATAAATTAGGAGTTAGGATTGCCATGTGGGCGTGCTGGTCATGCTTCCTGGGGTGGCTGGGAGTGTTGAGGGAAGGTGCTTTTGGGGGAGCTATTCCCCCGGCCCTGAGAAGGAAGCCCCAGCTCATGGAGACCTGATCTGGCCCTCTACCTTGTTCCCCCCTCCCCCCCACTCAAGACCCCATACCTGGACCTGCCAGTGCCTTATGACTTGGCTAGCTAGCATGTACTGTGGAGCCTGTTTGCATGGGATGCACCCCTGGGGGGGTGAGAAGGTCACACCATCTGGGGGTGGGAGGGAGAGTTGGCTTGGTGTCAGAATTGCCTCCTTGGCAATAGAGTTCAGGGGTGGAAAAGTTATCCACACAAAACAGAAGACTGGAGGAGGAACTCTACATCCTGTGATGATGGAGGACTGCAACTTGGGTGTCTCATCTGTGGGGAGTGGCCACATATTAATGGAACATGAGCTAGGTAACACAGATCAGAGATAAACCTGTCCTGGAGTGGTGTAATTTTAAGCTGCCTTAAGTGTGCTTAAAACTAGCCTTAGGTGTTAATGTGTGGACAATCCAGGGGTTAAGAGCCTCAGGAGCTGTCTAAAATGAATGGGTAGCAGGGTCCAACCCCTCTCCCTAGTCATGCTAAAGGCCTGTAGCCATTGGAAGAACAAGGTGTTGCAGACTAAGTCACAGGCTGTCAGACAGTTAGAAGAGCAGCCTGGACAAGTCACCCTCTGCAAGAGGACAGTGGTACACCCAAGGGCTACAGTTTGAGCGTCATCACAAGCCCATAGGATCTTTTGGTAGGAAAGGGAGGGAAGGAAGAGATGCTGAAGAATTGGCTGTTGATTAGCGGGACTCAGATGTCAGAAAAATCTTTCTGTGAGGGATCAAGAAAGGGAGAGATACTGAAAAACATGCTAAGTATAGGAAAAGAAAGGTGCATAGAAACAATGGTAGAAGAGGATAGAGATTGAAAGCTGTTAAGGGATTTAACATTCCCAAATGTAATGGTTTCACTTCTTCAGATCAAAGACACTGCCATGCTCCAGGAGTACTGTAACCCTTTGTTTCCATATAGGACATGTAGCTTGGTCCACTGTAACTCTATACCTTCCTGCCTGCTAACCTTGCCTCTGATGTTGTTCTGTGGATAAAATGCTTCAAGTCTCACTAACACAGAAGTCACACGTTGAAAACATAATGCATTCAGACAGGAAGAGAGAGCAGGTTGGAATGGTAAGGATTAATTTCTTATAGTGTGGGAAAATCTGCACTTCCTATGAAAAATTCCATTTGCTGAAATTGGATTTCACCTTAAATTCCTGAAAAAACTGTATTTTTTTGGCCAGCCTGGGCATCTTCTATCCCTTAATATCAGTTGTGAGAGATCCCAGGTGCAATAGGATTAGTGAAGTTGCACCCTGCAAGGGAGCCAATGAAATGAGTGAAAGAAGTAAATGGAACTCTGTCAAAGGCCAAAACTGAAAAGCTAAAGAGCTAACCTATGGGTATACTACCTAATTGGATGGTCTGAGACACTTCAGCCAGTCTGAGAAGTCCAACAGAGACCAGTAAAGTATTATTCCATTTTTAATATGGTAGATGCCCAATCTACTGTGGCATCTCATTTTTTTTCTATCTCAACTCCAAAAAGTGCAAGGTACTGCACCTTGGATAGAAAAACCCACAGCACGCTTATAGGCTTGGCAGCACTATGCTTGCTAGCACCATGGCTGAAAGGGACTTGGGGGTCATGATTGACCACAAGATGAATATGAGCCACCAATGTGATGTTGTAGCTGGCAAAGCGAGCAAAACTCTGGCTTGCATCCATAGATGCTTCTCCAGCAAATCCCAGGATGTCATTCT
>NW_017729004.1:56730335-56742374 GCF_001723915.1 Gavialis gangeticus | reverse complement strand
CTTCAGCCTGGAAAAGCACAGGCTCAGGGTTTACCTGGTGGCTGCCTATAAGTATGTAAGTGATATACATCAGGATCTGGGGGAACACCTGTTCACCAGAGCACCCCATGGGATGACAAGGTCAAACAGCCACAAACTTCTCCAAAACTGTTCCAGGCTGGACATAAGGAAGAACTTCTTTACAGTCCAAGCCCCCCAGACCTGGAACAGACTGCCACCAGAGGTAGTACAAGCACCTACTTTGGATTCCTTCAAGAGCCAATTGGATGTTTATCTTACTGGGATCCTGTGACCCCAGCTGACTTCCTGCCCCTGGGGTAGGGGGCTGGACTCGATGATCTTCTGAGGTCCCTCCAAGCCCTAATGTCTATAAAATCTATGAGATCAAATTAGCAGATTTGGCTTTGAGCACAAGTGGCACATACTCCTGTATCTGTTTATGCTGAATTCTGCTCTCACTTTCACTCACTGAAGTCATTAAGGTAGCCCTTATGTAAACCAAAGGTCTGCTTTGGCCTTCGTCTTCCAGTTTGCACCACTTTAATCTCATATACTATCATTCAAATAGTCATTCCTCAAAAGAAACATGAGCTTGGATTAATGTAAAAATAAGATTAAAATATATATAAAGATTTCCAATGCTGAAATGGAGGAATCTTTTTGTTTACTAGTGGAATTTTACCTATTCTTTTTTAGATTATTGCATCAGAATTCTATGTTTAATATAAAAATGCAGTTTGGGCAGGGAGTAGATCTGCTCTTCTTGGCATATAAAATGTTGTGGTTGGTTGGATAGGAACAGACGCAGCAGGAAAACGGGAACTTTGGATTCATTATTACAAAAAGTGATCTGATTGGCAAGGAAATAAAGGTTTTAATAACAAGCTTTCACATATCTTATCAAGTTAATTCTATTATTCTGCTCTTTAGCAACTAGTGTGCACAGATGTATGCACTATGATATTAAAGCTAATTGAGATATTTAAGAGTAATTGCTCTGTATGTTAATCTAGTCAAGAGAAACACAGCATGAAGAAACCATTTGAGTTTAACACTTTGAAATGTTCTTCACTAGACCTATACTGCTATTCCAGTTAGCAGATACCATTCAAGCACCTATTGAAATTCCATGAAGGCTCAACTGGGTAGAATGTTATTAGCAGAGTCAGGAACATATTAAGAAGCTTGCTTGCCCCATCTTCCACAGCAGAAAATGCATTTCACACCATACTGCCTAACTTTGGTTTCCTGCAAGCATCTTTGAGGGAGCTTGAATTTTGCCATCAGATTCTGGCAATATGATAGTCCAGGAATTATCTTTAAAACACATCACACTATAAGGTAGGATCTCTTAGGCTTTGTTTTCACCCCAATAAACATTCTGGGTCTTTTTTCCTTTTCATGCAGTACTATTCTGTTGTAAAATCCTAGTGGAGATGGTGCACTGTAGTGACAAGACATTGAATTAATTACCACAAGCTAGCCCAGGGAGTTCAACACTATACCCTTCCCCTAACTTCTCTTCATTAGTATTTTACAGTGGGATAGCTAAGAGGAGTAAAAATCTTTCTGAAGTGAAGACATCTGTACACTGGTTTGAAAAATCCTTTAAAATTTCTGGCAGCAGCCCTGGAAAATATTAATTCTCTCCCATTGGGTCCCTACTACCTTTATGTCAAAAGCACTTACTCTTAATGAATACACAAATAGAAAAAAAATCACTAGTAGTTACATGGATGTGTAAGTGAGCCAGAACTTTCCACTTTGGCCTGACTTTTAGTTTACAAATGAATCATAAGCCACTCATGTCCCTGTTAGGAGACAAACCTCCCGACGAACTCCCACCAGGAATCCAGAGATTTCACTTCAGCTTGCTGAAATTCACCTACAATACTGTAGATATTCCTGGAAATGAGTTACAGACAGCTCCTACTCTTTCTAGGGCACCACTACAAACATCACTATTTCTGGAAGAACTTCACCACCAACAAGATGTCACTGTTTTTGTAGATATTATTGCAGAGGGTCTACCCATATCTGTTTCATTACAGACAAGGATCCAGGAAGCCCAAGAAGCTGATCCTTTCTGCCAAAAGATGAAGAAATACTGCTTGGAAGGATAGCCTTAAATAAGATTTAAAGACTCTGAGCTGGTGAGGTACCAATTCAATCTCCATGTTGTCAGGGATTTAAGTATGTTCTATAACAGAGTATAGATCGTTTCTGTTCTACATCAGGAGATCCTAGAGAAGATTCATGAAACTCATCAGGATATTACAAGATGTCAAGCCAGGACACATCAGACAGTTTGGTGGTCCTCTGTCAGTGATGATGTACAGAACTGGATGGCTAGTTGTAAGGTTTGTGTTCAACACTGACTTGTCCCTGTAGAGACATGTTTTATGGTTGAAGTACCAGATTATCCATGGAAGATACTTGGAGCCTGCTTACTGACCTAGAAGGGTTCTATTTACCTCATTGCTATCCACTAGCCATCCTGTTACTTGGAGATAGCAGTTATAGAACACCACAATTGAGAGAGTTACAACAGTGTTGAAGGGTATATAAACATGCTGTGGCATACCTTCAGTTTAAAAACAGATAATGGTCCACAATTTTCTGGAGCTGCATTTAAGCAGTTTGCAGCCCAGTATGACTTTCAGCATATCATCAAAAGTCTACATTTCCCATGTAGTAATGGGGAAGCACAATGTACAGTGTGGACTGTGAAGAATTTGCTGCAGAAGAATGAAGATCTCTGCAGCAAAGGCTCTCCTGATATACTGTTCAGCACCATTAGAACATGGTTGGAGTCCAGCTGAGTTGCATGAGTCACTGACTCTGCGCAACTCTACCAACTACAGTAGAAGACTTTGTTCCCAAAACTGGTTGATGCACAGGAATTTTGTGAGATAATTCCATCTCTAATGGTCTTTTATCAGTTTATAACACCAGGCATATCTTGAAATGTACTTGGTCATTCACCACAGCAGGAAGTTTGGATTCCAGATGCAGAAGAACAGGCTAGGGGGATACCCCTTGTTCATTTTGGGTCTTTTCCATAGGAATCAAGAGCATCTCTGTCATATTCTACCTGTTTATTACACTAGGTCAGGATGTGCATCAGTTCTACCAAATAGCCTTGATCTGTGAATCTATCCACTTTAAATGAAAAGGCTTATTGATGTTTCTGTTTTGATTATTCTTTTTTGTAGAGAAGTGAATGGTAAAGACTCATAAGTGTGTGATGTGCTTGTAACCTCTCCTCTCAAGAGGATTTTGCAGTTCTTTGGACATCCTTCAAGTGTCTCCTGAGAAAGGGGGGAGGGTTAACTCCCTTCCTCAGAGCTGACATGGTGACATCAACAGGAAGTTGTCAGCCATCTTTGGGTGTGTGTTAGTTGTTGCAATAAAGTCCTTTTAAGAGCAAGAAGTCTTCTTGCCTTTTCCTGAGCTATGAAATGGCACACATTTATAGATTGTCTTTCAGGCTTGTCCTCTAAAACAAGGAGGAATTTATTCTACTATTCAATATCTGAATAAAAATTGTTGGGAATACAGGCAGTCCTCGACTTACAACATTTCAAGTTGCAACATTTCGCACTTACAATGTTTATAAATTGACATCCTGTTTCAACTTTATGACATCAGTTTCAACTTTACAACGCTTGATCTGATGTGATACCACACCAGTGAACAAGTTCTCTGCGTTGCTCATCTCCCTGGAGAACATCTGTCCAAATTTTCTTGGACGCTTTTTTAAGGAAAGCAGACAAAACTCCAGAAGAACCTGCAGCCAAGACTCCTGAGAAGACTCTAGTCAAGAACTCTTCAAAAAGTCCAACCAAGAGCCTTTCAAAAAGTCCAGCAAAGTCACCTCAAAGAAGTCCTTCTAAATCAATATGATTGCTATTTACAATATAAATAAGTTAATGTAGCTATATTACTCATGTATAAGTGACCAAGTACAAAATTCTGGGTTATTTTTGGTGAAAATAGGGTATCGGGCCTTGGTTTAGGAACCAATCCCCCATTTATAATATTGTTTCTTATGAGAAAATTGGTTCCAAGTTACAACATTTCAACTTAAGATGCGGTTTTCAGGAACTACTTGTGTCGTAAGTCCTAGGACTGCCTTGGCAGCACTTTAAATCTAATAGTTCAGTTTTAGTAATTTTCATAATCTAGCCATACCGGCTAGGTACCAAGAGTCAAAAATCCCGAGGCTGAATTGATCCAGTCTTTTCAGGTTAGTCTAAGCTGCACAGGTTAAATTGAAACAGAAACGAACAGACATTTATCCTTCATTCAGGAAATGCAGCCACATGCCTGAAAGTGGCTCAAGTCAGGTGGTGGTAGACCATGTCTCTCTGGCTGTGTTCACTTCCTCTTTCTGCTGCCCCATGGTCTCTGGGATTTGCAGTCCAGAATTACAGCAGCAGGACTCTACAGGGTTGCTCATCACTTCCTCTTCATGCTTCTGTTTGCCTCTGGGATTTGTAGTCCACAGTTGCAGCCAGCAGTAAGATTGAGTGGGGGAAGGGGTGTTTAACCCCACTCCCTGGCCCCAGACTGCAGCTGGGGTTTGTCTGGGGGGGCTGTCCCCCTCTGCCCCCCTTAGATTGGGCTGCATCCCCAGCTGGGCTTGCCCTCCACCTTGTCAACTAGTCTTCACTGCTCCAGCTAGGGAGCAGAGGGGCAGGGCCAGCTCTATCCTCTGAAGCAGACAGCACAGCACAGCCCAGGGCTGCAAAGCATGCTGGGATGCTGGGGGACTGTGATTTAATTTGAACAAGGAAGGGGTCTGGGACAGAAGTTTCATAAACTGGTTTGACCCAAATCAGTTAAGTCTGGTACTACATTCAACCAGGCTTTTCTTAAACCAGTTTCAACCATTTTGAAACTGGTTCATATGCACTGAACTTATGTTCTGTTAGAGGTTTAAACCAGTTTCTGATCACTTAAACTGGTTGATGTGTAACTTCTCTCCCTAGCCACAGAGCTTCCCTATCCATAATTAAAATAATCTTTCCCAAGAACTTTTTAAAAATCCAAATGACTGACTAACATTCATTATCTTTTAAAATGCAAGTCACATTATAGAAGTAAAATAAACACAGACCACCCCCCCTCCCAATTCTTATCAACTGTTCCATATGACCAATATTGTATAGTATAATTTTCCTTTCTCTCAGTCTTTGTCACTAAGATGCAGAGTAAAAATAGACAAGTGTCACACAATGTATATATAAACTGATACTGTTTTTGGTGTTTCAATATTTTAACAGAGCAAAATTTAGCAGCCAGCTGCTCATAAAGAAGGCAAAGCTCTAAAATTCCTCCTTGCTACTGCTGATTGTCAAGCCTGCATTGGAGTGGCCTACGTGTTTGGAAAATTGTGTTGAGCTGTTCCTCATTTTCTTCAAATTATTTTTCAGTAATCTTAACTATCATAGCCATAAGTTATATGATATCATTGTTGTATATATGTGTGTGTGTGTTGTGTGTGTGTGTGTAGTTATGACTAAATTTGATAAGAATATTGAAAAATAATATATATGTGCTGTAAAGTGAATATTCTACAAAGGGGAAAAATCAAATTGTATTTTATTCTATTTACAGTTTCAGTGTGTATCCAAAGCTCTAAAACAACATTGTATTCCATTTGTAGAAGTACTTTATATAATATTATACATTCATTGTGCATGCCAGTTGATTCCCCCCAACAAGAGTTAATATTGTGTATTTCTAACCAAAGGTTTTATAATTGATTGATTGTTTAATACAGTTTAAAATAAAAGTAGCAGGTCTCTTGGAACACCAGCTTCTCCCTCTCAGACACTGATGAACAAAAGCATTGAATTTGGAGGTTTTAGACTGCCATCCCAAAGCTAAACATCATGCAGGGAGAAAAATTTAAAACACCATTAGTTGAAAAAATGCTGCATAGAGTCCAATATTTAAACCACGGGTGGGCAAAATTTGGCTCACGGACCAGATCTGGCCTGCCAGACCATCCTATCTGGCCTGTGGGGCCCCTAAAAAAATTAGAAAATTAATACACAAGCACCCACACCCCCTCACACTTCCATACATGCAGACCTCCACACCCATATCCCCTCACACACCCCAGCCACCCTCCCCACATAAATCCCCCCACAGACCCCATACCCACCCACACCCCAAATATCCACACATCCACCCACATGCTCTCTCACCCCACACCCCACATACCCACAGCACTCCACAAACCGATAACCACCACCCCTTCCTCCCCACCCCCAGTATACAAGAGTATACTGCATTTTAAGCTGTTGTGCAATCACCTCTGTGTACACTACACAAACATGTAAATCAGGACAAAAATATTTTTAAAATCAAATTAATGGAAGTTGTAGATGTTCACTTTTTAGAATATAATTTGGTATTATTCTGGTTCAGAAATGGCAAAACCCTTTGCTGAAAGGAGTACTTCGAGGTGCAAGGGGAGGGATTCCTGGTGGCAAAGATCAGGGGTTAGGGGGCAGGACTTCTGGTCACAAGATGGCAACCAGGGGGGTGGGGCACCTCTCAAGGGGTGGGGCTACCCATGCATCCCTTGCCAGCATGCCAAAGCTCAGTAAGTGGTCCACCGCTCAAATAATTGCCCTCCCCTGATCTAAGCTCTTGGCCTCTATTACTAAATAGGAGTGCATCAATGAAGGCTCCCATGGTTCACACAAGTAGACTCTCTGCCCATGTGAGGTCTTGTTGACTTCACTGAGGCTATGTATAGAAAGAGCCTGAATAATCCACAGTGCAGGTCAAGGTATAAAAGACATAGATGTGTGAGTTTCAAAATGGATCTTGGGCTCAGGAAAATGTGCCTACTCCATGCTAAATTTAACCTATTTCATAAACAGTATAGAAATAGACCCTTCTATTGCATTTGTTGTAAACATTTATTCAAGCTGTGCATAATATTTCAATCATTTTCAGATACATTCACCCTGCTGTTGGCAACAGTGAATAAAACTTCCTGCTGAGTAGTGGAGAAAGGTACATGAATAAGAATTACTGCCTTTAGTAAACTGATGTGTGTGTTTGCTATCACTGCTAATACTTCATGGTAATGAACAAAAATAGACTCCAAAATGAGAAAAAGAAATAGGACATATTAAAGAGTATATATTCTTTAATACAGTGATTTGTCATGGATTTACCAGCTACTACTCCATCAACCTGGAAAGGGAGGTAGAGCCATGCCAGCAACAGTGGATGGGGGCATTCTGTCAACCTTTTTCTTCCAAGTTAATAGATCAGTATCTGGTAAAGCCATGACATATCTTTTGTATTTGCATTACATTTTAATCTTACATAATATTGTAAGCATGCCTTGCTTTTCTGACCACAAATATTTAGGATTTGCTTTTTTCGTGTCTTCCATATTCAGTGAGTCCAGCAGTAGTCACAGGATCCAAACAGAAGTTACATTTATTGTGCAACTGGCCCCTTGAAAGTGCTCTACAGACATGCCCTTACAGAAGGGCATGGCTGCAGAGCACTTTAAAAGTGCCCAATCACATGACATAAGCTCTCATTACATGAGGGTTCAGATGAAGACGCTCCAAAGTGGAGCACCTTCATTAACAACTGTCAGCGCATGCTGGGAGCAGGGCTTTGTGGGGAGGCTCCAATCCACCTGCTCCACCCTGCAGACAGGGTCGGCAAACCCCAGACCAAGTTCCATCCCCTCCTTTTCCCCACTCCCATTCTGAAGACAGAACTGGAACTGAAGTGGGGCGGGGCTAGGGGAGAAAGGCTACAGATGTGCAGCTGCTCCAAACTGAAGCTTGATTCCCCATTCCCTGAACCCAACAGCAAACGTCTGTTGGATCAGAGGGAACGCCATAATTCATGGCACTTCCTGGGAAGTCCTATGAGTTGCAGCAGGGAGCTGCATATCTGTGAGTGCTCACAATGTCTCCAAACATCAAGCTGTGGCGCTGGTTCAGAACTCAGTCAGAGGGAGACTCCCATCTACTGAAACACCGGTACCAAATACAAAATATAGGTTGCTGATTGTTTGCAGAACTGTCTCCAGACTGAACATCATCCAAAGGGCTCTGGACAATGTCAGGCTTCTTTTAATTAACAATTGAGTTTTTTGTTAAAAGTTCTTTTAGGTTATCACACAAAGCTGCTTTTGCTTTGGCAGCCTCAGAAAAAAATTCTTGAAAATGTACTAAACCAAGATCCACTTACATTGATAATAATAATTATAAAAAACACAACTAATGGTATTTCACATGTCCAATAAAAGTTATTCACCCAATATGAGTAAAATTTGATAAGGCTTTTGCCAAGACTTGATTCATTGTATATTAATAGATATACATTTTCCAATATTAGTTCTTTTTCTCAGAAAGAATCAAGTAGCATTGATTGAGAAAAGCAGCAAGTGTGAAAACAGAAAATGATATATTAACTCCAAATGACATATTAACACCATACAATATCTGTGATGATTAGCTAAGAATTCTATCTTGTGTCTCATGGAATATCATGAAAATTATGGTATTAGGCACTATGTGAATGTCTTCTGTACAGTTTGGGCTCCGATATACAGAAGATTTTAGAATGAATGATTTCTACAGTAGTCCAATGGTGTTTGTTTTATTAATTTATATTAAACGAATCTTTACAAGTGAATCACTTGCAAAAAGAGATTACAGTTCATCGACCCAAACAATATTAATTGTACTAACTTTAAATAGAAAAAAATGGGAAAGCTTCCTAATGCAATGGTAATGGTAATAGTGGGTACATACACATGTCTAAATTGACTTAAAATAATGTAACTTAACTAAGTCAACTCAAGTTAAGCCATGTAAGAGCATACACATATACAGCTCCTTGACATGGTGGCAGCCACCTTGTGGGTCTTCCCCTGCAGTATCCCCTTAACTAATTTGACTCAAGACAATGTACCTCAAAGGTGTATTATTTGGTGCTGCATTTAAGTCAACTCTGCTCCACATATGTATGTATGCTTTAGGTGTATATGCACGAGATGCTACATTGCCATAGTGACAAGCTATGTCACTGTAGCTCATTTTTATAGTGACACAGCATTGGCAGGCATGAACTGTGATGCTGATGCTACTCCGCAGTAGCAATGAGCTACTAAATGACTGCACAGTAACAACTGCACAGCCCAATGCATGTGTAGACATGCCCTCTGACATTTAAGTCTATTTAACGTTAAGTCCACCTATCAGAATGTTAGTATGTGTATACACACCCAATAAAAGTAAAAATATTTAATTTCATATTTTAACAAAAAAATACAAATGCATTTGCAACATTGAGCAGAAGAGAGCTGCAGAAGAGAACAGAAGAGCACAGTAATTTATCTCTGCATGTTATGATATAAAATAGGAGCCTCACATAGGATGCATTTTGCAAATGGGGTCTTCATACTTCAAAGTGATTTCTGTGTGTGATTACCAGTGATCCTTGTTTTCTCTGTTAAAAAAATCACAAAATCTCTGACAAAAAATCACAAATTCTCTGATAAAACTCCCCAAATCCATTATTCAAATTAAAAGCCCCCTGCAGCACTCCCTAGCCTGGCTGATGCCCCTCACTTGGCCTCCAATGACTCCCCAGCCTTGCTGGTGCCCCTCACTTGGCCTCCAATGACTCCCCAGCCTTGCTGGTGCCCCTCACTCACCCCCAAAGCCCTCCCAACCCTGCTGGTGCCCCTCACTGCCTTCACAACATCCCCCCGCCCTACTCATGCCTCTTGCCCCCAACCAAAGCCCCTGCCCCCCAGCCCTGCCAGAGGGAGCCCCCAGCTGCGAGGGCTATGGGGCCAAGGAACACCCGAGCAGGCAGAGCAGTGGGGTAGCCTGCTCCATGCTGCCCCCAACAGCAGGCAGCTACAGCAGAGGCAGCATGAAGCAGGCTACCCCACTGCTCTGCCTGCTTGGGTGGGGGTGGGGCCATCTCCTGGCTCCCTACAGCCAGAACCCACAACCCCCCCCAGCCCTGCCAGAGGGGCCCGCAGTCCCCTAGAACCCCCACTTACCACAGGCTCCAGGAGTGAAGAGTGAAGCTCAGCTGACTGAGTGCCTCAGGCCCCATCCTATCCCCTCTTTCTTCCCCTCTGGGCAGGGCTGGGGGTTTGCCCCCAACCAGTCTGCAGAGCTCTTTGCAAAACCAGGGAATCCACGGGTTTCTCTACTAAAAAGAGAAATCCCTGTTTTCTCTGATAAAAAGGGGAAATCCATGGTTTTCTTTGTTTTTCCATGGGAAACGGAAAACCAGGATCCCTGGTGATTATTCATTGCATATTGACTGAATAGACTGGCAATCACGAGCACAAGCTTATCTTGTGCTACTTCACTAACACTTCCTAAATCTGACTCAAAGGAACCTTTTCTGAGTCTAATCTCAACTCACTGATTTAAACTAGAAGACAACAGACCAGTCAAGCCCTGAAATGACACTGGGAATAGGTCAATGTAGGAATAACCTGTGGTTTTCATGAATCTCTAAGGATAGGTCTGTCTTCAAGCCTATTCAGTGCCCAGACACTTGCTGGTACCAACTGTGGTGATGAATATCACTAGAAATAGGAATTGAGGAACTTCAGTTGAAGGCTAATAGCCAATAACCCTGTGCCACTAAGGCTGACTTAATTTAAATATGAAATAATCTCTTTCAAGCTGAGCCTTGGGAAGGAGGTCGGGGAAGGTAGGCTCTGAAGGGGGTTTGGAAGTACAGAGGCCATAACTCTCAAGTTTGCAAAGCTTAAGAGCTCAGAGTAGAGGAGCTTCCCTTTCACAAGGGAGCAGGAGATGGCATGCAGGGGCAGATGCAGGTTTACTAGGCACACTCCATCATGGCGGCATGAAGTTACGCTAACATGGACTGGGCCATGCTATGTGTGGATCACTGGGGAACAATCCAACACTCTTTATGTAGATATAAGTAACACCAGGAATTATTATATATTACTAAACATTTAGCATCTTAAAAGCTAAAATTATTGTTTAAAAAATGGACTTATTTTTGCTATTGTTTCTTATTGAATTAAATATTTTATTATATACATTAATTTATGGGGAGTAGTAAATAAAAAAGTTCATTGGAAGTCTAGCTCTATTTTGTCTTGGAGTAGAAGTTCCATTTGTTTGTTGTTTACAGAAAAAGTCTTATCACTTTACCTTTGAAATACCTTCAGACATGAAGAGGTGGAAGAAAACTGCTAGGTTTGCTCTTAAAAGTGCTCTTCCATCACTACGTGTTTGATGCATTACATAATACCCTTTGATGTAGACTTGATGAACTCCAAATGCTCTTGGAATCAGGTAAGCAAAATGTATATAGCATCAAAGCAGAAATCATTCTAACTCATTTTGTGTGTAATAGATCTGCACCATTTAAAAGGAAAGAAGAGAAGAAAAAAGTATTATAGTGTAGTAGATTCTTAGGACAGGATGAAGTCTTTGTTTCTGTTTCCTAATGAGTGAAACAGGATCCATTTGTAGGAAATAAACCCCCTTTATTTAAATACCATATGGGGATGTGGCAAGGCACTGTTTGTGCTTGCCACTTTATGGGCCTGGAGCTAGCAGATGCCAAATGAGGGAAGCCATTTTGAACCTAGAGCTGCCCATATAAACAGGGCTGTTTTGCTGCTGGAGGCCAGGCAACAACTTTGTCTGGCTGAAGGGCTGCTGGTATCATCTGGAGGTAAGGGAGGAGCTGTTAGGGGATGGTCAGGAGGCTCCTGGCCCTGGGTACAACCTAAAACTGCACCCTGCCAGGAGTGGGTGACCTGGTGGGGCTTTCAGTGGTGCGGGAGCCCCCAGGAAATGCCAGGCCAGTTACAACCCTGGTGAAAGGTGGGTCGGGGTGCCTGTGTGAGTTCGTGCCGAATTATATAAGGACTGAATTAAGCACAGGCTCAGACCTGGATGTTCAATTTAAAACTTTTATTGTTTCACAAAGTCATAAACTAAGGAGGTCTGTTGGTTCATGAGGTTCCCA
>NW_017729004.1:56720459-56725335 GCF_001723915.1 Gavialis gangeticus | reverse complement strand
GCCTTAACCCCTAGCCCCCACAACCAGGTGGGTTACCCATTTGTAGGGTCTGGAGGGTGGACCCCAGAGAGAGTGAGGCAATAGATTCATGCCTGTCTGGACTTCCCCTGGCTGGTCAATGTTGGGGCCAGGACCTGAAGGGTCAAAGGTCCAGGGGCCCACCGCGAGGAACGCCTAAGAGCTGCGGGCCTGTGGTTCCAACTGGCCTGGAGGTGGGCCAGAGCTAGTGAGCCAAAGGTCCCAGGGGGACCACACCCAGAAGGGGAAGCATTTCAGGGACATATGCTGCCCAGGATGAAGGCGGATTAGGCCGCCAAAATGGAGGGATCATAGAGCGGTTCAACACTAGGATTATGGGGCCCTAACACTAGGACTATGGGGCTGGTGACTGTGAGGACATCTGGATGCCATCTGCGAGGCATGGGCTGCGGTGTAGGGGAGGAACGGAGCCACAGATAGCGCCCCCTGGCATCGGGGCAAGAAATGGGCAGCCTCCTGCTTGATTAACATCTGTTAAATAATTAACAACAAGGCATGATGGGCAAGAAGGTGGGCAGTTAGCCCAGAAACAGGTGGGTGGGCCACAGTGAGATCAGCCTGGAGCAGGCCCCCTCTTACAGGGGATAAGGACATTTTCTCAAGAATTTGTGATAAAATTAAATAAATAATATTTTTCTGTTGCTCCATGAAATGCTGTTTGAGAACTTCAATCCTCTTTCTGTAACGGCAGAGTTGTCCAGTGATTATGAATGTCAGAGGACTTTGGGGTTATATTTCCATGTCTGCCGCTGACTTGTTCTGTAACCCTGAGTTCAAATCATTTTTGACTACACATACGTAAAATTGGAATAATAAATGCTTACTGACTGTATCTACATGACAGGGATACTGTCAGGCTTAGAGTCTGCAAAGTTATATAACATTCTTGGTATGTAGCACCAGTAATGCAACAAACTGGGGGAGGAAGACTGTGGCAGCAACTCTGGGTACTGACTTCGAGAGAAGGGGCATAAATAACTGCCACTACCAGCTGGCTGCACCACCAGTGTTGGTAGTCTGGAGCCATCTCTGCCCCATGAATTGCTGCTGCCCTGTTACACCCGTGTAGCACAAAGGAAGAATATCTTGCATTTGAAAGCTTGTCTAATTTTATCCCAACTACATAGGTGGTACAATAAAAGATATCACCCTAAGAAATCCTTGTCTTTTGAGTTGTTATAATAGGTCTCTCATAATGAAACAGTCAGGACTTTGAATTTTTTCCTATAGTTGGAGCATTCTAGTTTACCACATATAGCTATGACTAGTTGCCAAAAGAATCTTGAAAGACTAAAGTTCCTTGGCTGCAAAAACTAGTTGGAAGCAAGCCTGGCCTGCCATAGAAGACTGAAAGGGAGATCCTATCTTGACCACAAGCTAGAACTACCTGGAAGGAGGAATGCTCATACAGGGCATGCCTATGTGCATGTGCCTATTAATGCACAGCAATAAGATCTGGAGCTTATTGTTGCCAGGCATGTGTCTGCATGTGCACCCGGGACCACAGCATGTTGAGCCAGGGCAGAACAGTGCCAGCTGGCAGGGTGCCCTAGGGGTCAACCTGCTAGCCTGGGGCTGCCCACCCCCCTCCCCTGGCTCAACCTGTTGCAGAGGTGCTGGCTGGGGCATGAGGGTGTTTTAGTGTGGGGCTGGCCAGCAGGCAGCTCACACACCGATGCACCCTTGTGCCCCAGCTAGCTCCTTCAGTGTCTACACATGTACTGCTGCAGTTTTTTACTCTGCAGCAGGATAGTAGATAGTATTTGTAGTTACAAATACTATCCTTCTATGAAGTAAATTAGTTTACTCCAGCCTAATAGGCGTGCACATGTAGATGCAGAGATGTTTACTGCATAGCTAACTATTCTACTGTGCAGTAAGTCTTTCATGTAGATGCCCCCACAGATGAGTTTCCTGCTGTTTGTAAACTATCTATGTTATGGTAATGTTAGAGCGATGTTGTAGTTATGATGCTTCAGGAATTATGTGAGAGACAAATATTTTTTGGAGTCACATATTTTATTGGAGCAACTGCACAGCTAAAATAGGTGACCTAATGTCTTGAATTCAAAACCTTGTCTAACACAACTATGCAGCTGAACCAATAAAAGATAGCACCCAAAGAAATCCTTGCCTCTTAAATAAATGACCCATGATCCTTAGCATTGTCAGTCCATTTGCATAACATATGGGTGTTACCTGATGTCTAAAATTATTAATAGTCAACTTTCTTGTGAAACTGAGCAGGTGGAAAGGTAAACGTGTTCAAATTTCTTATAAGAAAATGTTTAAAAATTATATAGCTTGGGGATGGAAGTTGTAGTCCCAATAATTCCTCTCTGATGCTGCAGTCATTTCTGCCTCTGTATTACTTGAAGATCAACTGAAATAAAGAAAGGATGCCACTACATTTTATTCCTAGATCACTTCCTATCTGAAACTGTTCAAGGGTAGCTTATGTTCCATTTCACAAAATAAATAATAGGTTCTAAAGCAATAATTAATCTGGGGTAAAATAATGCAAAGCAATACACTCCAGAGATATTTGCTTAAAATGTTATTGCTCTCAGGCATGCTGTTTGAATGTGCTCCTGGGACTGCAGCATGTTGAGTCGGGTTGGAGAAGCCCTGGCTGGCAGGAGGCCCAGGCGGCTGCTCCTCCCTAGCTCCACATTCTGTGGAGGGGCTGGCTGGGACATGAGGGTGCTCCAGTGTGGGGTAGACAGTAGACAGCAGGCAGTCCCTGCACCGATGCACCCTCATCAGAGCTTGGGCAGTGTCTACATCTACACTACTCTAGAGTAAAAAACTCTGCAGCAGGATAGTACTTGTACCCTTCTGCCAAGTTAATTAGTTTACTCCAACCAATAGGAACAAACCTGTAGATGCGCAACATTTACTGTGAAGCTAATTAGCCTACTTCACAGTAAACTTCTCATGTAGACAAGCTCGAGTAGTGTGCTTTTTTCCTTTTAGCATTAAATGCTCAGTTATGTGTGGTCAAATCAATGTAGAGTATTCGTTGCATAACAAGTTCGCTTAACCAGAAGAAACAAGTATTCGCTTTAAAAGGATGACAGAGCAAGCAAGGGTTAAGCTACACAAAACATTTATTACACATCTTCCTCAAACCACTCACTGAAATGCAGCACTTTAAAAAATTGCAAATAAATTACACGGAGGGTTTTACTGACAGTGGTGGTTGGTGAGTGAGTCAGTAGATGTCATGGGAATTCACAATACTTCACAAAGAAAAAGATGGAGGTGAGGAGGTTGAAAGTATCTGACGAGGAGCTAGTTGGAAATTTTCCAATGGAACTTTTTTCCATCAAAAAAATACCAGCTGTTTGAAAAAAGAATGTTTTGCAGAAATCTCTGCTATTTAGAAAGAAACACTGGAACATCTTTTGTTCTATTTTAAATTGAATTTACATTTCATTTTTAAAAACTTCATATTACATGATATAAAAAAAAGATTCAATTAGAAAAAAGTTTTGCTAGAAAGAAACATGGTAATCAATCCATTGAGATTTTCTTCCAGTATTCCCTTTTGCAGCATATTCTCTTTTAGTTTCATTTTGTTTAAGTTTTGTTTACAGTCCATTTTGGAACCAAATACCTTTCAAAATCATAAAATTTCCCTACAATTAAAAACATGGTACCTTCACAGCACTTGTTGAATGTAGTGCCCAGTAAATGAGACCAGGGAAGCACAGCTTCTGTAGACACTACTGGGGCTAGAGTATTGTACAAGAAATACACAAGTGGTGAGACTTCGTTTATATTATATCTTTTATTGAACCAAGTATATAGCTGGGAGATAAACCTGAAGGCAAGCACTTTGTGCCTGAAAGGGTATCTACTTCTCTCCCAACTATGTAATTGGCCCAATAAAAGATACCGCTCAGAAAAAACCCTTGCCACTCACACACATATGATCATTCTACCTCAGTTTTATTTTGACATTTTTAACTCTTGAACTCAGAACAAAATTTTGACACAGAGCAGAATTTGGGATGGTGACAAATAATTGTGGTAAGCAAATCAAGGAAGTTATTTGTCTGAACCGTTAGAAAAAAAGTCAAATTGTTTCCCACAACACTAGTGAACTTATGACAAATACTTACTGCCACATTTGTGAGAGATGGATGATTAAACCTGCCAGCGTGCCTGCCGTCATCCAGAAGTCTGTTATTCAGATTTAGAATTTTTGCTCTACTTAAGGACTTTACAGATGGCCTCTGAACTCTAGTGGGGCTAAATACGCCATTTTTGTGTGTCTGGCTGGTGAGATTCATAAGGTTAGACTCACAAAGATTACTAAATCAGAACTCTAAATATGATGAAAAATCCTATTTTTACATATTGAATTCTGAGTATTTAGAGAGGCATTTCTTTCACCAAAGAAAAAGCCTGAATCCATCAAAAGCTACTAAGCCTCAGAATTTACCAGAAGAATTTTAATGGCCCAAATCCATTCCCTCTTAACATCTGTGCAATTAATTTTTTATACCTTTTCACTGGGTTTCTCAGCCTAATGGTCATTCTCAGCATTACTGGTAAGTCTTCTAAGCTGACCTGGAAAATGTTATACAGAGAGGCTATTGACCCTTAATATGTTGGTTTGAAATTGAGACTGGTTGTTATAGTTAATCCAACAACAAGTGTCATTGTACCTATTGTGTAACTTCTATAAAAGCTAGCTGAGAAAGCCAGAGGCTGATAAATGATCCTTCTCCATACCCATAACTAATTTTCAATTTATGGTATTTGCAAACAGCTGTTGTTAACCATCCTAAATCCAAAGAAAAACACTCTCATACAGCACAAGAGACTT
>NW_017729004.1:56715245-56715459 GCF_001723915.1 Gavialis gangeticus | reverse complement strand
GCTCATGGTAGGGCAGCTTCCAAGAAATGCCACACCTGTGCCACCCCAGTAAATGGTGAGTATGGGGTATATAGAAAGCCTCAGCCCCAATGTCTTGCGGGTTACCCCGTGGAGGGGAAAGGCTAGGGGAGCATACCTTGAAGATAAAGCAAGAGCTCAGGTTTACTGTATGAAGCCTGAGGTGGGGTCCAGGTCATGTGAAGGGACCTGAGAC
>NW_017729004.1:56710040-56710245 GCF_001723915.1 Gavialis gangeticus | reverse complement strand
AATCCAAAGAAAAACACTCTCATACAGCACAAGAGACTTCTATAAGTAATACGGCAGAAAATATGTGAGTATTTGTTCACTTGGCATCATAATTGTGAGTGCTGACAGCTCCAATTTCAGTAAGTAGTGGTTCTTCAGACAGGAATACTATTAGCATACCCATTGTATTTCCTTGTCTCCAACCTGAGGGTGGGCAAAACAGAGG
>NW_017729004.1:56708000-56709968 GCF_001723915.1 Gavialis gangeticus | reverse complement strand
CTGGATTCAGTCCTGTGACCAAAGCACAGGCTGTGCTTGTCACAAAAAGAGGCGCGAGTAAGCAGCAGAGCAGCCTGCAGGTGGCTGCACTCCCAATCAGGCACATGACAGGAGACAGGAGACTGCCTGATTGGGAACAGGGCCCAGCTGGTTGGGTTAAGAACAGACCCTGAGCAGGGGAACCAGCAGATTGCTGCAAGCAGCTGATGGAAGAGCATCACCTGACTGGAGCTGCTGCTCACATAACATCTTGGAGGTACAGGGCAGGAGCTATGGGGAGGGTGGAGATTCCTGGCCCTGGGGCATGACCTAAAACTACACCCTGCTGGGGCTGGATGGTGTGGTGGGGCTGCTCATGGTAGGGCAGCTTCCAAGAAATGCCACACCTGTGCCACCCCAGTAAATGGTGAGTATGGGGTATATAGAAAGCCTCAGCCCCAATGTCTTGCGGGTTACCCCGTGGAGGGGAAAGGCTAGGGGAGCATACCTTGAAGATAAAGCAAGAGCTCAGGTTTACTGTATGAAGCCTGAGGTGGGGTCCAGGTCATGTGAAGGGACCTGAGACAGGGCCCGGGTCCACAGAGAGGCCTGAGGTTCAGAAAGGCAGCTGAGTGTGAGGCTCCAGGGGGTGGGATTCTGAGCCCCAAAAAGAAGCTAGGTGTGAAGCTCCAGGGACAAGGGGATTGGAGGCCCAGTGTTAGGCAGGGGATTGAGGCCCTAGTGTGGGGGCTTGAGGGGACCAAGAGGTCCAGTGCTGGGCAGAGAGCGTAATGGAAACGGAAGTGCTGGGAGCCCCAAGTGGGGGTGATTGAGAGCCTAGTGTGAGGGCATGGGAGTGACAGTCCTGATGTGAAGCACTAGAGTGAGTGTCCCAGTGCAAGGGCATGGGAGTGTGGGGGGCATTGGAGGGAGACCCCAATGTGGGGTACATGATTATAGGCTGGGTGTTAGGCCATGGATGCCAGCTGCAAGGCATGGGACATGGTATAAGGGGAGGTTCAGAGAGGTGTACGCCTTTGGCATCAGGGCAATTAAATGGGCAGCTTCCCACCTGGCAACTTCATAATGATTCATCTAAGATGTGGCAGATGAGGTAGGCAGGTGGTTAGCCCCAGACAGGTGGGTGGGCCAATGACCAGACTGGCCCCAGGACACCAACTTCTTACAAGTCCACATAGTCAAAGGCCCACCGAAGGGTATTATGTTACTTAGTGGACGCATAGACACATGCATTAAGACGCTTTTTCTAACGGACATTAAATTTAGTACCTCCAATCTGAGGTACTAAACAAATGTGCATTAGGCTGCCATAATGCACAATAACGAATGCTGACAGTTTTTTTTAAGTAACTCTTAATGTGAGTTACTTAAAATTAGTGTAATTGCAGTTTTTTATATGATGCTTTAATGCACAGTAAAATAGACTACTGCACATTAAAGTGCACATGTAGATATGCTCTACTGCTACTACTACTGTTGTTATAATGCCAAAAAGCTCAGGTCAAGACCGGGGCCCTGTTATGTTGGATGTTAAACAAACACAGGTGAACACAGCTTCCCTAGAGAGTGCATAGACTTGCCACAGTCACCCAGACTATAGCACTTCATAGTACCTGGGTTTACAAAATCATATGAATATGGCCTGTGGTAATTAGGGCCAGAACCACAGGCAGATGAGTTTTGGCAACTTATGCTAATGCTCCAGGAGGATGGAAATTGATAAGAGAGCCAACTGAAAACACATTCAGTAGAGCAATTTTCTGTTAAAAGCTGCACTTTCACCAAAACTGAATGTTTCATAAGATGGGAGGGAGGAGAGGTGGTGGAACATATTGATTTCAATAACTTGTTTAGACAGGAAGAAGTCAAAACATTTAAATTCTATTTTATCATTTTGATTAATTTTATTTGGGCTTTCATACAGTATTAAATATTATTGTTATAGTCAATATTATATGCATAAGTGCA
>NW_017729004.1:56698827-56703000 GCF_001723915.1 Gavialis gangeticus | reverse complement strand
AGAGGCAGAGAGGTGGTGGAACATATTGATTTCAATAACTTGTTTAGACAGGAAGAAGTCAAAACATTTAAATTCTATTTTATCATTTTGATTAATTTTATTTGGGCTTTCATACAGTATTAAATATTATTGTTATAGTCAATATTATATGCATAAGTGCATTGTGCTTAATATTTCAGTGTAATATAAAAGTCCAGCCAAAATAAATCAAAAGATTTCACTTCTAACAAAACAAAATGTTTCAATAGTTTTGAATTATGTTTTAAAGAGCTCTTCACACCATTAAACATTTTAAATTCTGGCTTTCATATAGATTGGGACTGAAAGAAAAGTCAGAATTTCCCATGGAAAATAATTTCCAGGTCCTGACCAGATAATAACAGTACTGTAAATAATAATGCTGTTAATTCTGTTTTAAGTTATTAGACTTTTGGATACAGTGGGCATGTCTACACAAGGCACTACTGCACAGTGGTTACTACGCATTTTTTTAGTATTTGTGCAAGCAAACACTAAATAAATGTGCAGTAACTGGAGTATTAGCACTGTTGGTGCTTGTCACGGGCATCTCCCCAGATGAATGGCCAGGGCGCAGCGAAATGGCAGAATGCTAGGCCATAACACAGGCCTCTGGATGGGTGACCCCTGTCACGCTCATGAGACAGGGAAGTCAATCGCATCGAACTGCCATCGAAGCAGGAAGGAAATTGCAACATAACTGGCTAAGCAGAAAACAATGAGGGGACTGCGTGAGGAAGGGGCTACTGATGAGTGAACAGAATGCTGGCAGGAAGGTAACACAATTGGCCAGTAAAAATAAGTGAAAAAGAGTAAGGGTATAAAAGGGTAGAGCCACGAGGCCCTGAAGGGGGAAGTTCAAACCGTAACTTCAAGCATCAAAGGGCCTGCGGACTGATCACCCGCAGGGTCACCCCTCCCGAGCACTGCCTCGGGTTGTTCTTGAGGCCTCCGCGAAGAGACTAACGTTCCCAGCCATGAAGCCGCTCCATTTGTTTGCTGTAGTGGTAAGCATGCATGTAAGACTGTAGTCATTTTATGTTTGTATTTGTCTGTCTTTCCTGTAAGAGACATGAACCGTTGACAAAGTCTGGGTCTAGGGTCTTGGCTAGCCGCACCAAGGTCGTCCGCGATCTTGAAAGCAAGCGGCCTTGACCTGAACCCTGTGACTCAACAGATGTAATTTCCTGTTTAGCTGTTTGTAGTTATTTTGATTATGTTTTGTTAGTTAAATGACCTTTTAAGAAATATGAGCCATTGACCAGGTCTGAGACTAGGGTCCTGGCCAGCCGCACCAAAACCACTCGTGGTTTTGAAAGCAGGGGGCCTTGACCCGAACCTCGTAACCCAACGGACATTGCTCCTCAGCTTTGATTGTTTGATTATTGTATGTTGTCATAGATTAGTGTTATATAGGAAATCATTCGCTTGAGTTGTCAATATTTTATAGGTTAAAGCCAAATAAATATTGCATATTAATCATAAACTGCGTCCTCATTGGTGTCCAGCCCACCGACCTAGCCACAACTGGGCATTTTCAACCTAGTGCGACAGTGCTGTATTATTTGGCTACTGCACAGTAAGCATCTCATTTGGATGCACCCAGTGAGAACATTCATTGATTTTTGTCCTGAGAGCTTTGGGTTTTTTTACTTAGTTTTCCCTGAATAAACTGAAAAGGAGCAATAATCACATACAGTATAATCTTGGATATGAAAATATATGGAACAACAGAATGAGGAAGCTCCAACGCCAAGACAGTGTCCCTCTGTTTTTAAAATATACAAAATGAGAAAGTGCAGCATCAACTCTTTGTGGCACCCTGCGGTGAGTGCCCTCAGGCATAAAATGGCTACAGGCTCTTATAGCCTGCAGCTAGGGGCTGCCACAGATGCAGCCCAGCCCTGGTCCAGGAGAGGCTCCTAGGCTGCATCCCTGGGGCACACTTGCAGGCACAGGGCTTCAATCAAATAAGATGCCACAGAACCTGAGAACTGTAGGCAGACGTACATTTTCCAGAATTATCAGAAAACCCATCGGCTTCTTTACACGTGTTCTGGGGATCGGGGGAGTGGGGGTTAATTAGAGCGGCTTTCAGGAGCCACTGTAATTAAATCACCCACAGCATCTCATGTATTCAGCATCCCATACTTCAAAATGGCAATGGGGAGGTTTTAACTAAAGCTCCTTCAATGAGATTTAAAGTGCTCCTACTGCCATTTGGAAGTGCAGGGACGCTGAATACATGGAACGCCTAGGCTGCTGGAGCATGCTAATTAGCATTCTCCAGCAGACTCAATTAATCAAGTCTGCTTCAATGCACTGTAATTACAGCATGTCAGAGCAGGTGTGCTGCATGTCTATAGGTGCCCTATGTGGCTTTTTAGGATGAAATATTTTGTGTAACTTGAAGAAAGCATAAGAAGCCATCTGATAGGAGGATTTCTTTGGTAATGGTATATAAAGTGTAGAACTGATTTTGCTGCTCACTGGGTATGTCAACAAGAGATGCATTACTGTGCAGTGGCCTAATTTATAATGCAGTACAGCGAGTGTCTACATGTGTGCACCCTTACTGCCCAGTAAAAATGCACAGCCTGAGGCCAGCCTCAGGGATGCAGTCTAGGAGCCTCTCCTGGACCAGGGCTGGGCTGAATTTGTGGCAGCCCCTAGCTGCAGGCTATAAAAGCCCTGGGACACAAACCACAGGTAGACTGAGGGTAGTGCAGGCCCTGTGTGCCCCCCCGGGAAGGCCACAGCCCTGCTGTCCCTGCCTATCTGGAGCTCTGTGCTGCAGTTTGATCCTTCTCAGCCTTCAAGGGCACTGCTGCCTGGCCAGCAGAATGGATACCACTCCCTGGCCCTGCCCCTTCCCCCCCCCTCACCCCCTGCTGGCATGCAGAGAAGCAGAACACAGTTTAAAACTTTATTGAGCAGCCCATGCATACACAGCTGGGTGGCCAAGGGCCTCTCACATGCCAAGGAAGGCACCGATGCCAGTAGAAATGTCCTCCTCGGTTGTGGGGACAGGGACGTGTAGTGCTGCCATAGGTAGCCCTCCAGGTGACGGTGGAGGTTGCAGGGCAGCCCAGGTTTCCCATCTGCACTGTCATAGCTGAAGGTCCTAAACCAGGAGCGCAGTTGTGCCTGGGGCACCAGAAGAATCACCATCAGCAGGGTGTAGTGACTTGGGCACCCCTCAGCCTACACAAATAGATCATCATGCACCACCAGGGGCATGCATGGGGTGCAATGGTGGCACAGTGGTGAGTTGGCCCTGGGGTGCCTCCCCAGAGATGCCCCCTTCAGGGAAGGTGAGGGCGTGGCCAGCTTCTCACCCCAGTTGTCTGGGAGCCCCATGTTCCCCAAGCTCAGGTGCTATGGGCTGGACAGCAGCACAGCAGACTGCTTGGCCTTCAGGGAGAGGATAGGGGAGTGGGGTCTAGAGCCATGGCAGTAGGTGTTGCCAGCAGCCTGACCTGTCCCACCATGGGAAGGGGGTGTGGGAAACAGGCTGTTTGTGGCCAGCACCCAGCAGGCCACCAGCCCCAGAGGAGTGCACAGGAATGGTCCCTGGGAACCTGTGCATGGCTGAGCCCTGATCTGAGGCCGGGCAGTGCACAGCCTCCAGTGCAGAGACTTTTATTTCTGAAATATTGCAAATTCTCACAAAAGGCTTCTGGCTTTCGCCTCTTCAAGGCCTGCATCTGAATGTGGGGGAGAGGTTGCAGGGCCAAGCAAGGATCTAGGCTCAGGGATACTGCCATCCACCACTGGAGCTCTCCAGATTCACCAGCTGTCTCTCAGGCGCATGCAGGACTGGGCTTTCCTCTTCCAGTGGCTGGTGGCAGAGGTGGTGGCAGAGGAGAGGGAAGATGATGCCTTGGCCTGGTGGCAGGAGGACCTGGCCCAGAAGGAGAGATGGTGGAAGGAAGACCTGGCCCACCAGGAGATGTGGCAGTAGGAGGACATTGCCTGGGAGACAGCGTTCTGGGCTGATCCCTGGCCGTGGAACAGGAGTGCCTCCAGATCCTGCAGGCTGAGAATAACATCCTGGCCCAGGCTATACAGACCACAGATGATGACTGCTGGACGCTGGATACCATTTTGGGCCCAGAGGTCATAGTTTCATAGTTTCTAGGGTCAGAAGGGACC
>NW_017729004.1:56685500-56698816 GCF_001723915.1 Gavialis gangeticus | reverse complement strand
TACCTCTCAGGATGGAGTCGCCTATGATGATCACTCGACCCTTTTTCCTCCTGGCCTGCTTAGCTCCTTCAACCTGCTCGGAATGTGGAGAGCATGGTGCATGCCCACCACTGCCTTGCCCCCAGGACTAGCCCCACAGGACTCTGGCAGCTGCCTGCTGCCCTGCAGCAGGCCTCCACCAGGGCCTGGGAGGATGTCCTCCATCACCTTCCACCCACAGGAGCCCCTGGCCTGGCCCCCAGCCCAAGTCTGCCACCACTCACCAGGGCCCAGGCCTACCACTCGACCCAGCTAGAAGCAGACACAGAGACGAAGCTGGAGCTGCTTGGAGCAGCACCAGGACTTGACATCAGCTCTGGTGGGTCTGGACTCTGCCAGCCAGAGGGGAGCCACCCGCCTTGGAGGAGCACCAGCTACCATCAACCCTGGCTGAGCCCCTGCCCACTGCAGTCACTGTGGCATACAGACCCACAGCAGAACGGTTCAAGGCTGGGACGTTGGCTGCCTGCCTGCTGCTGCACTCTAGTCCCTAGGGCCTCCTACTCCAGAACACAGAACCACAGACCCTGTACATAGTTTTCAAACCAGGAAGAGGGTTTTTTCTTGTTGGTAGGTAGGGAGGATGGTGGAGGGGCTCTGTTGGTTGAGGAGAGGGGAAGGGGTCTCTGTGTGTTGAGTGGGTGAAGGGGAAGGATGGGGGTGAACTCTGAGGGAAATAAAGATGTGTTGTTTGGATTTGTGCTTGGCATGAGTGTGGTGCCTGGGGTGGGCAGCAAGTAGAGGGTCTGTGAACATGGGGGCAGGCAAGCTAAAGGGGAGGAGTGCTCTAGAAGGTGGTCCACCAGAGACTCCCACACCTGGTGCCCTGGCCCCTGCTGGTGGGTGTGTGGTTCTCATGGGGCCTTAGCTGGGGGGACCCACCACTGCTGCTGCAGCTGGTGTTCCCACTGCCAGGCTACCTCTGTACACCACGCCTTCTTTTTTCCCATGCTTCTTGCAGATATTACGCAGCACACAGGCTGTGATGATGACCCGGGGGGGGGACATTTTCCTCAGCGACTTTGAGGTGGGCAGTGAGGGAGCACCAGCAGCCCTTGAGGCAGCTGAAGGTGCACTCCACCAGGTGTGGATCCAGCCCAGGCAACAATTAAAGTGGGCCTGGTGGGGATCCAGGTGGCCTGTGTTGGGCCTCATCTAAGTGAATTCACAAAGTGAATCACTTTCTTGGAGTTAATTTCGGAGTTAGCGAAAGTATGTCAAATTTTTAAAGAATGGAAAGCTTGGAACATTTATGGACACGTGGACATTTATGGACACCAGTACTGATGCAGAAACAGGATCAAGAATTAGGAGTTCAGTTCAAAAGCAGCCAGTGCTTAATGACTGCTTCACTGTAGATGATGAAGTGATATGTATGGGTTGTTTTAGTGGAATGTAGGCCAACTTTGAGCAAGGTAGACTTCAGATTGTTGTTGCATATGTCATCACTCTGTCTTTAGTTTGCTGTTAGGCATCCCAAAATAATCTCTCTCTCAGAATTTTCACAATTATTTTCAAAGTATTTTCAAATGTTACCATTTAAATCCTAAAAGATGATGTCAACTTGAAAGTCTCACTGCTTTGATGTAACTGTGCTGAATCCATCATGCACACCGGTTTGCCAAGTCAGGTCAGAGTACTGAAGGGAATCAACAAAATACTTCATTTGGCTGTCATCCCTTTGAAACATATTGCGGAAACTAAGTCAGGTGCATCTGGAAGAACAACAGCATAGGAGAATTTGTGGACATATTGTATTTCATGATAGATTTAATGATTGAAGACTTTGTGACTGAAGTCTTTTATACTTTTCAAGGACCTGATTTCTTGTTGCTCAAAGCTTTCAAAAACTAGAAAGGGCTATGTCATTATTTACGCTGACACCATTTGTGTGTCATTTATGATGATTATAATTTTTCTTCCAGATAACTGAGAGATACTGAATAGCATTGGACAAACAACATATCACTTTTGGACATCACTAGAAACACCCCCAATTTATAATGATTCTTCATTTACTTAAAAAAATCTGTCTGTCAGTTTGTAATGTGCTGCATTCAGTTTGAATAGCATTAATTTGTTTAATAGGAGTGCCATATACTAATACTAAAACAAGCACCTTTCAGAGTGCATTACAGTACAATCACATCTTACGCGGGGGTTACGTTCCGACGACAGTGCTTATAGTTGAAATCACGTATAGTTGAAATTGCTGGGCTTTGGCTTCGGCGCTGAGCAGCTGCCGCTGCCACAGGCCCTGGACAAGGTGGGCGCGGCGCCGCACAGCCCGTGCATGCAGTGCAACAGCTGCGCCTTCTGCATGCACTCCTCGCCCCTTTCGTCTTCCGCCGCCTCGTCCCGCCAGGGCAGCCAGGTGAACAGGAGTCCTCCAGCCCCCCAGCCATGCCAGCGCATGCAAGCAGTACCACGTGGCACCGAACTACACGCTGTGCCCCGGCCGGCACCCGGCAGCCAGCCCCAGCAGCTGAGCGTGTATAGTTGAAATCAATTAAGTTAAATAAGCGTAAGATGCGACTGCCAAACTTGTGATCTCAACAAAACACAATATCAGCATTTGTTTGACAAGATTTTTTTTCTTTTCCTTAAAAGCATGATGAAAATAAATACTGCAGAGTTTCTCCTGCTCTAATAGCTGCATTAGTTAGTCTTCGATGAGAGAGAAAAGTCAGTGCATGAGATTGAAGCAAGTGTTTTTGTAGTAGGTGGCACTGTTTATCACTACTTCAAGAAGAGGAAGGCACTGCTGTGTGAGGGCACTAGTTTCATTTTAATCAAGTGGATTTTTAAACAATGTAGCTTTTCTATGTTCCTTCAGATACCCTCTAATACAACAGTATTATCATCAATGCTTTGTGTACAGCTATTTCTAATTATAAAGCAGAAGTAGGAATAAAATAACCAGTTAATTGTAAAAATTGGCATTGCAGCCTCAATGCTTCATTAATCCCATAAAAATTTATAATGGGGATTGACAATCCACGGCCTGTGGATCAGATCCGATCCACAGACCTATTGAATCTGTCCATAGATATGGGACTTTGGCATCCTTTGGTGGCAGAGGCCTTCAGCTACAGGTGCTCTCCCCATACTCTTGCAGAGCCAAGCAGAGATGGCAACTGAGTCCTAATGCCCAGTGTCCTGGGGACGATCAGAAGAAAGAGTCTCAAACCACACCCTGGGGCCTCCTAGGGCGGGGACCATCTACAAAAGAAAAAAAAATACAAGAAGAACACTTACCTGCAACACGGCCCGCGGCGCAGCCAGAGCAAAGAAGGGAACCCATGTGGTTTGTAAGCCATGCCTTTATACAGCTGAGGCCGGCCAGTGACGTCATCAGCAATCACCAGCCGGTGGGAACAAAAAGGACCACCTGCAGAGGCTGAGGAGAGCAGAAGGAGAGAGAGTCAGTGGAGACTCTCTGCACCGGTGACGGCAGGCATATTGAGGAGGAGAGAGAGCCAGCAGAGGCTTTCTACATGAGCTATAGCTGGTGTGCCTGGGAGGAGGGAGAGCCGGTGGAGGCTCTCTGCACCAGCAGAGGCTGGTGTGGGCAACAAAAGAGAAAGTCCAGCCAGGCAATAGCAGGCTTGGCAGCAGCCCACAGCACAGGCAGCAGCCAACCAGAGCAGAAAGGACCAGGAGGTACTAGAAGCGGAACACCGCAGACGATGTTGCAGGAGAGCAACTCCGTAAGTTGCATTTGGCGGTGTGAGGGAAATAACAGCCTAGGAAGAGGAGCCCAACCCTGGCCAGATGATGGGTCATTGCCCAGAGCGTTTCTAGGTACCGGGTCCGGAGTATTGACTGGCGGGGACGTGGGTGAAGAGATCTTAGAGATAGTGATGAGGAGGCACCACTGTGTCCTAACTGTAGGGTCAGGGAGGGAACTGAGCAGACCCTGCCCAACTCATAATTTTATTTTGTTCTTCTTTTTTCCCCCTTTTGGAGGGGTTGTGTGACAGGATAGACAATGCTAAGGAACTAAGTTCTCTAGCAAGGAAGTAGTCTCGGTTAAAGGGAAGAGAGTGCAGCATAGAGGTGCCGGCAGGGCGGCTTCTTTCCGTCCTCTTTTTTTTCTTCTTTCTTTCCTTTTTTTCTGTTTTGCTGTTGGTCGTTCTGTTTCCAGCTTGAGGTAGCCTAGGGCAGGAAGAGGCCCAGCTTAGGCTAGATAGTGGATCAGTCAGATCACCATAAGAGAAAATGCTTGGAACACAAGACGCAAGAGAACATTGCGGTCAAGAGCATAGCTGCACTGGAAGAATGGCTAATTCAAGATCCAGTGACCCGCCAAAGGTTGGCATGAGGCTGGGGTGTAGGGGAGGTGGGGCCCCACAGATGGCTGTCTAGCAGATTACCCACTGCTGAGGAGCCCCTGGTGTTTTGCCCCCCCACTGAAATTACATTCGAAGTCATGGCAGGCGAGTCTGGGGGTGGCCACCTAGGTGACAAGTATCTACCTCAGGGTTTACAAGAAACCTTGGTACATCCATTACCGACTATCCAAGCCAAGGTAGCACGCGAATGGCTGTTCAAGGCCAGTCGGTCACACCCAGTCATCCACATACATCTGACTCAGGATGCAGATCATCCTACTCTGCAAATCATCCTACTCTGCAGCCAGAAAAAGTTGCTTACCCATCCCCCCATTTATAGGGATTATGCTGGTTATTGAATGCAAACCAATAATAGCATATGGTGAATAAAAATAAGTGCCTTTTGAAAATCATTGAGAGTACTTACACATTCTATACCTACGTCACTCTTCTTAGCCATAAGGTAAGACAGCATGCAGCAGTATAACTGAAGAGAGCTCAGTGTGACCTTAATAAAACAAAAATATAATCAATAACACTTGCTCAGTTATGTATACACTCATTTAATGAAACATCTTTTAATTGATTTTATCTGGTAGATTTAATTTTAGAAGTAATTTATTTGAAATTAAATGTGTGACATTCAAGAGTGCTGTTAAGAGATGGATTCTGACATAAGCTAGGTTTTCCAAGTTTGTTATGTGCAAGGGGAAATCCTGTGCCTACTTTTAGAACAGGTATCCTTGCAATTAATGTTGCATGAAGAAACACAGGGCATCACAAAGTAATTCTCCAATTTTATCATAGTTACTTCTCTTTGTTTCCTTTTTTTTCTGCTTGGTCCTTTTACCATGCTCAACTGTACTGAAAACTACAGAAGATTGTTACCCCTACATGGAACATTTTTTGGGGGTCCAAATCTCATGTCCGCCTTTTTACATTACTGAATTGCTACCATGAAGTAGCATTTTCTAGCCCTTTCAGTCTGGAGAAGTGCCACTTTGGAGGTGCCACTTTGACTACATCTGGGAAAATTGGTTAATAGTAAATCCATAAAAATAGTATGCAGTTTCAGGGAAACCAAAACTATTCAATGAATTCAAGTCAAATTGGATCAATACCTTCAGCCACAAAATAAAAAAAGAAAAACAATTGCAGAAAAAGTTTAAACTTTTTGCTCCAGTATTTTGTAAACAAAATATTTTAAATTAAAAATTGGAACATTTTCATTTTGTAATTAACTTACCTTTAAAAAAAAGTAAAACCCAAAACTTCAGTCTTATTCTGAAACTAAAGGGCAATTCAACCCTCCAAATATACAGCAGCCTTATGGAGTCTCATAGTATTAAAAACCAGAGACCATACCTGTAGAGAAATCCCCTACCTTCTGATAGAATTCCAGTTATCTGAATAATAGAACTAAATGTAACCAGGTACCTATACTTCTCTGTTTTCCTGTCTGTCAATCTCCACAATTACTTCATGATTCTCATATTTCATTAATCCTCCTCTTTAAACTGTGTCCCTCATGTATGTCTCAGACATCTGTCTCTTGTTCAGAGATGTATCTTATTATATCCCGCTTATGATCTTTATTTATGTCCCTTTAATTTAGAAAAGATTTTAATGAGATGACATAAAACAAAGAAAATTTTTTTCCTGGGGAATATATACATCAGGGATTACATCTGGCGATTTTCAACAATCTTATCCAGTTTATGCTAGTAGCAACAGCAAGATGATAGCAGATGACAGCTGTAGAGATGGCTTGCATGAAATAACTTAGTAGGTTAAGACTATCCCCTAGTGAACAGGCACTCATATACCATGGTGATGTAGTATTAAAATCTAAAGCATTAAATGAAGCCAACAACTTTTCCTAAAAGCAACAACTGGCAATCTTAGCCAAAGACAAGCCAAGGGCATGAACTACTCTCTCATCCAAGCTAACCCTGCAGGTCCCCATTAGTGTTTGGAGGCAGAGAAGTGCCAGGAAGGCTATGTTTCTGCTGCTTGCTCTGTATCTGTTCTGTAGATCAAGATGGCCATAACAATATAGAGGCATAACAGGAATGTCAACATAGCACATTTTAATGGACAATAAAATCTTTTGAAAAATTGCAAAAGAACAAGTTAAGAGCTTTTATTTTTAATGGTTTTTTGTTAAAATATGATAAGGAAGCACATCACCTTTTGGTGAACAAAATTCTGTCCTCCGTTAGTTTTGATGGGTGTAAGCTGGGATGAATTTTGGCCCATCCTGTTCTATTAATGTATATTTCAAAAGGACAGGACAGGACAGGACAGGGCATGGGTTTAGTCTATTGTATTCAGTGCCATTGAGCTTTTTGACTAGCTGTTACTTTGCTTCAATCTCATGCAGGCAAGAAAGCCAGTCAGTGAAAAGGGAAATGGAGATGTCAGGGGGTAAGGGACAGGATGGGGTTGATGGGGAAGAGGGATGTAGCAGTGCAGATGAAAGTGGAGAGGTACCTGGGGAGTCAGACGTCCGGCAGGTTGTAGTGTGTCAGAATTCCAATGTCTATAGTGAGTCCATGAGTTTCTTTACCTACTACCTAAGAGGCTGATGAAGTGAAGTTCATGGGCCTGGCTGTGAAAAATGGTTTGTAAATTTCTTTTCAGGATCAGGCCTGACAGCCTGGAGACAGAGTGGTTTTTTGCAAGGAATGTGCCTCCACAGGTAGTTGGATATTTTTGTCTTTGATAGATTCTGGTATGCAATTTGTGGGGGTACTGCAGATTGTTGGCACGTTTTGTGTTTTGAGCTGTAGGAAGTTGGCTTCTGGTGATGAGGTTAGGTTAGCAAGGTTTGGTGCTTGTTTGAATTTACAAACCACTTTTCACAGCTGGGCCTATGAACTTCACTTCATCAGCCTCCTAGGTACAGAAACTCATGGATTCAATATAGACATTGGATTTATGACACACTACAATCTGCTGGACATCTGACACCTTTCCACTTTTACCTGCAGTGCTACATCCCCTTCCACATCAACCCCATCCTGTCCCTTACCTCCTGACGCTTCCATTTCCATTTTCACTGACTGGCTTTCTTGCCTGGATTGCATGCCAGCCTCTGGTTTCTTTACTATTCCTTCCATCCAGGAACAGCACAGAGGCACAGAAACTGCAGGTGCTTCCTCAGCCTGACAAAGGGGTTTTCAACCCGAAAGCTTGCTAAGATATATTTCTGTAACTATTCAGTTTGTCCACTAAAAATACCAGATTAGACTGACCCAAAGGAAAGAACCTTGACTGCCAGTGTCCTTAGACCAACACCCCTAGTACCTGACGGGAAGGATGCTGGGCCCTGGGCACATCTAAGACCCAGGGCTGGGGTGGCAGAGAGAGTTCTCTGGCAGCTGCTGGAGAAGAAACTCCTGCAGGAGGGGAAAGAAAGGCTCTGTGACAATTTGGCTGCCAGAGATGCTGCTGGTGCTACTGTGCTGCTTACTAAGTTATACCTGTTGTCATTTAAAGTGGTGGTCTGGTTTGAAGCTGTAGGGGAGGAGGCCTCATTGGGGCACACTACCGTCTTATGTAGAGGACCCAGCACCAGTGAGGGCACACCTTAACACACACACACACACACACACACACACACACACACACACACAGAGTCACACAGTGAGGACGTGCCTTAACACACACGTTGGAGAAGAAGCTCTTTCAGGAGAGGAAAGAAAGGCTCCGTGACAGTATGGCTGCTTGAGATGCTTTATCTTGAGATCATTTAAAGTGATGGACCAGCCTGAGGCTGTAGGGGAGGAAGAGACCTCAGTGGGGCAGACTACTGTGTCCTGTAGAGGCCCCAGTGCTAGTGAAGACACGCCTTAACACACACACAGTGTCACCCATGTCACAAGTTTTTCTTGTCAGCAGCTTGAGGTGCAGTTTCCCAGAAACCCCTCCACCTATCTTCTTGAAACTTGGCAGGCTTCATGGCCTCAGAAGGTGCTACCACCCCTGTATGTTTCATTTGAATCGGGCAAGAAATGATAAAGTTATAGGCAATTTTGTGCTTCCCCCTTATAGACTATGGGCGAAACAGCGTCAAAACAACAAAACAGTTTTGACGAAACAAAACGGAACAGTGGTTTCAAAATTAAATGCAACTCAAAACGAAACACTGTCCCATCTAAACATCAAAATGGAAGTTGAAATGGAACAGTACTGTTTCACACAGCCCTATTATGCATCCTAAAAAGCTATAGTCCAGTCTAGTTCACACTATTTCATGAGATAATTAAAATATTTCCTATTCTGAGCAAAGCACTAGAATTATCATTAAAATAACATCTAACAATCTTAACATATTTGTGAAGTACATGGAAATCATCCTGTAAGTAAACTGACTACTAACAATAGCCTTTTTATTAGCAGTTCTGCACATTATGAAGCTGCCAAAATCATATAAACAAAAACAGATGCAGTACTTCATGCATACGTGGAATTGAGTAGTAGGAATTACTGAAAGTAGAAAATTTGAATATATTTTAATTAAAAGCTTGGATGGTCATAAACTGACATTACATGAAACATCAAACTATAGATGAAATATTTTCATTTCATTAAACATGCCAAACAAAGGTATTTTTATTATACCATAGAAGAATAATTTAAATAATAGCCAAAATATTTCTTAAACAAGCATTATACTCTTAAAATGATTCAGTATAAAATGTCATTAGCAGAAACTATACATGGTCTCAAACAGGAACACAGAATCCAAATACTAGGGGAATGTAAATCTGGACCCAGATGTGAAATCTATAAAATATACTACTTCTTATAATGGATTGCACTGTAACGTATTTAGACCCGGACAGAAAACTATTTTCCCATTTTGTGAAAGTTTGCAAGACTTCAGCAACTACTCTCATTCCAGCTTGGATGAAAATCTTTCAAAGATGTGGGAGAGAGAAAACTGTGAAAGTGAGAAAGAGATTGATAATGAATCCTGGAAGAGCCTATAACTTATGGCTGAAGACACATGCCTGAAATGTGTAGACCAAAGTTTAAGTGCCTGTTCTACCTAACTAAGGACTTACACCTCAATCTTCTGCATCTTATGTGAGTGAGCTAACCCCAGATTCCATTCTTGATGAAGTATGTTCCCAGTGAGACATGTTAGTAACATATCAATTACTTTTCCCCATCTTCCCTCCAAAACCCCCCCTAAACTTTTCCCTTAGAAAACAGTTCTGACTGCCAAATGTTAGAGAAAGTCTGAATCGCATTCAAAATCAAACAGTTCATATTAATCATCTCTCTTCACCCTCAGGTGGTACTCCTTCCCTTGTGCCCCTTGATTTGGGGACAAGGGAAAGGTATCATAATAATATAACTGTAGTAGTCATCTGAATTATGAATAGCATTAACATTACAACATTGCTATTATTCATAACACCATGTTGTGCTTCATCCCCTCTTTTTCTACTGCTTGAAATCCCACTCTGGTATGTGTCTGGTAGTTCATAACTACCTTATATCAGAATGATCTTATGTCTATTGACACAGACTGCCCTGTCCATTACACAAGTGTTCCACTGCTGTCTTCAGTGCAGTATTTAAGCCAGGCAGCCAAAAAATGAGGCTCAGGCAAAATTCATGCTTATTCTAGTAAACAGAAAGCTCATTGCTTTAGGAAAGACTGTGCAGGATCCCTGTTGCCCCTCTGTACCAAAAAGCAAGACAATCATACTATTTAGACACTAGATCAGGGAAAGATCACCGCTTTATCTAACTAGTTTGCCTAACGGCTTTTTAGGACAGCAAGACCACTACCCCAATGTCCTTCTGCCGTTCTTTGTTCCTCAGGAAGCACCCAGAGGGAGTGATCTTTGAGGCTAGAAATAGATGTTGCCAAATGAAGTGGATCAGATGTACCTGGATGTTTCCAAGCACACCTGGTCCACTTCATTGGGCGTAATACATGTCATCCAATGTCCCACCTGTTGATCTTGTGGGATAACAGGCAACATGTGCTCTGATTCCAAAGGTGCATCTGTGGCAATCTCTGGGGCATGTCTTTGGATGTGGTGAAAGTTGGGGTTCTCCACTTCCCGAGATACACCCTCAGCAATCTCTTGGAAGCGGGTAAAGATGGATAGGCACACCCAAAGTTTGAGGGGCCAGATCCTGCATGGGAATTCCCAGAGCATGCAGGGCCAAGCCCCTTAAGCCCTGAGAGTGCTTGTTGGGGGTGGTTGGAGGGTGTGGGCAACTCTGGGCTGCCCATGCTCTGCCACAAATAAAGCAAATAAACTTCTGCCACAATTAAGTCGCACAAATTATTACTACTTTTTGTCATAACCATAGATTTGGGCATTTGTGGCATGACAAAGTGTATGGATGTCTCTCTACTTTTGCTTTGTGCACTATAATAATTTTTATGGAGGCACAAAGGTGATAAAAGGCAATGTCTGTTTCATTCCTGAGTTTCATGAAATGTAGGTATTGCAGCTGTGTCTAGTTGTAGGTCAAGAGAGGGTCCTCCTAGGCTAGAGACAGAAGTTACACACAAACCAATTTAAGTGATCAGGAAAAGGTTTAAACCTGTAACAGAACAGAAGTTCAGTGTACTTGAACTGCTTTAAAAATGGCTCAAACTGGTTTAAGATGAACCTGGATGGATGGACCAGACTTAACAGATTTAGGTCAAACCATTCTATGGAACTTCTGTCCTAGATCCCCTCCCAATTCAAGTTAACTCTCAGTCCTCCAGCATCCCAGGATGCTGTGCAGCACTGGGCTATACTCTCTGCTCCAGCAGAGCAGGGCTGGTCCCACCCCCAGCTGTCAGCAGGGGATTTTCCATCCCCTGAAACTGAGACCCAGGCCAATTCCATTAGCCCTGCCCCCTCCTTGGCTGGAGGACCAACCTGGCTCCTGACTCAGCCAGGGGGAGTAAACCCCCACTGTGGGCTTATTCCCCCACTCCCTTTGTCACTGGGCAGCTGGAGTCCAGAGCTGGGAGGGCTGTTTTCCCTCCACTCCTTCCTTAGCTGTCCTCTTAGCCGAGGAGAGGGCATGGCCTGGTAATCAGCCTGGCTCTGGTGGGGGCAGTAAAGCCACTACTGTGGGCTCCCCCCTGCCCAGCTCTGGACCCCCAGGTGGGCTATGACCACCCCCTATGCCCACTCCTCGGCCTGCCCAGAGCTGTGGAGGGGGCATGGCTGGGGGACTTGCCCAGCTCCTGGCTCTGGCTGTGGGGAAGAGAGGGATAAAGGCCCTACTGGATGTTTCTACCTTCCCCCTTCCCCTGTCCTAGGAAGACCCTGGCTGGGGATCTGGTGCCAGGTAGGAGGCTGAGGAGGGGGCATGGCTGGGGGAATTGCCGGGCTCCTGGCTCCCTGCAGTGGCCAGCAAGCTGGAAGGCATGCTTTGGTGCCCTTCCCCCTACCCCTGCCTACTGATATGGGCCACTGCAGGGGTCTGGCTGCCTTTCTGGTTTGAAAAATGAACATCAATTCAATCGCTTGTCAGTTCAATCTAGGCAGTTTAGGGAAACCTGCAAAGATTGAATCAATTCAGACTCAGGTGTTTTGACTGTACTTAGCCTTATAGTTCACAACTTCTTTCAGTCTCCAAGGAAAACATCCCAGGCATCACCTAGATCTTTAAGATTATGACACGATATATAGAATGTATTTGAGCCATTAATGATACAAGCAAGGTGCATATTTCAGCCTGCAATGTATTTTTCAGATACCATTGATCATCTGAAGTTGGCAGCCTGAGACAGGTAGCTTATTGTAGTTTCTAGAATGCAAATTGACTTGCTGGGAACTAGAGGAGGGGAAGGTAGGAATTCTTTGCATAGAGATACAAATGTAACAGTATTTCTCCTTTTAATTTATTTAACAGTGAAGTAGATAGAAGTTAACTGAGGTTATATAATTTCCTTATCATCCTGGAGGCACCATATGTGCACTATTATCAGGGTGCAAAAATACAAATTGCTGATGGGACACCTGAAAAGTGTAGAGCACATGAAAGACAAGAATAGGCACATTCCACTTGAAAGTGATAGGGAGATGTGCAAACAATATGCAGCCCAGCTCCACGGTTGATGGTCTGACTTTACCAGCTCCCTGACTAATGGCAACATAGGCCAAATTCTATTTTAACTCATACAACCAATTTCAAGTTGACATAACTTATCTTTCTCCCAACCCTCCAATAACGATGGGTTTTTTCCTTTGCTGAGATAAGAGTTACTGGAACATACTTGTTAATATCAAACACTAAATCAGATTGATGACGTATCATTTTCCCAGCAAATTCTTTCTTAGAACACACAGTATTCTGGAAACAAATGTGATTGTTGCAGAGATAACACTGAAAATAGGGAGTTACTGATAACAGAATAATGTGCTCCTAGAAGACAGCATGTTCCATTATCCATGCTGAGAACAAACTGACAAAACACTGTATAAGAACTGTACTGACCTGAAACAAGCCAATAATTTCATGAATCCCACAACTAGAACAAATTGTAAGAAATATGCTCTGGTGTCTCTCTGGTCCTCTTAGAATTGTATAGTATGTTAAAAAAGTACAGTAGGATAACAGTCCAAGTATTTCCGTCCACCAGTTTTAATAAGAGGATGCTATAATCAAGACTCTAGTGACAATTACCCACTTTGAAAGGTATATTTGTCTCCGCAGAAGATGTTATTTCATGCCTGACTCTCATTGCCTTAAGCTTTAACCTGCTTCCCTCTTCTTCCCAGTTTTCACTAAGAATGCTACACTGCTTGCTTATTATCTTTATGTGATAGTAAGGTGTAGGGTGCACAGTTAGGTAAGTCTTCCCTCTCTCCCCCCAACCCTGTTTTAGACCAGGAGCCAACATGGACCAGAAGGGCAATGGGCACTCCTAGGTGGCAGGCCCTATGAAAGGGGCTCACAGGCCAT
>NW_017729004.1:56679479-56680500 GCF_001723915.1 Gavialis gangeticus | reverse complement strand
TATTTGTCTCCGCAGAAGATGTTATTTCATGCCTGACTCTCATTGCCTTAAGCTTTAACCTGCTTCCCTCTTCTTCCCAGTTTTCACTAAGAATGCTACACTGCTTGCTTATTATCTTTATGTGATAGTAAGGTGTAGGGTGCACAGTTAGGTAAGTCTTCCCTCTCTCCCCCCAACCCTGTTTTAGACCAGGAGCCAACATGGACCAGAAGGGCAATGGGCACTCCTAGGTGGCAGGCCCTATGAAAGGGGCTCACAGGCCATGTTTGGCCTATAGACTACACTTTGGAAACCCCTGATTTAGACAGTGCTTGATCTTTGATCCTTGACCCTCTTCTTAAATGCACCTGCTTAAGAGATACGTTTTCCTTTTTTATGTATTGCAGGTTGTCCGTTAAAAATGGCTTTGATCCGATGAGAGAGCAAGAAAAAGGAATAATCTATGATCCAAGAATAGTTTTAGCATGGCCAGCTGAAATAGGGATGAGCATGTCTGCTGAAGATGCTGTTGTGTGGGGTTTCAGATTGAGTTTTGAGAATTTTCTGGTCTATAGCTCACTTTCAGTTATTAGTTGTTGTAGGATTATGAGAGGCAAAGTAAATACATCAAGAACACTGAGTCACAAAATCATAGGGCTGAAATGGATCTCCAGGATCATGTGGTCCAACGGGCCACAGGACTGCTACTCCTAAATTATCCCTATCAATACTTATCAAACCTCTTATTGAACACTGTTAGGGTAACACTATGTAGATTTTCAGGGAGCAGTGAATCTGCAGCTAAATAAAGGCATGACCTGTGGCGTAGCAGAGCTGCTAACCACAAGGCAGAGTAATATCTAAGACAGCCATTTGCTTATGCTAAGTAACCATTTTAACTGTATCAACCATTTTCTGAGGAAAAAGCAGCAAGTAAGTCTGTGTGCTGTGAATGAGGTGATGTTTTAGGAATGTGGAAGGAATAGGCTGCAATCAGACCTAGACAGGGGTGGGCGGATGAGAACAGGATGGGTTTCAACAC
>NW_017729004.1:56666709-56679468 GCF_001723915.1 Gavialis gangeticus | reverse complement strand
CGTTTGACCCCAGTACTCTTCCTGCCATGGCAGGGGGTCGGACTTGATGATCTGTTCAGGTCCCTTCTGACCTTACAGACTGTGAAACTATAAGATGGTACAACCTGAGACAGAAAAACAGATTGGAATGTAAAAAACAACACATAATTGGTAACAGAATCCAAGATGAACATATGCAAAAAGGTGAATGGTGATTGGTGAAGAAGCCTCCAGAAGCTTCCAGGTTTTAGACAAAGTCTGCCATTGACTGAAGAAGAAAAGTCAAGGTCTTAGACATGCACTCATAGCAAAAAGACACGTAAATGAGTAAAATGCATAGGCAATTCCATGCTAATGAAGCAAACAGTAAACAGAGGAGCTTGAGATGGGAGGAGAAATAGGTGGAAGAAAAGAAGGGACAGAGGTGGAATGAATGTTAATGAGTATAAACCAAAGTGTATAAATGTGGGGAAAAACTATGGTTCACTGCTGCTCCCCTGGGTTCATGGGCTGTGTGTCTGTGAGGGAGCTCGCTCAAAGCTGTCTCTATTCTGACTAAAGCTGTTGTGAGCAATGTGTGCTGGAGTTTGCTCCCTGCTTGCTCTGGCTAATGAGTAACAGGATCCATGTGCGATTGGATTGTTGTCTCCCTAGTCATTGGGCGCCGCATGGAATCAGGGTCTAACAAACACCTCCAGTGAATGAGATCTACAACTTCTCTGAGCAATCTGTCCTAACAGTAAGGAAGTTTCTTTCTTCTGAGATCTATTATAAATCTAGTTCACTGCAATTTGAAGCCATTGATTTGCTTCCCAACCTCTCTGGCAAGGAAGAAAAGTTGTTCTCCCTCTTCTTTATAGCAGTCTTTCAGTTATTTGAAGACTAATGTCATGTACCCCCTCAATTACCTTTTCTCCACCTCAAGGTATTCATTAGTTCACACTTGGAAAATGCCTTGAAACAGAAAATCTCTAGGGCAGAAGTTCTCAAACAGTGGTCCACGGACCACCGCTTGTCCACAAGCTCCATTCAGGTGCTCTGCAGAAAGGTTGCAGAACAATCGAGAATATCTGTACTTGTAAGACTATTGATATTAAAATATGAGTTGTGTGCTTTTGATTAGGTGGTAATCCTCCCCCTCTATGCAACACTGGTCAGGCCACAGTTGGAGTACTGCGTACAGTTCTGGGTGCCACACTTCAGGAGGGATGTGGACAAGATGGAGAGGGTCCAGAGGAGGGCCACTCGCATGATCAGGGGGCAGCAGGGCAGACCCTACGAGGAGAGGCTATGGGACCTGAACCTGTTCAGCCTCCACAAGAGAAGGCTGAGGGGGGATCTAGTGGCCATTTACAAACTAGTCAGAGGGGACCAGCAGGCACTGGGGGAGTCCCTGTTCCCCCAAGCACTGCCAGGAGTGACTAGAAATAATGGTCACAAGCTGGCAGAGGGTAGATTCAGATTAGACATCAGGAGGCGCTACTTCACTGTCAGGGCAGCTAGGATCTGGAACCAACTTTCAAACTAAGTGGTGCTGGCTTCTACCCTGGGGGTCTTTAAGAGGAGGCTAGATGAACACCTTGCTGCAGGCCTTTGACCCCAGTACTTTTTCCTGCCATGGCAGGGGGTCAGACTTGATGATCTGCTCAGGTCCCTTCCGACACTACCAACTATGAAACTATGATTTGTAGAACAAAACAAAGTTTATTAAGTGGTCCTCTGAGACCCTCAGGAATTTTCAAGTGGTCCCCCCCAAAAAAAAGTTTGAGAACCACTGCTCTAGAGAAATGTGAAGTGTCTCCTTTTCACTGCCTCCTGTCCCTTCCTCTCTGCATGGTGGTGCTGCTGCATGGGGCCATGTTCTCATGCGAGTGCTCCCCAGTCCCTGCAACAATAAACTGTGTACTGTAGCTGTAGTTGCTTCTCTTTCCTCAAATGCAGTGGGACCCTGAAAATCCCACTCAGGGACTATGCCTCACCCCCAAGGCCCTGGTAAAAGAGAATCTAATAGTGCTTTCTGCCAGGGGAAGTTAACTGGACTGACTTCTTCTACAGACAACCAGAGGAGTAGCTGGTCAATTTTCTTTTGGAAACCCAGTAACACCAATAATGGAAGCTGAAGTGGGACTGCCCTCTGGAAGGGAAGATGAAGCCTTGTAGCTATGGGACTGTTTGTCTGCTTGGTTTGAGCTTTGTCATCTGGCTCTGGGTCTTTTGCCATCTGACAATGTTGTGTGGGGCAGCAAGCTGTTCCCCACTACTGAGCCAAGATGCTCCCATATGTTAACAGGAAGGTGAGTCTATTCTAGCCAGACATTCTACTCCAGGAAACAGGGCAGCCAGCAGGGGAGCTTGGATTGGAGTTTTCAGACTCCAGTCCAAGCTCCCCATTTCCTTCTTTATGTAAGTGTGGTGAGGACCAGCAGTGCAAGGGACAGAAAAGGGAATTTTCTCTTTTAAGAGGTCCCAAACGAGGCACAGCTACTATGGGTGGAGGACACTGTAATGCTGCAACCACTGCCACTGTGAGCTCTGTCGGTATCTATGTCCACATGGGCTTTGTCTAAGGGGGCCTCTGACCTCCAAGGCTTCCACCCAGGTCCTGATTTGTCTCTGTAGGGAACAAGGCCTACATGTCTCCACCTGGGGAGTTACAACAGAGCAGATGATAATGCATTGGCCTAATCTCTGTAAAATTGCCCATATGTCCTTACTCTAAACTACCTACATGTTAATTATCTGACTGAAATGGAACCTATATCTGGCCTATCCTAATTTTGTTTTTGCAAAACTGGGTGCGTTTATACGTGCATATTACCTGCGTAGTAACCGAAAGCACAGTACGGGTACACTTAATGCACAGTAAATACGGTGATTTACACTGAATTGAATGTAAATTAGATACCTGCATTGTGCTGTGCATTACTTCACAGTAATGTACATGTAGACACCTTACTGCGCCGTAACACTGTGTGTGTAGAATGATGTGGGACTAACTTTAGTCCCAAGTCAGTCCATATACAGTGTTAATGCGTTTTAATGCCTGGAAGTATAGACACCAGCCTATTCCAATTTACTGAGCCGTAATTTACTAAGCAGTAAATTTAAGATGGCATAAATGCACATGTAGACAAGCCCACTGACAACCAACCATCAGAGTTTTGTCAAAACTCCCTTATGTGTTCAACCATCTCTACTCCAACAGCAGCAGAGAAATTCTGTTTAACTTTCCCTGGCTGAAATCTGTAGTGGTACAATTCTCTTGCTCCCCCATTTGGCTTTTAGCTTAAATCTGTAACCCATTCTTTCTCTTTTAGTGGTGGCTTCTGATGAGCATCTTTTATTTTCCCACTATGCCAATTGAAATGACATGATCCCCAGACCTCAGCACTACCTAAATATTACTGGATTAGTAAAGGGCAAGATGAGCCATTAAGCATTAGCTGAACTTCACAAACTGAATCAGCAGCTATTTTATGAAGTTCAGGCATGGGGAAAATTAAGATGAATCATATAATCTATGACCTCTGAGAACTCCAAAGCAGCACACAGTCACAGAATAGCAAGCATCTTCTGTAAAACTTTAATCATCATTATTAGGCAAAGCAAGCTAAGCACAGCATAGGGAGGGGCTAAGAAAAATGTTCAGAGATCAGAGGAAGAATGTCTTAAATTCAAAAGCATGTCTAACTTTATCCCAACTACATAGTTGGTCCAATAAAATATCACCCAAAGAAATCCTTTCCTTTTGCATAATTGCTGGACTATCATGGCTACAACATCACTCAGACACCACAAAAGTATCTGCTGATTTTGGAAGACCTGGTTGAGTCATACAGAAACTCATTTTTCCAAGCTCATTATCAAGTAGCATGTTTTATGTTAAAAGACTAGTTCCAATTGACTATTGCTGCATCTGGGATTGCTCAGTCAATCTATAAATCAGACTCCACAGTTTCAAAATCAACCCACAGAAAAAGATAACTACACAGTGGGCGCATCTACACATGCCCCTATGACACCGTTGTTACTGTGCTGTCATTTTGTACTTACTTTTGGAAGTACTAAATGATGGTGCAGTAAGAGCCTGTAGTAAGCCATGCTGGTGGCATGCAGCTATTTTTAGGGACCCATACCAAGGGAGTGCATTGCTACAGCAAGATAGCTGTGGTGTCATGGTTTGTGCCTGCCTTTGCTACATCACTGTAGCACGTTGCTATGCCCATCTATATGAGACACTTTACTGTGAAGTAGCATAGTTTACTGTGCATTATGCATGTGTGTCTACACATGCACATACTTACTGAGCAGTAAACTTCACTAATAACAAATAAATTTGCTATCTGCAAATGCAGGTAGCAAATTTACTTGAAATTGAATTTACTAACTGTGCAGTAGTGCTCATCTAGATGCTTGACCAGGAGCAAATCTGCTCCCAGTCAGCCAGCCACCAGGAGGCAGGAGATTGCACCCTGCCCCGGGAGCTGCTGTCTGCTGGGGAAGTCTATGCCGTGGGAGCCTGGGTGAACCAGCAACAGGGACCTCCAAGCCTTCCTGTTCTGAGATGATTGGGAAGTGGAAACTGGGAGATCCTTACCTCCCAGCACCAGCTCCACTTTTGCAGACCTTTTGGTGGGAGATAAGGATCTCCCAGTGCCAGCCCCATGACTGCAGAGCCAGAAGTGGGAGCTCCCTGCTGGTGGAGGCTGGGAAGCCTTTGGCCCACTCATCTTTGTGATTGCAGAGCTGGGTGGGGAACAAGCTTGTTCCCACCCAGCTCCATGATCACAAAGCTGAGCAGAGAACAAACTCTCCAGCCTGTTCCCCACAACTGTGGAGCTGAGCAGGGAAGAGGCTCTCCAGCCTCTGCCCTCTGATCATGGAGCAATGGCTGGGAACTGTCCCACTCAGGGGAAGTTCCCAGCCCATGCCCTGATTGGACAATCGAGGCACAGCGCTTGGAAAGAGCTGCAGGGATGGAACCTGGCTCTCCCCAGCAGCTGTTTCCAAGTCCCCTACCCTGATCAGGAAGCTGGGGCTGGCAGCTCCCTACTGACAGGGCAGGCAGCCCTCCAGGGGTAGGGAGCAATGTCCTAGTCCAGCCCTGTCTCCTGACTCACTGCTTTCTGCCAGCTCCTGCCATTAGCATAAAATCTGTTCCCACTTCCCTACTTGTGTAGTTTACTTGCAAGTAAACTGGTTCCAGATTAAATGCATGCATAGATGCACCCAGTTGATGTGAAAAGGTAGTTTAAGTGATTCATTCAGCATTACACAGGAACTTTGAGGCAGAGATAAAAATAAAGATCTTCAGAGCAGTGTTCACTGCCTTAATCATGAGATAATCTTTCCTCTTGCAGTGTTCTGTCTCATGTAAGACATACCATGCAGCTTCTGCAGATAGAGTTCCTTTTATTATATATCCAAATCCAACCTGTTCACAGAAATGAGGAAGGGGTCTTGTGGAAAAAAAGTAGATTATGATCATGTAACTATAGCCCAAGGGTGCTCAACCCCTGGTCCTGCAGGTTGGATCTGGCCCACAGGGCTCCCCAAGGGGCCAGACGTTTTGTGGCAGGGGAGTGGTAGCAAGGTTAGTAGCCTCTTCCCTGCTGCCAAATTTCTGAACCATGGGCAGCCCCAGTGGCTGGATAACATAGCCCTGCACAGTGGGTCATACCAGCACAGGGGCAGATCTAGACACACCTTGTTGGGCCTGCACATGGCTGGGCTGGCATGCTGAACTGCACTCATGGACCTAACCCACATGCTGAGCCCATGTGGGATCTGGGTCACAGACTAACCCCATCCCACTCACTTTGCTCATGGGGCCAGAAGATTGGGTGCCAGTGCTATAGCCTGCATCATAATGCCTGTGCACAAAGGTGGGCAAGTAAGTTTCCACAGACCACCTTAATTCTATCATGTAATATTTTTAATGCATTAGCAGCCTTATATCAAGCAAATTAGATACAACTACATTGTTTTTAAGTATTTCTGAAATGTGGTATACTCTATTGACTTTTCTCTACAAGCATCTGTGTGTATCACAGCCTTGGCTCACTTTCCTCACCTAGCCAGTCCCAGTTTCTTCTCTTCATGTATTTTAATCGAATCAAGTTTCCTTGCCCAGCAAGTCCTGCCCTGAACTTTTTGTGTGGCCCAATCCCAGTCTCCTTAAGCAGCTATTTTCAGTTCCTTATTCCAGTCTCATTGCCCAGCCAGTCCCAGTTCTCTCTTGTATTCCAGTGATAAAAAATATCTGTCCACTTCTCCGTTCCCTTTCCTCAATCCCATCCATTCAGTCCCAGTTTCCTTGATGGACAGATCCAGTTTCCTCCTTACATCCCAAATCTCAATTCCATTTTCCAGTTTCAGACTCCCTTTTCCTTCCTCCTTATCATTATCTTGTGGAATAAGCTCCCTCCAGAGGTGGTGCAGTCACCTACCCTGGAAATCTTCAAGAGGAGACTTGACAGTCACCTTACTGGGGACAGCGGTGACCCCAGTTGTCTTTCCTGCTTGGTGCAGGGGGGTGGACCCAATGATCTTCTGAGGTCCCTTCCAGCCTTACATCCAAGTTCTGGTTCTTGTCCCCTTTTGTTTTGAAATATCTACCTCATCCTTGTTTCCTAAGCATAAGGTGAGAGGTACAGAAGAAACCATAGAGGCAGATTCCCTGTTCTCTGTTTCATCATTAGACCCAATCCCAGCACAGCTTCTGGCAACCCAAAACTGCAAGTATAAGGACACAGCCCAAAAATTAAATATGTTGAGTACAGACTGAATCTTAGGTGAGTTATGAGGAGAGTCCATAATGACCATAACCTACAGTTGGGCAGTTTTTCAGAGATGGCAAAAGGTACATACTTAACAAAAAGGCTACTTCTTTCCTATTTCAAGTCCCTGCTCTAAAACAGGGACTTAAAAGTTTAAATTGAACAAAAAAGTATATTTTTCACTAGCCTCCTCTTCAGAAATGGAAAATCATTTGGCTGAAATGATCCAAAAAGAATTAGGTTGAGGCAAGCACCCAACATGGATAATTTCCACTCAAATTATGACAGTTTGCCACAATTAATAGGCAACTAAAAGCAAGATGTTATAATGAGAAGACTTGGACAACCTTAAAAATAAGCCTTGAACTGGGCAAAGTTTTGGGTCTAGCATTGAAATGTTGCAATTTTTCATTGTGAAATGACAGGCCATTTTGAAATTTGCCTAAATTTGATTTTTCAAAGTAAAATAAAATGCAAAAATGAAACAATTTTTTTGGGGGGGAAGTGGGTTCATTTTTGGCACCTATACATATGCTGGATGTCTGCTTCAACACATGATAATTAATTGCCAGCCTCATCATTGCATGTATTCAGTGACCCCATGCTTCAAAATGGCAGTGAGGGCACTTTAACTAAAGTTTGTAGAACAAGCTTTAGTTAAAGTGTCCTGCCACCATTTTAAAGTGCAGGATGATGAATACATGTAATGCTGTGGGCGCTTTAATTAGAGTGGCTCTCGGAGCTGCTCTAATTAAAGGCCCCCATCCCAGAGCACCTGTAAAGATGCCCTTTGGTAGGAAAACTGGGAAGTGTTAGTTTTGACAACCATTGTTTCCTTTCTTGGTTCTGTCAATTAACTTAAAATCAGTTGTTCAAACAATACTAATTAAACCTCTACTTAAGTTTGTGATTGATATTGGTCATTAATGGTTGAGTCCCTTTTGATTCAGCAAAGCACTTGTGTGTGCTTAACATAAGGTGAGTCCCACTGCCTTCTGAATCAGGGCTCTTAAAATTTAGAATCAGTGCAACAGATATTTTTCATAGGATAGTAGTCTCCTGAAACTGCAAAAGGCCAAGACATTTTTGAAAATGGAAAATAAATGTTGAGTCAAAGCTAAAGTAAGAAGTGGAAGTAGAAGACAGTACATTTGTGACAACTTACTATTACAATAATTTCATTTCTATTAAAGCAAGAGAATGAGGCAGAGTCCAGTATGTTATTTGATGCTCCTGGTACAATTTCTGGCCCACTGTAGTCTAGCTTAGAAAAAGTGGCTTTGTGTCACATCATCCATCTAGTTAAAGAGAAAACGAGTGCATAAAATAAAATAAGGTTCACTTTTCTTAATAAGTTCCTTTCCTACTGCTTCAAGGTCTCCAGTGTTGTAACATTTACCATGGGATAAAGGTCAGTCACCCAGAGACCTGACTGGCTGGCCCAGATTCCATTTGGTGAAAAATTATTATAATTTAAAATCAAAATAATATCACCAAAATAAGTCACATTAAATAGAAGTCAATCATTCTGCCAGAAGGGCAAGCTTGTTAAAAAACATATCGTAAGTATCTTACTGTCTTTTCTAGATTTAGGGAAGCATGGGTTAACTACTTGCACAGAAATGCTCTGAAACTTCAGATTAGTGGCTCTGTTGATAGGAGAAGGTAGAAAATCATAAATAAAAATTGACAATTGACTCATTGTCTTAATGCATTCATTAGACCAACAATCTGAGTCAAGCTTTTCTTCTAGAACATCCACTTCAGCTATTTGCTATCCCTCAGGGCATTCCAGCTTCATATTTCATTTTCATCAATTAGCAATTAATTAGTCGCAACTTGTAGAAAATTTGTTTGATAAATAAACATAAAATGAGCACATGCAGAACTCCCTGAAGGTGACCTCCTGTTCAAAATATACTTAAAAAGACATAAAAGCCTTAAAAGAAAAATTAGTCTTAGTTATTAAGAAATTATTCCTTAGTTTCCAACTATTAAAATAAAAGATGGCTTTGAAACTCCCTAGCATGTCTTTGCCACTTTACTAATGCCTGGTCACCTATGTCTGCCAATCACAAGGACATTTAGGGAAGAAAAAACAAACAAACACTTCAACAGATGAAATTTCAAATGGCACAGAAGGTACAAGTTCTTCAAGCTTATACCAAGGCTTAATTAGATAAAATAGGCATCTATATACATGCAGTGAGGCTGCTCCAACACGATGTAATTACAGTGTGTCAGAGCAGACTCCATTAATCTAAATTAATGGAGTCTGCTCAAACGTGGTAATTCCCGTGCTTCTGGAAGATCCCAGCAGCATGCCTAATCAGAGTCCCTGCACTGAAAAATGCAGGTGGGGGCACTTTAACTAAAGCTTGTTCAGTGACCTTTAGTTAAAGTGGCCCTGCCACCATTTTTCAGCATGGAGACATTGATACACATGACACTCCAGGTGCTTTAAATACAGAGGCTCTAATTAAAGCTGGCCAATTCATTGACCCCCCCCCCCAACTCCTGGCACATGTGAATAAATGCCCAATGTTACTGAGGGTTTTGTCACAGGTTAGCTTAAAAACATCATAAAGGCATTTCAAATGAGAGCAGTCATTAGTTAAGGGGGGTTAAGCTGCCATAAGTACCTGCTAGACGTTTCAGAGATAAGCCACTATGGAAGCTTATCTTTGATTAGTTTTACCCAGGTCATTCTGGGATATTGTATGGGTGCTCTGGGGAAATAAAACACCTTACTTTTATTCCTCCAGCATCCCAGGATGCACAGGTCTCAATGACTCTACCAGTTCCCACCCACCACATTTCTAGTGGTCTCCCTGCCCCTGCCCCCCATGCTGAGAACAGCTCTCTTAGCATTTCATTTTAGATACACCATGTAGCCAAGTTGTATGGTCTCAATGTCTGGGGGCTTCATGCTGAGCACCAAGACCCTGGGCCTCTGCTCAAGGGAGACAGTACAGTGGGGAAAGCTTGCTTGTCCCAGCCACATGGTGTCCCTGGCCACGGGCTCTGCACTGAACCTGGAGCCACCAGGTCTCAATCAGATTTAAAGCATGTGGTGCAGGGACCCTGGGACCCACAGCTCTTAAGCCCTGTGAGGAGATCCTGGGTCTAGGAAAAGGATGCTTTCCCTGGCTTCAGACTCTTAGCTCCTAGGGGCTCCACACTGAGTAGTGGGGGAGGGGGGCTACCAGGCTTAAGTGAAGCAAGATCCTGAAGCTGGGAGAAGCATGCTCCCCCTGGGTCCACAGTCTTGCCTTACTGCCCCTCAGTGATTTGGCCTGGCTGCCCTGTGGCTCCACTCCAGGGCCTGGGAGTTATCTGGTCAGAGGTGATGGGGAGGCATGCCTCCTGTGCCCGACCCCCCTCAGCCTTCCATAGCCCCTCTCAGCCTGCACTGGACTTGTTGGTGCTCAAGGGAAAGCTGGCACCTGGACAGGGGAAATATGGGGAAAGGGCCATGTCCCTGTGTGAAATTGTCAATTAACCTCAGGTAAAGTGAGCATAATTGAAGTTTTCCTGCACTTTGTGCTGGGCTTAAAGGCACAGGCAGCCCCAAGCAAGGCTTGAGGGGCTGGGATGGGGGGTGGGGGGGCTGAAGTTCTGTTTGACTGGCCCCTTTGCTGGCAGCAGGTGTGGAGCCAGCTGCCTGAACTCCACTCACCAGCCCACTCCCTCCTAGGATAAGTGGGATTTTGGGGGACTTGTGAGAGGAAAACTGGGGTCCCATAAACCCACCCACCCAGGATGGGACTACTGGGAGCTAACAGAGTTTGTTGCAGACTTGCCAGCCACTTCCTCCCCGCCTGGCCAGGATGGGAACACAAAGTCCTTCACACCTCAGCAGCCCCATTCCTGTCTGTATAACCCCCCCTACTCCTGGCCCAATCCTGCCCCTTCAGCCTCCCCCAGAGAGGTCAGCACTGGGGGGCTCATTGGAACAGGTTGGAGCGGGGCTTGGCTAGGGGGGACCCCAGGGTCCAGCCCTCTACCGCCACCCACAGTTCACAAATACATGACATGAGAGTCTTTATTATTTCAGTTCTTTTATTTCACTGGAAATCAAAATGTTTTAAATAATTACATAAAAGCGCTTTACATAACCTTAAAGGATTTTCACAGACCTAGGTGACTTGATGCCAAGGAGTCTCCTCTTGTGGCTGTACCTCCCCTTCTCCATGCCAACCAATCCCCTCACTGTTGCCAGCTGGCCAGTTCATTGTACCTCATTTCCCCTGGCCCCGCAAACCCTATGTTTATCAGTGCTGCCTTAGTATGTGATCTATACCATGCAGCCAGCATGTTGGTTCTCAGTCTTGTGCCTTGGCTATTCCTCCCCTCCCCTAGGTTTCCAGGCCAGGGCAGCTCCCCCATCCCAGCTAGCATGATGCCTACAGCCCCTAACCCAACTCTACCCCACTGCAAACCATATATGCTTTGGAGTGAAGCAAAAATTCCTGGGAGGTGCCACACTAGTTGACCCCTCCCCTCTTATACTACCTGGGCTCTGCCCACCATAGCAAAGACTCCAGGGATTAAGTCTGGTGCCCCCCGCTATGGCGGGTGTTCAGTGAACTTGGTCCTAAGCTACAGCAGCTGCTGTTAGAGTGCAGAGACAACTGGGGAAGGTAAGACACCACCCTTCCCTCCACCTATGCTCTTTAATGCCAGGAGCTCACTATGCCTCTGGGGGCAAGATAGTAAATGTACCACTGTATCCAACATTTCCTATTGAGTAGTTCTAGGCAGTTTCTTGCTCAGCAAGCTGTCCCATTTTGGATCTTATTCAAAGAGTGTGTCTACACATGATGCTATGTTGCCGTAGCAATCTGCTATGGTGATGTAGCATCCATGGGTGTCTACATGTAACCAGCAGCTACTTTGCTGTAGCGGTGTGCTCCCCCATTACAGTGCACCACTACAGAGAAGTACCTGCTAAAAATAACCATGTGCTCTGCATACAGTGCAGTATAGGCACTTACTGTGCCATGCTTTACTGTGCCTAAAGCATGGTGCAGTAGCAATGTCACCATAGGGCAATGTGTAGATGCACCCAAAGTCACCTAACTGTCCCCAAGCATTGTACGAAGAGCTTCAAGATTTCTCCATAGAGGTTCCTCAGCACTCTTGAGAGTACTGCCAAGAAGCACAGGCCTATTCTCACATTGCTATTTCAGATGCAGCAAACCCAGAAACAAATCAAGGAAGACATCTTGGGAAGAATCCCATATCATTTTATGCGCTCAAATGGCCAGGTAGGTTTGTGGCCACATATAGTTTTCTTTCTTTCTTCTGGCCCCACATCTTTTAGTGGATGCCAAGGGGTCTAACTTCAAAAGGAGGGCTGGAGAGGACAGTGGAAAACCTTTAATATATGGCCTGGTGTTTAGAACACTGTACTGGAAAGTTGAAAAGATGCAGGCTTAAATCCCCTTGGGAGGAGCCTAAAACATAGGTCTTTTACTTCCTAAGCTCTTGGCCTGAAACATGGGCTGGCCCTCTTTGTCTTTTCTCTGATACCTGCTAGTATTGAGTTTTTCCTGGCTACAATACTGCGAGTTACATTTGCACAGAGGAGTCACACATAGGCCTGTGTACCTACCCAGCTTCAGTGCAGCCTACTGCACATGCTCAGTGCATCTGTACTACACATGGAGAAGAACTGTAAACCAGGCATAAAGACAAAAAGGCATTTATATGGCTTCTTAAAAGTTTATATTAGCTGGGTAGCTGCCATTTGGGCATGTGAACTAGGATTCTGCCCTTTATGTCCAGCTGTGATCCAAGCAGGCCAGGAACATGTTAGGAAGGCCATATTTCTAAGCAGTACTGTCAGCAGTACAGAAGTATAGACATACCTTGACCACCTAACACAAGGCTCTGAAGACACAAGCCAGGTATTTAAAAGAGCTTTAGTGAATCTGGCCCTTAGTAATTTTTTAGCTATCTTTCATAGTTTCATAGATTTAGGGTCGGAAGGGACCTA
>NW_017729004.1:56665856-56666698 GCF_001723915.1 Gavialis gangeticus | reverse complement strand
AGATCTCCTTCTGCCTCCGTGCTCTCAAGTAGGGAGTTCAGAAAAGATCTGTAATAGACCAAGTACTATGTCTGACTACAGCAACTTTTTAAAAGTAAAATATTGTTAACAACATAACAATACTTGTAAATATACCTACAAATATCACTGTAGTAACTAATGGTGTTGAAATATTTAAGTGAAAATCCAGGCCTTTTCAAGAGCTAATCATTTTAGTTCACATCCACTTTATCAGAAAGAAAGAACATTCCTGCCACTAGTCTTAGATCCCGAAAACAGCTTTAAAATGGATAATTTTAGCACTTCGAATTACAATCACTTTTAAGCTTGACACATACAGCAGAATGTCTGCTATCACCAGAGCAATTTTTCACAAAAACCAGATAGCATTCCTCCAATATGTGGCTCTTATCTACTTGCCTTAGCGAAGGGCACTAGTGCAACTGACGATTTCAAGATTAGCCTAGGAAGTCTGATATGATAGCTGATTGATTCTTTTCACTAGCCATATGCTTCCTGTGTAGGCACTTATTAAATAAACCTTGAAATAAAATTCTGTATCTAATAAAAATAATAAATCTTAATAGTTACTCTGTCACTGCCACTGCTATTGTAATTTTTCTTTAGGCATTTGACTGTATTCATTATAATTAGGGCCTGGTTTAAATTGCAGGCCCAGTTCACTAATATCATGGCCTGATCATGGCAGGAGCTGCCATTTTTGCACTGAGATCATGGTGTGTTCCCCCCCCCTCCAACAATTGGCCAAGCTTTAGGGCTAGGTTTAATTGCAGCAGCAGAGGCCTTGCTCCCAAGGCCTCTGATCACTGTTGAAAAGCCCT
>NW_017729004.1:56645587-56660856 GCF_001723915.1 Gavialis gangeticus | reverse complement strand
ATTAGGGCCTGGTTTAAATTGCAGGCCCAGTTCACTAATATCATGGCCTGATCATGGCAGGAGCTGCCATTTTTGCACTGAGATCATGGTGTGTTCCCCCCCCCTCCAACAATTGGCCAAGCTTTAGGGCTAGGTTTAATTGCAGCAGCAGAGGCCTTGCTCCCAAGGCCTCTGATCACTGTTGAAAAGCCCTCCTGCCTCACTGGAAGAGACAGGAAGAGCACTAGCAGCCATTTGCCCCACATTGTTTCTGACAGGCAGGGAGGAAATTCCATTTTCAAAAATGCTGCTCTGCTCTGCTGGGCTCCTGTGAGTCTGATGCTAAGCTCAGCATTAGCCAATCACAACAAAGCGTTCCTGGAGGGTGCTGTTTTACCCTGTCCTACGCTGAGATGTTCTTGGCTTGTCTTGATTTCTTCTTATTGTAGGTAGCATGATTGGAGCAGGGAAGTAGGAAGTAGGCAGGCGATGATGTAGCTGCTTGAATAATCATGTCAAAAGACTTTTGCTTCCCTGACTGGCTGCTGCTATATCCATGTGTGAGCTGGCTTCCCATGCTCAGTCTCTCCACACGGTTAGGCTGCAGTTGCTTCTATCCATTAAAGCCAAGAGGCTTTTTCCTGGGCTTGGAAGCTGCTAGTTGGCTTAGGCAGAAAACCCTGGTCCTGGGTAGGGGACGGTCTGTTTGCTCCTCTGCATGTGTTCTCTCCCCCTGCCTCCCCTCTCATTTTCCCACCTGGAGGATCAAACAGCCCCTCCCCTACCTGGTGCCAGGGCCATCTGCCAAGGCAGCCACCATGTGCCCCCAACCCTTCATGCCCCAGTTTTCCCATGTGCAGGAGCAAATAGCCCCTCCTCTACTCATCCCCAAGCTTTCTTCCCCCCTGTCCTGTTTGCGAACACTTCCCCTCTGCCTTGGGCTGCTAGGGTTTTGCTGCTGGCTGGAAAATGTGTTCCCCAGCCTGCAGGAGCCATCTTTCAGCAAAATGCCATGATATGGCTGCTTGATGGGGAACATCCTAGCAAACAGCCATCTCATGCATGGCATTTAGTTGCAAATTGCATTTTTTGTGAAAAATCACTTAATTTTGTGATTTTCACTAAAAATGTGAAATCCCAATTTAAGCCAGTCCCTAATTATAATCAGGTGGACAAGTAATATAAAACATTTTTAGACACTTGTAAATCAGGATCCTTCTTTCTCTCTGATAAATTTGCTAGAATTTTACACCGTGATCTTACGTCTAGAACCACAAACAAATCATTTCCTCATACCGAGGTTCCTTGAAATCAAGCACAAAATTAGAGTGAAGTGAACCTCTTCTTTTTTGACAGCTTATTCACCAAAATGTACATTAGAGAAGACCAAAACTATCTAAGAATCCATAGTGACTTCATTAAATTTTTTCAGCCCAAAGTAGCCTGCAGAAAAAAAGAAGTAAAAAAGGATTTGAAGTTTTGAAAGTAAATATTTCATTAGAAAAAAAATAAAATTATATTTTATTATTACTATTTTTTCACCCTAGCCAGTAAACCACTAAATCAATTATTCACATAGCCCTAATAAGAATGTGGTTGAAACAATCCCTTTGCAGAATCAGGACTTTAATAAGAATCTCTATGGCCGCATCCACGTGAGTATGGACGTTTGTCTCCCAGGGCACGAGAAGCAGTGGCACACCTTGTCCCTGGGGAATGCCTGTGCCATGCATGCTGTAGCATGCGGCAGGTTACCCCCCCCCCATGGGGCAGGGGAGGCTGGGGCCAAAAACTGTGCTGACCCCAGCAGCTTTACCTAGGGTCCTGGGGACCAGGGAAGCTGCAGCTGTGGCACACTCCAGCTGCCAGCAAGCTTCAGTTTTGGGTAGTGCATGCTGCCACCACATGTGCTGCCCCCCTTTTATCTGCATGGATATTCCAGGGCCAAAAGACACCCCCCCGCACTACAAGGTAGCAGTGCAGAGAATGCCTGAATGCACAGTGTGTGGCACTGCAGACGGGTCTGCCACATACTGCACAGCCACACTCATCTAGATGCAACTTAAGTCTAGGGACAGGCATTCAAAAAGCCTGAGCTTGAATTGATTCAATCTTTGCAGGTTAGTCTATCCTGACCAGGCTGAATCAGTTTGTAACTGCACAGACATGCCAGGAATGCAGGCACATGCCTGCAGTGGCTCAGGCTAGAAGCCACGGGGCACTAGAGCAGCTCTCCCTTCCATTGTGCTGAGCTGAGGGGGGCATGGCCAGACCCTGGAAGGATGCTCTAATTAGGGAGGGGTTTCCTCCCCACTTCTAACCAGCCCAGCAGGGAATTGATAACCCAGTGTTTATCACCCCTAATTCAGTGTTTATCAGCCTATTAAGAAAACAACAGAGGGACATTACTAGGTACCTGTTGATTCTGCCTTTGTCCCATCTGCCACAGCATGGGACTGTAGCCAGCATGTAGTCTGCTAGCTACTGCTGAGAGGTGTCTGTGTGAGGCAGAGGGGACAGGGGAAATCCCTGCTTAGCAGGAAGTGGGGAGAGGAGGGGGGAGCAGGGGGAAGCCAGGCAGATGCCTGCAGTCTCTGCTGGAATTCCAGCCAGGGACCAGCAGGGAGAGGCCAGCCCTGCTGTGAAGCAGAGAGCCTTGCCCAGCCCAGAGAGCATGCTGGGATGCTGAGGGAGTCTGGTTTAACTTAAATCAGCAAGGTGTCTGGGACAGACATTGCATAAACCTCTTTGACCCAAATTAGTTAAAACCCATTTATCTCAAGCTGGTTTCAGCCATTTTCAAACTGTTTTATGTGCACTGAATGTCTGTTCTGTTACAGGTTTAAACCAGTTTCTGATCACTTAAACTAGTTTATGTGTAATGTCTGTTCCTAGCATAAGTGTAAACAGAATTCTCATTTCAGGTGGTTCCAATCGTCCCAAGTTTCAATATAGATCAAAATATGAAAGGCAGTCGTTTATACACTTTGGTCTTCCAACTTGCTCCCCCTCTGCCAGTAGGTGGCCAAAAAGAGCACACAGCCTGATGGGCTTATTCCTAGAATGACTTGTAATTAACTTGAATGAGCCACGATCAAACCCAAGGTGTATGGGATTTCCCTTTGGCTGTGTGAAGTAGTTTTGGGGATACCCCCAAAACTACTTTTTTTACCCCCATACACCTCTTACTAGATGTATGGGGGTAAAAGTGCTATCACTTTTTTTTTTTGGCAAACATCACAGGTACTTAAAGCAGGACAATGGACTCTTACATCTACAGGATCCTGGAACAAAAGGCTTTCTGTGCCAGGAGAAATATGCTTTTGTTTATAACCTAGAGGGCCATAACTAAAGTAGAAGAGAGATGAGCACTAAAACTTAGTTATTTACATAACTTTAAAATGTGAGCTATTAAAACAATGCTAAAAGTTTCTGAGCTACATCTCTTGTACTGCTTCACTGTATTTTAGATATAAATCTGTGGTCACAGGAGGAGACCAGCAACTTCATGGCACTGTAGGGTGAGGCAGAGGTGCCATGTGGCCACCAGACCCATGCCATCCAGGCCTGCAGGCTGCTCCAGTCTCCTGCCAGGCCTGCCAGCACCCAGGTGCAGCTTCTGGCCATTGGGACCAGCTCCAGCTGCGTGCAGCCACCCCTGGCAGCCTGCCCAGAGGTTGCAGGTGCTGTGAGGCATTGCCTCACAATGCAGCTGCCAGTCCCACATATGCCCCTGCACTGTGTACTACTGGCAGCTGCCCAGGTCTGGCAACACGGGGACAGCCACGCAGAGGCCAAGAGAGCTGGCAAAGGAGCCCCAATAGCTTAAAATCACCAATGCCAGTGCCCACCCCCCAAGGCCCCAACTGGTCACAGGAGGAGACCAGCAACTTCATGGCACTGTAGGGTGAGGCAGAGGTGCAGTGCCAGTTCATGAGTGGTGGGCACTCCAACACCCATGTGTATGAGGGGCTGTCAGGCCAGATGTGGGAACATGGACATTCCCAGTGAGCGTGGCAGTGCTGCAAAAAGGTCAAGGCCTTGTGGGCCCAGTGGGTTGCCATCACCAACCACAGTCATCAGGAGGGGAGTGCCCACAATTCCATGCCCTTTATGCGGCAACTGACAGAGATCTTTGCACCCCAGGACCAAGGCCACACCCATGCTGTATACAGCAGCACAGGAGGCCTGCCCAAGCCCCCGGCCCAGGCCTAGCAACCACAATGACGTGTCCCCAGGAAACGGACCCTCAGGGCACCAGCAGCCCATCCTGCTGAGTTCCCCACCTGTAACTTCCACCAGCAGCTCGAGGAACCCAGGCCAGTGCCTGCCCAAACAGATCCATAGCCTCAGCCTCAGTCACGAGCAGTGCCAGCTCCTCCTAGTGCCTGTCCCAACAGATCCATAGCCTCAGTCATGAGGTGCAGCCAGCCATGTCACTGCCAGCAGTGCCAGCTCCTCCCCAGGGTAGGGGTGGGGGCATGGGCAGCTCCTCTTCCCAGTTGTCTGGGAGTCCCGTGACCCCCGAGCCCGGGTACCATGGGCTTGGTGGCAGCACAGAAGACAGGCTGGCCTGTAGGAGGAAAAATGTGGGGCAGTGAGGTCTGGAGCTGTCCTGCCCTTGGAATGGAGTGGGGGAAGCTGGCTGCCTGTGGCCAGCACCCAGTGGCCTACCTGCCCCAGGGGAGTGAGCAGGGATGGGGGGTTCAGCTGACAGCTACCTGGGCCCAGGCCTGCTCAGCCAACTTGCTATGGCCCCTAGGCACACATGCATGCCCAAACCCTGATCTGAGGCCACGTAGTTCATGGCCCCTGGTACAATGCATCTTATTTAAGAAATGTTGCAAACTCACACAAACAGGTTCTTTCTTATGGCTGTAGGCCTTGCAGCTGTACCCAGGGGAGAGGCCACAGTCGGCAGCTGGGATGCGGGCTCAGGGTCACTGCCATCCACAGCCAGGGACCTACAGATGCATCGATTCCACCAGAGGAGGACCCAGGATCACATTGTCTTCCTAGACTGGCTGGTGACAGCATCAAAGCACCATCTGGTGGGCACAAGGGCCTTGCAGGTGGAGGATGTAGCCCATGAGGAGGCACAGGACTGGTGCAACAAGGCATGGGACTGATTGACTGGGAGTTCTGGGTGAAGCTCCTGGCCCTGGAGCGTAAGTGGGTGGAGGCCCTTGGGGAGTAGACCAGACAGGGGAGGGCAGTGCAGTTCATGGATGACAGGCTGTCCTGGGCAGGGCAATGAAGGCCACAGAGGATGATCACCGGGTGCTGGACACTGTCCTGAACCTGGTGTTCACCAGCATGCCGCCCACTACCTAGCTCCTGACTTAAGCCCCACCTGCACCCTGGAAGCTGCTTGCCACTCAGCAGCAGGCCCCATGGGCCTGGGTGGAGGTCCAGTACTGCCTCCACCAGCCAGGAGCCCCTGCCCTGGCTCCCACCCTATGTCTCCCACCACCTAGCTCCCTCACCTGAAGAGATGGCCCACATAGTGGAAGCTGATGGGCATGGCCTACTTGAGTAGGATTAAAGCCAGCTGGGTATCTGCAGGGAAGGGCAGCCACATGGTGATGTCTTGCTACTCCAGGTGTGGCCAGACCTGCTCCAGGAGGTCCCAGAAGGTGGCTCGGCTTATCTGGAATGCCTCCAGCCACTGTTCATCATCCCAGGTCTGCTGGATGACGTGCAACCACCAGTCCTGGCTGGCCTGGCAGGCCCAGAGGCAGCAGGGTTGGAGGCCCAGGAGGGTGAGGGCAGCACTGGCGGTAGCATCCAGCAACATGTTTTTGGCATCCCTGCCAGTGTCCAGCCAGCTGGACAGTGTCCAGGCTGAAGTCGCATAGTGGCAGCAGCCCTGGGATGGCACACTGCAGCAGGGCAGGTGGTTGCTGCACATGGAGGAGCGGGAGTTCCCAGAGAGCTGTGGGCCAGCTGGCAGTCAGTGCAGTGGGCCAGGAGAGGCAATACAGTGACCAGCAGAAGCCCGGGGCAGGGGCTGGAACAGCCATGGCATAGGAAGGCAGAGGCAGTGAGGAGAGAGTTGCCACATGCTACCCCTGTGCTGTGTGTGCTGCTCTGGGCCAGGGAAGTGGCTGGCTGGGAGCACAGTATATGGCTGGCTTTTCAAGATGGCTGCTAGCTGCTGGCAGCTGCAGCTGAAGCCTTGAGTTCCCCCTGGTGGTGGAAGAGGCCCATTGCAAGGCCACAGAAAGTGGCACCAGTTTCCTGCTAAGATCAGCAAATCTGCTCCCTAGTCTCTGCATAGGTACATGTCTGCCCAGGAGTGTTTACTTGCAAGTAATTTACTCACAAGTAAACTGATCTTAGTTCAAACACATATGTAGATGCACCCAGGAAAACCTACATTTGTCTCTCCCTGTATGGAGGAGAACTTTTAGATTTGTTTTTTGATCCTCAGAAACCAGTTCAAGAATTTTCTCTGTGTACCATATTTTAATTGAGCTTTCCTTTGTTCTTGCCCAGATTAAATCTTCATATTTTCCCAAGCAGGAAGCAGCTGTAACCACCTGAATCCTGAGATCCTATTCCTGCCATTGTTTCAAGGTAATCTGCATCATCACAAATCCTTACAGGAGGTGAGAGGCTCCATACTGCCCAGAGGAGTTTTCCATCTATGGACTCCTCTATGAAACCCTAAGAAATATGAACTTTCATTTCTACCCAGGAGAACTTTTACAATCTTTTCTCCAATGCCTGATGAAGGGTGTTTGTGCCCGAAAGCTTGCAATTAAAGGAATTTTTCTGCAAAAATCTTGTTGGTCTAATAAAAAATTTCATCTCTACTATGAGTCCTGATTGCCTTGATGAATATTAGGCATTTCATTTCTGGTCAAAACTCTATAGACTTTTTTAGCACTGCCAATCTTTCCTGGGGGTTTCCCTTTGGCTGTGTGTATCCCCCAAGTAGTTTTGGGGATATCACCTCTTACTAGACTTCAATAGGTACAGCTCAAATGGTCATAACATTTGTGGGAGGACTAGTACAGATTAAGTCCAGGCTTTTTAAGAACCATCAAATTTAATAGAGCCATAGACACATAAGTGAAACACTCTCCCTATTAAAGCAACTCTGGGAAAGGGTGACATTAAAAAAAAAGATTTATGGAAATGAGAACAGGAAAGGCATGAATTTAAATGTATCAAAATGAATTCATAAGGATAAGGACAAAGGGGATTATGAATACGAGGACATAGTAATCAAACTCTTAATGCAATTTCTCAAGAACGAAAACCATCTAAAAATTTCCCCCATATAACAGGCCCCGTTAGAAAAAGCAAATCCATTCCTTCTGGTGAGACATTTGAGGAAGAATTCCACCAGGTAAAGTCCTCCATGTGACTTACTTCTGTGACACCTATTATTTACATAAGGACGGATGTAATGCAATGCAGAGAGGTTACTAGAATTTATTAGTTATAATTTTTCTTCTCTCCTTGAGGCCAATAGACTTAAATTTATGATACTAAAGAAACCTAGATTTACAGAATAGCTTACTTACAAATAGAAATATAGTACCAATATCATTTTGAAAACTTTCAAACATTTCTAAAATTTTTCCTGGAAAATATTTGACATATATAAATCCTTGTGAGTTAGCATTGGTTGGATATCTTTTTTTGATGGAAATACTTGGCTTTTTGTCAAAAATTTTGCTTTTTTTTGTTTCTATAGTCAGTTTCTGACCCCCCCCCTGAAAAAAAAAAAAGCTTTGAGGATATCAAACACTATCTGCAAAAATAAAATGTTCTCTCTTCCAAATACCACTTTGTAATATCATGCATTTATAAACCTGTGAATCAGAATTAGGTACAGATGCATTTCTCTCCATGGAATCCATCTGTGCTGTTTGGCTATGTATAAAGTAAGATTATTTTCCCCATATGAAACTCTTCATTTCATTGTCACAATCTCTTGCTATTCAACTGTGATTGCATTCACTCTTGGTCCTCTTCTCTTTATTTTTGAACATTTTTATTTCCATCTGCCCCTTTCCTACCCTAATTTATCAGTCTCCTTAAAATGGAGACCAGATTTTTTACACTGATTTGGAAATTAGACAAAATGCATTAATGTGTCATTAAAAACAAAACATTAGACCCGATGAGTGCATCTACATGTGCAACTAGTTTGATGCAATAAACTCCAGCACAGTTTGTCCCAGTCAGCTGCTCCTGGGTGCAGTATTTACACGTGTGCTTGGGGCTGCAGCACATTGAACTGGGGCAGAGCAGCCCCAGGCTGGCAAGGGACCTAAGGAATCAGCCCCGGGCTCTGAATAGCAACAACAGGCAGCAGAGGAGCTAGCTGGAGCACAAGGGTACAAGCCGTCAGTAACCCTGATGCTTTAGCGACCTCCTGCTCCAGCCAGCCCCTTTCACAGTCTACACGTGTTTGATCACGTTAAGTACTCCACCATAAGATAGTACTGTCTCCTACAGTACTATCTTACAGCAGGGTCTATTGTACCCTAATACCAGCACATGTATAGACTGTGACACTTTACTGTGGACCTAATGGGCCTTTGTACATCCCACAAAATTGGCCTTTAAAGTGGCTTAAATGCCCGTTTGCACCACTTTAATGGCATTGCTGTTTGCACGTTCAGTGGCGTATTCTGCTTTAATGGTGTTGCTGCTTGCATGCTAGGCAAAAAGTTCAGCATTTCCTGAGTTGTGAGGTGCAGCCTCCTTGAGGAGCATGAGAAGTTTCTGAGCAGGATTTTGTGAATAACATGGCACCCCGTTACTTCAGCCACTCTTGTGCCTTCACTCCTGAAGTAACTATTGCCGCTTCCCTCCCTGCTGATTTCTTTTGCTGCAAGTGCTTTGGTGTCCATCAGTGTCCAATTGCTGCCAGCAAAGGGAGCCAGTGGCACTCAGCAGCAATGGCTATAGAAGGGGGTGTGCAAGATGGCAGAAATGGCAGCTGTAGCGGGGTGGGGGGGGGCATAGCAGTGCCTGATCTTATTAAAGCATGACAGATTTGGGAAATGCTGCTGCGCAGGATCCAGGGATCAAGGGGTTGCATCCCTCTTTGCACTCTGCCAAGCCAGGACTGTAAAACAAATCTCAGATTAACCTTAAATCTGCAACCAGCAGTGACAGTGAAGCAGGCAATAAAATGCAGGGTTTTTTGGTGTTTTCAAAGATTTAACAGCGTCCATATTTCAATGCCAATGAGCTGGGTGGGAATAAAAAAACTTCAAAATATGGAAATGAAACCTTCAGTAGACTGATGCTCTAGTTTTCACCCTCACAAGTGAGTGCTACACATGAGCATTCATGCAGCACAGAGGGCCAATGTCATGCAGGAGGTCACCTTCTGTAAAATGCCGAACCCTTTATTACCATGCCAATATGTGGAACCTAGAGGTATTCAGCACCCTTCAGAGAAGGCACCCAGTACCTGTAGAAACCAGGAGCTCAGGTTCACTTTTGAAAATTAAGGATTAAGGAAAATTAACCTGGGGAAAGTCTGTTGACCAGGGCCCCCCTTGGAGTCACTAGGATCAATGGCCACAAGCTGAGGGAGGATAGATTTAGGTTAGATATTAGGAAGAACTACTTCACTGTAAGGGTGGCCAGAGCCTGGAATAGGCTTCCCAGAAAGGTGGTGCTCTCACCTTCCCTGGAGATCTTCAAGAGGAGACTGGATAGGCACCTGGCTGGGGTCTTATGACCCCCGCTTACCCCCAGTGCTCCTTCCTGCCCATGGCAGGGGGGCGGACTAGATGATCTGTCCAGGTGCCTTCTGACTCATTGATTCTATGATTCTAAACTCCAGTACTTAACACCACTCTGTCCAATTTCCTTCCCATTGCACAAGCAGCTGCTTGCAAAATGACTCCAAAAAATGTCTATTTTGGGGGTGTGACATTTAAATGCAGCAATTTATTGCTTGTGTTGCAGCCCACAAATTCCTGTGTGGAGAGAAAGAAAATGTGAGTTACTTTTTCTGTATTTTATTAGAATCTGGCTATTATTTGGTCAGTGACTGTAACACCCTTATCAGAAACAATACAAGATCATTGTTGCCTGTTTTGATAAATGGGGGTAATTTTTAGGGTAAATCTGCAAAGGCTGTTTTGTCACTAAATCTAGTAGCAGTGCAAAAGAAAAAAATCTCTCTTTTAGTTGTAGGCAACCAGCCAGCCATACACACAGAAGATGAATACAAATACGTCAAGATTAAAAATGGTTCATGCACTTTCAGTGAGTTCAATCACACCTTTATCATTGCTAATGAAATCTCTACTCAGAAATATACTTTCATACCTTCTAAGTGGGTACAACAGAAGGTCAGCCCATTCATACCAGCTATGAATTACATCTGTTAGGTCTCAACTCAAAGTATACTGCTGGGGGTTTTTTTAGATTTACTTTCTATACTGTCCTTCAGTTCATAAGGTTTAGATGTGAAGCCCTTGATTGTAGATTAAGCAAACAATACATTAGGTATAACAAGTAAAAACTACACATGCATTACAGATGAACGTGAAATACAAAGTATGGGTATGAATCTGAAGAAACAGAATAACGGTCTAACAAAAGTCTTTTTGAAGAATTGCTAAAACTAAAACTTCAAGCAGAGATGGAAGGGCTGGTTCCACTTTGTAGAAATAAAATTCTGGCACTTAGCTTCAGGAATCAAGTTAATCTAATAAGAAAGGCATTTGTGCTAAAACAAAAAACAAAAATAGTATAAAATTTGTATAATTAAAACTAATATGTTTAAAGGACATTAATCAAAGCACAAGTAATTTGGCCTGGAGAAATAAGCCTCAGAAAAGCAATTTAGTGTTTTCAAACAGAACAGGAGGCAGATATGCCCAATTTTAATCTGTTCATTACATTGAAGCTCCATATTCAATGGAACATGCACACATTTTTCTATAACCCAGTGAAACAAAAGATCAAACTGTACAGCTTCAGTTACACACAATCACAGAGAGAAAAGATACAATTCACAGCAGATCTGTAAGCTATAAAAATAACATCTGACCATTATCTACAAGGAGAGAGGGAGGAGGAGGTCTTCTGCAAGAAACAGCTTTTAGATTACTTGAGAAACATATTGAATATTCATCAGCTGTAATTACAACAGGAGCCAGCAGTTATAAATAAACTACCTTTTTTATTCTAAAGCAACCAGCTAAGATATCAAAATCCTTTTAACATAGTATAAGAAGTTGTACCTTCTTTTAGTGGCTTTACTCTTCAATTCAATTGCCTTTGAGCCCCATTTATCATAAAGTATATAAGACTGTCACGGGGTGGGGTCCTAGAAGCAGCTGTGATCTCTCTTAGCACCCCCTACCGTGCCAAGTTGGTGTCAATGCACCCTCACCATCTCGCCCGCCACGTCTTTGATGTTAGTAGTGTTAAGGGAGGCTGCCTTTTTGTCCTCTTTGACATGGTACCCCGATGTATCCAAGACTGTGCTCCATCTTAGATGACTCCGTGCACTAAAGCCTTAGGAGCTATGCGTGGCTCCAACCATCCCTGTACCACGCCCCAAGCCTCACAGATGTACCGGACGTTGTATGGTCACTCCCTTGCCGCGCCCTTACGGGCACCCCCTGGTTCATCGCGCAATTGCCTGCGCCCTCACAGGTTCCCTGGGCCTGTCTCAATTGCCTGCGCCCTCCCACGGACACTCCCTGGCCTCTCTTGCAGCTGTGCCCGCACTGGGGCCTCTCACAAATTGGGGCTCAGGTGGCCTGCCTGCCCCCAAATCCCCTCCTCAGGTCTTAAAGCGAGTGCCCTCTGGGCTTCTCACCTGCACCCGCCCTTGGGCTTCTCACAATTGAGGCTCAGGTGGCCACAGCCATGCCTGGCCCCCAAATCCTCTCCTTGGGTCTACAAGTCCCTGTGGGGCTCAGGCAGCCTCGGCCTTACCTGGCCCCCCAATCCTCTGCGCCCCTTCTCAGGGCTGGGGTCAGTGCACCCCCGAATGCTGTGCCCTCTCTGGCACCGGGGTCCCCACACTATTGTGGAGCCCCTATGAGGCCTCCTCCAACCCCTATTATGCTCACCCGGTCCTCTGGTCTTATAAAACTATGAACAGAAACTCAAGCTCCTGGGCTACAACATAAACTCTAAGCCAATGGGCTAACCATCATTCAAACCCCTACCAGGGCTTCCTCCACCTGGTATCCTCAAGCAGAAGCTGCTCAGGCCATCAGGCTTCTCTACTCTGCTTACTCCAGCAGAGCTCCCTCTTCCTCAGCTGCTAGCAGGGAACTGCCTTTCTGGCCCCAGCCTGGATTGTATTTATATAGGTCAGGCCCTGCCCCCTTCTGGTCAGCTGACCAACTGCAGTTGTCCCGGCAACCGGCACCTGTACCTCTTTGTAGGAGCAGGGCACTGAAGTACCCTGCGACACACCTCCCCCCCTTTAAGTTCAAAACTCTCTAGGAGCAGGGTACTGAAGTGCCCTCCGACAAAGACAGAAGCCAGTAGTTCAAAATATATTCTGCACTAATCAGAACTACAGAAAAACAATTGCAAAGAGATTGCCGTATTATATCCTGAAGTGCATTCTTCTAAAAGACTCAAAAAGACACATAACCTGTGCATCATTTCTTAAGACACACAGTTCTTACATGATAGAAATGTCAATGCTATTTGAAAAATAAAACAGTCTGAAAGAACATAATGCCACAGGACTAAGACATACTTTTTCAACAGTTCTTTGTTTCTTTATATTGATTCTCCATGTCAATTTTACAGTTTCTTAAAATAAAGATATCGGTCTTCCAATACAAACTAAGTTGCACTGGCTTTGGGGGGAAAAAAATCCTTCCAATTTCCATTGTCCAGTATCCATCTGCCCATCTTTCTGTTAAAACTAGGTACTTACAGTGTGCTCATCATTCATGTCCATACACAAGTACTCATGAAAAATACTTCATGTCTTCATCAGGGACTTGGAGAAATAGAGAAGTTCTGGACTCTCATTTTGGGAACTCTTTTCTGCTTGGTCTTGAATTGATTTGTTTTTTGGTTCAATTGAACTACAGGTTATCAGAGCTTTTTGACACTACTTCTCTCCTGGAGGGGTTTCAAGACTGGTCTTGCCAAGACAGACCATTTACAATTTGATAAAGCTATAGCTCCAAGGTCTGTGAGAGTTATTCAGAAAACCCAGCATTTTCTCATTCCCAACACTCTCAAATACTGATGGAGCTTTCTAACATTTTCCATTCATTTTTTTACACCTTCTAAGTTGTTGTTGACCATAATGACTTCATTATCCAGCTGATTGGAAAAGGGCAAACACAGTGCCCATATTTAAGAAAGGGAAAAAGGAGGACCCAGGGAACTACAGACCAGTCAGCCTCATCTTAGTCACTGGAAAAATCATGGAGCAGAACCTCAAGGAATACATTTGTAGGCACTTGGAGGAGAAAAGGGTGATTAGGAACAGTCAGCATTGATTCACCAGTGCCAAGTCATGCATTAGCAACCTGACTGCCTTCTATGACAAGGTGACTGGCTATATGGATGTGGGGACACCAATGGATGTGGTGTACATTTATTTTTAGCAAGCCTTTTGATATGGTCTCTTACAACATTCTGTCAGGCAAGCTAAGGAAGTGTGGGTTGGATGAATAGACTGTAAAGTGGATAGAAAACTGGCTGGAGCATTGGGTTCAGAGAATAGTAATCAACAGGGCTGTGTGAGGCTTCGGACCATGCTTCGGATCCAGAGAAGTTTGGGATGCTTCAGCATCTGAAGCAGCATGTCTGGATTGAAGTGCTCGCTTTGTTAGGCTTTCCGAAGCGGTTCAGAGCTTCCGAACCGCTTCAGAAAAGCTTTGGAGCCGCCTCGGAGATCTGGCCATAGGGTATAATGGGGAATACATGAAATATCTATAACTTTGTTGTTTTTTGTCTTATTTGGATGCAGGGCTGGTAGCTTCTGCTGACAGCATGAAGCCTGCCAAGTTTCAAGAAGATCAGTGCAGGGGTTTGGGGGGAACTGCACCCAAAATTCTTAAAAGCAAAACTCATGTCATGTCTATGTTTTACACCATAAGGGGGTGAAAACTGCAGGGGTGGTAGCCCCTGAGAGCATGGGGGGTGGGGGGGGTTGAAAACTGCAGGGGTGGTGGCACCTGGTGAGGCCACAAAGCCTGCCAAGTTTTAAGGAGATAGGTGCAGGGCTTTGGGGGGAACTGCACCTCAAGCTGCTGACAGGCAAAACTCATGACATACATGACCCTGTATGTGTTAAGGTGCAGCGGGCTGAGACCTGCAGGAGTGGTGGCCCCTGCTGAGGCCATGAAGCCTGCCAGCTGTCAAGGAGATAGGTGCAGGGGGGTTCTAGGGCTCTGCACCCCTCGCTGCTGACAAACAAAACTCATGACATGGGTGCTTGTGCAACTGACTGTCTGTCTTGGGCCAGTTGATTGTCTGTACTGATTATTTCCTCTCCTTAGTCTGTGGTTTTGTAGGTGTTAATCCATGCTTGTTAACTCATTGTGTAGTAGCTAGGTACTGTGTATTGAGCTGGTCCCTGAGTGAATCATGATTAATTGGTAACTGGTAACACAGCAGATTAGTAGCCAGGCCTGCAGTAATCATCCCTTCCCCCCCACAACCATGCCCCAAGACAGACACAGTTGCACAAGCACTCATGTCATGAATTTTGCTTGTCCGCAGCTTGAGGTGCAGTATCCCCCAAACCTCTGCACTTATCTCCTTGAAACTTGGCAGGCTTTGTGGCCTCAGCAGGGGCCACCACTCCTGCAGTTTTCAGCCCGCTGTGCCTTAATGTACACAGGGTCATCTGTGTCACGGGTTTTGCCTGTCAGCAGCATGAGGTGCAATTTCCCCCAAACCCCTGCACCTATCTTCTTGAAACTTGGCAGGCTTTGTGGCCTCACCAGGTGCTACCACCCCTGCAGTTTTCAACGCCCCTCCCCACCCGCCATGCTGTAACACATAGACGTAACACAAGCTTCATGCTCTCAGCAGAGGCTACCACCCCTGCAAGTTTCATCCAAATCAGACAAAAACAACAAAGTTATAAATATTTCAATGATTGCCCATTATACCCTATGGCCGGATCTCCAAGGCAGTTCTGAAGCTTCATAGCTGCTTCGGCCAGATCAAAGCAGGAACCCAGTCCAGAGCTCCGGATCAGATCGCTGGCATCTGAAGCAGCCGGATCCGAAGCCAGATTGAATAGCTGCCTACTTGCACAGGCCTAGTAATCAATGGCTCAATTTCTAGTTGGCAGCTGGTAT
>NW_017729004.1:56641946-56645124 GCF_001723915.1 Gavialis gangeticus | reverse complement strand
GAGTACTGTGTTCAGTTTTGGGCCCCTCACTACAGAAGGGATATGGACAAATTGGAAAGAGTCCAGTGCAGGGCAACAAAAATAGTGAGGGGGCTGGGGCACATGACTTATGAGAAGAGGCTGATGGAACTGGGCTTATTTAGTCCAAAGAAGATAAGACTGAGGGAGAACTTAACAGCAGCCTTCAACTACCTGAAGCGGGGTTCAAAAGAGGATGGAGCTAGATTGTTCTCAGTGGTGGCAGATGACAGAGCAAGGAACAACAGTCCTAAGTTCCAGCAAGGGAAGTTTAGGTTAGATATGAAGCAGAATTTTTTTAGTAGGGGGGTAGTAAAACACTGGAACAGTAAAACACTGGAACAGGATATCCAGAGAGGTTGTGGAATCTCTTACTTGGAGGTTTTCAAGACCTGGCTAGACAAAGCTTTGGCTGGGATGATCTAGTTGGGGATGGTCCTGCTCTGAGCAGGGTGGTGGACTAGATGACCTCCTGAGGTCCCTTCCAACCTGAATTTTCTATGATTTCTATGAAATCATAGTTCAACTAATCATAGCTCCTCCCCCATGTTTAGTGTTACCAGAATTCCATCATGGGCCATGTGAGCAGTGCTGTTGCACAGGATGGAAGGCCAGTAGGGCTAGGGACTGTAACTTACACATAAACCAGTCTAAGTGATTGGAAACTGATTTAAACCTGTAACAGAACAGAAGTTCAGCACACACAAACCACTTTCAAAATGGTAGAAACCGGTTTAAGATTAACCTAGTTGGACATAGTATCAGACTTAACTGATTAATGTTAAACTGGTTTATGAAACTTATGTCTCAGAACTAGGGGCACAGTCACACTAGTTCTGAGGCTTGATGCATGTTTGGACTATGCGCAGCAGCATGCACTTAGCTTTGGTACTTATCAGAGCTAATTAGCCCACAGTGCAGCATTAAATCCAAGCTACACTGCTTCTGTTCCTGAAGCTAGCACACTCTTCCAGGAGATGCACAATAATCAACAATCTTTTAAAACTTTGCACTTCACCTTTAAAATGAAACAACACTCTATAGAATTCAGTGATTATAAAGGTGCTGGACTGACAACAGGAAGTCTCTAAGGTTATCTTTCCTCTAAATACATACGCTTCATGAAGTAACTGATTAATATAACAAGATACGGAATGAGATTTTCAAAAGTGTCTCTGAATAATGGTGCATGCTTAATTTGTATAACTACATCCCATGACTGAGCAAAGAAACAGACATCTAAATGTGCATCCAATTTATGCACACAGATACTCAATACAATTTGACAGGTACTCAGTCACGACCCCTAAGTGCCCAAATTAGACATACAATTGTGTGCACAATTGTATGTATGCACCACTTTTAAAAGCTTGTATGCAGTGTTAGAATAAAAAGTTGAACATACTTCTTTCCATGTTAAATAGAGAGGAACACTCATTTAAATACATGTGAGATTTGGAAAATCTGTGGAAAGAGATGGGATAGACCCATCTCATCCTGGACTCTGTAGGAAGGACTGTTCTAATCAACAATAGCCTACAATGTCTAAAACATTAGACTAAACCTGGCATTCCTTAGACTGAGTAGGTATAAATACACCAAAAAAAAAAAAAAATCAATGGAGTTGTACCCACTTACATCCAAGAAGGACTTGAAATTTTGAAATAATTCACTGTTGGCTTTTCTTCATTTTGCAGATGGTGGTGATTCCATGTTTAAATTCCACTCCATAAGAAACAGCTGCTCGGTCATGCCAGGTCCTTCCCTGTATCAGTTTTAATATCATATGCCATATTTCATGCAGAAAGTGTCATTGCAGCTTCTAAGATCTACTTGACATTCTGCAGGGTAACTTGATTATACAAGTATTAACCAAACATGCTTATATATCCATGGATCTAATCTTTCACATCTCTAATCAGTCTATATTCAGTGAATTTTTGATTGCTAATCAACTTCATTAAAGCAAAATTTGGGAAATTAAGGAAACTAGTAGCTGTTCTCTTCTCTCTGATGAATGCAAAATCCTAAGGGATATATTGGCAAAGGAGGAAGCATCTTGACCTTAACAGACAACCACAAGGAACCAACAGTCATTATGATGAAGGAAGAAAAAGAAACAAACAAAACACGGGGCAGTATTTTTAGGGTATAAGTGTAAAGAGAACATTTTCTAAATTTCTTGACAGATCTTGAAGCCTAAAGCCCATTTATGTCAATGGAAAGGGGCAAGTTTCTCACCAATGAAAATATCTAATCAATATAAGATTTTTGCGGGCGGGGACTATATTTTAGCTGTTGTGTAATGCCTAGAAAAATAGGTTCCTAGCCTGGTCAGCTTAGAGGCAGACCAGTAATATAAATAAGAAGTAATCATCCTATGGAAAACAAGTTCACACTTTACTTAAGCAATGTTTAGCAAAAGGAAAGAGTTAGGGATACTTTAAGCTTGCCATCTGTCTTTTTTAAGATAGCCACCACCATGGCAGTGAATGGGTCAATTTAATTTTGAGGGATGCACGTAGAGTATTACCTTATAGATTATCTTGTATACTGCACATAAAGTATTACCTCAAAGATTATCTGGCAGATTGCTACAAATGACAAATTTTAATGTTTAAAACAAATGAAAGCATGGTGGCGGCTCCCCAGGTACAACTGGGAAACAGATTCGAGGCCTTGGCAGTCTCCAGTGGGGACAGTGCCACTCTACTCATGGCACAGTCTGAACATGGACAGAATACCATGAGGAAGAAATGCTGAGTCCTTGTCACTGGGGACTCCATCCTGAGTGGAATGGAGGGTCCCATCTGCCTGCCCGACCTCCTGGCATGTGAGGTCTGCTGCCTTCCTGAGGCTCGAATTCAGGATGTTACAGGCATGATCCTGGACCTCATTTGACCCTTGGACCAGTTCCCATGGTCCTAATCCATGTGGGAACAAGTTACATGGTGAGGAGCATTCCAGACCACATCATGAAGGACTACGAGGCTCTGGAAACCAAGCTCAAGAAGACGGGGGTGCAGATTCTATTCTCCTCTATTCTCCCAGTAAGTAGACCTGGACAGTGCCATGAGGCCTGCATCGGAGTGGTCAACCCGTGGCTTTGGGGTTGGTGCTACCAGGCAGGCCTTGGGTTCCTTGACAACAACCCGCATTT
>NW_017729004.1:56628116-56639270 GCF_001723915.1 Gavialis gangeticus | reverse complement strand
CCAGCAGCATACCTGCAGGCCGGGGAACTCCCTACTCGTCAGCACAGAGGCAGAAAAGGATCTTGGAATCATTATTGATTCCAAGATGAACATGGGCCGCCAATGTGAGGACACGGTCAGTAAGGCTAACCCCACCTTGTCATGCATCCACAGATGCATCACGGGCAGGACCAAGGAGGTGATCCTCCCCCTCTATGCAACACTAGTCAGGCCGCAGGTGTAGTACTGTGTCCAGTTCTGGGCACCGTGCTTCAGGAGGGATATGGACAGGATGGAAAGGGTCCAAAGGAGGGCCACTCTCATGATCAGGGGAGCAGGGCAGTCACTACAAAGAAAGGCTATGGGACCTGAACCTGGTTAGCCTTCACAAGAGAATGCTGAGAGGGGATCTGGTGGTCTTCTATAAACTTACCAGCGGGGAACGGGAGAGACCCTGTTCCCCTAAACACTACCAGGAGTAACTAGGAATAACAGACATAAGCTGACTGAGAGTAGGTTCAGGCTAGACATCAGGAAGCACTAATTCACAATCAGGGCGGCTAGGATCTGGAACCAACTTCCAAGGGAAGTAGTGCTTGCTCCTACTCTGGGGGTCTTCTAAAGGAGGCTAGATAAATCACCTAGCCAGGATCATTTGAGCCCCAGCATTCTTTCCTGCCCATGTCAGGGGTTCGGACTTGATGATCTGCTCAGGTCCCTTCTGACCCTACCAGCTATGAAATTATGAAACTATGAAACCATTTTCAATGGTTTAAAATACCAAATGCATCTCATTTTCAAGAAGTTTGAGATATGAAAATGCTCTACCTATAAGAAAATTTCATGAACTTTTAAAACAAACATTAAATTATTAGAAAATAATTATATTTTTCTAGTCAACAAAAGATGTTTCTATAGCAGTGCCTGCATATTCAGTGGCTGCTTGCAACATACTGCTTAACCCTAGACCCATCACTTCTTCCATTCTCATTGGTTGCAGTGACACCTACTGGAGGAAAACATGATGTCATCAGACTCAGAGAGTCTCCCACATTATGAACTTGAGCAATAAGTTGCAGCATGTAAAGACTTTTCATAAAGATGCATCCCAACATTTAGCAGAAATCTTGGATAACTGAACTTGGGAACCACTAGCTGGATGAAGTTTCCCAGGAATCTTATCAACAGAACCCACAAACAAGATTTTAGCCAAACAAACAACAGATCTGAAACACATTACATGAGTTTTTATCTTGTCTATTTCTATATATGATTTTGAAATATTTTCATTTTGCATGGTCCAGTGTGACATTTCTGCCATTTACATCAGTTGGTGAAAAACAGCCCTTCTCATTCTACTGATTTTTCCCCAAAGTGCACTGGAATAATTTGATATAATTTGAAATTGCTGCACCACACCTCCTACATCAAAGCAAAACAAACTCCACTGAACAATATAAATCAAGAGCACATGAATAAAACAACAAGTACTCGATCGGCAGGTAATCAAGCATACATTTTTAGTAAACATGTATTTATATAAAAAGAATCCATGAAAGAAAAGAAATCTGGGGACATCTGCAATTATTACTACTACTATGAGACCAGTACATTCATTGAACAAGAAGAATGTGAGAAAGACCATGTAGGAAGCAACAGGGTATACACTGCTATTAGCCCCACAATTTCCAAACATTGCTGCTGTGAAGTAAAATAGTTGTTGTCTGGATGCATGACAGCACAAAAATCTATTATACCCATGGTGTCATGTGCATAAAGTAAATTATACTTTGCACCACTTTAAGGTCCAAATCCTTCTCACCTTTCTCCATTGTGAATTGGCTCATTATTGTTACTGCTATGGGAAACAGGATTTGACCCTTAATAGCTTTAAAGTATTTCAAGATAACTGTCCAATAGTAGTCAACTGGTAGCATTTTGTTCTCTGTGATTAAAAACTCAGACCCATTTCCCTTCGGCTTTGCTCCTTTGAAACAGACATGGTGCTGTGATTTATACCATTTGAGATTCTGATCCAAAGGAAGGAAAGTTATATACTGAGAAGGAGGCTGTGGAAAAATCTGTAAGGTATTGCAGAATGGTTTCATATTTCATCCTATGAATAAAATGTGAAAAGATTTCCAAAATAAGAATCAGTATGTAGTGCTCTGATAATCCATGCTACCGAGATTGCTGTTTTGCTATTTAATGCATTACAATAGTTGTGTGACACCTATGTGGAACAAGTCACTGGAGAGCTGACACAGATAAAGTGAAAATGGCAAATGGGAATTAAAAAATGTTTGATTCTTAAAATTAAATGTGAAATGATGAGGTAGGCATTCCAAATACATTAATTTGCTGTCTGTTTCACCTGCTCGCTCTCTTTATCAAATTTTAATCACACGATAATATGAAATATGTGTTGCTGTCATGGTATTAGTGTTCCTTGAGGAGTGTGAGAAGTACTTGGTTTTTGAAGTCTTACATGTAAATAATCTCAAGATGATAAATGTATCAGTGAAATGCACTGAAGCTAAATGCATGTAGACATGACAGCTTACATAACAGCTCCAGCAGGCTACTATATTTTCTCACATACAACACACACTGTTGTATGCAAATTTAGGGGAAAAAAATGCGTTTTTGCAGGGAATTTAGAGAAACAAAACAAAACAAACAAACAAACAAACAACACATTTTCCTAGACACATTGTGACATACAGCATATAATGGTATCACAGGAGGCAGTCTGCTACACCAGGAATTTCCTGATGCCACACTTTCTTTTCCAAGTAGACTTACTGTACGTTACACAAGGGTAGGCTACAGATCCTTGCAGAGCATAATAGCAAGACTGTAGCCTCTTTACTGTAAGTAGTTTTCATATAAAGCTTCTGTAAATAAAGTGCTCTTTCCATATCACAAGCCTCATGAAGATACTACCAACAGCTCACTTGCTTTACACAGAAGCTACAGTGCTCAGCAAATAGTTACAGCTGTGCTGTGAGAGGGTTAGCACAAGACTCTGCCCCTTCAGTTTGCTGAGCAGACACAAGTTGCAGCCATCTTGGCAGCTGCATGGCATGCACAGTGTTTTAGGAGTGTTGTGGGCCCAGCACTCATGCCCACATGCCCAGTCTCCGCTTCTCATCATCACTGCCGCTTCTCCCTTGACCCTGCCAGCACTCCATCTGGCCTGCTGGCCGCTCTGGCACCACATGCCAGCCCAGGCTCCCTGGTCCTACTGCCCTGCCCGGGTCCCCCTCTGGTGACTCTGTGCTCACGCCACCCACTGCCACTCACCACTTCTCACAGCTGCTGCCACTGCTGCTTCTCCCAACCCCTGCCCCTGCCACTGAGCTCTATAATGAAACTGGCTGAACACTCAGTGGAATCAGGTATTAATTTTAAATGAGCACTATAGCGAAATAGTGCTCAGCAAACCCATGTTAAGCAGGGGTTGCCTGTACATGTTATTTGAGAAAATATGATACATTACCATGCCAAACTGATTGTCTCTGGACTGCAGACAGCTAGGGGTTTACCAGATCCCAAACAGATACTGCCATCTCATTCTATGGTGAGAAGAATGTACATGTTGGTGGTTTGCTTTTACAGCTCCAGAGTCAGCTCAGTGCAGACTTCGAGGAATGTTCCCTCTCTCATCCTTAAGTTCTTATGCAATTACTAATCATCCCAGCTGAAGCTTCATACTCCTCCTGTGTACCAGCACAGATGCTCCAGATTTAGACCTATTTGATGCAGCCCTGGAAGCATGTCTTCCCTCTCTCAGTTGAGTGCCCTAACCACTAGGCGACAGAATCATACTCCCCCCTACTTGCTTTCTGGACTTCTTATCCTTCAGTTTAACAAAGTCATTGAATAAAATAATTAACTTAGCACATGGAGCAGAGTCTAAGAGCTGGGACCAGAACCTAGGAATCCATCCCTCCACGGACATTTATTAAACAGATAAAATGAATAACTAGCATTGGAAGCATGGACTAGAACCCAGAACTTTCCCCTCCCAGCTGATTTAGACACAAAGGACATGTCTACACAAGATGCTATGGCACCATAGCAATGTGCTACAGTGCTGTAGCCTCTATTGGCAAAAACTGTGATGCTGCCGCTATATGGTCGTAGCAACGCATTCCTTTGTTATAGTAGTGACACAGAAGCAAAAAACTGTGCAGCTGGCGTGGTGCAGTACGGGCTGTTACTGTGCCATCTTTTAGTACGACCAAAAGGAAGTACTACATGACAGCACAGTAACAAAGGCACTGTACAGCCACGTGTAGATGTGCCCAAAGTGTGTGTGTCAAGTGACCTTGTTTTCCCCAAGCTGTCAATCACACACTAAAAATAATTCAAACAGTTCCAGAGTATGCCTCCTCAGCGATTTGATCAACATGGTCTGATGGTCTTGACTCTTGAAACCCAATACACAAAGCCGGAACCACAAGTAAATAAAATGTGCCAGGTGCCTAAAATATTAGCTCAGTGAAACCCCAGGCATCGCTACAACAGGCAGTACCTGAAGGAAGTTGATATAGCCATCATCTATATTGTGCCTTGCCATCATCCTTTACCTACATTGTGACCAGTGAAAATAAAGATTATGGTCTACCAGATCTCTCTCTCTCACACACTCCTGTACATTAACACAGTCTCAGTACCCATTGCAGTATCTACCCCAAAAGGCATCAAGGAGGGCAAGCTGCAAGTAACCCTGGGATACCTATTCACCCAAGGTCTAATGGAAAGGACCAATAATACCCACAAACTGCATGAATAACTGGATGACATTTAGTCATATATTTACTCCTATACTGGGATAATTTATATAGATCCATAGTAAAATATAACAGTGTAAATGTGCGGTATGACCACCCTTTAGAGCTAATTGTTAACAGGAACCCAAATGAGTTTGACCTCAAAGGAGACTACTTAATATTCCTGACGCACCTGTTTCAAAGCACATGCAATCTGGGGAGTGACTTTCATTCTCAGGAATCCAGACCTTTACTTATTAGACAGACTCAATTGATTCATTCACTAGGAAAGGCACGTCATAAATAACGCTTTGAAGCCCTTAGAGAAAGTATATGAAACAGTAAAAACTAATATAAGCCAGATTCTCAGCTGGGTGAATCATCAAAGCTAAGCAGAGATAAGTGGGAAAGATGTAAATTAGTATAGTACAATTTATACCAGCTGAGGATCTGCTTCCAAATTATTTCAGTTCTTTTTCCTTAAAAAAATATCTTGCTCATTTAAGGACTTGTGCTTTCAATCAGTTGCAAACTGTCCACTCAGTTGCAAATACATATATGGAAATCAATTTTAGGAAATCTAATTTTGAAACAAAAGAATCTATGAATATACATCTTATATTAACTTTAATAAACCAGACCATTTTTTGCAGACAAGAAGCAAATGGTAGGCACCTAAAATTTGCTTTTTAACTTCTGTAAAGCTAAAACCTGGTTGGGAACACAGAAGTCAACAGCAGGTTTAAAATATCCATCTGTACTTGAACTTGAAAGATGTGGATTGTGCATGTGATGTGACATTTGCATATTTTTATTGCTTTACTTTCCATTAAAATACCTATTATGATATTTAATCATGCTCTAACAAAATAAAGCTTTGAGCAAGATTACCAATTCATGTATACTCTGGTAAATCCATGGTAATTCTTTTGAAGCCAATATAGTCATTCTGAAATTAGAACAGGCAAACAGATGAAAATTTAGCCCTTCAACTAGTTGTGCTTGTTCAACAAGTATTTATTGAATATCTATGAAGAGCTCCTGTTTCATACAAGTTAAATGGAAACACAGCTTTCTTTTAAACCAGTGTCTTGACTCTGGAACTCAAGGAACAAGAACACAAATGTTTAATTTACCTTTAGATCCAGTAAATTATAAAATACATGCAAAAATATACAATTGCTTGGTGCATGTGATGTAATAGGCATTTTAGATCAAGTTAATTCAAGGTCAAAATATGCCACAGAATATTTTTTAAAAATGGTTTTGTTTTTTCTCTCTTTGTATCAAACAAATATTGATAGAAAATTTCCCAGTATTCTTAAAGCAGATTCTATCCTAATGTGAACAATAACAAAAAATATGATGGGGTGTTTGTGTGTGCATGTGTGCATTATATCCTCCCCCACATGCTCATTTAAGTTATATGATATGGATCATATTTGTTATACTATGTTTTATAGTGGTCTTGAAATTACATAGGTGAGAAGAACTTAGTCTTAAAAAGGTCTGCAAGAGCAGATCTTTGTACATCTGTAGACACCTTAGCCTTCAGAACCAACATTTTCATGGGTGCTTGTACATAAGAAGTAGCATTGTAAGGACTAGGAGCCTAATACAGCAGAATCTATGGATGGGTGTCTGCCTTGCAGTGGCCAGTAAGTAGGAGTTGTAGAACCTCGATACTATCCTTCCCCTGTCCATGATCCATGAAAGCGGTGTAAATCAATACCATGTGGGTTGATAGTCCAACAAGAGTAATGATGATACGTTTGCATTTTCACCTAGATATCTGGGGGATGAGAAATGAGAAATATGAAAAGGTAATATGGATAAAACAAATTTCAAAAAATCTCACCCTTCGCCATCTTTTTTATCTCAGCTTTGTCTTCAAATCAAAAGCTCACAAAGAGGCTAGAGAGATCTTAATGATTGGCCCAGTGTGCCATCAATTCCCACTTCAAATAAATTAAAATGGTCTCACGCCATTGCTCCAGGCATAATTAAGAAATCTTTTTTAGGTCCAGACTAATTTCACTGCTGAGGCAAGATCTGGGAGGGGAAGCTATACAGTGAAGTATGGTTAATTATTCACTAGGATAACTCAGCACTCTGACTTTATTAGCTAGTGCACTGAATCCCTACCAGTGTTCTAGGCCAGGTACAGACAATACACTTTAATTGGTATAAGTGATTGGAAACTGATCTATACCCGTAACAGAGCAAAAGTTGGGCACGCATAGACTGGTCTAAAAATGGCAGAACCTAGTCTAAGTTTTGTCCCCCTCCCACCCACCAAAGCGTGAATGTGTGTTCTGTTCACTATTGATCTAAACTATGCAACTTACCAAAAACTGCATAACTTAGATTGATTCTGTCTAAGGCTTTTTGAATGTCTATACCTAGCCCTATTGATTTGTACACAAAATACTGGCTAATTTGTCACCTGTTGAAGTGTAGTGAGTCATTTCCAAATGTACATGCATACTTAATCATGATGGAAATTGCTTCTAATAATTAGTCTATAGCACCTGACAAGCCGGCTGATGCTCCCAAAGCACTGAATACTCTTTAGTTTTTCTTGACTCAGCAAGAAATAGACAGTCAACCTTTTGATTCTGTAGAACTTCTATTTTGGAAATTAGCACATGCAAGATGGAAGAACAACACTAACTGCTTATTTTAACCCCTCATAATCATGTAATTCTTATATAGCAAGAACTCTGAATTTTTGTAACAAGAAATTGTATATTAAACACTTACCTGCATAGCCATACTGTTCTCATATAGATGCTCTATAAAGGTACAAATTTACCCAGCCTTCTAACTGATATAGCAATTTAGAGTACATACAATTTGTACTTGGAATTATTTTTACTATATTTTCTCTTCAAAATAAATGTCAAAATAATTTCTTACTGTGTCTCAATATGGCACGCATCTCATTAAAGGTTGAAAATAACTACCAGTAGGTAGCCAATCATTCATGGATAATTAGAAATCATAAACAATCAACTTGGAATGATAAACTTTTATAAATAAAAAATGAAACACAAGATGGTTCCCATTCATCAGAACATCAAGCACATATGAAAAGATAGGTCCCTAACCTGTGTGGGTGCATCCAGACGTGCTTGGACATTTGGTTCCCCAGGGACAAGTAGTGGTGGCGCAGCTTGTGCCACTACTTCTTGTCCCTGGGGAATGCCTGTGCCATGCACGCTTTGGCATGCAGCAAGTTGCCCCAGGTGGCATAGGGGAGGCTGAGGCCAGCACTGTGCTAGCCCAAGCAGCCTGACCTGGAGTCCTGGGGGTAGAGCTGCAGTTACGGCAATCCTGCTGGGCTGAGCATAGCCAGCAGCAGCAACGCAGCACAGCTCCAAGTGTCCCAGCTCCACTTTCCAGCAGCATATGCTGCTCAAGCATGCGCTGCTTCGGGGTTTTTATTCATGTTTTTTTGTGATCCCTGAATATCCAGGGGTAAAAAAAAAAGCATGGAAAAAAAAATGTAGCAGCACATACTCAGGCAGTGTGCCCTTGCAGCATGAAGAACTCTGGGACTGTGCAGTATGTGGCAGTGCAAACGTATTTGCAGTGCCACATACTGCACAGCTGTGCTTGTCTGGATGCACCCTATGAGCTCATTGCTATGTAGCATAAATAGAGACAACATAAGGTTAGAATGAGATTTCCCCTGCATATGAGTGTGATGATAACTGTATGCACTGTTAATGTTTTCAAAAAAAGGCTTAGTTTGGTAACACTGAATTTCCTTGCATACCACACACCCCCTCCCCCTCTCCCTCATAATTAAGACATATTATTTTAAGAAAACATGAAGAAAAAAAGATTGTTCTAGAGTCATGGCTAAATTCTTGCTGTATGGAACAGGGGCAGAGTCTACTCAGTGGGTGTGTCTATACATGCATTAATATGCAGTAAGGTTACTGCACAGTAAAATAAGGCAGTATTAAACTATGCCCAGGAATGTGTATACATGTATACCCTGTTGGGTACAGATATGTGCCCAACAGGAGCAGCCTGGTCCAGGGCTTCTCCTGCCTTGCTGTGCCTCCTGTACCAGCCAGTGGCAGCTCCTGGGGCACAGGGACCAGTCCCAATGTGCACGGGACCAGAAGAGCTGTGCTGGCTGCAGAGGCAGCTGTCTTCTGCCCCAAGCACATCAGGATCTGTCCCTACGTGCACATGGCCAAGAGAGCTGTGCCAACTAGAGGGACAGCTAGCTTTCACCCCATGCACATTGGGACTGGTACCCATGTGCACAGGACTGGGAGAGCTATGCCAGCTGCAGGGGCAGCTGGCTCCTGGACCTGTCCCCATGGAGACTGGTCCTAGTGTGCACAGAGTGGGAGCCAGCTGCCCCTCCAGCTGGCACAGCTCTCTCGGCTCTGTGCACATGTAGACTGGGTCAGGAGCCAGCTGCCCCTGCAGTTGGCACAGCTCCCCGACATGGGGGCTTAGCCAGGCAGCAGTGGCTCCCTGTATATGTTGATACTAGCACCTGTATGTGTTGATATTAGCAAAAGACACATTAGACTAATTTAATGTGCTGTAAGTCCAGTGCACATGTAGCCGGTGACACTTTACTGTACATAGCTTAGAATACTGCTGCCAATTCAGCAACAGCTGTGACAGGGTTAAACCTCTAGCTTTTGGCTGAGCATCTAACTCTACCTCTCCTCCATACAGCTTGGAAGCAACTAACCCCCAGCAGCCATTCCAGTGTGGAAATCAGCTTCCTCACTTAAAACATGCACTCCGGTTTTTGATGCCTAATTTTGGAGGAGAACAATGTATTCAGTATGCTGGTAAATGTGGTTTTTGTTACAGGGCACTGAGGTGCGTCTGCTCGTTTAAGGGCAGTGGCAGCTTAACTAGAGAGCTCCACATCTGCAGGTTGCCATGGCAGCAGGCTAATGAAGGAATTAGGTGGCACTTGCATCCAGTCAGCTGACCTGAAGGAGGCAGGGCCCTGGGCGCATATAAGCCCCAGGGCTGGGGCTAGTAGGGCTTAGTTCCCTGGCAGGTACTAGGGGAAGGAGCTCCTGCAACAAAGAGCTGTTCAGAGATGCTGTGGCTGCCTGCTATGCTGCTTACAGGACTAATAGGGCTCCAGGAGCTCATCAGGTACCCTGGCCTGTGAGGCACACAATGCTTGAGGGGAAGTTTGTCTTTTTTAAAGAGTCAGAGTGCACCCTGCACTGTTTGTATTATGTTATGCCTCATTGGGGTATATTATCATGTAGATCCTCAGTTTCAGAGAGGGTGCAGCAACAGGGGCCCAGTGATAACAGAGGCCAAGACTTCATTACAGGTACAACACTGATATACCATCTGTGAGGCATGGTGTGTGGTAACAGGGTGGTTTTGGAGCTATACATCTAGCCCATATGGCTTGGTGTCTCTCAAGGCACCTACTTAGAGTGGGATGCAGCAAGGGGCCTAAGAACTCACAGGGTTTAGTGGGGTCCATCAGGACCATGCCTGTGTAGCAACTTGAGGGCAGTCTCCCTATCTGTCGTCCCAGGCAAGACTAGTTGGTTTGGACATCTTGAAGGTGCCTGCAGGGTGAAGCTGGTACAGTTATGGAGCCCTAGGGGCATCATGTCACAGTGCAAGAGTCCCCAGGGATGGCCAAGTGTTCTTTTATATTTATTTGCTTCCCTAAACTGATAAGGGAAAGGTGTTAACACTTGAAAGCTAACTGAAATGTAGGGCAGTTGATGAGGGTATTTTGGAGAAGAGGGAAGGTGAATGTCTGAGACATCTTCCCTACATGAACAAAGTAGGAGGCAGAGAAAAAATGACAGAAGTAAACTGATAAAGAGTGAGCAAAGGAGAGTGAGTGGTGAGGTGTAGGCAGACGTAGAAATTTTGGGGCCTTTGAACATACAGGAATGGGTTTGAATTTACACACAGTGACATAACTCAGAATACCATTTGCTTTGAACTCATTATAGAATGGGGAATAGGAGAATATCAATCAAATTAAACCTACCTTTTTGCTATAACTGTTCAAAACCATGTCTCCAGTATGTACAAAATGTAGTTCTACTCTAAAGGAAAAATAGGCTTTAGCTGCAAGAGTTGTTTTTTGGTGAATTTTTTTATCCCTGTAAATGCATTAAAATTGTAGTCATGAGGCCAAGGCAAACAAAATATTGGGGATTCTTAAGAAGGGAATTGTGTGTTACTTAACTCTTTCTTCTTTTTTTTTTTTCAAAACCATATTTTTACAACTCTGTTGGACTGTCTTCAAGATTCTGTAACTCTAATAACAGCAATCTGGTGCAATTCCAGGGTTCTGTGAATTGATCAACATGTTTCCCAACCATCCGTTAGGCTTTTACCCAATATGCAGGCTAGCTTGGAAAAG
>NW_017729004.1:56621620-56627974 GCF_001723915.1 Gavialis gangeticus | reverse complement strand
AAAAAAAAAAAAAAAAAAAAAGTGGTAGATCAGACACAATTATTCAAAGAATGCTGAGAAACTATTCAATGGTGTTCCTAGATTTTCAAAAGACAATGGAAAAAGTTAAACTATCACTTCATTAGAAAAGTATCTGAAATTCATCATTAATTATGTGAAATTTCCTATATTGGCTTGTCAGTAGATGGTTCCAAACACTTAAGGTCTGATCCTATTCCACTTGAGCAGGGCAAGTACAATTTGATGCCTAAACAAGTGCATTTAAATATGTATCTGATGGAACAGCATGTGGCCATTAATTATTTGTCTTGGACAATATTTATCAAGTCTCCTCTTGCTCTTGGGAGCAAGTGTCACCTATGCTTCATACTGGTCAAACTCGCATAGCTAATACTCGCATCTTGACAGAGAGAATCAAAAGATAGAAAGAAGCCAAAATACCCAATGGACTACCATGCCTTATTGAGAATACAGTGAGTATAGCAATATAGTACTCAACCAGTAGTCGCTGATGTCTCCATGTCCAGTTGGGAGGGGGTATCAAGTAGGGTTCCCCAGGGGTCAGTCCTGGGTCCAGTATTATTCAACACTTTCATTAATGATTTGGATTGAGTGCATACTTAACAAATTTTCAAATGACATTGTGTGGACTTGCAGGCACTGTGGAAGGCAGGGCTGAGATCCAGAATAGACTGGGGAAAATGGTCTGCAACCAACCAGATGAGATTCAACAAGGACAGTGCAAAGTCTTACACTTGATGCAGACTAATTGCACAGACAGAGTGGGGATGACTGACTAAACTATAGTACTGGGGGTTACAGTAGATCATGAACTGAGTATAAGCAACTATATACTCTTTTTGCAAAAAAGAACAGTATATCAATCAATCATGATTCACTGGGTATGGGGGGGGGGGACCAGTTCAATACACAAGACCTAGTTAATGTAGCCAGTTAATTGCCATCAATTAGCACCTACAAAATCAGACTGAGAGGAAAGAATCAATACAGACTACCAACTGCCCCAACATGGACACAGTCAGTCCCACAAGCAACCATGTCACGAGTTTTGTCTGTTGGCAACTAGGGGTGCAGGGCCCCAGAACCCCTTGGAACCGATCTCCTCGACAGCTGGCAGGCTTTGTGGCCACAGCAGGGGCAACCATCGCTGCAGCTATCACCCAGCTGTGCCTTAACGCACACAGGGTCACCCACTGGCTATCATCATTGACACCTCGTGATAAGGAGAGATCCCAGATGATTGGAAAAGGGTAAATATTGTTCCTGTCCTTAAGAAAAGGAAGAAGTGGGATCCGGGGAACTACAGACTGCTCAGCCTCCCCCTAATTTGGGGGGAAAATAACAAAGCGGATCCTCCAAGAATCTATTTCTAAGCACTTGGAGGAGGTGGCAAATAAGAACAATCTGCATAGATTCACTAAAGACAAGTCATGCCTGACCAACCTGATTATCTTCTCTGAGATGACTAGCTCTGTGGATGCAGGGAGGACAAATCTATCCTAAGGCAGGAAAAAATTATCTGGTCCTTGGACAGTTATACTTCTACAAGTTCCTAGAGACCATTCCTAACTTTCCCTAGAGCTCCTCCTACCTTCCCTGTGCTTTTCATTTTTTCTCATCTCCGATAGCTTCACAGTGATCTAATGTACCTTGGGGAAGTAAAACAGTGGAACACAGAAATGACGAGAGCAAAAGAACCAGCTTACATTTGCAGAGCGATGATAAAGGTAGACGACTGCTGAATCCCACCAGTATCTGTACTTATTGTACTAAAAAGAACTTAACCGAGAAAAACATTTAGAACATTTGCACAGAAAACAATTTTAGTCATATCCCCTCTCTGTATTTCCAATCTTGTACACAGTGAATACTACAGCAAAACAACACATTATGCAACAATCATAAATCAATTAGTCCTCCAGCAACTGTAAAACAATTGATAAAATGTAGAAATTAAAAAAAAATACAATTGATGGAATGTAGGGGAAAATGGAAAATATTCTTGGCAACCCTGCCATATATTTTGTTCTAGTTCTCCCTTTCACAGTCACAGACCTACATTGGTTACATGCAGCTGCAATACAAATGGAGGTTTTTTTCCTTAGATCTATTGAACAGAGGGGGAAAATATGAATACGGTAAAAGCTCTGCTATCTAGCATCTTACAAGCTGGTATGCTCCACTAACCAGCATGCCAGCTTGTAAGATAAAGTGAAACTGGAAGTACCCACCACCGCATTTCTGGTTTGTTCAAGCCCCCATGACTCGGGGGCATAACAGGCTGCATGGGGCCCACCTCCCTGTCCTGCAGGACCCATGGGAGGGGTGGAGGGATGCCCCCATGGCTACCCCACCTGCCCCAGCTCTGGCCCTTTTAAGAAAACAAACAGACAAACCCCACACTCACCGTTTCCTGCCCAGCAAGGGGCAATCCCTGCTGCCCCCCACTGCCCTGCACCATATAGGGGGAGCCTCTTCCATGACCCTCCAGAGGCCACTGCTGCAGCCAGCGGGGTTGGGGGGGGGGGGTTTCTTTGTTTATTTTTTAAAGGGTTGAAGCTAGGGCTGGTGGGGCACCTGTGGGGGGCACATGCCACAGCCCCCACACAGCATTGAGCAGTGGGGATCACCCCCTGCCCTGCCTGGCGGCACCTGGTAGGTTGGGGCTCTTTTTAAAAGCACTGGGAGCTGGGGCAGGTGTGGCAGCCACGGTGGGGGCTGGGGAGTGGGCATAGGCTGGGGGGCGGGTTGGGGAGCAGGCAGGGGATGGAGCCTCACAGGGGTTCCCTCATGGTTCCTTCCCCACTTCTCCCACCCCCTTCTCCCCCACCCCCTACTTACTAGCATGGAGTCCAGCCCCAGCTCCCTGCAGCAGCGGGTGGGGACTGCCTGAATCACTGAAGCTCTCCAAATCATTTCTGAAGATTCATAGAGCTTCAAGTTGATTTGGACCTTTCTATTAGTCCCCTGATTTGATTTGGAGATTTGGCCACTGAATTGGGTTGAATATCCTCCAAATTGAATCAGCACCCAAAGCTTCACACAGCCCTAACAGATGGGGAAATGCCTAAAGACAGCCTATGAAGTACATAGTCGCCTAGACTAAGCTAATGGAGAAATGGTGATGGGGGGGCTCAAATCCTGCCTATTCAGATATCACCATCCACTCAGGACCCACAACCTGGAATCCTTCACAAAAGGCAGGTCCCTACATCCTTTCTTTCAAAGGACTGTACAGGTCTGAGCAGGGGCTGGTATGCTTTAAACTTTGGGGTCCCCCTTCAGTCCAGGCTTCTCTCCAATGTCCATTCTTGCTATACCTTGGTGGTGGGGACTGCTGGGACAGGGCCTTGCTCTACAAGATGAGGTATATCCACCAGAGGGAATCCTGAGAGAGCACCTTGTAAACACTGCCTCCTACCTGCCCATTGCAGACCTTCCATACCTTGCAATCCTCCTGGTCCACTGATGGGCCTCCTGGGCCCTGACTATCCCCTAGGTCAAGAGTTGGCAATCTATGGCCCATGGAGCCTTTTGATCCAGCCTGGTGGCAGTCAGTGCTAGGGAGCTTTAGCAGCAACTAACTTCCCTCTGATCCAGTGTGGGTCAATCTAGCCTGCAGCCATAAAAGTTTGCCAACCACTGTCCTAGGCCCACTAAGTCCTAGCCAGGTTCTTCCCAGATAGGGCCTTTCCTTATGCCTATTTGCAATTCTTCTACTAGGAGTCCTCCAGGCCCACTCAGTCTTAGCTGGGTGCCTCCAGACCTGCTACCTGTCTGCGCTAGCAAACACTCTTTCCCACTGCCCCACTTCCAGAGCCCATCTACCCTATTCCTGACTTTTTCTCTCTTGTATCCCTGCCAGAGTGCAGCCTCCCAACCTAAATAATCTTTCTTAAAGGACCCTTCTCTTTCTCCTCCCCGCCTTTTCTTTTCTTATTACAAAAAAAAAAGTACCCATTACAGTAGGACTTGCTCTTTTTTTCAATATATGGCCAAAGGAGGATGGGGAAAGCAGCCCCATTTTATGCCATAATCTAATGGTTAGAGTACTGCCCAGGAGGTAAATGTAGGACTAGTTCCGTCTTTATCTGGGTGAGTTCTGAACCCTGTCTGGGGGATGCAGACTACCAATCTGTGCCTCTTACAACTATTGTGTTCACCTAGGTCCAGCATGTAGTTCTGTCCACAGTCTCTCTCTCTACTCCTTCTTTCTTAGGGTAATGGCAGATGTAGTAATGAAAACCTCTCTAAGTGAAACACATTCAGAAACACTTTAAAAAGGAAACATTTTAGCCAGGGGACATGCATGTGTTTGTCTCTTCTTGGCTGACATTCAAAACACTGCAGCTTCCTCTAGTGTCAGCTGGGATAACTAAGCAGGCTGCAGTGACCTGCAGGGAAGGATGTATAGCAAACAGGAGACCAGAGAGCCAGAGGGAGGAGTCAGAGGCACAACAGCAGTGTTTTCACCCTGACCAAACCCTGAGGGAGAATGACTGGCTGAGGGGGCAGGAAGGTAGGTTTGAACACTGGAGAAGTGGAAGAGGTGGTGAGGGGCTAGACTTGGGAACCATTTTTTTTTTTTGAGTCTCCCACTGCAGGTAAGACTCCTAACAGCTGCTGCTCCTACTGCTGCAGCCATGGTACAGTCTGCCTGCTCCAGCTGTTGCTTGCAGCAGCAGTGTGGCCTCTATGCACCCAGATGCTGCTGCAAGAGCAAATGCAAGTGAGGATGTAGTAAAAATAGATACTTTTCTCTGTTTCTTTGTTCCTTGTTTTAGTATTAACCCCTGCATTCTGTAACTTTCCACCCACATGGTACAGGATGGCCCACTACGTATGTCTTATAGGTTGCTCAGGTTTTGGTTTGAAATGACCAATCAAAATGTAACACGTCAACTGAAAAAAATGCTAGCTCAATAAAAGCCACGTGCGCTCTTTGTTTAGGGTCGGCACTGATCTGAGCAACAAGCTCCTCTGTCGGCCTGCTTGCAAGCAATAAAATAGAGTTGGACCCAGCCTGAAAGTGTGACTTTCTTCTAGAGGTGAATTGGACTAGCCTCCAGGGGATAAAATCAGCAATTTATGCAACAAGGATACTTTAGCTGCTGGGACACTGACTGTGCAGAGGCAGCAGGGCGATTCTGGTTCCTCGCCTGAATTGTTACACTAGTTACACATTTGAGAGAACAGGGGTGGAGGAGCAACAGAGGCTCCCAAATCCCTCAATCTTCTACCATTTCCTTCCAAGGGGGACATAAGAGTGGATTGGGGGTGGAGGGCTTGTTTCCAGCTTTGGCAGGAGTCCAAGGAGTCTGGTGAGGTAAGCCCAGCTCTAGCGCAAGCTGGTATGTGTGCTGCCTATATGCAGAACCAAAAATGAAATGCTCTAAAATACTACCTTATCTCAACAGACACTAGTTTAGACTAGAGTATTTCAGTAACTTTTGAAACTTTACAAAGAGTATGCACACTTGCATAGCTGACCTGTCAAAATGTTTCAGAAGCATTTGAAATGTATTAGTTGTTAAGTTGTTACTCATCAGTCCTTACCCTGATGCACCATGTGCTTCTCCACCTAATGACCCACCATCCCCCTCTTCTGCTTTCCCTCCATCCTCTCTGGTTCCCGTAGCCTTCTATCACTTCACCTTTTCCAATCCTTCTGAAGGCGGAATAGGCTTTTCTTTTTCACCTTTGTGTTGCATTGGTACTAGCACAGAGCAGAGCTTCATGCTCTCAGGTCTGATTCCTACAGGTCTGACACTATAATGGCTCTGCAAAACCTGCTTAACCCTTGCAGTTGCACTCTAGGCATGTGGAAGGAACTGCCGGGGGATGGAGCTTTCTCAGTTCAGATTCAGTCTTTTGGGAATATTGCTGCTAAATTCTAGCAAGCCTGAGCGTGAGAGAACTGAGATTTTTCAATTTGGCCAAATTCTCACCAGCACAGCCAAAGACGTAGTCCACGTCATATTTCAAATCTTGTGTCTGAGCTGTAGGGACAAAATGTATCCTATAAGAACCATTTAACACTGGCAATGTAATGTATTTTCTCCTAATTTTGTTCTTAGAAAAGGACAAAACTTTTAAAGCTAAAACTTGCCAAAACCAAAAACATAATATCAGTCTCAAAATGGAACATTTGTAATGGTTTAAATTCAGAAGAGCTCTAAGTAACCAAAAGCAGGGTTTTTTTTAATAATGGAAAAATCTTGGTAATTATATACACTTTCAGTTCCACCTATAATAATTTCCTCCTTACTGTGGCAAAGTATTTTGGGATACCTTCAGCATTGTTGCATAAATTGCTGATTTTATCCCCTGGAG
>NW_017729004.1:56618660-56621609 GCF_001723915.1 Gavialis gangeticus | reverse complement strand
TGCAGGGGTTAATACTAAAACAAGGAACAAAGAAACACAGCGAAAAGTAACTATTTTTGCTACAGCATGAAAAGCAAAGTGAATAATACCTTATTATTAGAACAGTAACACAAGGCAAAATGATAATACAGTGGGGGTTTTTAGAGTTTAACCTGCAGTTTAGGTTCTTAAAATACTAGTAAAGTAGTCCAGGAATTACTTCAACTATTTCAGAAGAAATGTAGTTGTGTAATACAAAAGCATCAAAGAGGAGAAAATGGAGGGAAACAGTATCAGAACAAAAGGGGAAATGGACAAAGAAGAGCAATCTGTGGCTGGATAGCTAACTGTGCAAAGGAAAGCAAAGCCTTGAAGTGGGACCTTCTTTATTTTGAAACTGGTCTAATTCACAGAGCTTTTATGCAAGTGCAATCATGTATTTCATAGTCAGAGCAATAGCTAGGTATTTTGGTGCCCAGTGGAGGACATGTGCAGCACTATTATATAATATTAATTGTATTTCTTTTGATGCCCCCCGCCCCCCCCAATGCGAGGCTGCCTGGTGCCAGCAAACCATTTTCCTTGCTATGGAACTTTGTAGTAATTGTGCACAAATGCTGACCTGGTATAAAATGCCCTTCCACTGAAGTCAAAAGCCCTTCTCTGTGAACAAACTAAGTGCACAGTGGACTGAGGTGTGAATTTACAGTGCACTTCATGCTCTGAACAAACTCTTTGTGTGTGTGTGTGTGTGTGTGTGTGTGTGTGTGTGTGTGTGTGTGTGTGTGTGTGTGTGTGTGTGTGTACTAACAGTGCCTTCATGTTAGCGTTCTCTGATGTATCATCTCTGATTGTGCCAGGGACCAATGCTATGGAAACAAAGCCTGACCACTCACTCCAGCTTTATGCAGACCAAATGCTGAGAAACATAATGTAACAGCCAGGAGAGTGAAAGGGGCATCCGTAATTTAAGCAGGCCTGACACTGAAATGTTGGGCATGAAACTGGGCACACCCTGGGCATGAGCCCAACAACAGCTAGTTTCATTTTTTTTCAGGATTTGACGTGTACAGAATAAGCAGATTGGTTTTCATGGTGGCATCCATTAACATGGTTGGAAATGGTGTTGGAATGCACCTAGTGGGCAGTAAGAGTGCCTGCGTAGGGAGTTAGGGTAGAACAGCTGATATATTATAAATTCAAATCTTAGGTTACTGTGCATTTATTTCCCTGGCCCATATAGCCAAAATCCACATAGGAAGTCCTACCTCATAACTTTTTTCCTTAAGAACTAGTGGAAGCAAGCATCTTGGTTAGATGCCCACTATGAGATTATATCCCAAACTGATAAAGTGAAAAGATAGATCAGGGGTTGGCAACCCATGGCACTCAAGGCCATTTTGCTTGGCACGTCACTGCCAGCCCCAGCTCTGGGTAGTTGCTGCCAATCATGGAGCCTGGGCTGGGAGGCTGCAAGCTCTGCTGCAAGTAGTCTGGGCTCCATAGCTGGTGGCAGCTACCCAGAGCTGGGGCTGGTGACAGCCAGGAGGCTGCAAACAGCTGTGCTGAGCTCCACAACTCCGGCATCAGCTCCATGCTGGTGGCAACTGCACGTGCACCTCAGAGCGGACAGTGGGGCAGCCCTCCTGCTGTCCACTCTGAGGTGCACATGCAGTTGCTGCCAGCATGGAGCTGATGCTGGAATTGTGGAGCTCAGCATAGCTGTTTGCGGCCTGCTTGCTGCAGCTGCCCAGAGCCCAGTCATCAGCTGTGTGCCAGGAGCAGGGGAGAGGTGCTGCCTTGAGCCCCCCCCCCCATCTGCAATGAGGCACACGTGCACGTGCTGGTACAAAGCTGATGCCGGAGCCTGTTGCAGCTGTTTGCAGCCTCCTGGCTGCACCTGTCCAGAGCCCAAAAACCCTATTCCTGAGCTCTGGTCGGTTCAAGTCCCAGAGCCTCTGAGCTCACAGCTGTGAGGCTGGGGAAGGGGCATTGCTCCAAGGTTTTGAGCAGCTTGGTCACTCTGGAGATCCAGATCACCTCAGCTCCAGCTCCCAGCACTCCCTGGTTCTCTGGAGAGGCTGGATCTGGCCTCTGGGCATTGTCTTTGGAAGGAATGAGCTTCCATCTTCCAGACCTGAGCTCTGAAATGCTGGGCACAGCGTGACTCTGGCTTACTGCCTCAGTCCCTTCAGGGTACAAGGACAGAGTGCCCCGGCTCCAGCCCAGCTCTCCCCTCCCCTCCCCTCCTGCACTGGCCTGACTCCAGAGCAGTGCTCTGGACCCAGTGGGGTGTTACGCATAGCCAGCGGTGTCAGTCCAGAGCCAGTCTGGTTTGCTTTCCTGGGGGAAAACACTCCTTGATGCCTCTACACCCACTGCCTTGGCACCAGGGAGGAGGGAGTGTGGTGGGAATGTGCCATTGTGCACTCTCCCAGCCTCTCTGGGGATAATGGTTCAGATGTCCTGAATGGTCCTGCCATCTTAGGGTCTTAGCTGTGTGGAGTCGGTTGGTGGTTGGGCTGATGGGTAGGCTTTAGGCCGGGACCTCGGCTGGCTGTGCTGCAGCCTGGGGGCTGGGTCCCCAGGAAAGCACAGGGGCTCTGGTGGGCCCAGGGCACTGTTGGGTTGGACTTTGTTCAGTGGCCCAGCAACTGGGCTCTGTGTGCCCGTGCATCTGGTTCTATGTGCGCACACATGTTCTGGTTCTCTGTTTGTTCACGTGTGTGTGTCTGGCTCTCCTTTTTCTTTCTCTCTCCTTTTTCTCTTTCCCTCTTTTTCTCTCTCTCTCACTGCAACATGCTTAACAAAAAGGAAACGCACAACAACAAAGGCAACACTTATGATTATTAAATATACTAATATGCAGTGCATACTGCTCTGTACCTTCCTCCCCCTACCCTCACTTTGTTTTTTCTGGCATACCAGCACCTTCCAATGTAGATATTGTGGGGGGGGGGGGGGGGGGGG
>NW_017729004.1:56609613-56618416 GCF_001723915.1 Gavialis gangeticus | reverse complement strand
TTTGTTCGAGCACAGCGAGGGCGGGGGGGGTGGGGGGGGGGGGGGGGGGGGGGGGGGGGGTTTGGCACTCCGGTCAAAAAACATTGCCTACCCCTAGCCTATGCCCTTACTAATGTTAACTTTGGAAGGTATTGGGATTGGGAACTAATGGTATTTCAACAGATCTTTAAGTCACAGTAATTATCACTTGTGCAATCCTAACATTCCAATGTTTTACAAAAAATTACTTTTTCATGCCATACAAATTGTTTTTATTCAGTAATGGCACTAGACCAAGTTTGGGAAAGAATATGGAATATGTACCACTCTATGTATTAGTTATGGAATGTGTGTCATTAAAACAATACTGTTTTGTAAAACACTGTAAAAAATAATCCTCTTCTCCTATTCTTTGTATTATGCCAAATATCACAACTGGCTGAGAGATGAAATTTATAAATTGTACTTGTCTCTCTGTCATGGGTCTCTGAAATCAATAAGATTTCCATTGATGAACTTTTTCTAAGGACCTTTTTGCTCATGGGATGATGATCTAAGTCTGTCATGGAAGACTTCTTGCCTCTTCTTCTCCGATGTTTTTGCTTTGTCCAACTGTGCCTCTATTCTTACCATTCCCTGAACTGGAGAATCTGCGCCTTCGATACTTTTGCCCACAATTCCCTGTCTTGGCAAACCTAGCCAGGAAATCAGGTTTGCATGGGAAGCCTTATAGTTGTGCTTTTCTGTTGGCTCACCCAGCACTTGGTGGATTATGTCCCTAATCCTTATAAGAATTTCCAATTCATTTTATTTTATGCCCATTTGACAGGATAATATCAATTGTACTTGGATGCCTCAGAACATCAGATATTTGCTAGTTTTTTTCTCTATCCGCTTCACTTCCTTCCTCTATTCAGTAGTACACAGAATGAAAGGAACACAAATCATTATGCCCTTGAGCAATTTTTTTTTAATTAGGCACCCAAATCTATTCTGAGAGGTCTAAATATTTTTCAGGGATTCTGAAAGCCTACTTAATATTAATAGGAGCTGCTAGTGTGCAGGGGATCAAGCAACTCTTACAGAATTATTTTAATGAGAAACTATTGGTCTTATCTTGCCAGGTTCACAGCTCTAGTGTTGCTTTACATAACACTTTTCCTGCCTGCCACAGAAATATATTTGCAGTGACTGTGGTCCAAAAGATAGGCTCCTTTTGTCAGATTGTTACTCAGAGTGGACGGGGAAAGACTGCCTCCTCCCACCCCCCACAATATACCAGAAAGAAATGGTCTAGCATATAGAACTGTCAGTGCTCCAACTGTTGTTTGGCACTTATCTGAAGTAAATAAAATGCTATTGTCCTTATGTAAAATTCAGTACTTGTGTCTTTATACACTGGCATTCCTTCAGGAACAAAACTCTTCAATTGAAGATCCCAAAGGTTTCTCATCCTGACTCTCATCTTACAAAGAAATCCAAAGATTATGAGAATAGCAGTAAGAAGTCCAGAGTTGTCACTCCCTAATGGGTGGCTTTTTGGGGAATTATTGGCTAAGCTGTGGTATTGCAGAAAAAAAAAACAGGGTTTACAGCAGACCATAAGATAAATATAAACCTAGAATGTGCTCTATTTGCAAAAAAGCGAACAGCATGGTGGATGGCATTAACAGGAACATTACTTTCAAATGAAGGGAAGTAACCCTTCTGCTCTACTCAGCACTGGCAAGGCCTCACCAGGAGTGCTGTGTCCAGGTTTGGGCCCTATACTTCAGGAGGGACGTGGACTGATTGGAAAGAGACTAAAGAATGACTAGAAGCCTAGAAAACAACATGATTTATGAGGAACAGCTGAAAGAACTAGAATCACTTAGTTTAGAAAAGGGAAGATTTGATAACAGCCTTCAGATAGCAGAAGGGCAATTATGAAGAGGATGGAGATGGGCTTTTCTCTGTGGCTTTAGGGGACAGGACTAGGAACAATGGCCTCAAGCTGCAGCCAAAGAAATTTAGGTTGGAGATTAGAAGGAAGTTTCTGACTGTAAGGGTGGTCAACGGTTGGAACAGGCTACAAAGAAAAGTTGTGGAATCTCCATCTTTGGAAACCAGCAGATTGGACAGATACTTGACTGGAGTGATTTAGTCAAAGATAATCCTTCTTGGTCAGGGGGCTGTTCTAGATCATCTTGTGAGATCCTTTCCAGCCCTACTTTCCTTTTGATCCTATTTTGCTTTGCCCTATTATCTGTAAATCTATCAAATTAGGAAGATTGTACCATTAATAACTTATGGAACCCATTTGAAAATAAAGTGCATTTAAAGTACTGCATTAGCCTTTTGTAAGTCATGAATGGGTTGATGTAAAGTGAAATAAATGCGACATTAGTGGTGCAACTAAGCTCTTCATGGCAGGGAATTTGTTTTTGCTTAGATCCATTGTTCTGTATAGCATCAGATACTCTTGCAGGGCTATATAAATAGTGATAAAAAGTAAGACAGTCATAAATAATGCATACAACACTTTACAAACTCTTCATTCTGTTCTAATAATTATGGAAAGAACTTATATATCCAGGATTCTGAGTCTTAAGCATTCATGGATACATTTGCCAGTACAGCCTCTAAGATCTTTACACTGCATTGATACATGGGTAGGCAGATTCCTTTGTCCTTATGAATGTCTTCTGATAACCACCCTTGAACAGTTTTGTAGAAGTGAAATGTGGATGTGCAAAACCAGTCTCTGATCCTATAATGAAATGCATGCAGCCAGAATTCAGCTGGAGCTGTTTGCAGACGTGGGGTTCTGCCTGCACAGGCTAGGATTTGCACTCATAAACACTAGTGTCAGCTCATCCAAAATGCTGTTTGGATTTCACCCCAGATAGCACAAAGGCAGAGCGCCACTGACATCCTATTATTCCCTCAAAAACGGGCTTAAATAGGTCATAAGCAGGGCACTGGCTCTAAGAATACAAATAACTTTCACTTTGTATATGTAGAACAGTAGGTTCAAAAACAGACATTGGATCCATTTGAAAACGTGGTCCTCATTTTATTCTTGTAAGCAGGACAAAAATCTAGTTTACTTCAGAAAAATACCTTCTTGTTAATACAATATAAACATACAAGTAATAAATTGAGAAATGCTTTTAACTCTTAAAAATACATATCACGACTTAGTTATTTTTTTCAGATTACAATATACTGAGCTTGGAAAGAGAAGTGGTATTTTTCTTTAAGTAATTTTTAAAAAAAACTTATCAAAACTTGCTGCTATTGTGGGGGGAGGGGGGAAATCAACATTTTTGGCTGCTGCTGAAGGAAGGTCCAGCGTTTGAATAGAAAGGAGGTTACAACCAAAGACTGAAATGCATTGGCAGAACTGTCTGGAAGCTTCCAGTGTGCTTGCTGCTCAGCTAAAACACCACTGGGTTTTTTCTGCACGCACGAGAGCAGCAATTCTCTCTCTCTCTTTCACTTAAAATCTTAGGGTTGGAAGGGACCTCAGGAAGTCATCTAGTTCAGCTCAAAGCAGGACCTTCCCCAACTATATTATCTCACCCAAGGCTCTGTCTAGTCGGATCTTACAGTGCAATAAAGTTGCAGTCCCAGTCATGTTAATAATCATTATTAACAGTAAAGAGAATAAGGCAAAAAGAATTGGAGGGAGTGAGGTTTAAAGTCATGGGACACACAGATGGTGGGAACAGGAAAAGTACCAACATGAATGTGACTCAATGGCTGTTCTTGTGACATCTTAATATCTGGAAGCACCAGGGCTACAGGCTCCATTGCACTGTTGCCCTAAATACATCTTAACTGGCTGAGGGAGGATCAAGCTTCTGTGAAGGTGATTTAAGAAAAACAAACAAACAAAAAACTCCATACAAAACTGATATGGAGGCTCTTATACTGCTTGCACTCCATTATGTAACAGAAGAAGAGGTGATTGTAGCTCAGAAGATGCTTAGATACACAGCTAAAATGGCCAAGTGAAGTGAAGATCAGGGACAACTTTACATTCTTTCACATGCACACATTTCTGATGCTCACTCTGTGCTCTTCAGTCCTAGATGAACATCTCACCTATGATGGTTACATTAGGTCTGTGTTAACAGTTTGTATGGTGAAATATGAATGGGTAGCTGCTATTGGAAAACAAGAAGCAAAGATGGTGAGTCAATAGCATTGCAGAAATAATTGTGTATTTGCAGAAGCATGCATATGCTGGAGTGATTGTTAAAAAGACATAAGAGCAATATAATGCATCATTCAGAAAAGAAAAGTAGAACCCTTAGTTTAGATGCACCATATCTGTTCTGCCTCTCTTTGGGTGTTGGAGGAAAATTTTAAATTAGACTGTTTCCTGATAGGAACCAAAGACAGAGAAATGATCTGGGGCAGTTAGAGACCACAGGTCCCAACCTGCAACCTCTGACTAGCAAGACAAGTCTTTTATTGATGTAATCCTAGCCTCCTGATCCTTTATCCAATACAGGCTTTGTCCAGATCATGCACAATCTCTTATTAATCTTGTCATCACATATTAGACTGCAGGCTCTTTGGTACACAAACATAATCTTTTTTATTGTCTTTAATATGCTGTGCATATTTACAGACCTATGGGAATATTATTATGGCTGCTGCTGTTGTAATAATATGTACCCAGGAGAAAACTGAGACCCTACAGAAAAGGCTAAAGTAAAAAAGACCGTAGATCTTTCTAGCCCTACTCATTCTTATTTTACTCAAAGGAGTCGCATATTTATAATCATGCTTTTACCCACACATGTAGAGGCTTAACATATATCAGTAGCACTGAGAGCAGCACAAAGAACAGCAGCCACAGCTACTTCCATTCAACAGGACAGGCAGATTTGTGGGAGTGAATACCTTTGATGCAATTTTGGCAGTTTTAAACACCCTAGTGATTTAAAACACTTGGTTGAAAAGTAGGAAACCTGGGTTATAAGCAGGGATCTGGGTTTTCCATTTCCTACTAAAAAATAGAGTAACACACAAATTCCACCCCCCTTACCGGAGTAGAACATGAATTTCTCATTTTAGCAGAGAAACCAGCAGATTTTGCAGTTCTGCAACGAGCTCTCATGCATGTGGCTTCAGGCTGCCTGGAGAGCAGCTCCTACAGGTAAGTGGCAGTGATTAAGACCCCCATAGTGAGGGGGGTGGGAATTGGGCAGGGCTGGGGCTGCTGCCCAGCTAGGCAGTGCCTTGGGACTTGGGGCACAGAGCTGCAAAGTGAGGCCACAGGGCCCTGGCAGGGAACAGGATGGGGCTGTGTGTGGCTCATTTGGGAGGCGGGTCAGCTCCAAGCTGCTGCACATGCTCCTGAGGGTATGGGGGGAACTGTGCCCCCAGATCTGTGTGCAGAGCAAGGCAGGCTGTGCACTCAGGCTTCCACCCTGCTGCCCTCCCCCATGGCCTCAGCAGCCCAGTGTGCAACTCAGCACTGCAGAGAACAGCAGAGCCACGCAGGAAAGCTGCTTGTTCTTGTGAGCTCCATGCTGCCCTGATGATGCGTCCTTCATTTGTTGGGGCAGTGGGGGAAGTGGTGCGGGGTTGTGCCGCTCATTGCAGCCCCATGCATGGAGGACTTGTCACCAGGGCAGTGTGGAGCTCACAGCAGCAAGCAATTTCCTGTGCGGCCGTTCTCTGCCTTGCAGTGCCAGGCTGCAGAGGCCCTGGGGGAGGGCAGCAGGGTGGGAGCTCAAGCTTGTAGTAGGCAGCCCACCCCCACCCCTTGCATAGATCTGGGGGGCACAGGTCCCCCCTGACCCCAAGAGTACATGCAGCAGCAGGGAGCCAGCACCCCTGCCTGAGCCCACAGCAGGCAGGCAGCGGGGAGCCCAACTCCATGCTCTGCTTCACTGCAGCAGCTGCGGCCTCCTGCCAGGGGCGGGAGGCTGTGGATTTGGGTCCCTGGTCCCATAGCCCTGGCAGCTGAGGGCCCTTTTGAGCAGGGCTGGGGGTACAGGGGGCAAGGGGCACCAGCAGGCAGAGACTATTTTAGCAGGGTATGGGGTCCGGGGCAAATCAGCCTGTGCAGGGCCCAGACACGAAGAAGCTGGGGAGGGGGTGGCACGCGCAAAGCTGGTGGTGGTGCTGGCACCAGCATCACAGAGTTACCAGCACTAGGTGGGCCCTGCAGGATGGGCCATAGCTGCTCCACCCAGCTCCATGGGGTCGCCCAAAGCACAGGGCCTGGGGCAGTTGCCCTGATTTCCCCCCACGCTCTCCCAGGATGGCCCTGCCAGCAGGGCCAGGGGGCTGTGGGTGGAGGGTGAGAGGCACCAGGGGGCCATGGGGGGCCTTTCATCTTAATTACTTATTTGGGGCTTTTAATCAGAGGACTTGCAATTTTTTTATCAGAGAAAACCAGGATCCTTGGTTACAAACACACCCCAACTTTAAGGGATTCAAACTCTTTCAGCATTTTCTACTGGCTGTCTAGGTTCTTCCATACTCGGCACATGGATTTTCTTGACCACCTTTCTCACTTCCCATACTTTGTATAAGGAACCTAGGCATTTGTTTCCAGAGGCCTTTAGAGTCCACTCCAGAAACTAAGCACCTGAAACTTAGGAGTGCTGGCATGTTAGGTTCTTCAGAGCCTTAAATCCTTCTGTCAAGCTGCCACCTAATTCCTATGCTGCCAAACAAGCAAATGGTGTGAGTAAACATAGAAGCACGGGGAATTAAGTTTAGGAACACAATTTGGATGTTCTGGTTTGCCATTTAGTGCGCTTTCATTGGATTACGCTGCCTCTGATTTGAAAAAAATAAGCTTTTTTTTTTTTTTTTTAGGGGGGGAAGGGGGAGAGTTGAAATATGAAACAAATTATTTAACCGCCTCATTGATCCAAGATAAAGGCAGGCAAACAGAGTTACTTCTAGCTTCTTTTTACTTAAAAATAGTATCACCTTATCTATTGTACATGAACCCATAACCCGAGTATCCACAAAGGTACAGGGAGTTCATAACCTGAAGCTATACATTATATAGTTTGCCCATATCCAACCTAAACTCCCTGAACCTCAGTGAAGTGCATATCCAGATACAAACTGTGCACCTCAGGCTCATCTCCACAAGTGATACTAAAATGCCTAGTCAAGGACAGACACTGCAAATATGGTAAAAAAAAAAATGGATTCCATGGATGTCAACCTTTGCCTTGTGAAATTGTTTGGCAGTCTGTGTTTGGATTTGTCAATCAGTAGTAGCTATAGGTGACACAGATATAAAACCATTCAAATCGTTGTCCAGAAACAGCAAAAGAAATAGGAATTTAGAACTAGAAAGCTGTGAAATAAAAGTTGCCAATATAATAAACCATTTCCCAGTTTTTAGCATTATATTCTACTGAGTTGTATGATGCATAATGCATCACCTTCACATCACTCAAGCACACGCACATACATACATAAGTGCTCTCAAAAGCATGTTAGGCATTTTATAGATATCCCTTTTCCCAAGAGATTAAAATTTCACGCTTGATCCCGCAAATGCTTTCACACGTGAATAATTCTACACTTACCCATAATCCTATTGTTACTGCTCCTTACTCACATATGTAAAGTGGGTCTCATGTGACAATTTGTGGGGGTTGGACTAAATTACAGATATGCCAAAATGAGTGAAAGTAACAAATGTGAGTGATGAAGGAGAATTAAGATTGCATTATATAGACAGGATTATGTTAGTTACATGCCCATCCTGAGGGATCCGTTTGTTTCCTAAATGGCATAAGCTTCTACAATAACTCAGCAATCCTATTAAAAGAATGAGTATAGAACTCCTCAATGTTAATAACAAAGAATATATCTACTGTATATCAATAAAACAGTGATTCTTAACCACAGCACCCTAGAGTACCTTGAGATCTTTCAAGGGTGCTGGACACACAGGATTGTGCAAACACCTATACGTGATTCACAAGATAAACACCAAGATTTCAAATAGGAATCCAGGCTATCAAAAACCTTATGAGCTCTGGTGATATTTTGAGTTCTTTGCAACAGAAGAATTGCTTTCATTTTTCTGTAGTCAAGAAATGAGTAAAAGATAAGAGCTGGTATGTTTCAAAGGATGTCTCAAGTCTAATGAGGGGTGTCTCAAGTCTAAAAAAGGTTGAGAATCACTGAATGTGTCTATATGTGCACTTTAATGTGCAGTAGGCTTTTCTACTGAGCATTAAAGGAGCACAGCAAAAACAGTGCTAATATGTTTATGTGCAATAGAATTAATCTACTGTGCATTAAGTGTCACTAAAAAGGCATTTGCTTTTGCTACTGCACATTAGAGAAGCCTAATGCACCTTTACATAGTACCTTATATTTGAGGTACTAAACTTAATGTGCAGTTGCAAAAGTGAATTAAAGAACGTGTAGATGTGTCCACTGTCCTAACACATTGAAATAAGGAAGAAAGCAGGGTACAGATGCATGTTATATTTTGAGCCAAATCTGTCTCCATTTGGTCTGTAAGAAGTATTTGCATTTAGCCCCAGTGATGTATCTGTAGCCTCAGACAAAAGTGCAGCTCCCGGGTCCAACTCAGGGCGATTCTAGAAATTGCCATGAGTTAGAGACTGTTAGACTGATCCTCCCAACCCAACAGATAGTAGCTGTTAGATCAGGAGGGTGGAGGATTGGCTTCAATTTGGAGCTGATCCAGGGAGAGAGTCTACATCTTTCCCTGGCTCAACTCCTGGCTCTGCATCTCCCCAGCAATTTCTCTAGAAGGGAGCAGGGGAAAGTCATTCTGGAAGTCTCAGCCCCCCCCCCCCCCCCCCCCCCCCCC
>NW_017729004.1:56600253-56609503 GCF_001723915.1 Gavialis gangeticus | reverse complement strand
ACTACAGCAGGGCTGAGAAAACCCGAGAAGGGACCTCCCTCCCTTGCCTTCTCCCCATCCCGAGACAGCAGCTCAAGCCAGGCTGTTGTTGCACCTGGAGCAGGCAGAAATTAATGAAGTTGCCCCACTTGGGGGTTAATAAATTAAGGTTAATTTGGAGGGCCCTGCAGCTGTGGTATTTGGTTTGGGCAAGGCTTTAGAGTGATTTTCAAGGGGCCGATTGTGCAACAAATATAATTTCTGTCTGCCACAAGAAATCGTAATTGGATAAAATAGAGACAGCCTCTATCCTGTTGTGTTCTGCGTGGGGTCTAGCACCCTGAGCCGCCTCCTTTTCAGGGCTGTGCCCAATCACACTGACCCTATAGTTTATTCTCCTTCTGACGCCACACCACCAGCTTTGCGTGCCCCCCCCCCCAACTTCCTAGGCAACCAAAGGAACACAAATGGGCCAGTTATAAAAGGAAGGGCATTATTGGCAAGTCTGTAGCTTGGTGGTTAGGTTAATTTACTATTAAGTGTAGAGGGTGCCTGGACCTGCATCTCACATCAGAGAAGCTTGTCCCACATCTTGGACAAGTACCTTAACAACTGGACCAGTGGTTCTCAAACTTTTTAGACTCCAGGCACCCCTTGGAAAATGCCAACTCTTTGCTTTCACTCATTTCTTCACTATGGGAAAGTACTAAAGCAATTTGTTTTTTTGCAAAGAACTCAGAAAGATCACAACATAGTGGTTTTGACACTATGGATTCCTATTTGAAAACTGTAAGCTTTATCTTGTGAATCATATCTAGGTGTTTGCTCATCTAGTATTGTGATCTCAAGGCAGCCTGGTTGAGACTATTTGGCTAAAGATAGGAGGCCCCTCCTCCTATTTTATGACTTACATATGATATGTGTACCTTCCCAAAGGAGAGCAGGATCTAAAATCTGTGCAAGAGATCCAAAATACCACTTGTATGCTTAAGATTGAAACAGAAGCATGACTTACCTGCCCAATCGTGATACTGGATTGGGCTATTGGATGAAATTCTTTTTTGGAGAGAGAGAACCTGTACAAAGCCTATGTACAATTAATATCTCTTTAGTTGTATTTTAACAGTGTCAATGAGACTTGAATTGCTGGCCCTCTACAAACTGGGGGAATTTAACCCATGCAAAATCATGTGGATACATGGTATTTGAATATTTGCAGGTGAAATACTGTATTAGTTGTGGAAACCAGGTAACTAATTTTTTCCCATTAAAAATATACTATAAACTGAATTAACACAGAGCTTATGTTAATATAACTTTGAAAGCATATTTCACTTCTGCAATGTGCCTGACAAAGGTCTTTATAAAACTCAAAGTGATTGTGGCATAGTTTCCAGAGAAGTTATATATAGTGTACAATATTTAATGATTTATAAACAGTAGGTATGCTAGGTAAGTAGTTTTCTAGCTGCTCCTCTTGTATTAGGTTCTGCTGAAAATCTCTCCTATTGATGCTTGGTTAGGATTCTGCCTAGAATTCATGCACACCCACACACAGGCTTAGAGCAGGCCCAGCGTATTAGCCCTCTATAGCTTAGCTGGAAAAGACCTGCTGATCTCAAGTGAATCACAATGTCTCTCTTTGAAAATTTCCTTCTTGTTTGTTTGGATTTTTATCCTGTTTGCCTTCCCTTTCCTTCCCTTTTCCTACTAATCATAGGTGATGTGATGGGGGAGGGGGGGGAGGAGAGCACATACCCCTCCCTCCCCAAGATTGGCTGCTGCTGGCTTCTGCAGGCAGTCCCCACTCGCTACCCTCCCCGCACCTGCACCTGACACCGTGGCTGGCATCTGCGGGCTGTCCTCACTCACTGCCGATGCCTGTAGGCGGTCCCTGCTTGCTGACGATACTGCCACCTACAAATGGTACCACCCCCAGTCTCAGGAGGCACCAGTTGTTCATGCTACTAATATTTTCACAATACTTTAAAATTAATATATATACACACTACTTTTTCTGAAATTAAAATAGTATAATTCATCTGAAAATAATAATAAAGTATGAACAGCAATAAACCGTGACTTTCACACTACAGAATATATTCCTTTACTGTCTACCCTTTGAAACCATGAATGCAATTAATTTTCATCATATCCTTTTCTACTGCCTAATTATTTATCAAATATTTGTCTTCAAACAAAGTCTCCCTCCCTTTCTCTCTCTATCAAAGCCATTTTTTCTTTCTGCTTAAACCTCAGTCCTCTCTTGGGATCCATGAGAAATATCCTGAGATATGAACTGAAGAATGAATATTGTGTTCAATTAAAACCAGAGATTTAGTTAAGGACCATGTAATTACCCATGTTTTACCTTACATTAAGAAACTGAGTGAAATGATTCCATCATTATACGAAGCAGTATATGCATCATTCTAATGAGATTTTTTTATGTTGGATAAACACATAAGTCTTGAATTTCCAATTTGCATGAACAAGATGGCATAAAATAAAACTCATAAAATTTGAAATGGGTAAACTTAAGACAAAAGCACAGGCTTCTTGGGAGATTTGATGGCTAGTGGGACTAGTAATGAAATACAGGATTTTCATCAATGCTTTCCTACAGGATTTTCATCAATGTCATCAGTGTTTTCCTACTTCAAATCCAAATACAGCAGTAGTGAAAAAAAAAAATTAAATTTACCCTGCTTTCCTAGATTTCTAGAACGCCTGTACTCGAATTGTCCAAAACTTGTAATTCTCTCTCACAAGTTGTTTCTATTATGGACATGAGCATAGAAAATTAAGGTTGGAAGGGACCTCAGGAGGTAATCTAGTCCAGCTCTCTGCTCAAAGCAGGATCATCCCGAACTAGATCATCCTAGCCAAGTCTGTGTCTACCCAGCTGTTAACCTCTTAGGATGGAGATTCTACAACTTCTCTAAGTAGCCTATTCCAATGCTTTACTACCCTACAAATGAGAGTTTTTCTTAATATCTAATCTCAACTTCCCTTGGTGCAACTTGAGACCATTTATCTTTGTTCAATTTTCTGACATCGCTGAGAATATTCTATCTCAGGGGTGCTCAAACTCCGGCCCATGGAACCATAGGTATCCATCTCATGGGGCTCTTCATGGACTGGGAAATCTGGTGGCAGGGGAGTGGTGGCAATAAATATGGCTACCTGCCCCTGATGCCAAATTTCCAAACCCCAAAAACCAGGTTTGGACCAGGCATACACCCCTCCTCCTACTCCCAAGGCTGGATGGGGCTTGGTCACTGCACCTTTTCCCCCCAGGGTGTCAGGTTGGGGTCTAGTCAAGCCCCCTTCACTATTCCTGTGGGGCTAGGCAATGTCCCTTTCCCCCTGTGAGGCTGGGTAGGGGCTGGGCTATGCCCCTTTCGCCACAGGACCAAGTTGCGGCTGGGATGTCCCCTGCTGCCTCTGCGCAGACAGATGAGGCCCTGGCATGACAGCCTTATGCTGAATCAGGACCATCAGCTGGATCCAACCATTGGATGGCCTGGGTACTACCCATCTAACCCACAAGCTAGAAAGGGTGAGCACCACTGGTCTATCTCCATCCTTTTTTAAACAACCCTTCAGATACTTGAAGGCTGCTATTAAATCCCACCTTGTTCTTCTCTTCTCCTGCCTAAATAAACTCAGTTCCCTCAGCCTCTTTTCATAAATCATGTTCTCCTGTCCTCTAACCATTTTGGTTGCCCTCTGCTGGACTCTCAGCAATTTGTCCACATCCTTTCTGTAATGGGGGGTCCAAAACTGGACACAGTACTGTACTCCAGATGTGGCCTCCACAGTGCCTAATACAGGGGAATAATCGCCTCCCTCAATCTGCCGGCAATGTTTCTACTAATGTGGCCCAGTGTGCAGTTAGCCTTCTTCTCAACAAGGGCACAGTGTTGCCTCGTATTCATCTTATTGTAACCTCCCGGTCCTTTCCTACAGAGTGGCTGGTTAGCCAGTCAGTGCCCAGCCTGCAGCAGTGCATGGGACTGGGGACTTGGTAGCAGCCTATAAGTATATTAGAGGCATACATCAGGGCCTGGGGGTGCATCTGTTCACCAAGGCACTCCAGGGTAAGACAAGAAACAATGGGCACTGCCTTGGCAGTCAGAGTGCTCCAAGAGCCTGCCGGACAGGAGTTGGCGGGGATGGAGCGGGGGCCTTGCCCTCCCCCTGCACCTCCGGCCCTGCTCCCTAGAGGCAGTGGCAACAGGTGGGGAGGGGGGGCAGGCTGGCCAGCACTGGTAGCCTTGCCATCCCCTGGTTCTGCTTCCTGGAGCTGGTGGCAGCATGGGGTGCTGGCTGAGGGGGACAGGGGATGGTGGGGTAAGCTTCCCCTACTCCCTGGTCCTGGGATACGGCCATGTTGCTGGTGGTGGGGGACAGCAGGAAAAGCTTACCTCTCCCTGTTCCTGGCAGGCAGCAGCAGGATTGGATGGTGGGTAGCGGCACTCCATCCCCGCCTTCCTCCCTGGCAGGGAGGGGGAGGCAGAGAGGGGAGTGGGATTGGAAATGGGGGGCGGGTTTCTGGTGGCAGCATTCCCCTCCACTGTGCACCTCCCCACCACCACTGCCTGGCCCGGACAACCACTGGCAGAGGGAGGTAGTGGTGGTTGGGGGATGCTGTGTGGCCAGATGTGGACCGGTGGCAGTGCAGGGCACTGGGTGTCAGTGGCCGCCACTGTGTACAAGCTCCCCTCCCCCTGCATTTCTGGGAGACAGTGGCAGGGTGGGCAGAGGGGGCACAGGGCCAGAGGCAGAGTGGTGGCACCATAGAGCGCTGGGTGGTGGCGCTCTGTCCCCGCCCCCCATCATTCCTGACAGACAGTTGTCTAGTATCTTTATTAATGATCTGGAAGATGGCATAGACTGCACCTTCAGCATGTTCGTAGATGACACTAAGCTGGAGAGTATAGTAGATGCACTGGAGGGTAGGGCTAGGATTCAGAGTGACCTAGACAAATTGGATGTTTGGGCCAAAAGAAATCTCATAAAGTTCAACAAGCACTAGTACAAAGTCCTGCACTTAGGATGGAAGAATCCCATACACCACTACAGCCTGAGTACTGACTAGCTAAGCAGCAGCTCTGCAGAAAAGGATCTGGGGGTTACAATGGACAGTAAGCTGGATGAGTCAACAGCATGCCCTTGTTGCCAAGAAGGCTAACAGCATACTGGGTTGCATTATTAGGACCGTTGACAACAGATCACGGAAAGTAATTATTCCCCTCTATTCTGCACTGGTGAGGCCACATCTGGCGTAGTGTGTCCAGTTTTGTGCCCCCCACTATAGAAACGATGTGGACAAATTGAAGAGAGTCTGGCAAGAGCAACAAAAATGGTTAGGGGACAGGGGCACATGACTTCTGAGGAGAGGCTGAGGGAACTGGGTTTATTTAATCTGCAGAAGAGACAACAGAGGGGATTTGATAGCAGCCTTTAACTACATGATGGGTGTTTCCAAAGAGGATGGAGAGCTAGACTAGTCTTAGTGGTGACAGATGACAGAACAACAAACGGTGGTCTCAAGTTGCAGCACGGGAGGTTTAGGTTGGATACTAGGAAAAACTCTCTCTATGAGGGTGGTGAAGCATTGGAACAAGTGATCTAGAGAGCTGGTAAAATCTCCATCCTTAATGGTTTTCAAGGCCTGGCTAGACAAAGTTTTGGCTGGGATGATCTAGTTGGGGATGGTCCTGCTTTGAGCATGGGGGTGGACTAGATGACCTGAGGTTCCTTCCAACTCCAGTGTTCTATGATTCTAACTTAAAAGAAATGATTCAGGTAATGATGTCTGACCTAAATGACACCCATACTGGCAGTCTCAATAAAATTGGACTCTACTCTTCTACCTACAGCTCTCTGGTCAGAGCGGACGTATTTGCAGACAATACAGTGAAACCTGTATTTCACTGTACTGAAGTTATTCTCTGAATAAACAGCCCTTTCATCCCCGACTCTTTAGTCCAATTAGTCATTTCAAGGAGTATAAAATGAACTCTTAAAAGACATTCTTCTCCTTTTGGAGAGTACTTTTAAGTCTTCATACAAGAGATACTTTAGCACCCATTTCCCATGGTTTTCAATGAAAACTGATTAGGCCCCATGTGTTACAATTGAAGACAGACAAAATATATAGTTTTTAAATAAATCTTGTAATTGTATAGGGAAGATGGTACTGAGTAAGCCATAGAAAGACAACTATACCATTTTTTTTAAGTTGGCTTATTTGATAGCTGAGGAAGAAGGGGGAAAAAAAAATCAGCAAGGGAGGAAGGAAAAATCAGCAATTTGAGAGCTGGATTTTCAGTTCTAACATTTTGTATTTATGAAACAGTAATACCTCAGAAGGGTAACTGTTTCAGCTATCTACTCTTCACAATAAGCCAAAGATAACTGTAATGATCCAGTATTGTTATTAAAACCAGAATAAAATTACCATGCGATAGTTAACAGATTTTCAGTGAATATTTAATATGGGCCTGATCATCACCTATTACTCACGCTAAGTAGTAATAGGTGCTCATGCTCATAGTCCAAAGAAACTCAGTGGGACTTCTTGTGAGAGTGCTAATCAATGTGAATAAGAGTTGCAGATCTGTGCTGTCTTGTGAACTAATGGTTATCCAAGATGGGAATGTATTTGAAGAAAAAAACTTGGAAGAGCTATTTCCAGATTATGGGATGACAGATGTATTTTGGCAGATGTACAGTGCTCAATGCAAAAAAATACTGCAACATAAAATCAGATTTGAAATGCATATAAAATAGAGCTTGAAGAATGCAACACTTTCTAGCCAAAGCACTGAAAATGAGGCGGCAGAGAACAATACATAAAATGATAAGGTTAGCCCACCAGCAAAGCAAAAGGTAAGAAACTGAACCTCTTTTTCTGGGGCTGCTGCTGCACGTGTGGTGCCTGTACCCCGCTTATAGACTATATCTTTTTTAGGAAGCCATGGCCAGTATGAGGTCTCCTTGTGACCCTGGAAAAGAGAAGAAGCAATTCACTCCTCTTGGTCTTTACAGACTCCCTTGCTACTCTGAACATCCTGTAGCATTGCTATACTTTCTGAATACCTCCGATACCTGTTGCTGCTGTTCCTCACAGCTTTCCTAAGACAGTAATGTGTCCTGACAAGATTCTCACCAACTCATAGTTTTCAGAACAGCAATATTATAATCAATGAAAACTGTCCCCAATTTAACTATACCCCTGCTTGAGAAAACTATGAGCATTGATGGCACAACTGTCCTATTTTTATGGATTCATAACACCTTTTGTTCACAAGAACAAAAACATTAAAGCAAAAGATCTAATTTAGAAGAAAGTGATGCTTTAATACACTACTTCCCACTCATTAGGGAAAATGCTCTACACTGGAAATACAAGTTATGGGACTTAAAAACAGCTATGGACATACTCTACCTTGGACAGAAGACAACTTGCTTCTACAGCAAGACTAGTAGAATGGTGTTCTCCACCAGCATGGTGCCACCTTTTTGAGCAGGTTGTTAAAAAATTCCTTGCTTCCCATGGCCACCTGCTGGTAGGAGGTCCCATCACCTGTTATCTGCAGTAGAAAATTTGGAAGCTAAAGAAATGGATTTTAAAAAGATGATTTGAGGAGTTCAAATGAAAACATTGATATAATATATATATGTGGTATTATTTTCTAAAGAAAATGCCTACAGAAAAGTACTACTAGAGATGGGAAGAGAGATCATTTTTATGCATCTTTCATTTCCAGATACCTTGTTAACCTAGTTGGCTGAGCATTCACTATTTTCCTTTCCTGTGAAATATTACTTCATGCAGATAAATGAATAGTGGGAAAAATATGTATCTAATATTTTTATTGGGAAAACATCACTGAATTTGCAAACATCAGCCAATTCAACTCCAATGATGATATCTAATCACCTGTAGGGCTGAGTTAAAGTAATCCAGGGTCTCTGCAGATTAGCTGGGACTTCCTTTTCCCTGGCCCACTGTTTTGCCTCCATCCAGTAACAAGGATGCCTCAGTTAAGTAGAGAATGTATCCAGGCAATGTGTTTTTTTCTGATTCTGGTGAATAACTTATTCACGCGCGCACACAATGTGGTTGCAGTTGACCTGAATCTATTTGTGAATTTGATCCAAATTCACAAATACGTTCAGCTAAAGCTAATGGAGAAAGAGAGGCTGATTTCCATGAAAGGTATGGGAGTACGGCCTTTCTTTTTCATCCAGGAGCCAAGTGATTAGGGCTTCATTTAGGATGGGCTGACCTGAGATCAATTCCCTCTGCCTGAGGAAAATAGAGGAGGAGGGGAACCTCACAGGTGTAGGTCCTAACCACCACCACTAAAATCAGTCTCTCTTTTCTGTAGTGACTAGTGAAGTATTAGGTGTATTCTGAAACGTTGAAACAAAAAAAAGACAGAAGGAGTCTTATCTTGGAAGAGTTACAGGCTGGTGGGAGATAACACAGAATGTAAGCAGGTTCAATTCAGGCTGTTGACTCGCATCAAAGCAGGTCTGGATGATGGTTTACAGAAGTAGCTTGAATAGCAGCTACCTTGAATTAACCTGGATAGACAGTCTTGTGGGGGCATCTCCCCGAGGTACTTCAAGTGGGATGATGAGTGGGAGTGTCTGTGGGATCCCAGGGTCATTATTTTTGTTCTGGGGTAAAACCAGAGGTCTGGCTTTTAGCCTCCGCTACTTCTTCCCAGTCAAGGAATGAGTGGATGAGGATGCCCCGTGTCAGAGGGCTGGCACCACGGCGTGACTCCGCGGCAGGTCTCCCGCGGTTCCTGCTGCTGCAGCTCGTCCACCTCGGATGCTGCTCGTGGAGGCAGAGAGCAGGCACGAGGAGAGCTCCCACCGCTTCCCCCGTGCCCACGTGAGTATCTTCTGCCCAGAGGAGCAGCATCTCCCGCAGCCGCTGCCTGTACCCTGCCGGTCCGCGTCCCCGGAGCCCCGCGCCTCGCTGGCTGGAGGCGGGAAGGGCGCTCGTCCGCTCCTCGCCCCGCTGCCGCTCTCGTAAGATGGCTGAAGCGGCTCGGACGGAGGCCGGGGTCTGAGCCCCTCCTGCCCGGCCCGCGCCCACCCCCGAGGCGGGGCCCCCTCCTCTTTAAAGCCGCCGCGGGGCTCGGCCGGCCCCGCTACCGCCTGTCTCCCCGGCCGGGACCGGGCGGGGCGGGGAGGAGCGGCTCTGGCTCTCCCGCCCCCGCCCTACGCCGGAGACGCGGCT
>NW_017729004.1:56596110-56599980 GCF_001723915.1 Gavialis gangeticus | reverse complement strand
CCACTTACAAACGGGCGTGTTAAAGATGCCATGTAATAGCGGGGCGAGTGTTTGTACAGTGACAGGAAGAACGGGCAGGGGCTTTGCTGCGCTAATCCTAAGGAAGCGGGGCTGGAAGGGACCTCCTGCGGTCACTTCGTCCAACCCCTGCCAGAGGCAGGACCATCCCTGCCCAAACCATCCTGTACCAGCCACAGCCCCTGAGCTCAACTCTGCGTAAGAACTGCCCTGGCTTTGTATCCCCCCCCCCCTTTCAATGTAAGCCCCTTCTTTTCAGTATTTTGTCTCTGAACATCTGCCTTTCTTCTGTTCTCGTGGTGCTGCCTCGGGTTCTTGGCCGGAGGTAATTTTTGACCCTTTTTTTTGTTTTTATTTATTTATGAATTTATGTATTGAAACCATGACTGCGTTTTAAGTTTTTGTATCTTGTGTCAGATAATTATACTTTTGGATTGAAAGGATGAAAAGCTAAATAGTAGGATGCTGGGAGGGGATGAGTGTGAAGTTCAAGTGTGTGTAGCCCAATCACTACGTGTTACTTTGTATATCTTTATTTTTGCAGGCCTCTAGTTTAAGGTAGCTATCTAGACATGAAGAATACTCCAGTGGGAGGTGTTCATAGAAGTGTGTGTTTGCTTGTGATTGATGGGCAGGATGGGAAGAGTTGGCAATGAGGTGGACAAGTCAATGTGCCAAACACGTTCATCTTATTTATTGGTTTATTTCATCAAGTACCTAAAATAAAGCTTTTTTTTTTTTTTTCCCCCCTAATCTTCTAAGATGGGTTAAGTGGACATAGAATCCTTTTTATTTGGTCAAATGGAAGGACTGTCATTTGTTCTAACGCTGTGAATGTCTCGGTGCTGAATAACATATTTCTCTCTGACCAGCAAACTGTAGATAATGTCTCACTGAAAAGAGAATTTAATTTACTGCTCAAGATTCTAGACATACTTGCAGAGAAGCTAAATTAAATGCATGAGAGCTAATGTTTCATTTTAGGTATTTTACAGCCTATAGCAGTAGGTGACCCTTACTAAGTTTATCTTTATGATGCTTGCTGTTGTCATGTTGGTTGACAGCCATTTATTCTGGATAAACCAAAACTTAACACTTCAAATAACAGATACATAGAAGAAAAGTGTGCATTAAGTTATATGGAATTAAATCCTGGCCCTCTTGAAATCTGTGGCAAAACACCCATACTGCCAAAAGTGGCAATATTTTGCTATGGGGGGGTGGGGACGGGTGTTGGGGTTCTTGTTTGATTTTTAAATTCATGATCACTTATGGCTGAGTGCCAGCCAGCTTTGAGTTGAAATTGAGGTAACAATATCTGAATTGGGTTAACACTAGTTTGCAGTAGCACAATTCCATTGTTCAGTTTTCGGTGACAGCCAGACATCAAGTTTAATAATATTAAAGTCCTCTCTATATAGTAAGTGGCACTTATTAATGTATGTGTATGTATATAATATATACATAGAGCGAGTAGGCTGAATGGACTTGCAAAAGGCTGACTGAGTACAATTCTGATGTTTTTATCAGAACACATCATAAATTAAATGGCAGTCTGGTTTTCTGCTATATTTTAGTACAACTAATTCAACAGTGAACAGTTTCTTAAAACATTATTATTTATCTGAAATGGAGAATATGGTTAGTGAACTTTTTTGACTGGATGAAAAACTAGATTTATAAGAGTTTGTTTTTGAGGTCTGTGACACTTAATGGGAATTTAAGGAAGTCAGTATCTCTGAGAACTGACTTGCAGGGTTGAGCTATTATTTTAGGGTTTAATCCTCTAATTGTGTTGTCCATTGAAATAAATTACCTGCTATCTAAAACTCTCTCTCCATGTTTAGTCTTTACAAAACTGGCCATCTTCAATCATTAGAAAAATAGCCAAAATAAAGCCAGATCCATCAAAATAATCTACATAGTGCTTTGCAGACTTATAGCCCCATCTTCCTACTGGAATAGAATGAAACTTCTCTTAAGAACTAGACTTTCCACTATGATGATTTTTATATCAGGAATTCTGTGTTTGTACTGTTCTGTGTGTAGGAGACAAATCTGACTCACTACCTTCATATAATAAAAGTAACAGGATAATAAAGAGAACAGACCCATTCTGCTCTGCCAAGGTGCATTAGTTCTAGGGATTCAAAAACGAAATCCATCAACTTCCTATTACTCGTGACAACCTGGTCTGGTCTCACTGCCACTGAGGCCAGTGTTGAAATTTCCATGGATAGTGTTATATAATGTAGGACTGTCCTGCAAGGGATGAAGAATTTTCACTTGCTGTTGGTACTACTGCAATACAAATAACAGAAAACAACAAGGGCCACACCTCTGTTAGGATTTCTGTATGAATGTGAAGTAATTAATATTGTGGCTAGAACAGCTGACAAATTAAGGGAAATTAAAACGGGGCAACAGGAAAAGTAAGCTCCCCAAGGGCATGTAGGAGGCTAATGATAGATGTAGGACTAGAATGTAGGCATCCTGACTGTGTCTACTGTCCTATCTTCTGTGCCATATTGATTTGTAAGAGGCACTCAAGAGACAATGGGCATTGGGGCTGCTCAGTCTTCCATGGTGAAGCTCAACATATTTTAAAGGACTGAATCTTAATGATATTTCAATGAAGGTATCCCGAGTTATTTGACTGTCATTCTAGAATACTGGTATCTAGTTTTGATCTAGTTTACTTCAATATTTAGTAGAAATAGCCTGCCAAAGAACAGTACATAATTGCATACTGTTTGTTCTGTTTTGCTTTTTATATTGCTTTTAGTTACTTTCATAAGAAATGGAATGAGTGTGACTGATAGAAGCTTATATTCAGGAGTGTAACATAAGTGCCAGGAAACAACAAAGAATTGGTTTTGGCTCTAAAGTGCTTGTTACAATTCCAAAAAAACAGAAGAAATGTAATTCTCATTTTGGTGCAGAATAAGAAGGGATAAAAGATGCTGAGGATGACCTGGCTGTTTATTTCAATACGGATTGTTGTCTAAAAACCCATGGCCTGATATAGCTCATGGTAATTTTGTATTTTAGAAAATATGAAATGCATGCAAGACTTCTCATGGTGAGAATTGTATAGGGTTAGATAGCATGATTAGAGCTCCTGCATAAGGGCCCTTTATCCTGCCACACTACAAGCCCCACACTAAATTAAGTCGGTATCTGCATTTGCCTGTTCTCTAGAGGTATGCGCAGGATCTGTTATGTGGATTGCTTGTAGGTGATACAACATGCAAATGACACAGGGAGGCATCCCCTCAGCTGACATAATCAGTAATAATAATAAAGTGGATTTGGCATTCGCCAAGCTGCTTTAGTTGAGAAGGGCTGAAACCAAACTGATTAGCAAAGGCAGAGGGCTGAACTTGGGCATGTTATACTGTAGCTCCTCTTAATTAATGTAAACCAACAGATAGCAGACAGAGTTTTTGTTTCTTTCTGGGCATTTCTGTACTTGTCCTGATCACTGGACCAGTGAGCAATCGGCTGAGATTGTGTATTTGGTGGTGGTTGTTTTGTTTGTTTGTTTGGTATTAAAGCACAAAATGACTGCTAAGATCTTTAAAATATAGACCATCAAACAAATTATTTTGAGTTAAAGGTGGGGGTGGGGTGGGGATGGGAATGACCTACTGGGTGGCAGGTGCTTTGTGGCAACTGCTTTGTGTTTCCACTTCTGCCCCACTGTAAATAAAAGGTAAAGTAGAGTAGCTTACCCCTCTCTGAAACAATACTGTTCAGCTTCCATTTACGAGAGGGAAGATGCAAAGAACAGTTACTGTTGAGCATGTGAAGTGTTCCAAGCTCTTCTTCCTCCCTGTCCCCCCCCCCCCC
>NW_017729004.1:56581605-56595909 GCF_001723915.1 Gavialis gangeticus | reverse complement strand
CCCCCCCCCCCCCCCCACCCTTTGCCATAACTTGTTTGGTTGTCCATATCCTAGATGGATATACGTAACCTTGGATTACTAGCAGGTGACGGTAGTCAAGGAGAATATTTTGGAAAGTATAAAATAAATTTCTGCTTGTTCCATGAATAGGGGTATCTCTCAGGGGCAGTAGTACACATGCTAAGGACTTTTTTTTTTCCTGGAGGTTATAACAAGCAGAAATTCATTAGCTGTTGCAGAATCCATTGCCTGTCCTGTACTGCCATGATGGGGGTGGAGGAAGAAATGGGTATGTATATATTAGAGTCATTGACTAAAGCAATCTTGCTCACAGCAGACTCTGTCCTTATCTTGCCGATACAAAAAAAGGCTTCAAGATCAGTGCAGCACGGTGTGCTCTGGATAAATGCATAGGAAACTCGGATGTTTTACCCAGCCAGATGACAGCAGAATACTACCAACTGTTTTCCAATCGGAGATCAATCCTTGGTTCTGATCTAGAGCCTTTCACTTCCGTCATACCATATAGAACTATATTTTCACTGTTGGAAAGAGGGTCAGATAGGCAGAGTTTGTTTTGACATGGAATATAATTATACTGCCTTGTAAATGACATTGAATGAGACTCAAGAACATGTTTATCCTCTCCCTCCCCATTCTGTTTGCAGTTTTGGTAGGGATTACTGTGAAGGGGATCTGGTAGACTATCTATCTTAAGTTACCATTTAGACTGGGTTTAGTTTGAGCATCAGTTCTGGGATGCAAGTATGTACAGTCAAATGGTAAACCTCACAATAGACCATGAACGAACATACGAGCCTTCTGACGTTATACAAGCTTCTGGTTGTTTGTACTTGGTCACAAGCTGAATCTGGACTGTTTAAACGCTGGCTAGGAAATGTGACTGAAAGCTAATGGCACCAGCAGTGCATGGGGGGCCCCTGCATCCTGTACTGCTGGTAGCAGAACTGTTAGTAGCAAACTGCGGAGGTGGCAGCTATTTCCACATCCCTACCACAAGTGGTGCCTAAGATTGCTGCTCTGTTCATAGGCAACTGGTAAAGGGTGCTCGGGGGTGCATGTGCCCCCCCCGATGGCCGACACTGATACTGTCAGTAGGGCTGGTGCCCCCCTGATAGGGCCGCTGCCGTCAGTGGCTTCTGCGGGTGCCCACCCAGATTCAGGAGGCACCAGTCACTTTATGGCCCTGTTACAGACCCCATCTCCCCCCACCCCGCCTCAGTTATGCTACTATCGCTGAAATAATTAGAGGTAAGGTACTGTCAAAACCACACTGCCACTTGCCTCATGTGACAAACAGGTAAGTGAATGTTGACTGTCCCCACAATCCTCACTAAAATATAATTTGGGATTGGGGCGGATAGCATTGCTTGAAAGAGTAACTGTTCCTCTTCCATGGATGCATAGGCCAGACTTAACAGAACCACCATGGAGAGACTTCCATCATATCAGAGGAAAAAGGATGCAGTATGGTTCAGTTCTATTCCACATATGATAAAAAAGCACAGGCTATAACAAATAAGGCTTATATCTCCAACCTCACCATTTAAGCTACTGTTGTATTGGACCTCATTCTACTTGTAATCCTGACTTTTTCTAGGTGAATATAAGATAGCAGCCATGTAAAATGCGGCAAAAACTTGTCACTGGAACCTCATACAGTTTTCTGAGCTCAAATTAAGTAATGTAATTACAGTTGATAGGGGCCACTGCCTAGATTTGGCTTGGAAAGCTCTTGGTTATTTGCCCTATTTACACCTTGCTAATAGTCACTCTGGAAACACACATTTTATTCTATATAGCATTGTCTACGAATTCTTTTTTCCAGAGTAGTCATAGACAACAGCATAAATACAAATCATGTGATTGCTTGGCTGTGCCATTAGCCAAGTATTTCTTTCTTGCTGTTACCAGGAGTTGAATGAATAAAACATGTGACAAATTTTGCAAGATCTTTTTGAATAAATGATTGTATTTACAATTTTATTATTCACCAGCTCTGGTATATATTTTAAGTAGGCAAAGGATGGCTCTTATATTCTCTGATTAGCACATACTACGCCTACTGTAAAATGTCACTGCTTGCTTGGGGCAAAGCGCAAATTGGGCTGCAAGTCCAGAAAATGGACCAAGTACCTTTCAGTTTTAGGATGTACTACTCACTACAGACTAATTTTGTACAGAATTTGAAAAACAGACTTTTCTTCTCTTTTATGAGAGAGAGGATGCTTCTATTCTAGATAAACTTTTGAGATCATTTCATTTGGACTGGAATGAATGCCTTGTTAGTAGATTACTGGTCAAAAGACAACAGCTGCCTTTTTAAACAGTGAATTCTATTTGGAAATGCAAGTTGGGTGTTTTTTGTTTTGTTGGTTGTTGGTTTTTTTTTTTTTTTTACAAAGGTGGTATTATCAGCTCTAGAGTTAAAGCTGAATACTCTTAAAATAAGACTAAACTCAAATTTAGGTTCCATATTTGGCAATGATTCTTAAAAACCAGAAAGAAAATCTAGCTATGCTCTGAAGCAAAATATTTACTTTTCCATTTTTTAACATAACAAAAGCTATCGCTGCCTCTAGGCCTAGTTAGCATAGTTGCTGGAAGATTAAGAAGAGAGATCAGACTCTAAGGCTAAGTACAGGTAGTCAAAAAGCCCATGGCTGAGTTGATTCAGTCTTTGTAGGTCAGTGTAAGCTGCAAAGATTGAACCAATAAGCAAATGAACAGACATTCACTTTTGATTCAGGAAATGCAGCCACATGCCTGCAGTAGCTCAAGCCAAAAGCCAGGAGGGTGCTAGAGCACAGCTTTCTGTCAAGTAGCCAGCATGGGCTGTGTGTTTGCTTCCTCTTCCAGCTGTTCCTGAGGTCTCTGGGATTTGCAGTCCAGACTCACAAGAGCAGGACTCTGCAGGGTTGCTCATCACTTCCTCTTTCTGCTTCCAGATGCCTCTGGGATTTGTAGTCTGCAGTTGCAGCCAACACTAAGGAAGCCGGGCAGGGCATTTCCATACTTGGGGATGGGGGCAGGGAATAGAAGTTTAACCTTCCTCCCTGGCCCCGGACCCCAGCTGGGGTTTGCCTGGGTGGGGGCAGTAAGCCAGTCCTCCTGCTCCAGCTAGGGAGTAGTGGGGTGGGGCCAGCCCTACTCTCTGACACAGGCAGAACAGCCCAGCCCAGCCCAGGGCTGCAAAATGCTGGGGGACTGATATAACTTGAAGTAGGAAGGGGTCTGGTACAGAAGTTTCATAAACTGGTTTGACTTAACTGAGTTAAGTCTGGTACTACATTCAACCAGGTTTATTTTAAACCAGTTTCAGGTCTACCACAGGTGCTGGCCCCAGGCTCTAGCTCCCCCTGGCTGCAGATCTGGGAGGAGTCAGGTAGGGTTATTTTACTCTAAGTGGCACATGTCTGGGCCCATGCGCTGAGGCAAAAATCCCTGGCTCAGATCTGTGCTGCTCCTATTTGAGCTGCTGCAAGCACATGTGCCTGCATGTGTGGATGCACCCTGTGAGGACTAAATTCAGTTGGCAACATGAAAAATATCATTTAATTGATTTGTGGTTTTCTTTTTTTATATCCATACTTTGTCTAATAAAGACTTATTCATGTGTTCCTATGTAAAGCGTCTTTGTTAGGCTTTTAGAACACCCTTTTCTTGTTGCTTAAATATGATGACAGTATTTGGTATATGTCAGCTCCCAGAAGATGGTGGCCATCCTTGGAAAGATGGCACTCCTTGCAGAAATTGAATGAACAATAGTGCATAAGATGACCTAGAATGTCACATTTCATTCAAAGGAGCACAAGGAACAACAAAAGGTACTTGATGATGCTTTAGGCAATTTTGACAGTGCTTTTTCAAGCTACTATTAATGCCCGAAGCAAACTGTTACTGAGGACATTTCTACATCTCTTGATATTATTAAATAAGCACTGCCTTACTCCTCTTCTACCATAAATATGCTAGAGCTGTCAATTCAGCTACATGTGGCAGTACATCTAAAATTCAGTAGTTTTTCCTAATTACATATAGGAAGCTTTTAATGTTTCTGCAGATGGAAGTAAATAGGGATGCCTGCTTCCTCATGCAGCTGGCTCGCATGTCTTCTGACAAGAACTTCCGCCTTCCTCCCCTGCCCCCCCAGCTTGTGCTGAGGTCACATTTTCTTTCAAACTCCTAATTACTGCTCACAAGGAGGCTGAAAGCAACCTACTGAGCACAGGTAAAAGTCTGCTGCTGCTCTTCTGAAAGCCTTCCAAGGGGATTAATAAAGAAGAGAGGATGTTGTCTGGGCTAGTGTATATGTGGTGAAGGGAATGGCAGATGGAGAAAAGGCAATGGAGAAGAGGATGATATTGGCAGTATTCCCCCCCAAAAAGGGGTGGGGGGTGAGGAGAAGAGAGAGAATGTTGGGGCCAGAGAAGGGGAGTGAGCTTTCCTCTGGTAGTGGGAAATTCTGGATTCTGGGTCCTTTTGCCAGAATTCCTAGGAATTTTACATAAGAATATATTAATTAAAAAAACCCAAAAACCATGACATCAAAGACTAGAACTGGCCACTGTGCTTTGTATTTCCAGCTAGCTACCTTTTAAGGCTTTCTGAATGGCTCTTTTGGAGGTGTCTTTCTCTCCCAGCTTTCTGCCAAGTCTGGCATCAGTACTTGGTCAAATTGGTATGCTCTTTTGCTGTGTAGAAGTTTCGCACTGACAGTACAGGGATTCCTGGTGCCTAAACCTGGTCGTATTAGATTGTTCTTATGGAGTAAGTCCTAGATTTTAAGCATTGGGGTGCCTAAAACTAAGTGCCTTGGAGACTAAACTGGATTTGGCTCTTTAAATTTGGGGTATTCTTTCACTTGTGTCTATATGATGCCTGGTACACTTGAAGCGTAAACAACAGCAACTAGAAAATAATAATCATTGTTAGCATATGTTGCAGAAGATATGACAGCCCCAGTGTTGCCATTACTGACTTTCTTTCTTTCCCCCTCAGATTTTTTTTTTTTCTAAAGGCCAGCTTCTGGAGTCAGTTTAACATAAGAATCTGAGTGTTCATTTGAAGAACAAAATATAAAAAGTGATTGTAAGAATGGCAGTATGACAGCCCTAGAACACATTTTCTGGCTAAATATTGAACACAGACTCAACAAATGGACCTGGAAAGCCTTCTTATAGTGTCAGTAGGAGGGACATCTCAATGGCACAGTAATCTTGTGCAAAATTATCATAAAATCGTATGTGGCCTAGTGCCATGATTTAACCAAGATGAATCTGGAGAAATCTTTGGCCAGGTACAGACATTAGAGCGGTAAAACTTTTAAGGGATCATAAACTGGTCTAACCCCAAAACAGAACAGAAGTTAGGTGCACATACACCAGGTTCTGCCATATTTAGACTGGTCTAAGGCCTGGATCAACATATACTCAGGTTTACTTGATTTAGGTTAGATTGGTGCATCTAACTTCAGTACCAGTTCCCCTATCAATTCAAATTAGGTTGCTGTCTAGAAGCATCCCAGGTGCCTTTGTGGGCCTCTGTTATTCCATTCTTGCAGGGAGGTGCATTTGCTCTGTGCTTGGCTGCTCCTGCCAGGTGCCCAGTGGACCTTGTCCCTGAGCTGTCACAGAGCCAAGTCAGCACAGACTCTTTTCATAGCCCTGCCTCTGGCCAATTGTCAGCTGTAGGCGGCAGTACAGGGGAGCCGGGAGGAGGGGATGGGAGGCATTTGCATGCCTGCATGAACCTTATCACAAAGCACCCCATGGTGGGTATGCTGACCTGATGCTGAGTCCAGGAGAATCTGTATGAGTTAGCTCAGCACCACAAGCCCAACTGGGCTGCTGGGCATGGGTGAGCATTCCCTCCTGCCCATGCTCTATCATCTGCCAGCTGCAGGCAGGCAGCATTGGGGTGGGGAAGATGCTCCTGTGCCTGGCAGCCTGGTTGGGCTCTTGTGGTGCTGTGCCTACTTGCAGGGGTTCTCCTCGGCTCGGTGTTGGGTCTATGGGTACATTGTGGGGTGCTTCATGGCTGTGTTCATGCAGGAACACAGATGCCTCTCACCCCTTCCCTGCCTCCCTGCCTGCCTGCAGCTAATAAATACCTGTAGCTGACAAATGACCTGGCAGGGAAAGCAGGGGTGTGCTTTCCCGTGCCCAGTATCCAATCAAGGGTGGCTCTGGGCACTCAGCTGTATTTGGCAGTCTCAGGCAGCCCATGGGGAGGTGTGCAGGAGCACCCCCAACCTGTAGGCCTCAGCTATCTGCATGCTTCCCTGGCCCTCCCCCATCAAAGATTGATTATGTGTTCTGTTCACTGATCTAAACCATGCCGTTTATAGAAAACTGTGCGACTTGAATCCATTCCACCTGAGGCTTTTTGAATGTCTGTACTTGGCCTTTTATGTACAATAGAATAATTCCATCCTAAATATAAGGTCTAAACTCATTAATTGGATTCTATAGCAAGAGGTATTGAACACTGGAGGAGGCAGTATTGAAACTTGCAATGTATTGATTTAATCCTGTTCCATTGGAGGTCAACAGTAGACCTCTAATTATCTTTACTGGCAACACAATCAAATCAACCAGTAAATTTACTGTATAAGTTTGTTCAAGTACCTACAGATAGCTCAGCTGATAAGTATCACCACAGTCATTTTTCTTCCCCAGGAGCTACAGCACCCTAGTAAAAATGTCTTGGTCCTATTTATGCTAGCCCTTTCCCATTTCTGCAAGTGGTTCAGTGGGCTGCATTGTTACTAAAAAAAACCAGGTGACTGTTACGGGGGGCATGTGCCCCTCTGAGATTGACCCCAGACTTGGCACTGCTCAGGACGGGGCAGTTATTTTGTTGCGCAGGCCAGCGGCGTGTTGGCAGGGGGGCATGATATGCGAATCCCTGGTGCAGAAGTATAGGAGTGGATATGAGTATTCTGGCCCACTCGAGAATTGTGCCCCACTCCCCACCCCCAAACTCAGGAGGCACCACTCACCCCTGAATAAAATGGCACTAATCTTTCTATTATTGATGAGTCCAGTGTGAAAGATATTATGATGAGGCACAACCTCCCTTTTTATTATAGGCTAAAATGGTGGGGCTTAGCATACCCTTGCAGTTTTCAAAATGGATGGCCATGCCTGGGAAGAGGACATGGCTAGGCTGGCCTGTGTGTTTGAAGTCATTTTTGTAGGAGCCTTAGCCAGTCAATCCCGTGGAAGTGATGGTTAACTAAAGATGCTTTTGTCCTCTAACTAGTCAGTGCTTCAGCTGTAACAATGCCTTGACATTTCTCTGAGAGAATTCCCCTTGCTGGAATATAATTTTCATCTACCTGAGACATCACTGCTGATTATAATACTTCTTAGCTGATCATTCTAAAAATCAAATGGAAGAGCACAGTAGACTTCAATTTTACTGATGGGAAAAATAGAACATTTACATCACTCACCAGATATATACTTACATACAAAGCACTCAGCTTGGCCAGAGAGCATGACTTGCATTTAATTCAATTTAAGGTGATTCATCAGATAGTCTGACAAGGGTGCAGTACATTTCGCAAAAAGATTAATGCCAGATGTGTTTAAGTGACAACTGGGATACGTAGGCATGTTTTGTAGTTTTCCTCATACATACAGCCCGTAAAAACAAATCGCAACATAGACAGTAATTACAGCTGGTGAAAAAATTGTTTTTTATTTTTTTATGCACATGTAAAAAATTACCTTATTTTTGTTAAATTTCCCATGAAAAGTTGTTTTTGTTCAGTGGAAGTATAACTCTGTCTCTCAAAGTATAGTAAAATATTTTAGCAATATTTCTTAATTTGAGGAGAAATTCCTTTCTAATGAGAAGCTGGAAATTATTGATCAAAACTGAGCATTGCATCTCTCATTGTAAATATTGCCTTGATTTAAAAAACAAACAAACCTATATCTTAATTACCTTAAATAAAACATTAAGTACACCAGAAAGTAAAGAGGGCTCCTTTGACATAGTGACAGAAACTGGACAGAAATCAAAGAAGTAGAAACTGGAACACAAGACTTTCCTTTGCCAGCTGAATGTTGCAACTACTAGCCTGCAGGGTCAAGATCTCTCTTGTTTGCTGTCCTCCTGGCCTCGTGAATTTTGGCGTTCATTCTGAACAGTGGCAGTGTTTCAGCAGAAGGCATGAAAAATGTGGATGGTGAACCCAGCCAACAGTCTATAGCCTGATAATTGGTACTGTCCTGGAAATTAAGAGATGAGTCTGAATCTAGTCGGGCTGAGGAAAAACGAGACACATTGATTCTAGGTTTCGGGAAAAGGTAGGAGGTTCTGATGGAGGTATTGCCATGCACTCTTTTTATAACTGAAAGTGCTGTGGTGCTGTACTTTTTACTGAATACAGTGTGTGTTTAGGTATGCTCAGAATACACATACTGGTTCAGGCTCCCCAAGGGACTTAAACACGTCACTACAAAGTTTTTGGGTCCAGGTGGGACTTGGTCAAAGTTAGGCACCAACTTTAAAATGGGGCAGTTTTGGGGCAGTTTTGGGCAAGCACAGAAGACAACTCCAATGTGCCTAGGACAAAAATTGGAGGTGGACTGATACATTGATCCAATATCAGATTTGTACCAATATAAAGTTGTCTATATCAGCCCAATAGGGCAGATAATTTGGTCGATAAATGCCTGTACTGCGCACAGCTCCAACGCAGTGTGGAGAGCTGCCTCCAGCTGGTAAGTTAGAAGGCAGGGCGGGAAGGGCATATGAGGAGGCAGATCAATGCCTCTGCACTGAGGGAGGGGGCAGGGGCAGGCACTGCCCAGTGGGACATGCGGGATGGAGGCATGGCTTGTGGGGTGGGGGCAGCTCCTGCCACTGCTTGCACCCTGGGAGGATGGGGCCGGGGGGTGGGGAGGTGTTCCCCCAGATCTGCATGGCACAGGGAGGACTGCAGCTGAAGGACAGAGCTGGAGCTGGCGCTGTGCAGGGCTTTTGTTGCCAGGGGCCTGGCTCAGAGTGGCCTCCAGTGGTGCTGGGAGGAGGCTGTAGCCACCCCAATTTTGCTCCAGCTCTGCTTCCAGCCCCATGCCACCACGCAGCACAGCCCCTACTGAATGCCTCACCTCCACCCAAGTGCCAGGAAAAGCTGGGGCTGTGCCAGGCAGTGCCATGGGGCTAGCATTTGATATTGATGGGTAGCATTTGATCCTCCTTCTAGGGGGAATTGAGCAGCAAGGGAAGTCTCTCTCAACCCTTCCCTTAGACTTACACTAGTCTTGAGAAGGTATGGAGGGCATTGCCCTGCTTTTCCCACCCCTCATGTAGACCATGAGAGGGGAGGACCAGACCAAGATTTTGAGTTTTGGGAGTGGATGGAGGGGTTTGCCTTGCTGCTCCCTCCACTCCTTTTCTGGAGACTGGGAGCAGAGTGGAGGAGCAGTTACTTACTGCTCCTTGCTTCCCAGGCAGGAGGTGCATGGTCTGGAAAATGAGCTGGGGTTTTGCCCTGCTTCTCTCCTCCCTTCCCACACTTGTCCTGAGGGGGGTCCGCAGTATGAGGAATGAGTTTTGCTGCTTTGCTCCCTCTAGTTGGCTCCGGATCACTGGGATCTGACTGGGGGGATCACAGCCAGTCTTTGCTCCCCACCTGCTTCTAAGACTGAGGTGTCAAGAACATTTTTCAGAAGCTCGCACCCTTAGAAATAAACACATGTTTATAACACTTAACTTCACTAATGCCAGTAAAGTGTGTGGATACCTTGATGATCTGTGCCAGAGAAAATCCCATATAAAGAAATGTCATAATTCAGTTTCCAGGGCAGGGTTTGGGGATCATGCAATAAACTGAAGCGTTAATTATTTAATAACTCCTTGTACGTAGTAGCCACTGAATGAGGCAGTAGGTCCTGTGGGGGAAGAATAGCATGAGATCATGTCGCTAAGACTTCCATAACGCAAATACACAAAGAGACTGAATCAAGGTTATACAGGCATTTCCTGGGTCTCTACAGGCTAGAATTCAGAACTTTAATAATTGTTCTTTTTGTGTAGCTTTTGGGGATAATTTATTTGTATTACTGTAATTCAGGGGTCCTCATTTGAGATCAGTACCCCACTGTGGCAGTGTTTTACACAAAAGGAAAGCACTGTAGTCCTTTATACAATGCTTACAGTGACATTTTTCATGAATTTGTTTAAAACTTGCATTCAAAGGTAAAATCAAAGAAGGAAATTTATAATTTTTTGTAGTCTTTTAATAGGAATTGGGGGAAGCTAAAGCTGATGCACTTGACACAGTATTGTGAGCAAATATTAAAATGATTTGAATGCTGCTGAATAGCTAAAACCATCATTCTAACAGACAGTGGCAGTATGCCAGTCAATCTGTCATTCTACATGCCTAATGCAAGACTGTCAGAAACTAATCTTCTGTTGAACATTATCATTAGACCATTACAATAGGTACTTCTTTGTTGTTCATCATAGACTTCCTTTTAAGCGTAAAACCAATTACCTATACTACAGAAAAAAATGCTAGAGCTTCTGGGTTTTTTTTTTTACTAGAACGGTGTGAAGTGTTCTTAAGGTGTCCTGGAAGAACTTTAGGTCTAATTCTGATTTGACCTTTTTATATCACCATGGCAGTGAAAAGGAGCCTTGAAGTTGGTGCAAATATAAGTTGTGTCTACTCCTAAGCCACCTAACACTGATAAAATAAATAACCTTGTGTTTAGTGCACATTGGACCCTGTGTTTGTATAAAGTATAACACTAGTTCTCTGCCTGGCCCTGAACTGAAATGCAAAGAATCAGTTTCTTTTTATATAATTACTTCTGGAGTTGTCTTTTTAAACTGTCAAATTGCTTTTCTTCCCCCTGCTGCCCCTCTAGTTCTGCTTAATATACTGGGGGAGGGGGGCAGACGCTTCTAGTATTTCCTTATGTACTTCATTCTTCTGGAAAGCAGCGTTCTGATGTATAAAGGCACTGGAGCAGAATGTGGCAACAAAGCAATTAAATATCACCTGAGCTGAGAGACAGTATCACAGAAGAAAGGGAATATCTAATCAAGGACAAAATTCCATTCTTAACTTCTCACTGTGCTCGGTACTGAAGAGATCTTAAACTGGCATCTGATCGTACATGAAATACAGTTGTTAATTGCACCACCTGTGTGGGAGTGCTCTTCTTCTAATCATTCTCTACAGATTAGTATTGACCGCCATTTTCTACCATATCTGTTGACTTTGATGGATGTTATTTGAAAACGAATGAATAGATTGTTTAAAAAGATAAGGGACCTACCAGATAAGCAGAGGAGGTGGAGGTGGAGAAGAATTAAAAAGAATATACCACAAGTAGATTCCTGTAAAAACCTATTGTTGCTGTCCCTACTGCTGAGACAAAAGGGTGTGTGGGAAAGCTATTTTAGTAATAATGAGAGCTAGCTTCAGGTTGTGGGGGAACCCTGAAATCAAAAAGGAAAAAGAACATTTTTAAGTTTTAATGAGCTTTCCTTTTTTACAAGTTCTTAGTTATACTTACTTTTCCTAAGTCTTCTGTCAGAGATTGACAAAATATCCAGTAGGTGGCGTCCTTTTAACATGCTGCCAATGTCTGTTTTTATAATTCTTTTTTCTTCTTACGACTATTCCTAAAGAAGTTAAACTAAAGAACATCATAGGATCAATAAATACAGGGAACATGCATGTGTAAGGACTTGTATATTTTTAAGTTAAGTCATTCATACTTAGATGCCAAAAGCTTGGACAAATGTATTTTTAGGCACATAAATAAGTGGCTCAATTTTCTATAAGCTTTGAGAACCTATTCTAAGTACAGGCATTTAAAAAGTCCCTGGTAGAAGTGCTCCAACTTTTTTTTTTTTTTATTGTGCTTTACTTGTACTGTGATCCGTTTGGTGGATTTCCACTCTAACGTAAGTTTGCTGTTTTGAGGGAGTGGCCCTTTTCCTCACCCCCACCCCACATCAGCTGGTGACTGTCAGCAGCTGAGTGGGAAGAGACCCTGGACCCTTTTCCCTTGTAGTCCCGTTTCTCCAGATTTCAGACCCCAGAGCCCTTCCACTGTGGCCCCCTGCCGGGCAGTGTTGCACTGCTGACTAGCCAGAGCTCGCAGCTGACCAGAGTGGGGAGGTAGGGCTCTCTTCAGTTATGGCTTTAGAGCAATTTCTGCTTGCTTAAAGCGCAATAAGTGTAATGCCTGTACCTAGCCTCAGGATCTGTGAGCATTCACTAGAAGCTGTAGGCAAACTGTGTGGCTTGCAAGCAGTTTTTTTTGCGTATGTATGATCCTCAGTAGTTTGAAAAGCATACACCAGATTGTTTGGAAATATTTTGAATAGGCAGGTGGTTTAAGCTGCCAGTATTTGGCATAGGACAGTATCAGGTACCAGCTGTCCATTCAGTTAGCTGGTATCCCATCTGAAACACTGGTGGATAACTCACAAAGTGACTGCAAGTTGAAAGCGGATATGTCTGAAGTGTTCAGGAATGTGTAGTGAATTGGAATACTGACTTGCCAGAATCTCTCTGCTCTGCATGAAAAAGTGCTTCCTGACATCTGTTCTCTAAACTGAACAGCCGTCAACTGGTTTGCTTTCAGGTCCACCTTCATTTTAAGAGTAGCAACACTGTTCCAATTCACAATAGGTGGAAAACAAAACAACAGCCCTCCCCTTCTCCCTATGAAATTGCTCTGAGTAGTCTTTTTTCCAGTAATGGAAAGTTTGACATCTTAAAGCTAGTTACTTTACTATTAGGTCATATTTGGTACTAATGCCCATCTCTGGTACTAAAGAGAAGTGATAGATTGTTGTAAGTTATGAAATGCTAACCCAGACTTATCAGTGAAATAACTGCATTAAAGTTAGTGGAATTATAAGTGGAATTATAAATGTCTATGCATTTCTGAATACCTTAATTTCTAAGGTGTCATTCTGCTCAGCCTTCTGCCTGACTTCAGACTAACGCAATTACTTCTCACCTCTCTTCTGCTTTTCCTGTAAGCCTTCAGCTATTCATTTTGGGGAGTACAAGGCTTCAGGGCATCTGCACAGTATAGGCTTAAAAATTCAGTAGAACTCCAAAAACAAATGTCAAATGTACATGAAAGTAGAGTATTTGAATATTGTGTCAAAAGTTGATTTAAAAATGTAGTTATCCTCAGAAGTGCTTTTTCCTCCTTCAGACTGATGGACTGATCAACAAGGATACAATATTCTTTTGGATGGAAGGAAGTATACAGAATAGTCCATTCTCAGATGGAAGGTGCTGTTTTTTTTTAATGTAACGTACCAGTTGGTTTATAAACTGAAGGCCTTCATGAAATATGCTTGAATGCTAGAATTTGCATTTTCATGTTAGCTGAAAGCTTTATAAAAATGTATATCCTCATAATTATCTAATAGCTGATCATCTGAAGAGGTTTAAGATTCTTCAGCAACTTAATTGTTCAGGGACTAGCATATTTTAAATGCAGTCATCCCTTTATAAAGAAAAAAAAAAAGAAAAAGTGATATGTGTAGACATAATTGTTTCCTCTACTTAAAATTGGACATTTCAGCTCTTGAGGAACAAATTCCTTAGATTTTAGTGGATGTTGAATCAGACCCACTGTTTGGTCAGTAAAGCAGTAATATACCGTAACCAAGATGGGGTGACTGGGGGAAATTCCAGGTGCCAACTTGCAAAGGGAGATGGAGCAGAAAAATAAGAGTTGCTGGTGTGGCCTTATTGGTGGTGCTGGCAGCTGAAATTGCCGCTACCCCCGACAGTTGCTACTGACCCATGTGCCCAGCTGTCTTGTGACACCTCTGCAGTAAAGCCAGTTCTCTAAATCTGGAATCTAGAGTGTCAGTGGGGTAGAATGAAGTTTAGTTTTGCTATATTTCAGAACTGTGGCTTCTCCAGAAGCTTCAGTTCTTCAGACACAGTTTTTCTGTGTATGAAAAGCATGCTATCTCCCCTTGCTCTGGAAACAGAGAGGATCTGGCAACTGGGGAATATCACTTGGCTTGTGCTTATAATATGGATTGTTGGGTATCCAAAGCATTGCATCCTCAAAAAAAATTCATAGTCACTCAAGAAAAAATACTCAATGAATAGATGGGGTAAACGATTTGTGAGAATCATCTGATATTCAGGCTTAGTTGTTGGATGCACATGCACAGAGCAATCTGATAATTAGGGACCTACCTAGATCATAGCTTCATGGAAACTCTAAAATCCAGGGTTACCTGTGAAAACCACAAAAAAAA
>NW_017729004.1:56575105-56581469 GCF_001723915.1 Gavialis gangeticus | reverse complement strand
CCAGTGAGCATTGACGGGTGGGGCCAGATGAATGGCAAGCAGCAATCCAGATGGCTGCCCCCACAGCCCTTCTCTTCCCCTGGGCCTCTCCACCAATCAGTGTTGAGGGGGTGGGGCCTCCCCACCAATAAGCACCAAGAGGTGCACTGAGAAATGCCCACAAAATGGGCTCTTTACGCTGGGACAAAGCTGAGAATATGGGTTTGTCTTGCCATGAGTTAAGTGGGGTGCCTACTGATAGTATGGAGTTCAAAATTAAGTACACTACTGGAAAAATAAAAAATTGGTAACTAGTCTCTAAAACTCATGTTTTTCACATGTAAAAAAAATCTTGGTAGCTCTTGCATATCCCCCATAGGGCTGCAGTGGTGGGAATGTATGTGTTGGGGGTGGGAAAAGGTTTCTTATAACGGGCTATGAGTGGTTGGGAGACACTGGTGGGAGGGTTTGCTTGTATGACAGGGTGGGCAGGGAGGTGGTGGTTGGGGATAGGAATGGGGGCAGGAGTTAGGATTCCCCAAACAATATCAAAAGCCAGATAATTCTATCTGTTGGTTGTTGTTTATTGTAAGCCACTCTTAGCCTTTTGGATAGCATAGGATATAAAGATAAAAAATAATCCATGGACTGACTGCCAGCACCTGACACTGATTTAAGGAATAACCTATAAAAACCAAAGAAATTCCAACAAATAGAATCCAATTACATACTGAAATCCTTTCAAACATTGTCCTTGGTGAGTGGCCAGATGAGCACAATTTAACCATTGTTGGATACAATGTATAAGACAAGAGGAAGCCAAATAATAGTAAACTCCATACCCCATGTGACAGTTGTCTTGTATGCAATTTGTAAATCTGACATACAGCTGAAGTTTGAAGGACCCTATACTTAATATGTAGCCGGTAGCATAGCTAAGGGAGTTGAGGCAGGGGTGGCAGCGGTGGAGGGGGCATCAGCCCTTGACACTGACTTGGTCACCACCACTGTGCCCCATGTGCCACTGCTTCCCAGTGTCTGTGTGTGCAGCTGTTCCTTTCAGTCCCAGTTGTTCTCTCTAACATGACACAACTTGCTTATCCTATGGTACTGTATGGCTTGATATCCACATTTTATAGCTAGATCTTCTGATGTATGAATGGCAGGTCCTGGGCCCTATATGAATAACATATCTATATGCTGTAGAGTGTCCAGTGCCATGTGAGCTGCCTTTGAGATGGGAAACTGAGGGTAGTCATGATTAGCATAGAAGCAAGGAGGTAGTAGTTTTGCACAGGCTCCCAAAGGGAGATGGTGAGCTGCCACAGAAATGAGGTTACCCCTTCTTGGGTTCCAGTTACTACCCTAGCTCTGGGCCTACAGATGTTATAGAACTTCTTTATGACTGCTTCAGTAAAAAGATGAAAAAGAACACCAACATTTCTAATAAGCTGAGCTTCACCCCCATTTTGGGGAAGCCATCTGTGAATCAGTTGAATGAGTTGTTTTTTTTCTTGCCAGTTTCCCTCTGGGTCATTTTGACCAATGAGTCCCAACCTTTCTCTTAGCTGACAGCCAGCCCAAGCACTAGGACGTTAGGATGTTTTATGTTAGGGGCATATAACCTCTTTAATATTCTTTCCAGCTGCTTGTCAATCAGTTGGGAGGGACTGGTCTTTTCTTCCAAGATTTCTCCTTTTGCCCAGTGTCTTTCGCCAGTGCATAGCAAAGAGCCAGGGATTCCTTATCTTTTTTTCATACTTGCATACTTGTAATAGGCCACGTTCTGAAGTCTGTTCAGTCTTTTCATTGGGAGCCTTGCCTAAGCAAAGAAAGCACAGTAAAGTCCTCAGGATCCACTTAGAGTTGTGAATTATTTAAACATAGCTTTTTTCAGTTTGTGAAATGTGAAATTAATGTACTGACCAGTTTCATGGCTGTTATTCAGAATGTAATGATCTGCAATGCAACTGTCAAGAATCAAGAAACAGTCAAGACTTTATATAATTTCTGCTAATGTTTAGAAAATCTCTAATCAGCTGCAGAAGTATGGACTGGAGGAAGAACCCGGTAACAGATTGGGATAGAATAGTAAGACCCTCTTCTGAATCAGTTGAGAGTTGTGGGGATTTTTTTGGTTCTTTTTGGAGAAGGGAGAAATTTCTTCTACTCCCTTCCTGCACCTGTTAGTGAGTGGGGAGAAAACCTAAAAATTCTGAGACCATTATTAGGCAATGGCTGATATAAAAGAAAAGTCATACCTCCTAAGGATCCAGGAAGAGCACCTGCCTAGAATGCCCAGCATTCCTTTTACTCTTCCACCAGCCGTTCACTGTTTCCCTGGGATCTCATTGGTGAAGATCTCTTCCCCCAGTACTCTCATTTTTAGTTACCTTGAGCAGCTGATGAGATGTCTATAAAGTTTAAGTCCTGGCTAGTTTTATTTTTTGGTGGAACTTGAATTCCATTGCGATTGCTTATTAATTTAATATTATAGACAGAACATCTGTCTCAGGCAAAACATATAGGAGACTGCAATGAGTACACTGGTTTATGGATCCACAGTCCCCTAGAGCAGCAGCTCCCACACTGACAGATTGTGCACTACCAATTTAAGATGATACAACCTTAAGTACCACCAGCAAATGTTGTCATATAATAAGTCTGTTAATGCGCACCACTGATAAGTTGGCTGCGTACCACTACTGATATGTGTACCATAGATTAGGAACTTCTGCCCATGAGTTTCAGATCCACATATATATGTCTTTGTATGTTGGGTTTTCTTTGCAGAATTAGCTGAGAAATGTATGAAACTATATACAGGCAAGCAGCTTCCATCAGCTACATATGTATGGAGGCTCCTATGTTTTGTTTATTCTATGAAATACATTAAATATTTTGCTAAATGGAATGTACATCAGACTACTTGTTTCAGCAGGTTTTATGAACAAATGGTGTGCAGGACTGAAGCTTAGCACCACACAATTACAGAACAAAAATATTTCTTCTCCCAAATGCTTAGTATCAATTCTAAGAATAGATGCATATGGGCTGGAGACAGACATTACACACAACGTGGTTTAAGTGATCAGAAACTAGTTTAAACATGTAACAGAACAGACATTCAGTGCATATAAACCAGTTTGAAAACGGCTGAAACTGGTTTGCGATAAAGGTGGTTAAATGTAGTATCAGACTTAACTTATTTGGGTCAAACCAGTTTATGCAATGTCTGTGTCAGACCCCTTCCTGATTTTAACTTAATCCAGAGTCCCCCAGCATCCCAGATGCTTTGCAGCCCTGGGCAGGGCTCTCTGTTCCACAGCAGAGCTGGCCTCACCCCTCTGCTCCCTGGCTGGAGCTCCAGCAGAGACTTGTAGGTACAGCAGGGTCTGCCTGGCTTCCCCCTGCCCCATACCACCCCCCTCACCACTTGCTGCTTAAGCAGGGATCCCTCCCTCTTCTCAGGCACAGACCATAGCTAACATGTGCTATGCTAGCTAATGCTGAGAGGAGTCTGTGTAAGGCAGGCAGGACAGTGTTGGGTTAGGGCTTTTTGGAGGTAATCAACAAATCAGCTGGTAATGTCCCTCCATTCCTTCCTTGGAAAAAGCTGTTTAAGAAGAGCTTGAACTAATGAACGGAGCTTTTATTTTGCTGATAGGCTGATAAATGCTGTGCAACTCCCTGTCGGCTCTGTCGCCAGTCAGAGGAGCAGCAAGGGGGAAGGAAGGGATGGGATGGACCCCTCCTTAATCAGAGCATCTTGCAGGGGCCTGGCCACACTCCCATTGTGCTGACCTTAGGGAAGGGAAGAGAGGGCTGCTCTAGCACCCCTTGGCTTCTAGCTTGAGCCACTGAGGCATGTGCTGGCATGTCTTTAGTCCAGAGGGGATGTCTGTTTGCTTAAAAACTGGTTCAGCCTAGCCAGGTTAGACAACCTGCAAAGATTGAATCAATTCAGGGTCAGGCTTTTTTGAATGTCTGTCCTTAGCCATGGACACAAGCCACCTGATGGAGTACAAGCAACCAATGAAATGGTATTAGTTAATATGGCAGTAATCCTAGCCTATTACTTAGACCTTTTACACTGCAACTTTATTTCAAGTGGGTCTTATGCCATATGCTACAAAGTTTAAGTTAGGATTAATTACAAAATTATAGGATAGTTGTGTGAAATCAGGAACTATAATCAAGGGGGAAGAAATGTTTACAGTTTAACTTTAATCATTAGGAATCCACTGATACAGAAAGATGAGGGAAGAATGTACCAGATAATGAATTGAGAAGGATCTTGCACCAAAAGAGTAGAAGAAATGCAGAGAACAGAAAAGAGAAGACCAATCAAATCTTGGATACTAGGAAAAGAAATGCCACCTCAAATTACTAAAAAAAATAGTAGTTCTGGAAAAGAAAATAGAGACTATCTATAACATAAAAGATCCACAAGATAATTTGGCAAAAGGATATAGAGATATATAAAATACCCTCTTGGCAAATTATCTTATGGATCTTTTATGTTACATCTTATTGTGAAGAAAAAATAGTGCAAGACTGGTGGTGTAGCTGTGATGGTCCAGAATTTGTGCTAGGCAAGGATTTCTTGCAGTGGTATTTTTATTAGACTAGCTATGTAGTTGGGATAGAATTGGACAAACTTTTGATATCTGACCTGACGAAGAATGTCTTGCATTCAAAAGCTTGTCTAACCCTATTCCTAGTTGGTCCAATAAAAGATGCCAGTCTAACAAATCCTTGCCTCTCAAAGAAATGATGGGAATTTCAGAATGGATCTACAAATTGAACGCAAGGTTAATGAAGCTGAATAGGAGTAGTATAAAGGCACAACCAGCTCACAACAACCAAAGTTTAACTGGAAGATCATAGCAAGGAGACTTGAAATGAACAGTAGTGGTAGGTATTCTTGTTGAAGAGAGAACTCTATGGAGGTATAACTGGAGCATGCGCACAAATGCATAATAACCTTGTATAAGTTCTTTGCAATATTCTTCTCTTATTCTTTGTCACTTCCTAGGGCAATTTGTTTCAAAACTTTTCTTTATTCTCTTTCTGTTCTGTCCTGCTCCTTGGCCTTTAGAGATGATGTTTCAAATTTGTATGTAAAGATTTAATTTACCATTTAATACTGTAATTTCTGTAATTTTAAATGGGAAATTTGTAAATAATAAGAGAAGTTTTTCATTTTTGTCCTATTATATCTTGTTTCCCTTAGTGAAACCTCTTTAAATGTATGTGCCCATGGCATTAATTATGGCCAGTTTACAGCTTACTATAAACAAGATAAAACAATTTTAATTAGTTAAAGTTAACAATTTATCTAGAAGCAACCAGAAAAAGTATATGGGTTAAGAATCAAGTATTTACTTCAGCTATAAATTATTGATCATTATAGTAAGTTCCTTAGGCATGTAATAATTTACTCTACCTTGTAATAATTATAAATCTCGTGTTCTTTCTTCAGACATACTTCAACTGATACCTGCTAATCTAATTGGATATTTCAGCAATTCCTAAAGGGCTAACTTTCCTCCAACCAAAATCAACAATAACACTTTCATACATTTTAACAGAGTAGGCTGATCTTTAAAGAGTCTATATTACAGACAGGCTGGATAGTGTTAGACAGAGATGATGTAACTAGATTGAAGTTTTATGTGTCAGTAGGTAGGTATAAAGTATAATTTATCTGAACAGCTGAGTGGCAAATGACTTGGTGATACAGACATCCCTACTTTGTCTTGCAACTTTCTATTAATTGCATTTCATACAATAATCTCCTTTAACACACCTGTATATAAGTCAAACCCACTTACCCTGTTTCACCACAAACATGGCAATGAGCTCATTCCTGCAGAAATCTTTTCAATACTATTATTGCTTCCTGGTTACCCACTGATTTATAAACTACTTCTCAAAGTTCCAATCACTCATTATTTACACTTATTTTGTCTTGATAAAATAACAGTAGCAATAGTAATGATAATAACAGGCAATGAGTAATTGGCTAATGTAAAAAACTAAGTCTGGAATCCCTATAAAGATAATGGGTCTGGTTTCATTCCCCTTTACACAAATTCAATTCAAAACTACATACATTGAACATAGGAGAAAACACGCAAAATATTACAACAATTGGCTTTAAGATCTACAGTACCCTACTATCATGTATATTCTAATAGTTCATCAATGTACATTTTCCTAATCCTTTTTGAGGAGATTTCTCACTGGTTTTTGACAGCAACTGGTGAAACTTATAAACATACTTACAGAATTTGCCATCTCCATGAGAGTGTGGAAGAAAGTTACTCATGTTCAGAATGGAGGGAGGTGTTTAACTCCCCCCCCCCCCCAAAAAAAAAAA
>NW_017729004.1:56573442-56574984 GCF_001723915.1 Gavialis gangeticus | reverse complement strand
CCCCCCCCCCCCCAAAAAAAAAAACACCCCAAAAACCAAACAACAAAAAACCCCCAAAACCCAACACGTCGCAATAGTTTGTTACATGTTCCTGCTGATATGGATGAATGAGTAATGACTGGTGATGGGTCCAGTTTCTTCCATTCTTGTTCAGTCAAAATCTCCACTCAGGTTAATGAGTCACATTTTAGGATGAAGTAAGGACTGCTGGTTGGTCCCAATGTCGGTGCTCACAAGGTAAGTGCTGAGTTCATGTGACACCTAGCACCTTCAGATTTGTGACTTCAAAAGATATCATAAGGACCTACTTGATTTGTGTTTTCATAGAAACCAGGAAACTAGGCATTGTCTGCGAAATAATAATAAATTATTAAAAATAAAATGCTGGCTCCCCATTCAGAGCCAGCTGTCCTCATGGCCACTGTGGCCTGGCCTTGCAGCCCACGTGGGGGGAGAGCTGCCAGCACAAAGGCGACTAGACAAGATGGTGCCCCCCCTCACTCACCTGCCCTTGCTGCTAATTTGGCTGAGAGGGCTGCCAATTGCACAGGCCCATCCCTTGACCAATCAGTGGCAAGGGGTAGGGCTGCATGATGGACAGCCCTCAGCCAATCAGCAAAAAGGGGCAGGGCCACACAACAGACAGCCCTCTCAGCCAATTAGCAGTGAGGGGTGGCCTCACTATGAAAAGGCTGTGAAACTGGCTCTGTGTGACATGAGCAGCCTGCAAAAATCCCTTTTGCTTGTTGCAACTTACATAGATCCCTGCTCAAAGTTTATCAGGGTTAGGCTCATTAAAACCATAAGAGGAAACCAGAGAATGATATTAGCAGTCCTATGGGTGATTCGTTAGATGGAACTCCCTTTATTCAGAATTGAAATGTAACTAGAGCTTCAGGGCTTAAGAGAACAGACAAGGGTTTAACATGGGGTAACTTTTTACACAAGTATGGGCATTCCCTGCAGAATCTAGATGGAACTTGTTTGGGAAACATACAGCAACCACATGCAGAAATGTTTGATTCCTCCATTGCCATTTTGTGATCTTGTCTGTAGCAGATGGGAAGCTTTTTCACAGCATCATAAAAAGTAGGAGTGCACTAATAGATTTTGGGGGCCAATACCAATAGCCAATTTTTAAGGATGCACGTCGGCCAATACCATTCTGATTTCTGAAACACATCCCTACAACTTGAAGACCTGCGTCCAGCTGGTCAGTCTGTTATGTTGGACAGGGTGGTGGGCAGATCAAGACCCCTGTAGTGAGGGAGGGAGTGGGGCTGGGGTGGGTGCTGCTCAGCCAGGGCAGGGCATGGGATGGAGCCATGGCTCATCCGGGGGGCGCAGGGAGGGGAGGGGGTGGCTCCTGCTGCTGTGCACATCCTGGGAGGGCATGGGGAGGGGTGGTGTGCCCCCAGATGTGTGTAGGGCATGGGTGGGGCAGGCTGGAGCTAGGGCTGTGCTGGGCTCTTCCCAGTGCATGGGTGGGGGGGGACAATTGGGTTGGGGCTGTACTTGGGGCAGCCGCTACCTGCCCTGAGC
>NW_017729004.1:56567968-56568442 GCF_001723915.1 Gavialis gangeticus | reverse complement strand
CTGCCCTGAGCGCAGCCTGGCCCACCCTCCACCAGGAAGAGTCTGGCTCAGCCCCGGCTGCAACCTGCAGCTATAGCCTGCCCCAACCACTGCAGATCTGGGGACCCCGTGCCCTCCCAGGGCATGTGCAGTACTGGGAGGTGCCTCCCTGTGCCTCCTGGATGTGCCACAGCTCCATCCTGTGCCCTGCCTTGGTTGGGCAGCCCCTGCCTTAGCCCTTGCCCCAGCCTCACTCCCTCATAGCAGGGCCTTTACCTGCCCCCCCTCCACTCGCTCTTGTTAGTTTTAAACCTGCCACCTACTAATTTGTAGTGCATGCTCCCTCATTGTAGTATTCTTGGACTTGGTGAACAGCAGTTCCCTGTCCACTTGGGTCCACACCCTTCATGATTTACCTCTGTCATATCCCCACGTCAGACTTCTTTCTGAAGAGTCCTCGCCTTTTTAGTCTCTCCAGATGCAGCAACTGCTCCG
>NW_017729004.1:56555602-56562968 GCF_001723915.1 Gavialis gangeticus | reverse complement strand
TGTGCTGTGCTGTGGCTACACGCATACATGGGCATTTATACTCCAAATTATTGGCTGCATCAGGCCAATTTCTGGTGCAGTTTATATCGGTGCTGATCTGATATTGAACCAATGTACTGGTGCATCTCAAAATGAAAACAAATTTATATGAAAATGTCTAGACTGTTCTTCTGTCACTGCATTTTCCAACGAATGATTGTGTTTCTATTCCCCCCTATACAAATTTCAAATTAAATTTCTGTTGGATATTTGGCATCATCATCTTTATCTTCTATCTTCATTTCCATATCTCCAAACAGTGTTGCATGTAAGTATCTTTAACATGCAAATAGACCAAATCAAATTCAGTAGGGCTGCATATAGGTATAGAGCTACTTGCTTACCTTTGCAAATACTTTAGCATGGCTTAAATTATTAGAATATTAGAATCATAGTTTTGGAATGGGCTTTAAGAGTCATCCAGGTCAAATCCTTTTCAAATGCAAAATACACTATTCATAAACCATCCCAGACAGATGTCTAACCTGCCTATCAAAAGGAGATTCCACAACTCCCATAGGCAGTTTGTTTCACATTCCTAAAGGTTTTACAGTTTAGGGCTTTTTCCCCCCTGAGATTTAAGCTAAACTTGCTTTGCTGCTGTTTCTGTAGTGCTGTTGGAGAGAGCAAAGTAGTTGTTTTATTGTCTACAACATGGATGGATGGAAAGTGAAGCAATTTCAGTATAGAACACTGACAAAGCACATATTTTAATCCTTTGAGATGAGAAGTACTATATGAGTTGGTACTATATCTTTTCCTCACCCCAAAAAGTGGTGAGCAAACTGCCTCTATGTAACTGCCAGTGCTTGCCATTTTTATTGTGTGTTGGTAATACAACAGCTAGCTTCAATACAACAAAATTAGAATATCAGTTGCCTGTTTTTATCAGAACACATTAAAATGTTTAACTAAAGTGAAATTGATTGCATTGAATTGCAAATTTCAGGTGGGAAAAGCAGCTGAAAACAAAATTAAGATAACTTCTCTTCAGTTAACAGGTTATTTGAGCTGTAGTGTGGAATAATATTCCATTATGAGCTTGAAATAAGGGTGCTGAAAATAAGAACCTAGATACGAGGTGGACAAAATATAGTCTGCAGGCTAAATCTGGCCTGGCAGGCAACTTTATCTGGCCTGCAGGTGCCCACCAACTGTACCCTGCCCACCCTCATGGGTGAAAGGGCCCGGCCCAGTCAGTGTGCAGTTTTCAGGTGGAGCTTCATCTGCTGGGAGACCTGCTTGGTTTCCCTGGTGTCCCACTTGCTCTGGGCATCAGGTAGGGAAGCAGTGGGGGGAGGGAACCTGCAGGTGGAGCATGGTGCTGGGGCAGAGCCTGTGCCCAGGGGGGTGGTAGGAATGTGGAGCTCAGGTGGGCAGGGTGTGGGTGTTGGGAGAGTGGGGGGCTGTGGGAGCTTCCCATACACTTGGCCCCCATGGTGCACAGCCCTCGCAGACAGCAGGCACTTGGGGCGCTCACAGCCCGTAAGGGTGCTGCTGCCCAGCAGTGCTGCATGTGGTGGCAAACAGCACAGCTGAGCCAGCCCACCTCTATCACATGAGGCTCTGTGTGCCCCAGGAGTTCGTCTCCTGTTGATTCTGGGCTTATGTATGGAAAGCAGTAGTAGCTCAACTACAGCTAGGTGAATAGCCCCAGGTTCTGATTTTAGAGAGGGTACCTGGGGAGCCTGCACAGTGGGGGGCTGCTGTAGTCCCTGCACTGTAGTCGGTGTGCAGGGAGTCTGAGTTGTGGCAGGTAAGACTTGTCCTCCATCTTGTTCTCTCCCTTCCCCCACTCCCCCTTGTGCTCAGCACAATTCTACCTGCTGCTGCCACTGCTCCATGCCACCCTGGCCTCTCACTCTGCCCATGGTACTGGAGAAGCTAGCTACATCTCTGTTGAAAAGGAATACAAAATTCATGGCAACAGGATGGTAAAGAAGAAGGATGTGACACTGCTGTCTTGTGGTTATGGCACTTATATAGGAGGGGGCAACCTTATGCATTTTGTGTTAAAGGGGCATTGGATGAAAGAGAGAGAAAATCTTGTCATCAGGGACCAGAACTCGGGTCTTCCTACTCTTTGGTAAGTGTCCTACCCATTAGGCTAGAGAGTCTTGTTTTTCCCTTGCTGCTTTTGGCCCCATGGATCTTGCATTCCTTTCTTAAATAGGAGAGGTAGTTAGCTTCCCCCCACCCCCAAGTTCTCTAAGTATAGCTTGTACCTGGGTAGTTAGAGTACTTACCTGGGAGATAAGGTCTCCCAGATCTCTCACTTCCTGAGTGGATAAGCTGCTGTATAAAGGACCACTACTAGAGGTTGTATTTTAGAAGGAAAACAGCAATGCCTGTTCAGTTCTGTGGAATTACGTGCATAGGCAGCAACTCTCTGGCTCTGGGACGTAAGTGAACAGAGCTGTCTCTGTTGCAGCCATGAATCGGGTACCTACACTCCAGAGATATGGTGGAGTTCAGTAAGCCCCTATGGCTTAGCAGATTTGGTTGTAGATCCTTTTGTGTATTTGCAGGGGAGGAGGATTTATTTTCAGAATTAGTTAAAAATATACAGATTGTTTATTCCATTATAGAGTTCATATTAAAGAACTTCGCAGACAGGTGGTCACTGAATACTTTTGGACACTCAAGACAGATCGGTGGATCGGTAGGTCCATCACGGTTAAGGATGATCACTCCTACAGGTTAAGTAAAGGGATGTACATGAATCCATTGGTGGCTAAGAAGGCCAGTCCTAGAGCTGCTGATTCTCTGGCAAATGCCACAGGCGGTGATTAAAGGGAGGGTCAGAACACAGATTTTTCAGTCTTACTTCTTTTCCTTCTGTTTCTGTCATTTTTCTGCCTTCAGGGCAAGCCAAATTTCCTCAAAGTAAGATGTACTTTCTCTCAGAAGGCATTGTCCCAGGCTAGTGTTTCCCAATTTGTGATGTCCGTGCCAAACTTAATGTTCACCTTGAAGGTGTTCTTGCAGCCTTTCCTCTGGCCTTTTCATGTGCTCTGTCCTTTGCTGAGTTGGGAGTATAGCAGCTGTTTTGATAAACATACATCAGGCATGCCCTGCCACTGCAGCTGATATTGAATAATGAATGCTTCCATACTGGTAGTATTAGGGCCAATGAGCACAGTGACATTTGTGCGGTGATCCTCCCATTTATGCCAAAGATCTTTTGGAGGTAGCACTGGTGATGACATTACATGCTATTCAGTTGGTCTCTGTAGGTCACCCAAGCTTCACAGCCATAGAGAAGAGTTGGGATTACCAAAGCTTTATATAGTAGCAACTTTGTTCAAATCCTCATGTTATGATCATTGAACACATGGTGATTTTAGTCTTCAAAAAACAGAGCTGGCACATCAGATCCTATATGGGATCTCCCCATTGATATTGCCCTCTGAGAGAGAGGTGCTGAGGTATGCAAAGTGTTTATTGTTCTCTAGCTCCTTTCTGTCGGTGAGGATCTTGGCTGGAGGAGTTGATTGGCCTGGAGCAGGCTGGTGAAGCACTTTTTCCCCCCCTCTGATATTAGGGGTCAGTCCCAGGCACTGGTATGCTTGAGAGAAGCAGTTAAATCACACTGAAGTTCTACACTCAAGGCTGAAGTAACTTGGTTTTGGCATGGAGGTGGGAGAGATTGAAAAGGTTCCCATCCATTGTGTACTCGGTATTAATGCCACACGGCAGATGGTTAAGGATGAGCTTCTTGACCACAAGAAAGGTGGAAAACAAAATTGGTGTGATCACTCGGTGCTGCTTGATTCCAGTTCAAATGACAAAGGGCTCTATAGCAGAGCCATTACATAGGATGGAGCCAGTCATCTGGTCTCTGGGCAGCCAAACGTTGATAAGATCCTCTATAGAGCCTCACAGTTAACAGAGCAAAGGTTTTGATCAAATTGATAATGGCCACATGCAGTTCCTGGTGGTGTTCTCTGCATTTTTGCTGGATCTGACATAGCTACAAAAATCATTTCCACAGTGCCTCTCAATGGTCTGAGGCTTCACTGAGACTTGGGAAGGATTTCCTCAGCAAGAGGGAGCACTTGGTTCAGCAGAACTCAAGCAAGGATCTTCTCAGCTAAGGAGAGGAGGGAAATACCTTGATAATTTCCAGTCAGACTTATCTCCGTTTTTAAAAATGGTGACAATATTGGTATTCATTAGGTTAGCAGGAATTTCCTCAGTGTTCCAGACTTTGAGAAACAGTGTGTGGAGCTTCTTGGTCATAGTTTCCCTACCTATATTAAAGCCCTCAGCTGGTACACTATCAGGGCTAGATGCTTTGTTATTGTTGTCTTATCTGGTGGACTTCCTCAGAGGTTAGACTGCCAAGTGCTTCCCTTACTGGATGCTGCGGGATGGATTCAAATGTTTCATCAGTCCCCGTTTAATTCTCAGTTTGGAGCCTTTGATAGTGCTCCTTCCAGTGGTTTTTGATAGACTCATCTTTGAAGAGTGTATTGCCATCTTCAGATCTGAGCAGAGTGAGTCTGCAAGAGCTTGATTTGTACACAGCCTCATGGTGAATTTTAATAGCTCTCCTTCCTGAGAACTTTTCTAGATTCGTTTAGTGTTGATCTAATAGCAACTACAGAAAAGTAAACCTAAAACATACTGCATAAGCTAGGAAAAGATAATTAATTCTATATATATGGCATTTAAATTTTTAGGCAAAATCTTTTAGCTCTTTTTAGGAACTATTGAAGATTATATTAATAGCCAGCATTGTTCTAGCTAAATTCCATACATCATATATGGGATCCTCACATAAAAAGGACAGCTTGAAGCATTCACCAATTATATAAACATTCTACTTTGACACACAGAAGCTTAATGTCAGATTTGGGAGTACTTCCCTGCTGACAGCTGTGTGAGAGAGAGTCTGCTCATAAGTGTTAAATATGAAATTACAAGGAATGTGAAGCTTGATTAGATAGTAGTAATTCCTGGAAAGTAAGTTTGGCTTAGAAAGCTTTTAAAGTCTGCATCAATGGTTCCCAAACTCTGGTCCACATGGAGCACTTGGTGGTGTTCTCATGGTGCTCACTCTCCTTGCTTCCAGCTGTTTAAATTTAATGAAAACAGCTAAAACTACATATTTTCCTAATATTGTTTTTTTCCATGTAAGCAATTGCTGCAATGTACTATTATTACGGAGATCTGAGAGAGACTGGTCTTCCATTTTATGCCAACTTACCTAATTTTATCCCAACTATGTAGTTGGTCCAATAAAAGATGTCACCCTAAAAAATCCTCACCTCTTGCATTTCTGGACCACCGCAGCTATATCATCATTCTTATACTACCTATGTCCATAGGAAAGAAGGGTACTGGCATGTGAGACTGTTAAAAGGAGATACATTTTGGTCTGGGATTTTACCAACCAGTGTGAAATTTTGTGAAATCATGAATAATACGGAAGTTGATTTGTCAAACTGGTTGGTTTGTCCCCATTTTTCATAGTGAGGACCATATTTTTAATATAATGACCTGGATTAGCAGGGTCTCACAACTACAGAGGTCGATCAGAGTTACAAAATCAATCTTTCTAATACAGTACTGGCTTCAATTTTTGGTGAGAGGCAAGACCTGAAGAAGAATGCACTGCATTTGAAAGCATGTCTAAGTCCATCCCACTCATGCAGCTGGTCCAATATTACCCCCCCTCCACCCCCAGTCTGTCTCTGTCTCTCATTTCCTGGACTATCATGACTATAACTTCACTCCAACACTATTCAATTCTTAATGCTATCTTAAATGTTGAGTTCTTTCTAAATATGACAGACTAATCTCATTCAGATTAATCGTCTCCTCCTGCCATTGTTTTTCATTTCTCCTGTTTTCTTTCATCATCTCTATTCTATGGCAAGTAAATATTAGCCAGCCAGACATAGGCAAAATATTTTTAGCCAGTAGTCCAGATCTGGCTATTGCATTTTGTGCCTGAAACGTTGTCTGACACCCCTCCCAACTACACAGTTGGTTCAATAAAAAGATATCGCCAAGAATATTACTACTACACAAATAGGTCAATTGTACTCTAGCAGATCGTAAATTTATTTAAAAATGAAGTTTTGCTGAGAACAGAGACTGCTTCCGCATTTGAGTCACGTTTGGCGAGTAGTTTTATCCAGAAAACAAGGAAATAATTAAATATTGGAAAAGTTGTTTTATTTTCACATACATTAAATCCTTTTATTTTGTGTATCATTTTGAAATGGCATTTTGCTTTTAAAATTACCTCATTTTTGGAAAAAGGGGAAGACGGGTTACATGACCTCAGAATTAAATATTTCATTTTAGGTCAAACAGTTTTTTTTTTTCCCTCTCTCTTCTTTTTTGCATAACAAACATCTAACTTGAGTTGCCCCAAAACATTTTGGTTCAACCAGCAAACTGAATGATCAACTATCTGCACAGAGCTATATCCAGCAGTATTACTAGCACACTAGATTGATAGCAAACCAAAAAGCATTCCAGTTGTAATGCAAATTCCACATCCTACTAAAGGAAACTTCTTATTTTTCCCCTGGAATTTTCTTCACTGAGCAGACCAGACGTGACTATCAGGTTCTTGGCAGGAGTGTTAAGGAGCTTGGGGCACAAATGGTGTTCTCATCAATCCTCCCCAGGGAAGGTAGATGTTATGGGGAGGAGGACTGCTATCAAGAGATGGGCCCAATCTGGCTCAAGAAAGTTGTCAAGACTCAAGAAAGATGTTGAGAAGCTTGAGAGAGTCCAGAGGAGAGCCACATGCATGATCAGAGGGCAAGAGAAGAGGCCTTATGAAGAGAGCCGTGGGACTCTTCAGTCTAGAAAAGTGCAGGCTCAGGGGGGACCTGGTGGCTGCCTATAAGTACTCAAGGGGGTTCATCAGGATCTGGGAGAACGTCTTTTCACCAGAGCGCCCCAAAGAAAAGCAAGAACCAATGGTCATAAACTCCTACAAGACCGTTTTAGGCTGGACATTAAGAAAAAATTTCTTTACTGTCCAAACCTCCAGGACCTGGAATAGACTCCCTCCAGATGTGGTGCAGGCATCTACTCTGCACACATTCAAGAAATGCTTGGGTGCTTATCTGGACTTGATGATCTTCGAGGTCCCTTCCAGCCCTAACATCTATGAAATCGATGACCAGAATAATTGGAAAGGGCATCTCTGGATGTCATCTAGCCAACCTAGCAAAAATGGCTTTGAGTTAGGTTCCACCAGAGATGTTGACCAAAACCCTCCAGCAACAGTACAAACAGTCCAGAAGGGAAAAAACTGGAAGAAGCAACTTGACTGGGGGGGGGGGGGGGGGGGGGGGGG
>NW_017729004.1:56546373-56555482 GCF_001723915.1 Gavialis gangeticus | reverse complement strand
AAGCTACAAGTAGTAGAACACAGGGAATTGGGTGGGTCACAATGCAAAATATTTGTATGTATGTATACAAATGTGAGAAGTATGGGGAATAAATAAGATGCAAGCTGCAACCTGTGAAAAGAACTACTACCTGATTAATATCACAGAGACCTGGTGGGACAGCTCTTGTATGATGGGAATGTCAACACTGAGGGTAACACTTTGTTCAGAAGGACAGGGTTGGGAGAAAAGGTGGTAGTCTTGCTTTGTATGTCAAAAATGCACACACTTGTTCCCTGGTTCAGGAGGAAAAAAATAGCACAGTACAGCAAAATGCATTTGGGTGAAGGTGAAAGGTGAAAGACCTATCACCAATATAATGGTGAAGATTTTATTATAGGCCACCAAATCAGAAAGAGGGACTCTTCAAGGAGGTGACAAGTCTATCCAAAAGTTATGGGATGTTACTAGTGGGAGACAACAAATTTCTGGTGGACTTCTGGAAGAACAATACAACCAAACATAAAATGCCAGGCTTGTTCTTAACTGGTGTGGAGGACAACTTTCTGTTCCAGAAGGTTCAGGATACAACTAGGGAATCATTCATCTCGGATCTTGTTCTGGATCTTCCCAATAGGAAAGAACTGGTGGACGATGTGAAGATAATGGGAAACTTAAGAGGAAAAATGGTCATGATATGTTAACATTCCTGATCTTGAGATGGGGAAAGCATAAAGTCTGTAAAATTAGGAATCTAGATTACAAAAAGGTAGATTCTCCTGACTCCAGGAGTTAACAGGCATTGTGTCATAGGAAGACCGGCAGAAGGATAAAGGCACCAAGGAGAGTTGAGAGCTTCTAAAGGGTACGGTACTTGGAAACCGAACAAGAAAGTGTTTCAACACAATGGAAGTGCAAGAAGAATGGCAACAGATCAATGTGACTGCACAAGGAGCTTTTAGGATGCCTCGCATGCAAAAAGAAAGCATACAGGCAGTGGAAATATAGACACATCAAAGTAGTACCAGGAAATAGTAAGAACCTTTAGGGACAAAATCAGGAAGACAAAGATAAAGAATGAGGTGCACTTGGTGACAGAGGGTGAAGACAACAAGAAGAGGTTCTATAAGTATGTTGGCCAGGAAAAAAAAAAAGACAAAAGAAGCTGCACATCAACCATTGACTAGCCAAGGGGAGCTCTTAATAGAAGAGACAAAGGAGGCAGAGCTACTCAACAGCTGCGTTGCCTCAGGATTGTTTGTATAAGGAAGGGAACAAGCTGAGGGATGAGATAAGAAGAGACAGAGAGCTTTTGATGGGTCTGAATTCAAGTCGGCAAGGCCTGATGAACTTCATCCCTGGGTGCTGAAGGAACTGGCAGATGAAATCCTGGAGCCCTTAGCAATGATATTCATGAAGTTTGAAATGGGCAAGGTACCAGAGGACAGGAAAACAGTGCTTCTCCATTTAAAATAAATAAAGTCTCTGGGAACTACAGACTGATTAGGCTCACCTCGGGTGCTAGGAAGTTACTGGAACATATTCTAAGGAAGTTCATTTGCAGGCACCTGGAGGAAGAAGGGCTGATCACAAGCACCCAGCATGGATTTATGAAGAAAAAGTTATCAGACAAACTTGATCTCATCCTTTGACAAAGTAACAACTTGGTTGGATGAGGGGAATGCTGTAGACATAGTGTATTTGTGACTTGTTTTTATAATTTTCAATGTTTATTTTGCTTCTAAGACACTAGTTGTATAACATTAGATAGTATACAGTAGATAGGGTTTCTTTGATTACAGGTTTCAATTTAATTGTATAACCTGTTCCATACAACTTCACAACTGTTGCCATCAACAGTAGTTGGGAACTACAGATTAAGGTACTGCAATTAGTTGATCACCATACATTTAAGGATATAAAACTGAGTAACAGCTACATAGTTGCATGGAAGAGGTGACTGTTGATATTTATTTTTAGCCACAAAATTAAAGGAAAGCTAACGGCTTCTTTTCTTTGCCAGTGGATAGTAATTGAGATAGAACTGGTGGATAAGTTGTAGCTGGAGAAATGATATCAAAGAGCCAATTTCTGAAAGAATAGGAGAGCAAAGTGAAAAATAGAAGTCAGAGCTTAACCAGTACAGCTTTTACAACACTTGCATTAGTTTTAATTTATTATTTTTGCTCTGGTAAGGTCCACATTATGCTATATAGCCAAACTTACAGAGGAAAATATAGTGGCTTTCTCTCAAAGAGGATAGTTCAGTTACATACCTTCACACAATGATTTTCTTCTCACCTCAGATGGCAAAATTTTATAAAACTGGGTATTATTATGATATGCTTAGCATGTCCATTACTGTATACATGTAATCTATGTTTAAAGAATGTGATTAATATTGGTAAGTCAAACCTTTAAGGGTTAGCGTATTCCAAAATGGAGGATCAGTCAAAAAGAAACTCTATTTGATATTTGTAGGCTAGGAAAGAAGGAAGCAAGTTATTATTTTACTTACAAATTTCTTTCTTCTAAAAATATTCTCCAAATCATTTTTATATAGTATGAGTTAAAGATTTTTTTTGGTGATCTTTTCCCAGAAAAATTGTTTTGACAGTTTAAAGTCAAATGTAAAGTGATATTGGAATAAAAAGTATATTGATATTGGTAGCTCTTGCCAGTTTATATATCTGGGTGGTGTGGAGCTTCTTCAACTTGATTCCCATGGCAGGGGAGTGCAGAACTGCTCCAGATGTAGCAAAGGAGTGCCCAACCATCCCCTGAAGTTTTGCCCAGGGAGCTAAAATTGAAAGTTACACCTTGGATATAAATTATTATGGAAAGGGTATAAAAGCATTATGTAAGAATGTCTGAAGTTCAGATACTGTAAGTACTGGTAGTTCAACCACTTAAACAATTATTGCTTCCTAAATTTGTTCTGGAAGAAATGTTTTCTCTATACCACTCAACCTTCTTGTTCTTTGTAGGAAGAGGTAAAGACTAAGAATGCCTCTCTAGCTTCATGCTTATGTCCTGAGAACTAGTTAGAAGAAAAAAAAATAGGTGTAATAGTATGTCACAGGGTAACATCACCTAGTTGATTTCACTGGTTGGCTGACCGTTTAGAGCTTAAAGATTTGCTTAGAACATCTGCAGGAGTGTTCTGCTTACACATGTAAATCTCTAAATGTGTACAAAAATGAATATATTCCATAGTGTGTATGTGCACACCCCTGGTATATAATATTGACCCTTTCATTTCTTGTATCAGTTCCCTCATTTGTGAAACTACATTATTTCCCTGCCAACCTTGGTTTAAGTTGTAATTATATTAAAGTCAGACCATTGGCAGTTCTGAGACTAAAATTTGATCCCTTTATTCTTTATTTTGCTTGTTAACATGTCGTGTTAACAATTTACATATAAATGGAATTTGTTTGCAGATGTGTTTTGCACTAATTGTGAACAAGAGTATTTTTGTATTTCTCTGACTGTAATCAACTAAGTATATTCTCATCAGCATCCTTGCAATACCATTGTTTTTTTTTTTTGTTTTTTTTTTTGAGGTGGCACCAGTAGAAATTTGAGATCAGAATGTTGCACATAGAACAGCAACATCATGCCAAGCCTACTAACTTTGCAAACATCCATTTTTCCTTTTCTGGGGGGCATGCATGGTTTTATAGCCCCCACCCCCTGCCTTCCCTGTACTGGGAGCAGTCAACCTTGTGTGCTATTCAATTCGGCAGCGCATGTGTTTTTATAACTCTGGGTGCAGCAGCCTGATGCCTAGCTCCCTGTGTTTAAGGACTTACAGAATCACATGTGCTTCCCACATGGCCTTGATACAGCTTCTGGTGCACAGAGAGCCTGATATCAGGCTGCCACAGTACGGTGTCAAGACTCCCTGTGTATTTGAACCATCAGTTGGGTGGTACATGGAAAGCCTGGCACCACTCTGCCACAGCTCCACATATGCCTAGCTGATTGTTGGCTGGGGCCAGGGAACAGTTTAGTTCCTGGCCCCAACTGACAATCAGCTGAATGGTTTCATCTTGCTGGTGCCAGGGAAGAAAATCACCAGCAAGTAAAGCGTGATTGGGATCCCCAGTCTCAAAAATCACTTGTTGTGGCATGGCAAAACATATGATTGTTGGGATCTAGGATTAGATTCCATCACTTCTTAAAGTAAAATTCTGTTAAGGGCCTTAGGGCTGCTTTGCTCACTCTCACAGAGATGGGAGCCTGAAAGCCCTGACAGCCCTTGTTCTAACTGAGGCTTAGTTCCAGGGCAAGGAGCCTTAAAGTTGGATAAACTGCATCTCTATAGTTAGGGCTTCAGGACAACCCAGCTCCCATCTGCACAAACAGGATCTGGAGACTAGAAGTTGCTCACAGTGATTCCATATGGTTCTATGTCCATTCGAGAGGCAGGGCTGACCAAAGGACTCTGACCAGAGGAGCCCCAGTTTTTGCTCAGTAGTGCTGAGGCATTTGTCTATTGGCTCTTAGCACCCATGACACTGACAATAACATCACGTTTATTGAGCAGCTACCTGAGTGCAGCAAAATTTGTTCTCGAGAAAATGCCTTACACTGGTGTTTTCAAAATGCAGTTTGTTCTTATTTACAGTTTTTAGGAATGTTTAAAAAAATCCATGAACCAGAAATCCTGCTTTGCAGCCAGTGCTACTCAGTAAGAATATTAGTCTTCTGCAGGTGCATTCTTTATCAATTCTTAAACAAAGCCCCGTCCCCCACCTCCCAATTTGGACCTGGTGCAAGATAACTTAGTAACAAATATAGTGAAATGTATTATAATTTAAATCAGTTTGGCAAATTTATTCAGCACCTGTTTAGTACAGTTTAAAGATGCAAAGTATTGGATCTCTCAGCATAGGTATTTAAATGATTGTAATCACATTTGGCACTCCTATACTGCAGTGTTCTGCTAGAATTGGGGAGGAAATATCTATGCAACTTTCCAGAGCAGGGTTATCCCAAGACTTAGTGCTAAGCATATGTTTTTCACACACAGGACAATTTATCCTGCTGGCTAAGTACAGATGGTCAAAAAGCCTGAGGCTGAATCATTTCAGTCTTTGGAGGTTAGTCTAAGATGCAGAGATTCAGTTGAAACAGAAGTGAACAGATATTTACCTTTTGATTCTGGAAATGCAGCCACATGCCTACAGTGGCTCAGGCCGGAAGCTGGGAGGCACTAGAGCATGGCTCTCTGGCTGTGTTCATTTCCTCTTCCTGCTGCCCCAAAGGTCTCTTGGATTTGCAGTCCAGAATTACAGCAGCAGGACTCTGCAGGGTTGCTCATCACTTCCTCTTCCTGCTTCCAGGTGCTTCTGGGATTTGTAGTCCATAGTCACAACCATCAATAAGTTTGAGCAGGGGAAGGGGTGTTTACCTCCCTCCCTGGCCCTGGACCCTACCTGGGGTTTGCTGGGAGGGTAGTGGGAGGAGGGGGTTGTATCCCCAGCTGGGCTTGCCCCCCCACCCCCTTGTCAGCCAGCCCTCAATCCTCCAGATAGGAAGCAGAGGGATGGGGCCAGCCTTGCTCTCTGGAGCAGATAGCCCAGCCCAGGGCTGGAAAGCATGCTGGGATGCTGGGGGACTGTGATTTAAGTTGAACCAGCAAGGGGTCTGGGACAGAAGTTTCATAAACCGGTTTGACCCAAATTAGTTCATTCTGATACTACATTCAACCAGGTTGATCTTAAACCAGTTTCAGCCATTTTGAAACTGGTTTATGTGCACTGAGTTTCTGTTCTGTTACAGGTTTAAACCAGTTTCTGATCACTTAAATTGGTTTAGGTGCAACTTCTAGCCCTAGTGATTTTTCCCACTGAACTAGTAAATGTCTTGTTCTTTCCTTTCCATAAATTATATTAAAACTCAATCTGGGGACTTATGCAGAGACACAGATCAGAATTCATATATGTACTTTGCAAAAAATATTAATATTTGGATTAGAGGCTCTGCAATTTCGTTCCTTAGTGTTTTGCATGCTAACAAGGAATTAAAGTTATAAATTTCAAATAGCAATATTGAGACTGACTGACTGAATTCACTATGAATTCCATATCTATACCCAAATGAGAAAATTCTGAGTGCTGGAGGCCTTATTTAATCTTGTGACAGAGGAGACGAGAGCATTCTCAATGTGGGTTTCATAGATTCATAGATGTAGGGTCGGAAGGGTCCTAAGTAGATCTTCAAGTCCAACCCCTGCCCCAGGCAGGAGAGAATACTGGGCTTATATGACCCCAGCTAGGTAATTGTCTCCTCTTAAAGACCCCCAAGGTAGGAGCTAGCACCACTTCCCTTGGAAGTTGATTCCAGATACTAGCTGCCCTGACTGAAATAATGTCTTCTAATGTCTAGCCTGAACTTACTCTCAAACAACTTATGGCTGTTATTCCTTGTTACTCTGGGAGGTGCTTGGGTGAACAGGGTCTCTCCCATTCCCCGCTGGTTGCCTGTGGTAAGTTTTATAGATGGGCACCAGATCCCCTCTCAGGCTTCTCTTGTGAAGGCTGAACAGGTTCAGGTCCTGAAGTCTCTCCTCATAGGGTCTGCCCTGCTGTCCCCAGATCATGTGAGTGGCCCTTTGGACTGTTTTGATGTTGACCACATCCCTCCTGAAGTGTGGTGCCCAGAACTGGATGCAGTACTCCAACTGTAGCCTGACCAGTGTTGCACAGAGGGGTTCATACCAGGAATAAACTCCCTTATACCCTTCTGAGCCCATGTAAAGTAGAGCTTTAATTATCCAGAATAGTTCTCGCCATCATTCAGGATAATTGATTTTTCTAGATAATCAAACAGCACAGTATGAAGTGGTGAAAACTGTAATTACTGTACTGTACAGCAAATATTAAGAACCCAGAATAAATACATTAGTCTGGTATAACCAGATGACCACCTTGCTGGGGTCGTTTGACCCCAGTGCTCTTCCTGCCATGGCAGGGGGTCGGACTAGATGATCTGCTCAGGTCCCTTTCCACCCTAGAAACTATGAAACTACGAAACCCTTTAAAACTCAAAGCACTTGGAAATAAACATCGTACCGTTGTTTTGTTGACAAGCCTAACCCAGCTGAAGGCAGACCATTTTGTTAATATAGCACCTCCTAGTTAGTTGATTTTCTGGATAATTGACTTTCTACTGTATTGTTAACTTCAGAGCTCTTTATTAGGGTTGTGCAAAGCTTCAGTCCCTGATTTGATTTGGCGGAGATTCAGCCCAATTTGATGGCTGTATCTCCAAATGTGAATCAAATCAGGAGACCCTTTAATCTCTCCAAATCAAATTGGAACCCTCCAAATCGATTTGGAAAGATTGAATGATTTGGACATAGACACAGCTTTAAATTTTTTTTTTTTTTACATGCCTCAAGGTACCAGGAGGTTCGTGACTGCTGAGATGGTGGGGCAGATGGAGCGTCCCACAGGATGGCAGTGGGGGGGCTCAGCGCGTTTGGCAGCAGACCTGGAAGTGGACCAGAAGTATTTTAGGTCCACTTCTGGGTCTTCTGGGGGATGTGCAAGGAGGCCCCCTGTGCCCCGTCCCAACTCAGCAACTGATGCCTCCTGGGTCTCGGGGGGGCACCTAGGGTCCCCTTGCAGCTGATCACCAAGCCGAGGGGGAGTTGCTGGGGGGCCCCCCAGTGTGCTCAGTGGCAGACCCAGAAGTGGACCAGAAGGACTTCTGGTTCACTGCTGGGTTCACTACCAAGCTTGCAGGGGGCCCCCCTGTGCTCCTGTGGGACGCTCCATCTGCCCCAGCATTTCAGCATTCATGAGCCATGCCTGGTACCTTGAGGTACATAGAAAAAACATTTAAACCTGTGTTTATGGCCGAATCGCTGATTCTCTGAATCGGCATTGAATCTTCAGATTCGGATTCAGCTGAATCAAACCAGGGACAGTAATCAGACTCAACAAACTGAATCACTGTCCCTGATTTTGGGCGGAATCCAAATCAAATACGAATCATTTCACGCACCCCTACTCTTTGTCTCCACTAATAAGTATCTTCCCATCTGTGCCAACTGACAGGGGTTTTGAACTGCTACAGTCCCCAGCTGTACAGCATTGGCTCTTTAGCTCAATTTGTAGTAGCTTGTGCTTTTATTTGATTTTATTGCTTGCTTGCTTCAGAGGGCCTCTGACTAGGTTCCTAGTGCATTGGCCAAGAGGTTGCATAAGTGGGGACTCTTCTTCAGTGGGCCTCACACAGTTGGGATAAGTCTCCTCTGAGTGGAGGAAATACATTACCCACTGGTGAGCATGTTGTAAATGCCCCCAGCTCCTTTGTGTGACTCCAGAGATATGAATAGTATGAATCAGTATTCATAGTCATGGACAAGTACTTGGTTAAATGATGAAGACTAAGAATAATATTAATTTCTCTAAAGGAAATTCTGGAATTAGGCACAATGAAAAAATTGTTTTCCACAGGTTTTAAGATACAAAAATATGTTTTATCAAGTAAGCTTTTTGAAGTTTAATTCCCACTCTCATTTCAGCTCTCCTAATGCCTTTGCTTTTCTGCTCATCCTCTGACATAAATCAGTCTCTGGAGAGAACTGAGGGTCCAATACTAGTGTTCTTTCTTTAAAAACATTCCTAATGAATTCATAATCATTCATAATACTAGCTCAGTATTTTTTAAAAATGTAGGAGCTTAAATCAATGAGGGGTTTGGGAGGAAAAGAGAAGTGACATGGTAGTAAGCACTTTAGACTTGTTCCTGCAAGTTACTGATTAGAGTGAATTTCAGCTGGCTTCAGTGAGAGTTCAGGGTGCTCATGATTCTGCCCTGACTGTCCAATTCAGCACTCTGATATCAACAAACATGTTTGTTGTCCTTACATCATAACCTGCTGGCATCACAAAAGGGAGGCAGTAACTGACATATAGATTTAATAGAGCAGTTGGTTGAATAATGGAAACATTCATCTCTGGATTATATTTTCATTTTGAAGCATTCCAAGTACCCCCATTGGGGTGGGCTGGGTGTGTGTGTGTTGGGGTGGGGGGGGTTGCAATTTTTGGCAAGCTTTAAATGTTTTTTCTACATACTTTGAGGTACCAGGTGTGGCTTGTGAATGCTG
>NW_017729004.1:56502677-56541373 GCF_001723915.1 Gavialis gangeticus | reverse complement strand
TTCTGCCCTGACTGTCCAATTCAGCACTCTGATATCAACAAACATGTTTGTTGTCCTTACATCATAACCTGCTGGCATCACAAAAGGGAGGCAGTAACTGACATATAGATTTAATAGAGCAGTTGGTTGAATAATGGAAACATTCATCTCTGGATTATATTTTCATTTTGAAGCATTCCAAGTACCCCCATTGGGGTGGGCTGGGTGTGTGTGTGTTGGGGTGGGGGGGGTTGCAATTTTTGGCAAGCTTTTAAAAAATCAATTTTATTTAAATATTTTATCAGAATGGCTCCCAGATTCTTTTTTGAACCATAAACTGTTGTGTTTTTTTATGAGGTACAAGTCTACGTAGAAAATGGTATTGAAATAATTGATTTTTTTTAATTAAAAAAAAAAATTAAGAAAGAAATGCTATATCTTTTACTGTAAACATGAAACTGCAAAAATATAGACCATGTTTATAATAGAATTTGGAGAAAAGAATTCTAAGCAGCTGACCTTTTAATATTGGGAAGCATTCAGTCAAAAGCAGTGCTAAAAGAATTTTGACCCCCCCTCTCCCCCTCCCCACCCTCTTTGTTAGCTTACTGCTAATTCCCATTAGAGCCCTTCTAAAAACCATTAGCATTCAGTTGACAGGACAGTATGATCAGCTGCAACACCATTCCTTTTTCTGGAACTATGTCGGTTTGCACCAGCTGTGGATCTGGTCTACAGGCTCTGAAATGATGAAGAGCTTACGTGTTAACTTGCCACTTGCTGCGATCAGGGTTACCAATCCGAAACTTTTTTTTTTAACTGAAAATCTGCAGACTTTTTACTGACAACCAAACATTGTATGTAGGTTTTCCATAATCTACCTGTAAACCTTGTGCCAGGCCCTAGGCAAGGGCTGGTTTGTAATTTAAGGGTGTAACACCATAATCAAAATTTTTTGGTTGTCAGTAAAAAGTTTATAGATTATCATTTAAAAAAAAATGTTATTGGGCTAGAAATCCTACTGGACTGCAGCAGTGGTTTTACACCTGGTGCCCCTGACTTCACTATGCTGCCTTTGCACCCAGCCTTACCCCTGCCAGCCCTGCTTCCCCCATCCTGGCACAAACCCCTAGAGAAGCCTATTGCAACCCAGCAGTAATATAGGCAACTGATGGGACTCAGCAGTAGCAGCACATGGCTGGGGTGGGTGATTACAAAGCACTGAGTGAAGGCTTTCTGCAGCTGCTGTACTCTTGTTTGGATACCAGGGAGTAATTTGTAGTTCGATGAAACTACAGCTACTTTGGCTAGAGACAGACTTTCAAAAAGCCTGAGTCTGAATTAATTCAACCTTTGCAAGTTAGTTTAACCTGCCTAGGTTGAACCAGTTTGCGACTGCACGGACGTTCCCTCTGGACTGAAGAAATGCAGGCACATGCCTGCAGTGGCTCAGGCTAGTAGCTGGGGGCTACTAGATTAGCCCTCCCGTCCCTTCCACAGTACTAAGCTGAGGGGGGAGGTATGGACAGGCCCCAGTAGGATGTTCTGATTAGGGAGATCCACTGCACTGTCCCAGGATTTTCCCTGCTTGCTGCTCAAGGAGCGGGAGTTTTGTCAGACCCCAGCCCCAGGCTAGCACTCTGAGGCAAAGTGGGGAGGGGTGTGTTCAGTGCATGTGTCTATTGAGGATCCTGAGTTTTTCAATCACTCTCTTCCTGCTTCTTCATACTGTCCGCAAACCTGACAGGTGAGGAAGCCAGCATAGAGCTGATAAGTGTTTATCAGCCATCAACAAAATAAAAGCCTCTTTCGTTAGTTCAAGCTCCTTTTAAACAGCTTTTTCCAAGGGAGATAGGGAGGGACATTACCAGCTGACCTGTTGATTAGCTCCAAAAAGACCTAAGCAGTGTTCTGTCTGACTTTGTCCCAGTGAAATTGGAGACACACGGACACCTCTTGGCATTAGCTAGCATACTACATGCCTAGGATCTGTGGGGCTGAAGTCTGTGCTGTGGGAGGATGGGAGGGGGGTGATCCCTGCTTGAGTAGTGAAGGGGGTGGGGGGCAGGAGGAAGCCAGGCAGATGCTGCTGTACCTGCAGTCTCCACTGGAGCTTCAGTCAGGAAGCAGAGAGGTGGGGCCAGTTCTGCTCTCTGGAGCAGACAACCATACACCCATGGCTGCAAAGCATCTGGGATGTTGGGGTACTCTGGTTTAACTTGAACCAGGAAGGGGCTGGGACAGACATTGCTTAAACCAGTTTGACCCAAATCAGTTAAATCTGATATTACGTTCAATCAGGTTTATACCAGTTTCAGCCATTCAGTGCACTTAACTTATGTTCTGTTACAGGCTTAAACCAGTTTATGTGTAATGTCTGTCCCTAGCCTTTGTGTTTTTACTGACAGCTTTACATGTTGTTTTCTATATTACATGGGAAGCAATTTTAGCCTGTTTTTTTCTTTTTTTAACCTGCTGTCTATTAATTTATAGATAGCTGGCAACCCTGACTACCACCCTCAACTCTTAAATGTATTTTACTGTCTTTCATTTTACTTTCTCTGTGAGCAGGTCTAAAAAATCCTGGATTACTGCAGGTGTAAAATGCTCAGAAATTGTACTATACTGAATAGGGATTATGAGGCACCTGTCCCATATTTTATTGGATATAAATCTCTGAGAGGTACAATGATTATAACCAGGGCTAGTTTTTCAGTTGCGAAGCCATATGCTTCCATACTTATTGAAGAAAACTCTCTCAATGGCTTCAATGGAAATTTACTCTACAGTAAAATGTGCAGTGTCAGATGCTTAGAAAGTGCCACTACATAAATCAATTATAATTAATTCATCAAAGAAAAAATGTATGCTAATTCTTATGCAGGATATAACACCCCATCTCATTAAAAATAATTAGCCTTCTAATCATGAAGGAAATAAAAATATTGTTAGAATTAATCATGTGTGACTCTGCAGTCGCATTGTACTTAATTTTTAGCTTGGGCTGTTAGTTTTTCACTGCATGTGTTGTACAACTACTGTAAGTTTTATGTCAGTTCCTCTTGTGGGTGTGACTTGTGAGGTAAGCCAAACAATTTTCAATAAGAGATGACTAAATTATCTGAATAGAATTATTACTTCTTAAAGATTTTAAATTCTACCCTTCTGTGAATGTGAAAGAAATAAGCCATTAGGGCTGTGCAAAGCTTCAGTAACCAATTCAATTAGGAGGAGATTTGGCCTGATATGGTGGCCAAATCTCTGAATCTGAATTGAATCGGGAGACCCATTAATCTCTCCAAACTTAATTGGAAGCCTCCAAAATCAATTCGGGGAGATTTGGCTGTAGACTATACAGGCAGGCACCAGGCAGTGCCAGCAAGAACAACTGGGGGAGCAGTTGGATGAGCCCCGGCTTGAACCAGCAGCCCCAGGAGAAGCTGCAGCTCATCTGGCTGCTCTCCCACCTCCCCCCCTGCTGGGGTGAGGCAGGAAGTGCCGGCCGCCCTGTGAGAAGCTGCCAGGCCTGGGGGGAATGATGAGGAGCTGCAGGAGACTGAACTGGGAGCTGGGGGGAATGATTGAGGGTTGGGGGAGGAAACAGGGCTTCCCCCCAGTTCCTGGTTTGATATCCCAGCTTCCTGATCATTCCCCCCAGCCCTGAAGCTTCTCCTAGGGCTGCCAGCACTTCCTGCCTCACCCTGGGGTGGGGAGAGGGGAGCCGCAGCTTTTCCCAGGGCTGCTGGCTCAAGTCAGGGTTGATCCGGCTGCTACCCCAGCTGCTCCTGCCGGCACTGCCTATATAGTCTCTCCAAATAAGATTCGGCACTGAATATCTTCAGACTTGGATTCGGCTGAATCGAATCACTGTTCCCCCAAATCACTGAATCTGAAGCGGATACCACTTTGCACAGGCCTATAAGCCATAGCAATGCATCTCATACCAAAGTCATCAGACAGGTACTAGTGGGTGATCTGAGCTTCCATTTTTAAAGGTGTCACTGTATAGTGCAGACTACAGTGTTTCTATTAAATGATGTAGGGTAAACACATGTCCCATATGATTCAGATTTCCTTGGTATTGTAATTCTTTAGCACCATCTAAACATTCTCTTTAGTGCTAAATTAAGAACTTGTTATACAGCTTGCTCATCACACATTTACTTTCTCTTTCTGGTATCCCCATGTGAAGAGGACTATATTTAGTTCTAACTTTTGATAATCAAGTACATGGAAATATGTTTTATGTTACTCATCAGTGTAACCACTTTCTTTTTCACCATAAGATTAATACTTGGTATAGAGTTCAAACAATTTCATAAACGCAAAAGAATTAAGTGAAAATACCTTCTTCCAAAGGTTATTCATGTATCACTACAAAATGCAATGCTACCAAGTCAAAATATTGCATAATTCCATATCCTTTATTAGTTATGGCATGCATTTTGCTGTATAAAAATAATATTAAGCTGAAAATTCAATTGAAAAGATCATTTGGAAGTTCATTTGGAACTAGCATGACACATTTGCAATGTGTCTGAATAAATTTCGGAATCTTCATTTCTGTCTCTTTCAAAGCACACCTTATAAATGTGCCAATGCAGCATGAAGAGAGCACAAGTTATTTAATCTAAGATATTGAGCTTGTTTTTAAATATATTTAGCAGTCCAGTGTCTCAGTAGTTTATGTTTGGATGTCACTGAGGGGAGCAGATTGACCCCCCCACCCCCTTTTGTTCTGCTGCAATTGTCAGATGAAATTTTCTGTTTGAACAAAAAAGGTAGCATCATATTCACTTAAAACATAAACATGTTTATCACAACAAAATAAGAAAAATATCTATTTTTGTAATGAAAGCCTAGAATTTGCAACATTAAGCTAGTACTCAATATCTTTTGCTGTATATTTCTCTACTGTGCATATAATATTAGCATTTTGACATGCTAAGTGTGTATGTGAGATCATCCTTTGCCTTAGGATAGATATATAGATATATTAGCAAAACAGAAGGCAAAAGATAATGATAAAACCTTTGTATGAGTTTTTTCTTAATGAATTACAATTGGCTCTTATATACAGTTGCTTCGACATTAATTCCACATCGTCCCCTTTGCACTTGTTTTCTGTAGTATTCTGTATGCCAAATATGAGTCTTGTTCAATATTCTTTTGTCTTTGCTGCTTATTTTATTTACAAGCAGAAAATAAACAATAAAAGGGGGAAAAAAGCCCTAACAAGAAAACCATTCTTCAATGAGCATTTCATGTGGAGCTTAGATAAAATGCATCATCTGTCCACAGTTAGATGAAGCTCTGACAAAGATATTTTGAAAGTGTGTTCAATATGTAATCTGAGTAGTATTTAAAATATTGATTGAAGTCTACAAGATACTAAGGAGGTTTAAATGCAGCACTTCATGTTGATGAACTGCTTCCTTTAATCAAAAGCAACTTAACAACTGTGCACCTGAAGCGGCCATAGTTATAGGCACTTGTACTGTATTAATAACTACCATCTGTGCTCTCATAAGTGGTATGGGAAGGAAACATTTTTTCAGTGGTATTTTTGTTCTCAAATACTATGCTAGTGCATATGGTCTATGTAATTTTGGCCATTCACTGATAAAGTCCCCTTACTTTGAGGAAAGTATATAGACTATGAAGGAAAGTCATGCAATGCCTTCTATTTTTTTTGCAAAAGCCATACTGCCTGAAGTAGAACCAGTAGCTTTGCTTTACAGCCCAAGCCCATGGGGTGAAACCAATAGACTTGGTGATGCTTAGCCTCTGGGCTGCAGGCCAGATTTGGCTTGTGAAGCTCTGTTATTTGGCTTGTGGGTCTCCCCATGGAGCTGAAAATTTGGTGATGGGGGACTGGTGTGAATGTTAATTGCCACTGCCCTGCTGTCAAATTTCCAGACTTGTGGGGAGCTCTGTGGGCTGGATGATGTGGTCCAGCACATGGGGTTAGATTTGAACACATCCATATCAGCCTGTGGGGCTGAACTGGAATGCTGGATCATATTTATGGACCTGTGCTGTGCAGGATTCTGCCCACAGATCAACCCTGTGCAGCTCATCTGGGCTGAACAGCTGGAAGGTTGATCAGCACTGAATAGACCTATATTGTTGTGGAAAAACCACCGTGCTGCTTCTGAATTTCACTGCAGACTTTCTGAAGGGGTCACTTTTCAAGTCAAGACAAAATAAGGTAGAGCTAACTAGTTTGGCTTCCACTGTGATGAATGCGGGAGGTCATGTCTTGGCATATTGTTGCATCATTTTGTGGTGGTGAATGGAAAAAACAATAGAATGAGAGTATCTAGAAGTAATTCCTGTTTCCTAGGAAGCTGCTACTACCCAGCCACACAAAAGTTATAGTGTATGTGATCTGCTGAACTGATTTGACTATGATGGAGTGCTTCTATGGATGTAAAAAACAAATAAAGATGGAGGATGCAAGAGATCAGCCCTTGAAAAATTTGGCTATATTCTGCATTTCTTTATACTGTGAGATGGTGAAATCCTTTATGGAATAGAATGTAGTAGTTCTCCTTTTCTATTAGTTAACTATAATTTGCCAAAATCAAGTTATAGTAATATTAAAGTATCAAAAGCATGTAGCCAAAACCATGAAGCCAGTGTGAACCACCATCTCAAATAGTTTCTTCTGGGCTCTGGTATCTGTACTGTATCTAAAACCAGCTTCTTTAAAACCGCTTCCCTAATACAAGTGCACGTTATTATATATGTTTGTATAGAAAATCTGGTGCAAGTAATACTATATCTTTTACTTGCCTGGTATTCCAGAGTTTCTATTCTTCCTCTTCTTTGAAAGTTGTTTTGTGTGTGTGTGTGTTTTTTTTTTTTTTTTTTTTTTTTTTTTTTTTTCCAATCCCTCATCTCTTTTACCCCTCTTTATTGTTCAGTTTTCCAAGTTAATTTTGCCCACTAACCCTTCTCTGTCTACATTTCCATTCTGCTCCATTACGGTTCCCTCACTCTTCCTCTGGAGATAGCAGTGAGAGGTCTCCTACTCCTCTTTGCTTGCAAATCGGGAAGAGCTAATGAAAGGTCAGACTTTTGTGTAGAAAGGGGAAGACCACTGAAAAATCCACCTGAACCCATAGGTTAGGGATAGACATTCAAAAAGCCTCAGCCTGAATTGATTCAATCTTTGCAGGTATGGCCAAGCTCTAGCAGGACCTCTGATTAGGGAGGGGTTCAAACCCTCACCCTGCCTGCACAATCCCAGGTTTTTGCCCACTCACTTCTTAAGGGGCAGGAGTTTTGCCAGTCCCTGGCTAGCACTCTGAGGCAAAGTGGGGAGGGTATGGACGACTCCTTGTGTGTGGCATGCATCTTTTAATGATGCTGAGCTTTTCAATCTTCCTTTCTCTGCTTCTTCATACTGTCTGCACACCTGACAGGTGAGGGAGCCAGCAGGGAGCTGATAACACAGCGTTTAGCAGCCCATCAGGAAAACAAAAGCCTCTCATTAATTCAAGCTATTCTTAAACAGCTTTTTCCAAGGAAGGAACAGAGGGGCATTACCATGTGACCTGTTGATTAGCTGCAAAAAGTCCTAAGTAGACACTGTCCTGTCTGCCTTTTTCCTGTCCCAGTGAAATTAGAGATGCGCACACACCCACAGACACCTTGCAGCATTAGCTAGCATACCACATGCCAGCTAGGATCTGTGTAGCTGGGGTCTGCTGTGGGAGATGGGAGGATGGGTTGGGGGGACCCTGTTTGAGCAGCAAGTGATTGGTGGGGGAAAGCAGGGGAAAGCTAGGCAGTCCCTGCTGTGCCTACAGTCTCCACCAGAGCTCTGGCTAAGGAGCAGACAGATAGGGCCAGCCCTGCACTCTGGAGCTGAGGGTACAGCCCAGCCCAGTCCAGGGCTGCAAATCATCTGGGATGCTGGGGAACTCTGGTTTAACTTAAACCAGGAAGGGGTTGGGGACAGATGTTGCATAAACTGGTTTGATCCAAAGCAGCTAATTCTGATACTCCATTCAACCGGGTTTATTTTAAACTGGTTTCATCCATTTTGAAACTGGTTTATGTGCACTGAACTTATTTTCTTTTACAGGTTTAAATCAGTTTCTGATTACTTAAACTGGTTTATGTGGAATGTCTGTCCCTAGCCATAGTGTTACTATAGCAAGGCATGTAGCTTCTATACCAACAGCATACAAGAGAGGGGTGCAACTAGCACTGCATTCAGAAAACGCAAGTAGTTACTTGTGTACTATCAGGTTCTGTGGTGCTTAGTAGATGTTTTAAAACAAAGAACTTTCCAGCCAGGCACTAGCTGCTTTTCATGAGCTGTCATTTTACATGCCTTTAAAAGAGGAAAATAAGAAAAAGAAACAAGTTCTGTGCCTACCCAAGGCAGGAAAATGACCCTTGCATTTAGTAGAAAACCTCTGCTTAAATCCTTGGTAGTATCTGACAAATTAGGCCATCTTCAATGAAAATGTATGCCTGTCTGAACCAGTTAGGATCTTTGAATTTAGTGAGACTAAGTTAGGCCTATGTTGAAAAACTGGCTTCTAGACCTTCTCGGGCATTCTGGGTGGGGAAAATGGCAGAACTTTAAGCTAGAGGCAAACCCTCAGTTGGTATAAATTGGAGTAGAGCTAGTAATTTCAGTGGAGCTATAGTGCTTTTTCACCATTTGAGAATATTTCTATCGTTTCTATTTGTTTTCAACCACCCTTAAATGTTTAGGTTTAATCAATAGGATTAGTGTTTTAAGATTCATGGTTTCTGATGTAGGAATAGAACTCATTTTCTTAAATAAAATGAGAAAATTGTTTCCTCTGTGGAGACTTTCTATGTTATTAGATTGGTAGTATGATATTTATACATTAATAATGCATGGAGTTTTTTTGCATATAACTGTGGTTGCTGAAGTATGCAAACTGACAACTCGTAAAGCATGTGTTTAATTAGCACTTCCCTTCCTCTTTGAAAATGAACAATTCAACCTAGTCTTGGAAGGTAAGGTCAATTCTAATTCAAACTGTATGACCTAAAACCAAGCTAGCAGAGTGCTGAACTCCTTCAGTAAGCCTGCAGAATTAAATTCTAAAACTTTTAATGCTTTTAGACAATTGGTAATATTATTTTTATACATGCAATTAAATTTGCAGGAGAAACATTCCCAAATTATTGTTTTACTATTTTAACCTAGCACTAGATTCAGTTAAGGACTTGGATGGCTAAAAGTGCAATCCCTGGCCTTTGAAATGGAACTGTACACAGTGTCTGGAGAAACACAGATAAGTCAGTGGGATCCAAAACTGGCAGAATGCTTGACCTCAGCACTTGCTGGCCATAACCAGGAGCTCATTTTTAGCATTAAAAATTCCTGATACATTTCCATGGCTAAAAATCTTTCGGAGAGGGAGCAGTAGAGGCATTCAACCTGCATCCTGTCCCCTCTCTCCTGTTCCTCACACCTTCCCAAGACTGGGTGATTCTGGTCTTGGCAAGGCGTGGGGAGCAGTGGCTGCTCCACTCCTCCCATTCCTGGGCTCAGGGATAAGGGGAGTGGCAGGAAAAGATTCTACATTTCCCCAGACTGGGGAAATTCAGGTTGAAGAATGGGTGAGTAGTCTATAGACTAGTCTGGGAGGGGACAGCCCCCTGCTTTCTCCTCAGATCAGGGTCCCCAGTTTGAATGGGCAGGGAGCAAGGAGCAGCTGCTTCTGTACTCTGCTCCAGGTGGCTGGGAACAAAGCAGAGGGATGAGCGTGGGCAAACCCTTGCCCACTCAAATCAGGAAGCCCAGTCTAGAGAGCAGGGAATAAGGAGCGGGAGCTTTTAATGCAGTGTTCCAGTTCTCACAAACCTGACCGGGAGGGGAGTGTGGTGAGTGTCTTCTCCCCCTCCCTCCTTCCCTGGGAGAAATTGAATGAATGCTTGTATGCTAATAATTTATAGCAGGAAAGTGATAGAAACAATGCTTGTGCCCATGCCTCTGTTTTCATCTGCCTAGAAGTGGTCACAGACATAATGTATAAACAGACATTTTGGGTGCTCAGAAAATTGCAAAACCAAAGGACTGGAAGGGACCTGCAAGAAAATCATGTCCAGTCCCCTGCCATGGGCAGGAGGTTATTGGGTTCAAATGAGCTCAATGAGGTGCTTATGCAGCCTCCTCTTGGCACAGTTGCCATCCTTGGAAATGTTCATCTCTGCTGGGAGTGCGTTCTAGATTCTAGTTACCTTTACAGAAAAGAAGTTTTTCCTTATGTCTGGATTAAATTTTTCTTCAATTAGCTTGTGCCCATTGGTCATTGTCCTCCCAAGTGATGCCTTCCTGAAGAGTTGCTCCCCTAGATCCTGGTGCTTACCTCAACATACTTCTAGGTGGCAATCAAGTTACCTCTCAGTCTTCTCTTACTCAGACTGAACAGACCCAGTTCCCGGAGCCTCATAGGGCCTATTCTCTAGGCCCCTAATCATATGGGTAGCCCTTCTTTGTACCCTCTCAAGCTTATCCACATCCTTCTTGAAGTGTGGTGCCCAGAACTAAACACAGTACTCCAGCTGTGGCCTTGCCAATGCCGAATAGAGGGAGAAGCACCTCCCTGGATCTATTGGCAACAGATCGGCTGATGCACGCCAGAGTTCTACTTGCCCTGCTGACAACCGCATCACACTGTTGGCTCATGTTTGTCTTCTGGTCGATCATCACCCCCAGGTGCCTTTCAGATGCTGTGGCAGCCAGTGGACCACCACCCATCACAGAGTTATGGTGAGGGTTCTTCCTGCCCAGATGAAGGACCTGCCACTTTTCTCTCTTGAACCTCATCTGATTTCTGTTCAGCCCATAGTACCAGTCTACAAAGCTTTCCTGGATCCTTACCATATCCTCTGATGTGCTTGCATTTTCCCATAGCTTGGTGTCATCCACAAAGCTAATAGTTATGCTTTCCACCCCCTCATCCAAGTCACTGATGAAGTTGTTAAAGAGCATGGATCCAAGCACTGATCTCTGGGGGACACTAGTGGAGACAGCCCTCCAGGATGAGGCCATCCCATTGATTGCAGCTCTTTGTGATCGGCCTCTAAGCCAGTTGTCTACCTACCTCACTGTAAACTGGTCTAGGCCAGTATTCTCCAGTTTAATTGAGAGAATCTCAGGGAAACAGAATCAAAGGCTTTACTGAAGTCTAAGTAAATGATGCATAGGCGACTGGTAGGGGGTACCTGGGGGTGCACATGCTCCCCCTGACAGGGCTAGTGTCCCCCCCAATAGCTGGCAGTGATGGTGTTGGTAGGGCTGGTGCCCCCCCTGACAGGGGCACTGCTATTGGCGGCTTCTGTAGGTGCCCCCCTCCCCAGATTCAGGAGGCACCGGTCACTCAGGAAATAATGTCAACCGCATGTCCCTTGTCCAGCTGGTTAGGTACCTGGTCATAAGAGGACATCAGGTTTGTTAGGCATGACCTACTCTCAACAAAGCCATGCTGGATGCTTCTTAATACTCCACCAGTTACAAGCTTGTAATGGATGGCCTCCTTAATTTTTTTCAAATATTTTTCCCAGGACCGAAGTCAGACAAACCAGTCTATAATTTACAGGGTCATCCCTCTTCCCTTTCTTAAAGATGGGTACCATGTTGGCCTGCTTCCAGTTGTTTGGGACCACTCCTGAGTTCCACGACTCTTCAAACAGCTTTGCAAGAAGCCCTGCTATGAGCTGAGCCAGTTCTTTCAGGACTCTCGGATGCAGGTCATCTGGCCCAGTGAACTTGAAAATGTCCAGGTGTTCTAAGAGTACTCTCACCTGTTTGGGACTGATTTCATGTGGTCTGTTGTCTTCCTCATATTTCCTAGGCCTCTGGATAGGTGAATGCTCCCATCTGATTTCAGGAATACCGATGTGAAGTAAGTATTTAGGAGCTCTGCCTTTTCATGAGGATCAACTGAGAGTTGTCCCTCCATATTCAGTAGGGGTCCCACAGTGGAGCTCAATTTTTTCTTCCTTTCTTTTTATTTTCTTGCTCCCTATGTACCTATAGAAGGACTTTTTGTTGTCCTTTGTTTCAGTTGCCAGCTTGATCTCCATGCCTGCCTTGGCTTTCAGTGTCTCATACCTGTGCACCCTGGCTGTATAAATGTACTCCTCTCTGGTTGCTGAGTCATTTTTCCATTGCTTATATGCTTCTTTTTTCTGTTTCGGTGGTTCCCTAATACAGCAAAAGCATTGTTATCCAGCACCCATGGGGAATGGGGGGTGCCAGATAACCAAATATGCCAGTTACCTGAGAAGCCCAAACAGGTGTCTTTGCCTGTTTGGGCCGCTGCCCCTTCCGCTGCATCCGGTGCAGCACCACCACTATCTCAGTAGAAGATAAACACGGGTATATAAGTCTTCAGGGGGGAGTGTGGGGTTCCTGGGGCATGAACCCAGGGGACTGGATTTGATAAGCAGTCATTTACTCAAGGAATCCCCCCAGTCACTACTTCAAACACTAACGTGCAATTATAAATCCTAAACCTCAAGAACACCTTATGATATGCCATAGGGAAAAGCAGAGGGGATAATGACACTATCAATTCTACCTGCAGTGACAGGAAGTAGTTGGATAATATAGGGTACATCTAGATGTCTCCCTACAGTGACATAGCAACTCACTACATCACTGTATAGCATAGTACAGTGACATAGTGATCATGTGGGTCTACACTTGATTACCAACTATGTTGCTGCAGTGGCACACTCCCCCAGTATAGTGCACTGCTATGATGACATAATGGTGAACAACTGTACACCACACGCATGGCACAGTAACCACCCATGCTGTGCCATACTTTAGTATTTCCAAAAGGAAGTACTAAAGCATGGCAATGTGTAGATATGCCCACTTGGTCAGAAAATGCTAGGGAAGGACTGTATACCATACTACAGAGGAAGGCAAAAAAACACAGCCTCTGCCATTTTGACCCAAGGGAAAAATTCCTTCCTCGCCCTGCATTTGGCATGACCCTGAATAGAGAAGCAAGACCTTCCAGCCAAGAACTGCCCCCAGTTTTCTGAATACCTCTGAAAAAAATCTCAGTCAAACACTTGGAGCCTTACCTGTGGCTAGTGTCCTACTACTTCAGAGGAATGCAACTATGACAACAGCAACAACAAAAGGAGAGACAAAAATCCTTACAAGCTAGTAGCATTCCTTCCTGGCCCCTACATGTAATTAGCAAAACCTCTGAAAAATGGGTCATTGACTCATTGCAAGAGTAGTAGCTCTATAGCCCAGTGTGGGGATTGAAAAAACGGTGAATCTATGTACTACCCACACTAAACATTAAACCAAGAAATTCTGAAGCTATTTTATTATCTTTCATAAACTTATTGAACTCAGTTTTTAAATTGCTGTTTTTGTCCACATTACTGAACTTGGAAGACTATTCCAAAACTTCATTCCTCTGAAAGTTAGAAATATTCTAGTTTCCATTCTAAGTTTATCCATAGCCACTTTGTAGCCATTTGATTTAGTGCCAGTGTTGTTTTTTCAGTCTAAAGAGTTCTTCTCCCTCTCCAATATTTGTGGAAATATTTGTAAAGGGTAATTGTATCAACAGACTTTTAAATTTTCAGTCTTAGTGTATGACAGAGAAGATAGTATATATTTACATATTGATAGCTCTTTTGTTTGAAGGAATAACTAGATAAAGAATGCATTTAAATTGAGTTCTGAAGGAAGCAAGCCTGTGTCAGAGAGCACCCAGGAACACACCAAACATTCACCAATTTTTAAAATAATGTCCTGCCTATTTCCTATTTGGTTTGATTTACAGTTATGCATCTTTTTGTTCTACATTGTAGGTCATAGATCTATTTGGGACCAAGGGTTCTGAGCAGTGCTAAAATGGAATTGTTTGGCACCTGATGAGCGATGAGAACTACTAAGATTTGGGTCACAAACAGATATTGTATGGCAATAGCTTTGCGTGCTTGCACAGCCAAATTATTTTATCAGGATGAAATGCTATGAAAACATTTGCCAATAAACAATACTTATAAAAACTTAGACTATCAGAACATCATGCTGTTTTCCTACATTTTTTTCCTTTTTTAAAACAAACCAAAAACAACCCCCAGTGTTCTTTACCCTCCTTTTATGTTCTTTAGATGGAAACATACATGTTTGCACCAAATGCATTGCTAACATCTGTCGTGGTTTCAATTTGTGTAGCTAGAATTGGTAATTTAGTGTTACAGCAGTGAAATTTATTTAAGGGTTAGAGTTTTATGCTGCATTTATAACTTTGCACCTGCTGTATAATATCATATTAATTTTTATGCCAATACAAAAAGTTTTATGCCAATAAAAACAAAACTTTTACTCTTTTATATGAATAGAAGAATATTTAGATGTGTGTGCTTGCATGTCTCTTGCTTATTATAGTTTTGCTGTTCAGTTAGGTAATGCACTCTTTTTTCACATTCAAATCTGCCTTATGAAATAATATTACAAGTATTGTGCCATTAGCATACTTAGTTTTGTCCTAGATCTTTTGTGTGTATTTTGTGTGCATCAAAAATATATGAATTTGAGGAGAGTGACTGGCTGCCATTTAAGAAGAAAGAGAATTATCTCTGATTTCTCTCAGGTATTTGTTTTAGAGGTATGCAAAGCTGGATGGTGTTACTTAAGAGTTTATTAAAAAATTTGCTTGCTGCTGCTTCTGTTTCCCGAGTTTCATTTTTAAAGTCAGGATGCAAATGCCATCAAATCTTATAAGCAAAACTCTCAAAATTCCTGAGTCACTCTTACAATTACATACTTTTGTCATTATCATTTTTAAAAAGTTCTTAATTCTACTATATCATATCTGACAGCTAATCCTTCTTTTTAGCCCATTTACATATAGTAATGAGGAACTCTTAAGATAAATACATCCTTGGAGGAAATTTTAGCTAAATTAAAAGCAGCATTAATGTGCAGACTAGCCAAAAAAAAATACATGCCAAGTGTACATATAGTGAATTATGTTAATTATAACTGAGTAAGTTCACCACGCCAACTTGGTGATCTTGTGAAAAGTAACCCAAATCATGTAGACTCTTAGCATCGCCAAAGTATTGCTATTCTAAACAGCCACACAGAGTCTGTTTTTTGCCTGATTTGATTTTTCATTGTTCTTAGCTATAGAAAAGGCACAGAATGCGTGAAAAATGCCATGTTCAGTTAATCATGACAGGAGTGCCTTGCTAGATTTGGCATTGGGATAATTGTACCCTTCAATGGGAAGTAAGCAGCTAGTAGGGATACACTGGGATAAAACAACTTTGTAGACCACAGGCACAACAGATGTACGCTTTCCTTTAAAAGTACTTTATGAAACATTTTTCTTCTTTGGACTGGAAATATTAATATTAAAAATAAATTATTTTGTCATCAGACATATATACAGCACAGTTCACAGATTTTTGTCAAGTTTTAATGTACTTGTTCCTTATCTTTTTCTTGATGTTTAATCTCAGTTTACTGCATGTACATCTGGAAGTCCGTCTCTAATTTTAGAATATAATACACGGATTCCTTCTTTCTGTGTTGATTTAGAGCATCTAGTACATAATACTAACATTATTGTGCAAGGAACAAGGATATTTTCATGCGGGGGAGTACTGTAAGGGTTCCCACCACAGAAAGATGCTCTCCTTCCTGCCAATTAGCTGCTTGGCAGGATTTGCTGGGCATTTATCCCAGGTGGGAACCTTATCTCAGCTGACTATGGCAGATGCTGTTTTTCAGCAGCTGTCAACTGCCACTTGACAACCTGCTCCCTTCCCAGGCAGGGGAGAGGGCAGGTTGTCAAGTAATGGGTTCCCTTAAGGGCAGGGATGACTTGGGGACCAGCCCTCTGATGCTCCCTGGCTGGAAAGCTTCCCTTCCATGAGGCTGGAGGAATATCTTTATAGTCCAACTCCCAGGATATTTTTCTACTGACAAAAATGTCTTCCTGTAGAAATGAATTTCTGTACTCAACTTCTTGTGGAGATTCCTTTGGCATAAAAATATCTTATAGTCTTATAGTCAAAATTCTTGTCAAGACTTTAATTATCTTGTGTTATTCCCATTTCTCTGGTCTTGACAAATGCAGCATTGCCTATCTCTAGAAGGCTGCTGTGCTTATCAGTTTTCCAGCTCTGTTCCTTTGACTTTTTTTATGTTTACTTTCCCTTCCATCATCCAAGTTGATAATGAAGGTATTGAAAAATAGTAAACCAAGGACAAAATCCCTGTAGGTTCCCACTTAATCTATCTTCCCAATTTTGACAGTGAATGATTGCGAATAGGGTGGCCATCATAGAGGACATTTCTGGTTATCTGCTACTCTGTCCTGTGTCCTCTATGGATATGAAACCTGACACCTTTTATGTCCTCTATTTTTCTCTTCAAGAGAAAAATAGAGGACATAAAGGTGTCTAGTTTTGTATCTGTAGAGGACAGAGGACAACCAGACGGTCCTCTGTGGTGGCCACCCTAATTGCAAACTGCTCTGTGAGTATTGTTTGCATTCACTACAGCACTCAGGCCAGGCAATTCCATCTGGCCCACAAGGCCCCTCCATAAACCCTCTGTAAGCCCTGGCCCTTGGTTTCCCTCTACAAGCCAGTGCCTCCATGCAGGAGGTGCAGTTCTGGTTGCTAAGCAACCATCCTCTCCACCCCAGCCTAGCCTGACCCAGCCCTGAGCTGTGGGGAGCTAGAGATGAGAAGCCATCATTTTACCTGGTCACCCCATGGAGGTACCCAGCATCCCTGCTTGCCAGAATGGGAATTCAGGGAAAGGCCCCAGTGGGCTAGGGGCAGGGACTCCTGCTGGGGGAAAGAGGGTGGGAGTGTGGGGAGCCATACACTATGGGGCCAGGCAGGGCTGGTCCTGCAGGCTGTGGGAGCACAGGAGCTGTGGCTAGGTGCCACCCACCACAGGATCCCTGCACCCTGCTACCACATGTGGCCAGGGCCAAGGGTGGGGGGGAGAAAGGACTACAGGAGTTGTGGCTATGGGGCCAGGTGGGGCCAGCCCTGCATGCTGCCCCCATGTGAGGCTGGGGACTGGGGTGGGAGTGAAGGAGCTGCATTTTATGGGGCTGGATGGGGCTGGCCACGCTTGCTGCCAGCACTTGAGGCCAGGGACTGGGGTAGGAGTGCTGTTGGGCTGGATGGGGCTGGCCCCATATGCTGCCACCACCTGCGGCTATGGACTGGGGTGGGAGCATGGGGAACTGTGCACTCACTGCTACCACATGCAGCTCCAGGGACTCGCATACTCTGGAGACCTCCCACACTCATACACCCACACACACCCCAGCATGCTCCCAACACACATTTGCACCCTCCCACAGTCCCCCCCCATACATCAACATCCTCCCACAGCCCCCACACCCCCAACGCCCCACCATACCCACACCCTCCACACACAACCTCACCCCCCACCATACCCACATCCTCCCATCCCCCCCACCCAAACAACATACCCCTCAACACCAATCCCTCCCCTTCCCCCCACAAAAACACTCAACTCCCCTTCCATCTACTCCCTTACTCCCCACACACAATATATGACAGCAAGACTCTTTTCAGTTATTATGCAATTGCCTGTAGATACGCTATACAAACACACACAAGTCAGAACAAAAATATTACTTTAATAAAATTAAGTTATAGTAGATGTTTGATTTATTTTTTTTAGTATATGATTTTTTTTTCCAGTTTCAAGATGGCAACCCTCCCCACCCCAAGGAGTACTTCTGGGGAAAGGGCGGGACTCCTCATGGCAAAGATCAGGGGTTAGAGGTGGCACTTCTGGTCCCAAGTTGGCAACCAAGGGGCGGGGCTAGCCTTGCAGCTCTTGATAGCTCACCAAAATTGATTTAGCAGTCTCCCAGCTGAAATAATTGCCCACCCCTGAACTAGCACAATGAGGGCCTGGTCTATGACTACTAGAGTTCCTAGATGCTATGGTGATGATGTAAAGAACCAGCATAAAGTAAGAGGAAAAGAGGCCAGTAACTAGGGCTAGGGACAGACATTCAATAAGCCAGAGCCTGAATTAATTCAATCTTTGCAGGTTAGTTTAACCTGCCTAGATTGAACCAATTTGTATGAGAAAAAACATTCTTGGAATGCAAACGCATGCCTACAGTGGCTTGGGCCAGGTGCTGGGGGGTGCTAGAGTGCACCCTCAGCTGCAGGGAAGCTGTGCTGGGGGGTGTTGTGTCCAACCTCAGCAGAAGCTGGGTGTGAACTGGCCAGGGAGGGGGTTTAATGCCCCACAGGCATGGACTTGGGCCAGGATCTGCCAGGCGCTCCTCTCTTGCTGCTGCAGCAGTGGGGCTGGGGTGTGGCCACACACCAGCCAGCATAACCCCCTGAGGTGGAGGGATAGGAAGGGGGGTTATTCCCTTCTCCACCCCCACTGCCCCCAGGAGACTGCAGTGGGGGTCTGCCCACCCTGCCTGCTGCTGCTTGCTCCTTGCATGAGCCTGAGTGGTAGAATAAGCCCTCTCCTTGCCCCTTCTGCCAGATGCCAGAGGGAGAGGGAACCCCCCTTCCTGCCCCCCACCTAAGGGGCCCTGCCAGCCAGGCTCTGGCTGTGCCCCTGCCTTGCCACTGGAGCAGCAAGGGGACAGGGCCCTGATGGGGCAGCAGCCCCTTCTATAGTGTCCAGGGAGCACAAGTCTCTTCCTGGTGGGCCTCAAACAGGGGTCAGAGCTGGTATGGACTGCAGCAAGTGGCAGTACTGGCGCTCAGAGGGGGCCATCACCCCCCAAGCTCTGCCTAGCACTGCTGCTGCTCACTTTGTGAAGTCTCTGCCACCTAAGGGGCCCTGCCAACCAGTCTCTGGCTGCTGGAGCAGTGAGGGGGGGAACAACCCTGATGGGGGCAGCAGCCCTTGTCATGGTGTCCCAGAGCGTGAGCCTCTTCCCAGCAGGGGAACTGTGCTGCGGGTGGGGAAAGCTGCTGCCGACTGTGTGAGATGGGCAGCAGTAGTGCTGGGTGGAGCTTGGAGGGTGATGGCCCCCTCCGAGCCCCGATGCTGCCACTCACCACAGTCCATGGCAGCTCTGACCCCCGATCGCTAGCCCTGCTTGGCTGGAGGAGAGAGCCCAGCCCAGAGAGCATGCCAGGATGCTTGAGGACTCTGGTTTAACTTAAACCAGAAACGGGTTTGGTACAGAAGTTGCATAAACCAGTTTGAGGTCAATCAGTTAAGTCTGATACTGCATTCAACCAGGTTCATCTCAAACTAGTTTTTGCCATTTTGAAACTGGTATATGTGCACTGAATTTATGTTCTGTTATGGGTTTCTGATCACTTGAACCAGTTTATGTGTAAATCTGTCCCTAGCCCAAGAGATTATGGTATGTCTGTAGTATTTAATCTTCTGGTTTTATAGAGAGAATTCTTCCTGATCTCAATTAAGTCTAGTTGATTTGGACAAATGAAAACATGATTTTCTCCTGATTTATTATACTACGTTTCTAAATCAGTCATGGAAAATATGACATGACATCTTAGAACTCTTGTATAACTTAAAAATATAATTGGGTCCAGACAACCAAAATATTGTGAGATAGCAGTGTATCTGCCTTTCTAACTGGGGTTCGGACAATCCTAAACACTCATCTGTGCAGATGTTCTTGGGCATTTAAGTCGAGCCAAAACAGCAGGCCCAATCTAAGCTAGTTCCCTCAAAGAGTATAGAGTGCAGCCTCAGGGGTGAGAGAGCCCAACCACTCACCCTACCCCCAGGGCTGAGTTCTTCCAACCCCCCTGACCCTAGCCAAGCTATTTTTAACCCCAATTTGCACTCTTCCCCCCCCCGCCCCTTCCCCCTTCTACTCCCCATGCCTGGATGGGCTACCTCCCCAGTGGATCCACTAATGCCCCTGCCTGCCTGCCAGCCTGCTCCCTGTCCTGTCCTGATCCCTCCAAACCCCCTCCCCACTGCAGACCCACTAGTCCCCATGATCCTGCCCACCCCTTCCCCCACCCTGAGTTACTTACACTGGGCTCCTGCTGCTCCTGGTCTATGATTACTCAGTTTATTAGTAAGCCATGTGATCATAGATCAGGTGCAGTGAATGTTTGTGCACACCCTTACCGAAAAAAATCATAGGTCTCTCTTTCTAACAGAAGAGAAAGCAATAAATACTTCTATATCTTTTAAAAGTATTGAGAGCAGAGTAAAACATTTAATGAGCCATTTCCTATGAACCTGCTTTACTTTCACCATGAAATCATACTTTATATTCAGTAAAATTTCTAATCAATTTTTAAAGATGGTAGACTACTCAAATTCTCATCTTTTACAATATTTTGTACAACTTATGCTCTGGTGTAGAGCAGAGCATTTCTCTTTTTCAGAGGTTCCTAAAACAATTCTACAGTCTTAATCTTTAGTTTACAGATGCATCCAGTCGGATTCCATGCTCCCTCCCCACCCTCCCCCCAGCAAAACATTGCTTCAACCCCATATGTATGCTTTTCAATTAAAAAAAAAAAAAAATACACTGATACATTGACTTCCTAATTTTTATTTAAAAAATTGTATTGAATTTGTTGCCAGTACAATAACTGTAAAATTTCACTTGCCAAACACCCATGCAGAGGTGTAACTATCAGGTCCTGGGTAGCAAGGGTGGCTACACCAACAGTTGTGGTTGGGCGGGCAGCAGTAGAAGTTACCATTTTTGCAACCCCTTTAAGTGGAAAAACAGGGTCCCAGCCCAATCATCCACCCCTTATTATACTAATGCACCCATGTTTTGTTAAACAAAACATTTGCTATAAGTTTGATAATGCTTATTGTCTAAAATTTATTTAAAAAAGAATCATGTAAAATAAAAAAGGGTAAATGTTGAACACTGCAATAGGAAAATACATTTTTTGCTTTAGGGTTGTTGGTTGTAACCGTGTTGGTCTAAGGACATAGGCAGACAAGATTCTTTAGGTAAATGTGATATCTTTTATTGTACCAACCAAATAGTTGGGAAAAATTATTTTTAGCTAGCTTTCAGACGCAAACACCCTTCTTCAGACATGGGGATAGCTTGAAGAAGGCTTGAAAAGAACAGTTTTTCTGGCTAGTTAGTTGGTCTAATGAAAGACCACATCTACCCAAAGAAGCTTGTCTTCATTTTTTTCTGACACTTTTTAATGTTCAGCCAGTTTTTAAAGAACTCTGTTTTCCTCTGTATTTTGTACTTGTACCTGACTGCCCATATAATTCTTTATGGCACTGATAAATGTAAAGTTTCAGGGTATAGCATTTTTTCATACACTTAAAATTGAAATGATATCATGGGATGGCTTGGAGAACCCCCAAAATTGGCCTTTCTGTTTCCTCACTTTTGTTGCCCTCTGTTCTTTACCACTAGAAATATAGAATGACTATTGGTAGAGTTGACTGAATACTTTCTGACAGAACATTGTTATAAGGAAAAACTCTGATCCACTGAGCTCAAACTATTTAATGAGTGATTTTTCTTTATAATATTTTAATTATAAATATTGAAATAAAGTGAAATAAATATTGAAATAAGGTAACAAAGTTCTTTTTCCAGTTTATCAGAACAAAAACGTATTGGAATTATTTTTTCTTTTTAAACATATTTGACATTTATTATAAACTAAAATAAGCTAAAATAATTTATAAAAAAAAAAAGAGTAAATAAACAATAGGATATAATTTAAAATAAAAAATATATAATGAAACTTCAGTTACTCTGAAACAATAGTTTTAATTGTCTATTTCTTGGGGAAATGTGAAATTTTGGATTTTTTTCAATTTGGAGAAAACTTTTCTCCTGACATGTAAATTTTGTGTAGAATGGAATTTCTGTTTTGTGAGCAGCTCTAATTGTTGAAAGGAAAGTCTCACTACTATTTTTTCTCTGCTAGTGAAAACATATTGGTGACCCAACCTTTTAGAAATGTAATAGAGGCTTAGATGCCAATCACAGTTTGTCTGGCTGCTTTTTATGAGCAGTATAGTTGAACATCTGTTAGCATTTCATTTTTTTTTTGGTCAGGATGTTTGTCTGAATAAGATTATACCTACCTAGTGCTTCAATCATTCCTTTACCCATACATTTTGTCTTTGTACATTTTGCTGCCTTTTAGCTCCATTCTGGTTAACTAAATCAGAACAGGCTTCCCATTCATTCTGAGCTGAATAATGCACCTACTCACATAGGAACTATAATTAGTGTGGAATAAACCATTTTCCATTGAAATTGCTCTCAGCCTCTTGAGTGCTTAATTTGACATTTTCAGAGACTTGTTTTTCATATCTAAAATCTGTTCAAAAGTTATTTAATCAAAGAAAAATCTCTGAGTAGATGTCATGGGGGCACTTGGGTGCCCTGTGCCTAAGTAGGGATTGGGGCCTCTGCTAATTGCCAGGGCAGCTCAGGTGCTGGTTGCTGGAGCAACCATGTTGGTCAGGTGACCAGAAGGGGGCAGGGCTGGGCCCTTATAAACAGCCCAGGCTGGAGCCTGGCTGGTAGTTCCCTGCTGGCAGCCGGAGGAGTGAGAGCTCTGCAGTGGAGCCAAGTGGCATCGGGCAGACTGATAGAACAAGTAGCTGCATCATGACAAGAGGGGAGAGAACCCTGACTTAGGAGGTCTTACTGGAAAGCCAGGTGGGGACTTTGTTATAGCCGGTAGGCTTATTGTTCTGTTATAGCCGGTTGGCTTATGGTTCTGTTTAGTTCGTTGTGTATATAACCGGAAGAGCGGGTGAGGCTGTAGGGGTGTAAGGAGGCCTCACAGGAGATCCCCAGTAGTCTGGGGGGGTTTCCTGGGTGCCCTGTTCAGGCACAGAGCAGTGCCGGGGAGGTACGTCTGGTTGGTGCTAGTGGGACACAGTGTCCTCATGGGAGCTCCCCAGTAGTCTGGGGGTTCCTGGGTGCCCTGTTTGGGGGGGCATAGAGCAGTGCCTGGGAGGCACGGCTGTTTAGCACTGGTGTGGTGCAGTGTGGGGGTTGAGACTGAGGGCAGTATTCTGCCTAGTTGGGCAAAGGACCCCGAGAAGGGTCAGGGGGCCAGGCATGGCTGCGTGCCACCTGAGCACGGTTTAGCGTGGGACAGACCCCAGAGAGGGCGATAGCGTGGAAAGCGCGGGGCAGAGCCCCGGAGGGGGCGAGAGCAGTGCGGTGAGCCCTGAGCATGGAGAGCGCGTGTATAGGCCTGAGTGCGGGTGAGTGTAAGAGGCCGGAATAGGGTAGGCACGCGGTTAGAGGCCTGAGGCAGGGCCAGAGCGTGTGGGTGGGAGCCTGAAGAGGGCGATTACACTAGCCGAGCCCTGGAAGGGGCGAGACCGGGCTTGTACAGCGAGGGCGCGAGAAGCGCGGGACAAGCCCCAGAGAAGAGTGAGGGCACGAGAAGCGCGGGACAAACCCCAGAGAAGGGCGAGGGCGTGGGTGGAGGCCTGAGGCCGGGCCGGCGCGTGCGATCTAGAGCCGAAGAAGGGTGAACATATGAGTAGGCCCCAGAAAGGGGCGAGGGCTAGCAAACACAGGGGCGCTAGAGCAAGGGGCGTCGGTTGCGTGACAAGCCCAGGGGCGCCCGAGGAAGGGCGTGGGTTGTGTGACAAGCCCAGGGTGCCAGGCAAGGCACAAGTGACCAGACCATGTCCGGAACAGCTGCGAGGCTTGGGGCGTGCTAAAGGGGAGGTAGGAGCCACGCATAGCCCATAAGGCTGGGCGTTGCACCAAGTCACCCCATCTGGTACGGGGGGGCGGTATGAGCAGAGCACTGTGTCAAAGGGGATTGTAAGGCAGCCTCCCATATCAAACTATTATTCCAACAAGACGTGGCGGGCGAGAATAGAGGGTGCTGGATCGCCAACTTGGCACGGTAGGGGGCGCTAGCGGGATCACAGCCGCTCCTAGGCCCTACTCCGTGACAGTAGAGAAGAACAAATTCAAAGTTTTGAAACTGCTGCAGATAGAACAACTACAAATCAATATGCAAATGTTCAAAATGAAAATATCATTATCAACAGCCAATCAGAAAAAAGTCATGAGAATTTTAAGACGTGATCTCCTTCCCTATCCTCCCCACACTTAATTTAGTTTTAAAAAAAATGAATGCCTGTCTCGGAGTTTTCTATTTACGTATGTTTTTAGGTATATTGTTCGAGGTAATTTATTATCTATTTTAGCACCTAGCTGATGTTTCCTGCCTGATATAGGCTTCTTAGCTATGTAAATTTCCATTTATTATTCAGGCTGGGTCACTTGCCCTCTGAAAACAAGGGCTCTTTAGGCTCCCTCAGGTTTGATATCCAAAACCTGAGGCACCTAGAATCACTAGTCACTTTTGAAAAATCTGATTTTAGAGTTTTGTTTACTCCATTAAAAAACTCTGGCATTTAAATGCCAGCTGCCCCTCAGGATTAATTCACGCTCAGCTTTAACTTACAGCCAGGACTCCGTGAGAGCCATGCCAGAGGAAGATACTTAAAGAATCATGTAATTAGTTACTATTGACACATCTAGCTCTTTAAATCCATTTCACTTGACACACTTCATCTGTGCTGGGCCTCCTCTACTTCCAAGGCTCTGCTGAAAGTCTCCACATTCCCTGGTGAAGTGAGGATATTAGGAAGCTTAATTGCATTGTGATTCTCCCCATGTTGATTACGTTTTATGGTGAAAGAAATAGAAGAGGACGCGGGTTGCATAAGTATAATGTCAGCCCCTAAATTACAAACTGATGTTTCCAAAACATACCATTTTCTAATAAGAGTAAACATTAGAACTGTGCAATTAATTGATTCTCTTTTTTCTTTCTGATTGTTGGCTGAGTCGGAAATAAATAAATTGTTGACCTGATATACAATTTCCTTGGTTCTCTTCATGAAACAAATGGAAAAAATCTTCACAGGTTAATCAAAATATTTTTTTTTAATTTGGGTTCTCAATCTTTTGTTTTTTATTGTTAAATTAGACCAATAATGGAAAGAAAATATTATTTGAAAAGAAATTTCAAGGGGCCAAATCCTAATCTGCTTCTTATAGACACTTGTACAGGTTTTAAGAATCTAATTCACTAAATACAATCCTATTCCACCCTGCATAACAGCCACCAAGTCACTAGGTGATTACATTACACTTACATTCCTCACAGAGCTCCCTTTAGGATTTATGAGCATGTTCAGAAGTGCTACTCCAAGGTATCTACCTCCATTTATGGTCTTTTGTGATTCTAATCTGTCTGGGAAGTACCTAAATTCTGCAAACATCTCTAAACCTTGAGTTGGAGAAAAAATTTTTGACTAGCTACTCTGGAGGAGAAAGAGGACAAGGAATTGAGTCCATCAATATTTTATAAGTGCAAAATGCAGAAACAGAAGAAGGTGCGAGTAGGGGCCCAAAGCACAGCTCCCTCCCTAGTAGGCCAATGCCCTTCTTTGGGGGGCACAGGCTTACATGCCCTCTACTATACTCTCCTTTTGGCCCCCAGACTATTTTCTCACTTCCTGCTCAGTGAACCCACTTCAACAGGAAGGCCATTGAACTAAAATGTATGTTAAGTTCCCTTTTGGCGAAGAGTTGCTATTTGTGAAATCTAAGTTGCCAGTAGTTGTATTTAGTGTTTTAGAGGCCTAAAAATTTGTGTAAGAATCTCTTGAAGGTCAAATAAGATTGGCCCATACTTGTAAATATCAGCCCATCATAAGGGTTCCTATCAACAGTAGTATTGTTCAAAACATATTATAGATATAAATATATAAACAATTTTTATGAAAAGAAAAAGAAAACAAAAATTCCACTGTGGCAGCAGATAGCAATGAAATGAACACCATTTCTATCTCTCTATACAGACATTCCGTTTTTACTCTGAGAGGCCCTATTCTCCTGGTAGAAACCAGAAATATACAAACATTCGGGCTTTTTCTCCAAGAACAAAAATGGCTATGCTGGGACAACAATAACCATTGAATAACTAGGGTTAAGCCTCTCCTAGGAGTATTTCTCTAGGGAGACTGAATGTCTACACGCTTTCTTCTGTCTTAATTCCTCCTAGGGAAGAGGAGTGGAGCTAGGAGAAAGTTGCCCTTGCCTTCCTAAGAGTGTGATTGAGAAGGCATCAGGGTCAGCTGCTCCCACCCTTCCCATAGACTAGAAATTTTCCCTTGTAGAAAGAAACATCTATATGTAGCCTTAATTTAATCTTCAAGCAAACTTTTGTGTAAGCAAGTAAGCACCACCATGTATGGAAAGTCACTGTACTCTGGCTATGTTAACTTGAAAAAGGAGGTGAATTTGAAAATGACTGTTTTTGGTGCTAAATAATATGTTAATTAGGTATTATATTAATGTAGGTATGATATTAGTACACTGGATCATATAAAATCTAGGTCAAGATCCAGACCTGAATATTCTGTCTTGAGAATGAAATTTGTTTTACCACAATTATTCCTTTCCAGACTTTACATGCTGGAAAGAACACGAAATGTCTACCAGATATGACACATTTTTGGGAAACAGTTTAAATAAAGAGCTTAAATGTAGTATGACTAATGTTTAATTTCAACAGAAAATGCAGGCAGTCTGCTATAACTTGGGCATCAAGTTGTGACCTTGTATTAAAATTAATGGTTCTAAGTTTATGCAAATAATATTCTTTACTTGTGTCCCTGCAGTTAACTTCTACAAATGCTTTTACGCAAGCTGTAAACAGTTATAATCACTTGGTAGCAGGAATTTCCAAGAGAATGTTCAGATTGCCTACATTCATAAAGCACTAGCTTGAAACCTCAGTAAGAATCCACCCACAGCTAGCATTACATTTGCAGTGTAAAGTTCTTCCGTCCAGCAATTGAGGGTTCCTACTGACATTAAACTCTGGAAAACAAAAGAGACCATTTGCCAGTGTATCTTGAAAGAAGTCTTTAAAGATCAATAAAAAAGTTATTTTGAAGATATTATTGCTACCAATTCTAAATAACAGCTCAACTTGACCTATTGTGCAATAAAAATATGTCTTGCAGGGACTGCAAGGCTTCTAATGGAGATGCCTGGCTTTGATAAAAATCCATAGGGAGAGCTAACTTTCAATCACTTTAAGGACATTCAGTTATCATAAGACGTGACCAGCTTAAAAGTTAGTTCACAACTCAGCTATGTTATATATTTAAAATGCACAGGTATGTTTATTTCTGATTAAATGAGTGTATATGAGCTCTACCACCAGAGCTGGAATAATGAAAAGGCATAGCAATTGAGCAGAACTGCAGAACAGTTAAATGTATATTTTACATGTTTCCTGTTTCTCACTAAAGTCGATCATAACTTTCTCTGCTTATCCTGTAATAGTTACTTCAATTCTTATGTTTCATATTCAAGTAAGGCTCCCAGAGAAAATGACAGGAATGTAAAATGTACAGTACATAATGCTGAGCTTAAAAATACACTAACGGCCTGATTCTACAGTCCCCTTTTCATGTCAATAGTCCCATTCAATTCGACTCGCATTGGTCCCCAGTTCGGCAAAGCATTAAGGCATATGCTCAGATCTATCTCTAGTCTTTCAATGTTTACTATACACTTCCATTTAACATATACATGCATGCTTTGTTAAATGGGGATTTTTTTTTTTCTGAATCAGGACTGCTAAAGGCTTTATATGATCAGGCCTTGCATAGCTATATTCCATAACCTTGTCCTGACCTTCATTACTAGTTAGATTAAGATATAATGATATATCCATTCTTAGGGTCAGAGATCTTAGCACGCAATTTTCTCATTATGACAAATTATGTGAATTATTATGAATCTGCAGTACTAAGCAAGAGAATCAAACTCTGCAGTATGCCAAGATGCTTTGGCTAGTGGAGGCATGGGATGTGACTTTCTAAATCTACTGTCACTCTGCACAGTAGTTGAAGTTTAATCAACACAGAGCTAGGTTTGTAAATGTATTAGTGATGCATAGTGCCATACTTTGGATGACATCCTTATCTCTGTATGATTCACAAATTAGCATCCTGACTCGTTCTAAGAGACTATGACACAGTGTTGTACATACATAGCTAACAGTGAAAAGAGTAGTCTAATAGGGCCTGAATTAAAAACACTACAGACAAATCCAGACTTTTCCTTTGGGCACTGCTCTGATGAATCATTTAAATAAAAAAAAAGAAACAGAAAAAAAATTATATTCAGGAACAGCTGTAGGATTTTTCAGAAGTGCACTTCCTCCCCAACCTACTTTACCCAGAGATTTAACTGTTGATATCTTTTAAATAAATAAGGGAGATTGGGAAGAAACTGTATGGCTCCATCTGCTTAACTCCTGATAGGAATCAGTTTTTGAAACATTGTCAGTGGACAATTAGCTAGATTAGATTTGGGGCTAGGGGTCATACTGGCTCTGAAACTACCATATTTCTTGGTGTATAAGTTTAAGTTTGAAGCCACAATATTACCCTTAAATTTCTATCTCTACTTGTACATCATATCAATACTTCAGCTGGACTGTGGCCAATGTCAGCCTCGTGCCACAACGGGGGCACAGCACAGTGCTGGGGCCAATAAAGGAGGGGGTGCTGAGCTGGGGGCACTGGCCCCTCCAACCAGCCAGGGAGCCACCAAAGTTCTGCCAAGGTAGAGGAGTGGGGGGCAGCCCCACAGCCTGGCCTGACAGAGGGCGTTTGGCCAGAGCTCAGAGGGTGGCTGAATCAGAGGTCCCAGGTACATTACTGCCCAGGGGGAGGAGGCAGTGGAGGCACTGCATTCTGTGTGGGGGTGTGAAGCTGGCAGCACCTGTGCCAGTGCCTGGATAGGAGCATAGCCTGAGGCACAGGCCATGGGATATCCACAGTGCCACCACCCACTACACACCTGTAGCAGTGCAGGAAAGGTTATGGTCACCCCTGGCATGATGCACAAGCCTCGGGCACTGCCAGCCAGGGTTATGCTGGATTAGGGACTTGAAACTGTGCCCCCAGTGAGCACCCTCCCCTGCTTTACACCCAGCCCCACTCCCCTGCAGCAGGGGCCGCAATGCCGCTGCCTGCTGCCAGCAGCAAGAGGGCACAGAGTGGCAGGAGCAAGCAGCACTTGCTGGGCAGCAGCCACTCTCAACCTCTATGCTGAGCTCTGCTGCAGGTGTGGTTTACAGGCTCTGGCCACAGCGACAGTGTCAACTTATACACTGGATCTATAAAAAGCGTAACTTTTTTATCAGGAATATGGGGTCGACTTGTACATGGTTAAGTGGTATTTTAAATTCCCAGAAATGTAAGTATGCTTACCCTTCCACAAGGTGTACAAACATACTATCTGGGTTGTGTTCTAGGAGACATCTATAAACAAACAATGTATAAATTAACTATTCCAAATGCTGTAGGTGCTTTTCCTTGCTTTTCTCCTCAACTGCTGTAGGAAATGGATATTGCTTGTGATACTTCCATGTTACAGAGGGTCTTAGATTACATGTTTCTTATAGCTTCTCACAAAAAGTCGTGAATTTAATTATGATTAAATATATTAATGTTCATCTAGATTTCTGGTTGTTGCTATATCAAAAGATGATTCTTTGGGCTATTTCAGTTCTGTTGTAAGAGAGAAATTCAGGTTCTCTCAATTTAGATGAGATGTATGGGAGCAAAGTTATTGTTTTTATGAAAATGCCAAACCATTGGGGTTTTTTGGTAACATTATGGACAACACATCCCTGATGGACTTGGCATCTCAAGGGGCAGATCTATTGACATCTATTAAAAGTGGCTGGTATGCGTTCATGTAATAGTTGATCATTCAAGGACTTGGGGTCTCTACTTCTGCACAGCTTCTTAAACAGCAACCAAGGAGTAGAAGATTCTCTTTAAGATTTCAGACAAGACCTACCGGTCTAGTCAAGCTAATCTTCCCACTGTTCATAAGACACTGACCACTTTCCTAATTCTAGGACCAATTTGCCTGAGAGCTAAGTGCCTTGAAATCTGCTCAAGGGCTCTACAGTGTACCATGCAATGTTAGCACTGGTAGGTGAGCAAAAATGATTCACAAGATGAACCCCCAAACTTTAATAGGAATCCCTGGGGCATGTCCCCATGAACACACGTGAGTTTCCACAGGACACATAATAGCAGCACATATTTGTGCTGCTGCTACTTGTCCCCAGGCACATCCCCATACGTGCACTGTGGCAAATTGCCTCAGGAGAGGTAGAGGAGGCTGAGACCAGCACTTAGGATGGCCCTAGCATCCTTACCTAGGATCGTGGGGCCTCCCAGGGCTGCAGTGATGGCAGCCAGGGCATGTGGAAGCCTAGATGGCAGCCAAAGCTACTCTGGCTGGCCAGTAGGGGTGTGCAAAGTGGGTCCTATTCAATTTGGATTTGGATTTGGCTCAAATCAGGGACAGTGATTTGGTTAGTTGATTTGGATCACTGTCCCTGATTCGATTCAGCCAAATCTGAATCTGACGATTCAATGCTGATTTGGAGTATCAGTGATTCAAACATAGACACAGTTTACATGTTTTCTCTACATACCTTGAGGTACCAGCATGTCTCACAGGAGCGCGTGGGGGAGGGGGGGATGGGACACACCCTCCACGTGGTTGGCTGCGAACCCGGAAGTGGACCGGAAGTAATTCCGGTCCACTTCTGTGTCTGCCAGGGAGCACATGGGCGTGGCCCATTCACACTCTCCTGGCTTGGCGATTGGCCATGGGGAGACCCAGGGTGCCCCTTCCAGACCCAGGAGGCACCAGTTGCCAAGCTGGGGAGACATGGGGGGGGCTCCCCAGCGTGCTCCCTGGCAAACCTGGAAGTGAACCAGAACTGCTTCTGGGCCACTTCTGGGTCTGCTGGCAAGCACGCTAGGGAGCCCCTGACATGTGTTAAAGTTGTGTCTATGTCTAAATCTCTGAATCTCTCTGAATCAGTTAGGAGGGTCAGGAGAAAGCTGCGCAGGCTAGAGCAGGCAATACCATGCCTAGCACTGGGGTAGACACAGACCCAGTCTGCCTGCTTTCTCACGGGCGAGCTGAGCTGATACCTTTATGCAGGTATCAGGTTTACTCAGATTGCCCCAAGTTGCCATATTAAAGGCACATTAAGGATAGGCATGTGTAGACCTGTCCTTAATGGACCTTAAATATGGTGACTACTGCAATGTTAATTTCCTTATGTCACCTTAAGGGCTCATGTGTAGACCTTATTTTACCTTAAGGGTGCCCAATGTGTTAATTTTTCCATGTATAGAATCCAATTATTGGAGGGTCATTTTTAATTCATTCCTCTCACTGCTGCAAGGGGCAGGCTGTAGGGTGGGGGTAGGTCAAAAACTTGCCTCCTTCTTGTACCTGCCCCCTCTGCCTGCCCTGTTAAACAGACTTAGGCCCCCCTTCCCCTCCACCTCTGCTCTACTTCTTGCCCCTCTCCCCCAGCCTCAGCTCACCTTCTTCCCTCTATCTCTCAGCTGCTGCTCCCCGCCTTTCCTCTCTCCTCAGCTTCAGCTGCTCCTTCCTCCTCTCTCCCATTGTCTGCTCCCCCCTCCTTCCCAGTGTCTGCTCCCTCTTCTCCCCCTCACCCCACCTCACCCCTTACCTTTGCTTTGTACTGGCAGTCTGCATCCACACTGCAACCTGCGGCCTGGAGCCCCAGGCTAGCCCCTTAGCAGCCATGTGCTCATCTTTTATGTTTTGTCTAATTTTAATTAAGGGGGTATATTTCAGACTATTATATTTAATCAAGTTAAAATAGTATTAGTATTAATAAGTAAAGGCCATTAGTATTAGCAGGTAGCATATTATGCTATTGTAGTTGAAAAAGTCCAAAAAGTTAAAAGTCTGTACCATAATTGCAGAAATTTGAATTGTGTGCATTTTGTAATAAAATATAGAATTATCAGGTGGAATTATAGATGAATTTATATATCCAGTCTCTCCTGGTGTGAACTGGGGAAAATAACTAGTTTACCCCAGCAAAGAATGTGGCTAATACATTTAGGAGATGTGTATTATCTGAAAATCAAAATATTATAAAAACACAAATGGAAACACATTTTGTTTCTAAATAATTTGCTACTAATAAAATGAAAAGCAAGTGAAATTAATATAAAACTAAGGGGGATTTAGATTAAGAAATGTCATTCATTACACTTCAGCAACAGATGACATTTTTTATTAGAAAATTCATTACATGTAGGAAAAGAGGGAGCGAGAACCTTTTCACCAAGCCTTTTTGCCAAGCTAAATCCAGCATGTTGCTTTCATGAAGAAAGAAATGAAAGTCCAAGTTGTGATAAGCACCTGCTGCAGGAGAACTATAATATTTGCTATCACCGCAATCAGAAGTACAGTTTCTTTCAGAGAAGTATAAATTGATCTTGCTGGATTGACTTTTTTTTTTTTGCCAGGAAGCTGCAGGAGGAATTGTTTTGGTGAGTCATAAAATCCTATCCAAATGCCAGATTGTTAGTCAAAATCAAATTAATTTCTAAATTTAAGAAAGGTTTAACCACCTAAATTGATTTTTAAATGTAAAAAAGCACCTACAAATAATCATAGAGCTTACTTTTTTTCTGAAATATAGAAAACTACAATTTTGGAAGCATCTGTTTCTCTATATCCTTAATGAAAAAGTGTCACCTCTTTTGGAAGTGAATGTAGTCTGTATGTTAGGTTAGAAAAATCACAAAATGAAACCTGTTTACTTGCTTCTGATTTATCCTGATATTCTGTTCATCCTTATTTCTACCTTTCTTTCTTCTTAGTATTTCAGAGTTATAACAGGCAGGTTAAACTTCACAGGAAAGGGGGAAAAAAAAGACTTTTCTGCATTTTTGAGCTACAGATAAACTTTTGCCTCCAACATGTAATTCTTCTAGCCTGTTAATTTGCTTGGATATTGCCCTCAAAAATAAATGAATAAATATCATTAAATGTTTCATGTTTTGCACTTCCTACTGAAGTATTTTACCTACCTTAAAAGACAAGTGATCATAAGACTATCAAAATTATATTAATGCCAATGAAAAGGCTTTTGCTAGATTCCCTGGGGTTAACTCAGACCCACAATCCAGATCTTCTGTCTCCCAGAAAGATTAGATCATATTTTCTGTCTTATTCTATAGAGCTCTGCAATGTAGCCATTCAGCTCAATGTTGTCATTTCTTTCTGCTATTGAATTACACTCTAGGGCTTGACTAAATGACAGCTCCAATGAGAAACATGGAGTGATTCATTTCACATAATCCCTGCAGGTGCTCATGCAGATATTTTAAATTGTCTTGTATGAATAGTTTAATTTACTTCAACACAACTACACATGTTCATAAAGTTAAATAGATGCGTAACTGCTTGCAGTATTGAGGCCTGGCAACTGCTGTTGGCCTGACATTGAACTCTGCTCAACTTTTACTGATCTATGATTGAAATTGGCTTCAGTAACATCTTTAGAAAAAACTTTAGTATTTGGCTGATAGAACTAGCAACCCTTTGTCATAGTTCAACCTAATAGTAGGGACAACCTGATGTAAGCAAAAGTAAAAATTGACATAAAGTCTCACTACTAGTCTCTGGCTTGACTGTTACAATTATTCTCTTAAAACAGAAGGAAAAACTGGCTTGGGATTTGTGTTGTTTACCCTTTTAAACTCTTAATTAAGACAGGTACATGGTATTTTTTCAAGTGCCAAGAGGAGAAGGGTACTTTTTATGAATGAAATTGATGTTGAATGTATCAGAACCAACCCTTGATATATTACATTGGTAAATATATTTGTATCTGCATTCATGGTTTTTATACATTAAACTTCATAAAACCTAACTCACATTAATCTCTAATCCTTTGTGTCTCATTTTTCCCAATAATGTGATGATTTGTTGGCAGTCGCACTTGAGTGTGACTTGTTAAGTCAGGTGCAGTGCAAACTGAATCACTGAAGCAGTGTGGTTCTGTAGCAGCTCCACTATAGCTTGGAGGCTCTAAGTCATAACTAAGTCCTATGAAAGAGCAAAAAGAAAAGAATGCTTTTATTTTTCTTTAAATTAGTATATTGCATTGACAAATTTTACTATTTAAGAGCACTGCATGTTTCTTGTTTGCTTCAAAATACACATAGCCTGGGCTTGACTAAATGACAGCTCCAGTGAGAGCCATGGAGTGATTCATTTCACATAATGCTTGATTCCAGAGTGTATTATACCTTTTCTGGAGGAGAGCTGTCCTCCAGTTTTTATCACTGGTTACATCATAATGTCTGCAATGTTGCAAAAGAATTCAAATTCCTAGAACAGGAAAGCTAGCTTTGTGGAGAGCAGTAACAGCTATAAAGGAACAAGAAAACTAAAAGGCAAAAATAGCTACCAATACTTGATTCTGCAATTTAATTCCATGGAAATTTATTAACTAAGTCGGAAAATACCACATTGTTAGGGTCTCCCTTAATCTCAAAAGTTGGAGATGCATATGGATCATGCTGTTTTGCTGTGATTTATGTCTTAGATATCTAAACTTATATCTCATTTAATTACATTCTCTTGGAACAAGATAATAGCCGTGCTCCTTGGTCACAGGGATGGGGTGAATGTTTTTAATATTCATGTGTATTATACACTACTGATTTTAAAACAAGATATTCAATAACTGGAGAAAGTTTTGATAAGGCTGCTCCATTTGTGCTGCATTTAGAAATGTAAACAGCATTTTGTCTGCAAACTTGATGCGATAATCACTGTCACTCCTTAAACCTCACTTTGCCTTTCACGTCATAGTCAAGTTTACATAGGTTGTAGCTGTGTTGATCTAAAGGCAAAAGCTGTTAGAAATCTTGTAGTAGAGACAACAAGACCAACTCTCTAGTTGGTTTATTAGACCAACTAGAGAGTTGCAAAAAACTTTCTTTATTTGCAAGCTTTTAGGCTCATGTGCTCTTCCTCAGGCAAAGGAGAATGCAAAGATTGTAAAATTTCCCCCAGGTAGAAATGAAACTCGATATTGCACAGGAGAGCTGGAGGGTTGCATAAGTTCTTTTTGGTGGAAAAGTTCATTTTATGCAAATTAGCCTCAGATAAAAGTTGGTAGTCTGTTTACCTCAGAGGTGTTTGACAGCAAGCAGGATGTTGAATTTTGCTTATTTCATGTTAAGCTGTTTCATATTGCACAGGTGGACTGGTGATGGAATGGTTCTCCTGCGTAAGGAAGTTCTGTTATGGTGAAGCTGCTCTGCAAGTGCACAAATTTGGCTTGAACAAAAGGCTAGAGCAGAGGTGTTTGCACCCAGGTCTCAAGGTGTTGAATTTTGCTTCTTTTTTCTAAAATTATGAAGTTTTCATATCAAAAGGAAGTGAGCCTGAAAGCTTGCAAATGAAGAATTTCTTTGCAACTGCTTAGCTGGTCTAATAAAAGATATCGCCTCTACCACAAGGTTTCTATTGTTTTTGCCCCAGTTCTGCAAGCAGCACTGGGGCCCAGGGAAGACCCATGATTTGCTCCCTGCATGCCCCTACCCTTTGAGAAGGGGTGGGGGGGCTGTATGAAGGGAGGTATAGGTGGGGCATGTGTGTATTTGTGTGTGTGGGGTGCTGCCTGGGTGTTAGGTCCTGGGGTCCAGGTTCTGAGAGCCAGCTGGGTGTGAGGGGAGGGAGGGAGGTAGGAGTGGGGGCAGGGGGCATGTGCAGAAGAACTCACCTATGTGATGTGGTCTGTGGCTGCCCCCGTAGTGCTCTTCATGGGGCCAAGCCTTGACCACTCCCACCCAGGGCAGCCTACACTGCTCTTCCAACCACTGGCTCTATCCAGTGTGCACAGCTTACTGATTGGACTGCTCCCTGTGTGGCTGCAGCTGTCCAGGTACTACTCAGTTCTCCTCACATCTAGTGGATCCTCCTCCTTCTGCTCCTTCCCCTGCTGTGCCACTCTGGGCTTGGAAGCTTCAGCCAGGTGGCTCCTGCCCCAGGGCACAGGGCTGCGCCTTCCACTTGCTTGGCCGCTCACAGGTGGCTGCTCATTATGCCAGGTGGGTGGAGAGCTGGAGCCAGTCCCATGCACTGGTGCAGGAGCCACCCAGGTGCAGTTTTCCTGCCACCTGGAGTTGTGCAGCAGGGACAGGAGGAGGAGGCAATACTGGAGGCAAGGGGAGTCAAGCAGCACCTGGGCAGCTGCAGGCACAAGAAGAGCAGCCCCTCCAGAAGCTGTGCATAGTGGCCAGGGCAAGCGGGCACAGGCAGGATCATGCAGAGTGCTGTGGGGTAGCCACAGGCTAGATCCAATCAGCTGGTGAGCGCCCCCCGCAGGCCAGATCCAGCCAATTGGCAGGCCAGATCTGACCTAGCAGCAGCAACACTGAAGACACATGAAGTGTCTTTCTTCCCATCCATAAAATCCATCTCAATGTCTTCACTGTCACTTTAACACAGCTTTCAGGTTTGCATGTCATCCTTTGCCTTTTAATTGAAAGTAAAAGTTTCCATCAGAAAAGGGAAAAATGAAAGAGTATCTCATCATGCATAACTTCAGCACAATTTGTTTATCTTTATTAATTGAAAAAGCTCAAAGAAAATGCAGTTTTTAGTTTCTTTGGATTTATCTGAATTCGTTCTGAAAATTGTTAAGCAAGCAGCTTTCTAGTTTAGCATTAAGAAATCTGGGTTTTCATTTATTACAGTTGCCTGCAGCATTTCTAAAAATGTAATTGTAATGGAAAGTAAGTTTCTTTTCTGTTGGAAATGTAATATGCTAAGATTATACCTTGAAAGTGCTGTTCAAAATAGCTCAAAAGGATATTGGAAAACTTTGATGGAAATCTGGTTTATATGGCATAAATCTGAGCAATCTTTTGAAATGGAATGGACATTTTCACTTTATCAATAAACAAAGTACCATTAGTCCCTTTGACAAATCCAATGCAAATAGCTCTACAGGTAGCACATTTAAGATATTTGCTCTCATGAAATTATATTTTTCCCTAATCTATTTACTACTGCTTAAATGATCCTCAGTATTACAGACAGCAAATTTTAAATCATTATAGGCAGCACTGGATATAATTGTTAATGGAATATATTGCAATTTGAGTTGTTTGGGAACTTTCTGATAACACTTTTTGTTGGAAGATTTTGATTTTATTTGTCAAAGCTGAAAGTTTTCTTGGGTATATAATAATATTGACAAAATTTTATTGGGGGAAGTTTTGCATGTCTGATCAGTATCAGAGGGAGTAGAAGGCATGGCCAAACTTAAATCTACTGTACATATAATAGAGGACGGGACTGCTACTTAGGGGTGTGTAAAGTTTTGTGTATGCAGGTTTTTTCTACATACATCGAGATACCAGGCGCAGATCATGAATGCTGTGATGCTGGGGTAGATGGTGCGTTCCACAGGAGCACAGAGAGCCCCAATGTGCTCAGCAGCGAACCCAGAAGTGGACTGGAAGTACTCCAGGTCGACCAGGGAATGTGCAGGGGGGATTTAGATAGAGTTTTAGTCACATAAATCACAAAAAGTGACCAGGTTAATCCTGCATCAGCAGCCCCCAGAACATGTAGGTGCCATGATTCATCAGGTGCCTCTATTTTGGTCTGAAAAGAAACCTAAAGCAACTAGGCTTTGGCCACTGCGCAAGTTGAGAAGCAATCCAGATTGCCAGGTTATGGATTAAATGCCTAAGTTTGATGTGATTTCTGTTGGTGCTAAGAGGTACGTAAACTAAGTCACTAATTCCTTAAGTAGACACGGAGCAAACTCAGCAGCTGTTTGATGCTGATGGCATGGATGCTTTCATTACAAAACACAAGTGCCAGAGGAGGAGATAATGCTTATCGTGCCCACCTTTTGCAAATGAGGCTGTTGATTAGAACAGGGGTGGTAAATCCCTGGTTTGTGGGCCAAATCCAGCCCACATGTTTTGGCCTATGAGGCTCCCCATGGCTCAAAAACTTTGGCGTGGGGAGGGGAGGAAGCAGTGGTACTGCTCCTCTGCTGCCAACTTTTTAAACCTGTGGGGAGATCCACAGGCTGGATAGCATGACCCTATGCATTGGACAGGGCGTGCAGCACAGGGCCTGGTCCTTGCATGCAGTGGTGGCACAGGGTCCCAAAGTCGGATCCCAGTATGGGGGGTGGTTGGGTGGTTCAGGGCCCCGGACCCCAATTCTGATGCAGGGGGGCAGTGCAGGGTGCTAATGCCTGAAACCTGTGTGGGGGGAGGGGGTGGAGAAGGGGAAGATCCCCAGGGCTCAACCTGTGGTGTGGTGGCCATCTGAAACTGCATGGAGTCAGATCTACGTGTGAGGGCCAGATAGGGACAGCGCAGTGCACAATCTTGGCATGGGAGCCCAATCTGACCTACAGACCAGCCCTATGCCCTTTATCTGGCCTGCAGAGCCAAAAGATTAAGCACTACTGGACTAGAACATGTGTCAAAAAAGTAACAGACCTAGGTTTTAGGTCCTCAGTAGCCTGAGAGGATTCAGACCTACATTTCTTGCTTTCCAGGTGAAACAACGTAACCACTAAACTACAGATTTATTTGAATTCATAGTTTATAGTTTCATAGTTTCTAGGGTCGGAAGGGACCTGAGCAGATCATCTAGTCCGACCCCCTGCCATGGCAGGAAGAGCACTGGGGTCAAATGACCCCAGTAAGGTGGTTATCCGACCTCCTCTTAAAAACCCCCAGGGTGGGAGCCTGCACCACCTCACTTGGAAGC
>NW_017729004.1:56481654-56501957 GCF_001723915.1 Gavialis gangeticus | reverse complement strand
TAGAGTGCCACTCCTCCCCCTCTCTTTCCTATCCTGTCCCTCCTGTACAGCCTATAGCCCTCAACATTCACCACCCAATCATGCTTGGAGTCCCACCAAGTCTCCGTAAATTGCTTATTGAAGTTGGACTTCTAGGAAAGCAAGTGGTCAAAGTCATGGGGCTAAGAGGAGAGCAAGCAAGATACAGCCTGACTCTGTGGCCTATGACTCTGATTCTGTGATGAAGGCATTCTTTTAGTTAGTTCTGGTTTTAACCAATTACTTTATAACGTAAAATACATAAACAGTCTAGCAAGCAAGAAGCATACCTCTGTAGCACTTCTTGCTAGGCCTTTTTTAGCATCAGAATACTCTATACTAAACTCAGTGCTTTTGTCAGGTAAGCACCCTGGTTCAGGTAGCTATCAACTCAAGTTGCTCCATATCTTGAGAGGATGAAGGCACCTATTATGTAGTTCTGATTAGATGCCTGAGCTGCACAGAGAAGCAGGAGTTAAGACACATCCATGTCTAGCTAGTAGCACTGAAGCAGTGACTGGGTTGGTTTCCTAGGCATACTCAGTACATTTCCAGCAATCTGATTGACTCTTTACTGTTCAGCTGTCACAGAAGCATGGTTATAAGTGGTCTTGCAGTTTGTAGTACAAAAATCTAGAACTCTGGCAGTTTGTAGTTTACTTACAATATTTGTAGTTCACTTGTGTTATTTATGCTCTGCTTTTTGAAAGCCAGTTCAGAGGCATTTCCAAGGGAAACATAGGTTGGTTTTTTTTTTTTTAACAAAAGGTGAGCTTAGTTTGAGCTCCTCTTCAGAGCATGTGGACACTTCTATTTTCTAGTAGGGGCAACCCCCACCCAAGAAAAAAAAACAAAGAAAACAAAAAAGGAAAATGGAATAGGACATGAAAATCTTGTGGGAAAAGTAACATAAGATGGCATAGTAATGAAAAAGCCCATTTCAACCCTTCTAATAAGTTTGAGTAAAGAAAACTCTAGGACTGTGGCCTTGGTGATATTGGTAGAGACATTCAGACCATACATAATATTAATTGCAATCCATACACTTCTGCTCAGTTTAGTTTAGCATGGGTGAATTAATTCACTTCTAATCAGGGTAAATTTACACCACTTAATTTCAACTGATTAGCAACAAACAAGTCAAAGGATGAAGGGAACTGCATATATGCCACCTAATTTTAGGAAAAGGAATTTGTCAGCTGTTACTCCCCTGCTTTTCTCAGACTTCACCCCACTTCCTCATTTCTTATTGGCTGGGCCATCCCTCCTCCTCCATGATATGTTGGTTGCTGCAAATCCTGGCCAAAAGATGCGTAGGTGTCCCTGTTCAATCTATGGAGCCTCAGAATGTGTAACCCTTCATTTAGTAGGGTTTTGATGTCTAACTCTTCTTTTTTAATTCCAGTTATGGGTGTACATGTCTAAATTTTAGACAGATCAAAGCATAACATCACTGGAACTGGGTGCCTTTTAGAATCTGGCTCAAGGTGCCTAAATACTAGGTAGTGGAGGGAACTAAAGAGTCCATTTGGATTTAGTCCAAAATGTCTAATATTTTGTATGAAACGCTCAGATTTTGTTGTTGTTGTTCATGATGTTTTTTAAATAACTAGCAATCAAGGAACTGATTCAGCAAGCCTGATACAAAAGGATGGAGTGACGTTGTGAAACAGTAGAACTACATTTCTGTCTTCCTTCTGCCAATTTCTATCATCCTTATCACCCTTCTGTCAGAGGAATACTTGTAGGATAAGATTTATTTGTCTGCATATGTGATTAGGCCCATTAATATTAGCATGGTAATATAAATTAATTATTATTTCTGTAGTTTGATCACACTATACATTTTAAATTACATGGCAGTATCACTTTTTAAATTATTTTAGGTGTTACTTCACTGCTAGAAAAATCTGTTGGAAGGAAGGAAGGATCATTTTTTCTCTTCTAATACTGTATCATTCCACAGAATAAAATTAACCTCTGTTCTTTTGAACTGTTGCTCTCACATAACACAATACAATTCTTGTTTATGACTGTAATTTGCATCATCAAGGATCTCATCAGTGATGTCAGGCCACTTCTGGGAATGGGAACTGTGAGAGAAATTGCATCCTCTTTGCTGACTGAATATGCTGGCTAGATCTGTAGTATCAGAACAAAATCATCATTGGCCAGATTCAATGTACTTGCATGTCTTAGATTGTACTTTACCACTGAAATCAGTATGTTTGATGTAGAAGTAAGATACCACTCAGCATGAGTCAGAGTGGCACAGTTTGTCCCATAAAAGGGAAATTTAGATGAGAGTATACCTATTATCTGGATAAATTTCTTCATTTAGGACTAGTTTAAACCTGTAGATTTATCCCTGAACAGCCAGATTTACCATACCCACCATGATCCTTCCCTTATTCCCAAAGAAAAGTAATTTGTTGTAGCACTGTATGAAAGTGTAGGTTTCTTCCTGACTTGAATAGCCAACTCTGCTGGCTGATGTATTGAAATGGTGGAGCTGAGGCACCCTCTTCTTTTGCTTTTGGGGGCTCTGCACCTAGAACCCTTTCTATGCCTAAACCATAATGTAGAGTGCACCATCGTGATTACAGAAGATAGAGGAATTATGCTCTGGGTGGCTACATTAGTCTAAATCATAATCTGGGTCTTGGCAATTAAGTCAAGTATAAACAAAATGACCATTTGTGCCATCATTTTAATGTCTTTTTTTTATTGGAATCAATGAAATAATCTAGTCCAAAGTTATGGATATGGGTGGAGCAGCATTGTTTTAAAAAACTGTTTCAAAAGATTGTTTATGACCTATTACGTAGCTAAGATTTGAGAAAGGAGTAGCAGCAGCTATACATACTCAGTAAGTACAGACAGTCAAAAAGCCTGAGGCTGAATTGATTCAGTCTTTGCAGGTTAAGTCTAAACTGAGTAGACTGAGCTGATAAGCAAGTGAACAGACATTCACTTTTGATTCTGAAAATGTAGGCACATACCTCCAGTGGCCCAGGCCAAAAGCCAGGGGGCAATAGAGCACACCTCCCCCTGGTCAGGAGCAGACAGCTTGGGCTGTGAGTTCACTTGTATGTGGAGGGGATCTGGGACAGAAGTTAAATAAACTGATTTAACCTAAATCAGTTAAGTCTAATACTTACATCCATCCAGGTTTATCTTAAATCCATTTCAGTCATTTTGAAAGGGATTTATGTGCACTGAACTTCCATTGTGTTACAGATTTGAGCCAGTGTCTGGTTGCTTATGTGTAATTTCTGTCCCATGTTGAACAGTGTAACATGGGTAGTAGTAAGTGGCATCATTTTATACTTTGTGGTATGTAGCATAAATATCAGGAAAATGACCTATCACATTGAGGCTAGGCTGCTGGGCAGCCAGAAGAGACAGCATCTGAGGGACCGAAGGAACAAGCAAGCATGAGGGAGCCTGACTGCAGGCTGAGGGGTTGGAGGAATCATTGATGCCAATGTTATTTATGTATTTTGCATTACAGGGACTTTGGGAAAACTGCTTCAACAGCACTGGGGGCAGAGAGCAGGTTTCTTCATGAGGTGCTGCAGTTGCTTGAATCTCCCTGTGAGTTGGAATACATGTGCAAATTACATTATTTGGAAAGGCTTTGAGTGTAGGGTTGCCAACCCTCCTGGATTGGCCGGGAGTCTATTAGAATTGGCATTGATCTCTGGGTGACTATTGAAAGCAATCTGGGAAATTTTAATAGGATATTTTAAGAAACAAAAATCCCAGAATAGCTTCAGTCAGAGTTGGCAACCCTATTTGAGTGCCAGTCCTTATTGTAATATTTCATGCAGGGGAGGCCTCTTGGCAGACATTACCCAGAATTCCTGATGGGAAAGAGTGTGTGCCTGTGCTTGGAGAGAGGAAGAGAAAGCTTGGTGCTTGGTAAGAGCAAATATCAAGATCTCTGGTTTTCCTTTTGAAAAAAGAAAACCCACACAGTTACAATATAGAACTTTTTTCTAGCCCCAGGCTGTCCTGCCTTATAGGGCACCAATCGGAACTCTCCACTGTCATATCTTTCCTGTAATCGCTAACTCCAGGGAGTAAATATTGCTCCCCTCCCCTTCTCTCTTACCTGCCACTGAAATCAGGGTTGTTAGTCAACCCTGGTGACTAAAATTGTGAGCAGGGGAAAAGGTGATCAGCAGTAGTGTTAACTTCCTGTGTTCCAGAGTCATGCTTGAAACAGCAGCTCCAGCAGCCAGGGGGATTAACAGTACCACTTTCAGGTCATCTAGACCTTGAGAAGCTCTGCAGTTTGGATCCAGCTTGTGGGACCCAAGTTTGACAGTGTTCACACCTTTAGACACTTAATAGAAGGGGGGCCCTTATACCCATGCAAATATCTAGTAGCTCAGGTTAACAGATATCCAGCTAAGACATGTCAGCCTTATGCAGCCAAGGGGAAGAAGGGTTTCAAGTAGTCAGATTTATTTTAGCACAAGTTAAACATTCCCACTGGAGTGAATTAAGTTACACCAGGGTATAAGTTAAGTATCTGCAGCTCTAGTGAATTTCTTTTGAGAGTAATCATTTAGGCAAAATATGCAGGCAATTACTGGTTCCCCTTTATGGTGAAGCACTGCAGTGTTACCTGCTGTTGCCAACTACCTATCAAGAGGTAATCATCATGTGTACACACACATCAAGTATCTTGCAGAAGAAATACTATTAAAAGACTGAGCCCAGAATCTAGTGAAGTAAATTCAAAACTATTTAAATGTCTTATCTGAATTCCTTTTGTAATGGTAACATTAATGATTAAAATAAATGAAAATAAATTAGAAAGAGGATGTAAAACCTAGATCTGTTTGCTCCTTTTATTTCCAGCAGAATTGATTTGTTGGAAAGAGTCAAAAGGCTTCCCCATCGTGAGCATAATGGCTTCTGCAGTGAGATTCTGATATCCAGCTTCTGACACTAATTTGCATTTTACTTTCATTATACACTGACAGGCTGTTGTATGTGCCAGTGTCCTGCTTGCTGTGAAAACTATGCACTAACTTGCTGTTTCAGTCACTGCTCTATGTTATTTTCTATGTAAAATACTAGCAAAGGGTGGGCAATCTGCTCATAAAGATGGCATTATGTTATAAATATTACTAGGTAAATTCCTCTCCTATTTGAAATAAAAAGGATTTAGGCTAATCCATTGACTGTAGCTACAATAAGATACATAGGATACAAACTATTGCAGCTTCTTATTTTTGTTCTGGAAAATCCTTGTTTAGCCAGGTCCCTTTTATGGCTTGGATAACCCTCTAGTTTTTAATGAATAGACTGCAATTTGCTGAACATTAAGGAGAAATGAATTAATTAAACTGCAAAACAGCAGTCTCCATTAAAAGGTCCATTTCAGAGTGGTGTAATTAAACCCTGAGGAAGAGTTATATAAAGTAATTATGCTTTTGTTAATCTGGACACATGTTTTCTTGGATCAAAGCAGGGCTTAATTAAGGAACAGAACAGTCGAGATCATGCACCTAGATCTGGATATTGGTTTTGGTTGTTTTGTTTGTTGGTTTGCTTTAATTAAACAAATGGGGGAATCTCTACTCCATGTGGAGATAACTCCACTCTTGGAATGAAGACAACATTATGGTTCCCTGCTGTTCACTAGACTTAGGACATGGGTCTTCAGTGAGCTAGAACCTCGTGCAGAGTCTTCTAGGGTTTTCATATTTGACTAAATCCCATGCCAGTGGAGAAAAGACCATTCCTAATACTGTAGTAATTGTTTGTTTGTTTGTTTGTTTTTTAATTCACGTCACTTTACCATGATTACTGAACTGCAGCAGTTTCTGTACAGTAGATTTTATCTGTAAAGATCTACCAGGAGGAAACTGAAGAATGCATCCCACTATATTTCACAAACCTGCTGGAATGTGATTTTTCTGTTGATGTTTTTTCATGTAAAATAAAACTGCATTGATTTTTCTATAATTTGGGGTTAGCACTAGGTAGGTATTTTCTGTATACCTTAAAACACACTATTTTTAGAAACTGTTAGCTAAATTAGAAAAAAAACTAAACAGGAACCGAGTACACTGAGAGGCTGCAACTGCTTTCTTACCTCCTACTCAGCTCTTTCTTATCTGTCCTAAAGATGGAAACCATTCTTCTCCCTGCCCTTCCCTTTCAGAGTAGGAACGTTGACATACTCAGAACAGGTTGAGAAAGGAAGAGACAGCAGGATGGAAGATCAAAGAGCTGGTGAGCGAAGTGATTCAGCAGCTGCTGCAGTCTCTGCTGGGGGAGTTTAGGGATTATACAGTTTCATGCCACATAACACTTCATGGCATGATGTGTTGTTTCTATGCTGCTGCCCCCTGAAAAGACCCTTTCTTTCTACATGGTACCCACTCCCTGTCAGACAATTGGTCCTAATTATCATTCTTCCTTCATCCAACTTCCCATTTATTATGTGGTACCTGTTGAGGCTATGAATTAGGAGGTGCACAGATCCTCTTTTCTTTGAAGTATAATGTAGCAACAGTCAGTTTTCTCAAGGTAGATTCTGCTGCTAGGCCTGGCCCCATCCCCATCTAGTGATGTACCAGGGATGAGTACAGAACTTCTGGTAGAAGCAGAAGGGAAATTTAGCTAGATGGTCTTGAAATTAACTGAATTCTTGTGTTACTCTTCATGACCTGTCCTCTTTCCTCCCGCACATGAAAGATGAGAGGACCCAACTTTCTGTGTATTTTATTCTGTGCCCAGGGCAAATGGTGGAATAAGCCTCCTCTGCTGGATGCCAGAGGGACTGGGACAGGAGGGGGCTTATTCTGCCACTTGCCTTGGGCACAGAGTGAGCAGTGGTAGAGGCCAAGGCAGGCAGACCCTGCTGCAGTGCCCTGGGGGCAGAGGGGGTAATAACCCCACTCCCTGCCCCCTGCCTAAAGGGCCCTGCCGGCTGGCATCTGGTCTCACCCCCACCCAGCTGCTGTAGCAGCAAGAGGGGAGCAACTGTCATGGTTTCCCAGAGCCACGAGCCCCTTCCTGGTGGGGGGGGGAAGGGGGCACACTGCGGGACGGGGAAAGCTGTGGACCATGACACTGGGGGAGGGGCTTGGAGGGCTCTGGTCCCCTTCTGGTTCCCGGCACTACCGCACACAGTCCTCACTGCTCTGCCAGCCCTGCAGTGGGACCCCCTCACCAGGAAGGGGCTTGCACTCCCCAACACTATGACAGGGGCTGCTGCCCCCTTGCTGCTGCAGCGGCCGGGCAGGGGTACAGTCAGACTCCGGCCGACAGGGCCCTTGAGGGGGCAGGGACAGGGGTTATTCCTCCTCCCTCCAGCATCTGGCAGAGGGGACTTATTCCACTGCTTGCCCCAAGCAGGGAGTGAGTGGCAGCGGTGGCAGTTGGGTTGCGCAGATCCATCTGTGGTCCCCCAGAGGCAGTTGGGGTGGAGAGGAGAATAACCACCCTCCCTGCCCCCACTGCCTCAGTGGCCATGGCAGCCTGCCACTGCAGCAGTGAGGGGGGACTGCCCAGCAGACCTGGCTCAGGTCCCTGCCGGTGGGAGAGGGAGGGAATTAAACCCCTCTCTGACCAGTTCAGCCAGGACTGGACACCCTTCTCCCCCGCCTCCCCTCAGCACAACTTTGTTGCAGCTGAGGGTGCACTGTAACGTCCCCCAGCACCTGGCCTGAGCAACTGCAAGCATGTATCCATATTTCCTCAGTCCAGAGGGAATGTCTGTGCTGTTACAAACTGGTTCAATCTAGGCAGGTTAGACTAACTTGCAAAGGTTGAATCAGTTCAGGTTCCAGCTTTTTCAGTGTGTGTCCTTAGTCTTTATGATCAGGTGACTTAGTACATAGCTGGTTTGCATGACCCAATCCAGTTTGTTTTACTTCCTGTTTTACAAAACTAGGGTTAGGATTTATCCAGGATGATTACTACGTTAAAATCAAATCAGACCTGGGAATTTGTCACCTCCCTAATAAACCTGCCTGCAGTTCCTGAATAATACATCCCTTTATCTAAAGAATTAAAGTGAAGAGTTTATGTTGAAGTGTTACAAGAAGCTGTTATGCCCCTTGCACTTTTTATCTCCTGCTTTGTGAAGATTATCTAAAATCTGAAAAAAGAGAGGAAGGGAATTAATGTCAGTCGAGTGTAGCTGGGCCTTCTAATATTTGCATATAATATGGTTATTTTTACTGAAAACCTGAAGTCCTTAACATAGTCATTAGCAGAGAGATGGCTGTGCAGATCTCAGGAGTTGGTAAGGTTTTGGCCCTGTGGTCCATTTTGGAATTGTTGGTCAGTATCCTGATAAAAAATGAGGAAAGTTTTAATGTTGAGCTGTTTCTGCCTCCTTTTCTCCCAAAAAAGTTTTTAAAAAGTATGGCACATAAATATGTAGATAACCTTTCTTCTCGTCGTCTTTGAAGAGCTCAGGTTACTGCAACATGCAGATGAGTTTTAAAAGAGAAAAGTGAGCTCATAGTTGTGCCTGGGAAAACTTATATTCAGTATATAATGCTATATATTCTGGCCCAACTCACAGTGAAAATTCTTCTAGATTCTTGCTGTGCTCAGTTACATGTTAATGCATTGAATGCTTTTCCACTTCACAGCAATGGCATAACAGTGGTAGCATTTTACTCTTAGGAACAGGCCAAAATAATTTTGTGCAAGTCAAAAAGTGTATCCTCCCATACTTGTCCTAATAGCCTGGACCATACTTTAAAGAATAAGAAACAAATTCTTCATTCTCTTTTCTATGAAGAGGAATAAGTATTTTACTGGCCCCCCAAAAATTGAGATGGCTTGCAAGCACATCTGTGCACACAACCCTCAGGGACATATGTCCACAGGGATATGTTCTTCAGTTCTATAATGTTGTACACAAAGGAGTATTAAGATGCGTGAAGTGAGTTAGATGCATATTTTTTTTTTAATGTTGAGAGGTTTGAAAACATATATGTAAAGCAATTGTAGGCCTTTTTAGAAGACACTTGTCAATTAAACCCTAAAGGTATAAAATTTTACATTGTATAATAGTATAAGTTGGAGAAGCTAAAAACCTTGTTGTTATTCTCTTGCTTCTAGTCATATCCAAAATATTCTTTTAAGATGAGTTTAAATTTGTCTTAGAATTAGATGAATAAAAATTAGATTCAGCAGTACTAAATGAAGTGTAGTTAAATTCAGCTGTTAGTAAATTAGTATTTCTTGGATTTAGTGAAAATAAAGTTAAACTTCCATGAATATCACTTGGTCCCTGCTGGTTTAATCAACAATGTCTAATCCATATCTGTTTTCCAGATGATAGTAATAGAAAAAATGTATTTTTTTTTTCCCCTCAGTGGGAGGGAAAATGGAAGGGAAGGGGACTGCCATTGAGCATGGAGGGGAAGGGAAGGTGTGCTGGCGAGGGGGGGCTGATTCCTACCTGTTTTGATGACTTAAAAAAAGCTCCCCAGCTGTGGCTTTTGTGGTGTAGTCCAAATAGGGAGGTGTGACTGAGCACTGCACCTACCTTTGTATTGGCCCCAGGCAGACACTAGCATTCTAGCAGATGCTATTTAGTTCTGCTGTACTGTATGTTCTTTCCCAGAGACCTGACACAGTGGTTCCTGAAAGCTTGTCTATATCTATCCCAACCATGCAGTTGGTTCAGTAAAATATATCACCTGAAAAAATCCTTGCTTATGTATTTAGACCTCTATACAGTATAGCATGTGTGTGTATGTATTTACTTGAATATAAAATGACCCCAATTATAAGATGACTCCCCAATAATTAGATTCTCTATATAGAAAATGTATAAGTTTGTTATAATTTCCCACATATAGAATCTAATTATTGTACGCTTGGCTTGATTTTTGTCCCCTTTCCACTATTAGTGCTAAATTATTTTTTGGGGGGAGGGAGGGGAGTCGAGTGGCCCCCTTGCCCTCTGCCTCCCAGCCCACTTCTTCCTCCTCGAGGCCCTTCCTTCACCTTTCTGTCAGACCCCGCTCTCCCTGACCACATGGAAGTAAGGGGGAAATTTGAAAATACTAGGATGAATTGAAGCATATTACCTTTTTTTAAAACTGTTTTAGCACAGGTACTCCACAAACAAACTTTTAAACAGCACCTACTTATGTAGAGTACAAATTGTTGTTATTGTTACTATATTATTTTAAGGATTTTTTTTCATGTCTCAGGCTAAATTAGCCAGATCAGGTCCAAATACGTTTGAATCATCCAAGAAACATATGTGGCCCTGCTACCGGCAAGTATCCTCCACCCCAACCTGGGGCTTCAGATACTTCCAAATCCTTTGGGAGGCATCCTGCATGCAGGCCCAAGCCTGGAGATTTGAGGTTCAGATGCCCCCGAGTTTCACTTGCCCTCAGCCAGGCTGCAGGAGCAAGCTAAAGAAGAGTCTCTCATTTCCATAATGGTGTATTGCCAAGATCCTCCCACTGGAAGCTGGCCAATGGAAAGCTAACTATGAGGCTGTCATGGGGAATTCTGTCTGGAAGCAGACAAGGGTACATCCCCCAGTACACTGTGCCATTTTAATTGTATTAGTTTGGTCAGGGTATTTCCCCTGCCACCATCGTGATCATGGTATTTCCCATGCCAGGTGTAGAGTTCAATTTTTTTATTTAAGGAAAATTTTTCATGTCCCATGTCAAATCAGTCCCAAATCTGTGAGTCATTCAAGAACCATATGTGGCCCTAGTATCAGCAAACATCCTCCTGCCTCCCTCTATCCTGGGGCTTCAGATGCTTCCAGATCATTTGGTGGGCATCTTATGTGCAGGCCTTATTCAGATGTGCTATGTTAATCTAACCATGTAGGTTCCTATCAATATGTTTGCCTATTATGGGCCATGTGTTTTATAGTCATGCTCATTATTGGATGCATTTTACTCAGCTCCATAGTTGATTTCCATTAATAAGCATATGCTGCTTTTGGCCACAGTTTAAAAATAGGCAGTGTATTTAATAATTGTTCCTTTCAAGAGATTGGTATCTTTTCCCCATGCTGATTGGGGAAGGGGGAAGGGAAGCTCATCTTATACTTAAGTAAATAGAGTAACAAGTTTTCACCTTCTCTCAGAAAGAATGGTAATTGGACCTTATATCTGAGGAACAAGAGGCATACGATTTCCATGTGCTTAATCATTTTTAGAGTCTGCAAAAGGGCAGATGTTTCTAGACTCGGAACGCTTCTTCATTCTGTTTGAGTTCCTATGAAAAGTAGTCCTAGCTTATTAAAATAATATTAACGTGAATGTAATCCAAGTGCTACCTGGTGGTAAGTGATAATAGAAATAGAACTCATAGAAATTAATAGTGGTTATAGAACTCTAATAAAAACGGAGATACATTCTCTCTCCCTATATAATATAATATAATATAATATAATATAATATAATATAATATAATATAATATAATATAATATAATATAATATACCTCACTCAACCCATTTCTGATCCAAGTGTCTGTATCTTCTTTAAAAATAGTTTTAAAATAGTTTTTATTTCCTTAGATAGGGATGCCATTTAGAAGATGTACAGCCTGCATTCATAATTACAAAGAACATAAAATATGTTTGAGGCCCACAGGTATTCCCCCCCAAGAAAATGTTTTCAGTGATAATTGTAAAAGCTAGTTTTGTGCAGTTCAATGCATTCCAAAGCAAACAGTGCCCTCCAGAAGTCTAAACTATGCTAATTTGTATGCTTTAATTTCCTAAATGATTTCAGTGATAGGAAACTTGGGTAGCCTGCTATGAATGAGCAAGACTTTTCTGCCCGGCTCCTTTCTTTTATGGCTTAATTCAGGATGGTTTAGTAGGTATTAGAAATAACTTAAAATAATAATCTTGGCTTTACTTGGAAGATACTGCAAGAATTTTTTACTTCAGTAAATTCTAGTATTAACATTCAAGTCATTATAAATAATTTACAAAGAGATTACATAGGCTCAATTGAATTTTTCAGAAATTCCAAATACTGTTAATGTATGCTTAGCATTATTTTTCTGACAGAACTGCTTCAGTAGAAAATTGAATCAGTTTTCATTATATGGCTTTATTCTTACACCACAGATCAGTGATGCTCACAGTTTTGGCCCCATGGGCCAGATGAATGGCATAGGATCAGTCTGCAGGCCAGGCCATGTGCTATGCTGCCCCTGCCTGGCCAGGATCAGGCTCCAGAGACCCTGCTCCACCTCTGTCCAGCCAAGATCTGGCTCTGGGGCCAGTGTCACCTCTGCCCAGCCCCAATATATAGGGATTGGGCCCCACACTGCCTTGTGTATCCAATCTAGTTCACAGAGCCACCACCCATGGAGCTCCCTGTGGGTCTGTGGGAAATCCTGTGGGCCAAAAGACACTGTTTTGGGTCTGGATCTGGCCCCTGGGCTGAGGGTTGAGCATCCCTGCCATAGATTTTTTTTCAAATACAAGATTCTCCCCTCCCCCAACTACACACGTACATGAAATAACATGCAACTTTTTTTTACCATCTCTGTCTTTAACCAACTAAGAGAACATGAAGATGTCACTTCTCTGACTTTGTGATGTGGAGTTAGGCACCACATTTACTCTGATATTATTTGCTCCTTTGGTGATGGTGGGGTGGGGAGTGGTGGTGAGAACAGGGGAGCTGGAACCTGGAAGGAGGTTTGGAATCGGGACAAATGCCAAAGGACTTGAACTCAACAAATATGAAACATTGGAGGGGAGGCACAAGGTAGGGGGCTTTTGATCTGGCACCCTACTTTCAGGGGTCTAGAGTCAAGACCAGGGACTTATCCTTGTGGGAGCTGGACAGCTGCATGATCCCAGACCCAATGTGTGTCTGAGAAAGCAGGCTAGGAGGCATCACCAAAGTGGGTGCTGAAGACTGCTGACCCTCCTACTTGGGACCCCTGTCCCCTTGGCCCCTGAGGCCATCTCCCCTTTAAGGACCATGGGCCCATGGCCCTTGCTGATGCTTGGGGCTCTTGTCAGTCTTCCAAGGCTGCCCCAGTCTTCTGCAGTGGGACCCAAGCCCCAGAAATGGGGCCACAGGCAGTGGAAGAGCACCTCCTTGGGCCTCCTGGCAGGGGGGTGAACAAGCTGGGATCACCAGCACTGCTGCCAGCTGCCCTAGTGACCACCTGGCTCAGCAGGCTAGTGGGCTTCACTCTCCCACCCATTCTGAGCTCTTCTGCATCCCTTCAGGACTAGCCTGGACACATTTGGGGAGCCTATATCTACAGGATGGCTGGCAACAGTGCAGAACCATGTGCATTAACTCCCTATCTTGGCACTATGACTCTTTCAGCACTGTTGTGCCACGGGGTGTCTCCTCCAAGTAGTGGGTGGCCATCTTGAGCCCCTGGTCATGTGACTCAGCAGCCTGGGTATAAGTGGCCCCTTGCCTGTCCATTTCCCCCATACATGACATGATTCATTTCTCCTGCCAGGTGTGCAGCTCTAGTTTGTGATGCATAGCCTGAGCTCAGAGGCTGTGACAGGAGCTTGTAACATCTCCTCATTTCACTGGTGTCTCATACACATCTTTCACTCACTCAGCATGTGTCTGGCTGCCCATCTTGGGCTCACCATGCCAGCCACTGAGCTGGCTTTCCATGCACAGATGCAGAGTCTGCAGACAAGGGGGAGTAGTTGCTTAGCTTGCAAGAGTGGGGGCTGGGTATTGGGAGGGGAAGCTCTGGGGCCAGGATGGGCCAGCAATCATGGGAGGGGGGTTAGAGGTAGCCTTGTCATCCATAATGGCCTGAGAGGGCTATGACTACAGGTGGCCTCTGGTGGCTTAGGTTCCCCCTCCTGCCTCTTCCCACCACCCCAGGGGCTCTGCATTTCCCCCAGGACCTGGGTCCCCATCATGGTCTTATGAAGTGGAGGTGAACCTTATCATCACAGTGTCTACAGGCATGATCTGACTCACCAGGAGAAGTGTTGGGAGAACTGGCCACAGGTCCTGAAGTCATGCCAACACAGCGGGTGCTGTGCTGGTACTGGGAAGGTTGATACATTGCACTTCTTGGAAGGGCACAGAGATGTGTGAGAGGACTTGGTTTGGAATAGTTGTGACCCCTGTGTGTGGAACAGTGTTGCAAGGGTTCCTTCTACCTTCTCCTCCTCTGGCAGGGTACCTGCAGGCAAATCCTCCAGGACACCACTGGTCTATGGGTGTGGGAGGGTGGCATCTGCCCTGTTCCTGGTAAAGATAGGGAATGGATCCTTGCAGAAAGGCATGGTCTGCTCCTGGCCCACAGACCACTTTCTAGCATCAACAACACAGTAATAATGCCTTGTCATCAACATGTTCTTGATGAGGCACTGGTCTGAGTCTTTGTTGTGACCCCTCACCTGTATCTGCTGGATGGTGCACTTGAAGACATCTGTGATTCCACACCCTATCTGGACCTGGGACTGGATCTGTTAATTGCCCCAGATAGTGATGAGATTCTTTATTTCACCAAAATGCCACTTGCATTCCCATGTTTGGCTGTTGGGGCAGGACAAGCCAGGTTCCTCCATGGTCCATGGAGGTGCCCACAGGGTGTCTTGATGTGCATGAGTGGGTCATGGTCTGTCTGTGAGAGGGTGGATGGATGAAGGGAAGCTGTGGTGGATGCACGAAGGTATAAGTCTCAGCTTGTAATTCTCTTCCTACTTCAAAAGCTTAGAGCACCTGCTCCCCCATCACTTGGCCTTTGCTGCTTAGGTCATCTCCACAATCTCAAAATGTCCAGGGGCTTTAGCTGATACCTTGCGATTCTGGCCATGCCACACACTGGCTGGGGTGGTATGACTCTGCACTCATTCCTGTCTGGGGCACGGGGTCAGGCCTGATGATCTGTTTAGGTCCCTTCTGACCCTAAGCACTATGAAACTATGAACACACCCTGCCCAGACTGTAAAATTCAAGGGCCAGTGGCCCATGTGGTGCCTTAGGGTCACAGGCTGTCTCTCAGTTCGCCCTGGCTTAGAGGTTCAGTGCCCACCCCAACTACATCTTCTGAGAAACTGAACTGTCTAGTTGATCATCTATTAGTTGTCTGATCAGCAATCAAGAAGAGGGGGAGACAGTCTTCACTGAACGAGAATGAAGGACATGGTAGGAGCCTTCCCTACAAAAAAAAAAGAAAAGGATGGCATATATTTAGGGCCCAACTCAGCCACCCTTACACCAGGGAGGACTTTAGTGTAGTGGATTCTATTAGTGGCATGTTATGAATTTAAACCCCAAATAGTACTTGCCAAATTTTATTTGATTTCTTTTTTTTTACTTTCACCCTTTCATTTCCCATCCCCTAACTCACACCGTATAAAGTCCTTGTTTTGAGGAGATTTCACAAGTGAGGAGGCACAAGACAGCACACTGTCAAGTGGCTGTTTTCTTTTGAGTTATCACAAATTCATTTCAGTATTTAAAAAAGAAATAAATACATTTAGATATGTAGCTTATAAACCTGAGCAAGGTACAAAGTTGGGATGACTTGTGGTGACAGATGTGGTATTGAAAGGCGTGTGATTTAAACAGGAAGTTTATAAAGGAGGTCTTAGACAGAGATAAGGAAAAATCATCTCCTCACTAGTTTCCATCATCCAGAGCTATAACCCTTCAAGAAGAGACATAAGGGGTGCATCTACACAAGATGTTTACTGCACAGTTGACTAATGTCTCAGCATCTACATGAGCGCCTCTAGTATGGCGCACAAAACTAATAAACTCTGCATTGGGGAAGTACTTGAAATACAAGTACTACCCTGCTACAGAGTTGTTTTTGTGCGCACAGCAGTGCGTGTGTAGACATTGCCCCAGCTGGCTGGGGTACAGGATATTTCAGTGCAGGGCTAGCCAGCAGGCAGCCCCCATGCTGAAGCCCCCTTGTGCCTTGGCCAGCCCCTCCGCAACATATGGAGCCTAGCTGGAGCAACTCTGGGCTGGCAGGCTGACCCCTTGGGTCCTCTGCCATCCTGGGCTGAGGTCACAAGCTGGCAGAGGGTAGATTTAGGCTAGATATTGGGAGGCGCTACTTCACGGTCAGGGCGGCTAAGGTCTGGGAGCAACTTCCAAGAGAAGTGGTGCTTGCCCCTATCCTGGGGGTCTTTAAGAGGAGACTAGATGTATACCTTGCTGGGGTCATTTGACCCCAGTACTCTTTCCTGCCATGGCAGGGGGTCAGACTAGATGATCTACTCAGGTCCCTTCCAACTCTAGAAATTATGAAACTATGGGCTGCTCCAACCAAATTCCACATGCTGTGTATGAATAAGCTCCGGAATAATATGGTCCGGAGTTTTTTGCTCCCCAACACGTTCAAATGGTGCACCCAGGAACAAAAAACTCCAAAGCAGTCAGCTCTGGAATTTATTTGCATGTGTTAATCACATGTGTAGATGTGCCCAAGCAGAACTATTCTAGTTCTGGAACCAAAACCACATGCCAGGTTCAGATCCAAGACTAATGCAGATGCTCCCCCAAGCACATAAATTGCAAGACTGTAGCAGGGCACCTTCTCCCTGGGTGGCTGTAAGTCCCTGGAAGCCAAAACATTTTTTTTGTCTACCCTACTCACTCTCTGGGGACAGTCAGCCCTTTACTTTCCTGCCTCACTTTGATGTATTTTATGTTTATAAATGGGAGGCTGCCACAGGGCATCCCAGATCTGATTTCATTCTAATGACCAATGCTTGTGGTTCTTGCCCTAATGATGTCTACTATGTGTTTGTGATTGCTGCCTTATGGGCTAATTGCATGGCTCTATTCCACCCCTACACTATGTCCTGAGGCTTGCAGATGGCGACCTTTTTTGATGTTCTCTTTATACTCTCTTAGCCCTTTCTCTGGGCCCCCTGGACCCTTTTTGGTTCCATTCGGTCTCTTTCAGCCTCTCTAAGCTATTTGACCCTTTTGGTCCTACACTTCTCTGCCATGGGGCCCTCTCCGATCCCACTGTCTCAGCCTTGCAGGTGTCCCTGTTCACTTCACTTTCAGCTGTCTGGCACTGGGCCCCTGGTCCTTGGTATGCCCTTCTCTGGGCTTCGGGTCCCTAATCTGGTTGGTCTCCAGCAGTGATCTTTTCTTGATCTTTTCCCCCTCCTAGACCCTGTCCCTGCTCCAGACCCGTTGAGATCTCTGGGCTGTCTAGCCCATGCAGTGGTCCTCCCTTGACTTTGGTCCCTCCTGGGCCCTGGTCCTACTCTGGCCCTCCAAGCCCCTTGACACTGCAGATTGAGACCTCCAAGCCCCTTGACTTTACAGGTTAAGACCTCTAGGCCCCTTGACTCTGCATGCCCCTCCTGGGCTATATTGACTCTGTCTCATGCCCCCTTCAGGCTACAAGTCCCTGGCCTTCCATGCTCCCATGACCCTTTGGTAGGGCCCTGCTCTTTAGCCTCAACTCTCTCTCTGATTGCACTCCCAGTCCCCATCTGGCCTCTGGGTTCTTGGATCCTCTGATCCCCTTTTCTCCTTGGGGTCCTGGATCCTCTGATCCCTTCTTCTCTGTTTGGGCCCTTGAATCCTCTGATCCTACTCCTAGTCCCTCTCTGGGCCCTGGTGCTCTTAGATCTTCTGATCCCTTCCTTGACCCCTCTAAATGATTTTCTATTGGGGTGTGCTCCCCTAGATTTCCCCATCCATGGGGTAACCCACAAGGCAGTAAGAGAGCTGGGATTTTCAGGTGTCCTATATTCAGCCTTCTTTGAGGTTTGTCTCCACTGGCACTTTCTAGGAGCTGTCTTGTCACAAGCAGCCTTACCACTGTGACCACAAACCTCAGTAGGGTGCAGTTTTCCATCTTGCCCAGGGCCAACTTCTGGGTTATCCTGCCCTGACCATCCTTTTCCTTCTTCAGCTACGGACTCCTTGACTTCTTTCTCCTGCTGATGTCACACCTCCTTTCTGGGCTCCCAGGCCCTCTGGTCTCATTCACAGCCCTTGGTTTCTCTGGGCTCACACTTCGGGATTACAGACTTCCTGTCCCCTCTCTCTGTCCCCTCTGGGCTACAGACTTCTGGACCCACTGACCCAGCTCACAGTTGACCCTCTAGGGCTACCCTGCACTGGCAAGCCCCAGCTGCAGCTCCTTGGGGGCCTTTATCCCCTCCTGGCCCCACTTTAGACCAGTTGAGACCTTGAGCTTCCCTTGGTCTAACTTGCTTCCCTTGGGTTCTGTCTCTGGCAGTGGTCCCTCCTGGCCTTGCAGTCCTCTCTGGGTCCAGTCTTAAACCTGCAGTCACTTGCCTTTATGTACAACCCTCTCTTCTCTCAGTTACTACTCCCTTGTTTCCCAACCTGGTAGACTTGCTTAGCCCACCTCCTGGAGAGCCCAGCTGCTGTCTGCAGCTCCTCCCTTTGTGGCTTTCAAGGCCAGACTGCCAGAGGGTGCACTCCCCAGTTAGCAGTCAGGAGCTGGAGTCATCTTGCTGAGATGTTTGCTCAGCAACCTCCATAACCTACTGCTGGCTCAACTCGGGGTGTGTGCATGTCTCTTCCAACACCACAGGGCAGGAGCCAGCAGCAGCAGCCAGAGGGAGCTGCCACTACCTGGGCTGGTGTAGCTCCGCAGCTGGATTGCGCCCTACTGCAGGCCCAGGGGGTGACAGGATACACCTCGGGCCAGATGGTGCCTAGGCCAGGCAGGACCATCCACAGGCCGGAACTGGCCCTTGGCCTTTTTTGGCTTTATACCCTGTCTAAGCCCAGTCCCTTCCCTGGTTATGTGGCCTTTGATTGCCTCCTGCTCCACCCCTTTGTAGCCTCCAAGATCTTATTGCCTGTTCCTGTCCAGGATCCGGCTTAACTCCTGGCTAAGCCCAGCCCTTTTCCTGGCAGGTGGAGGGCTTAGCCCCCTCACCACTTGCAGGCTGCTTTTGCAGACTGCCAGTTCCCATAAAGAGGCAGGCGCACTTGGTGCACTGCCACAAAGGCTTTATCCCTTCTGTACGTGAAAGTGGTTTTTTGAATGAATTAGAAAAGTACAGAGAGCTTTTGGTTCAGTGTTGAGAAGAAACCTAAGTCTCAAGCAAACACAAAATTGGTTTGAACAAGACACCGTTTGCATCTGGGCATTACAAAATATTTTTGAGTGTAAGCAGGTGCTTACTGCATCAGATGCCTCTGAAATCACTTCGGAGAACATAGGATGGCAAGAGTAGATATTATGGATTGTAGCTACTGGAAACAAGAACTACAGTTTACTTTTTGGTTTCTTCTTTCCCCCATAAAAGATGGAGTAAGAAAGTGGAGTGCTATTAAAATATTCAGACAAGATTTTGCTACTTTACTCTCACACATGACTGGTTCGTCTTATTTTCTTTACAGGTGTATAGAGCTCAGCAGCTTCACCTGATAAGCCTTAGCTGACTTAATTCACTCCTGGATGTGCTATATTCTCTCTCCCCCAAACTGTAGAATTTTGGCATGCTTGCAATGATTACCCAGCTCAGGCAATTTCTCTAATGCATTGCAAGGAGACAAAACAAAGGTAGGCTGGTGAGGTACCTCGTAGAGTAAATAGGTACAGTACAAAGACCCATTCCTGCTCCATTTGAAATCAAGGGAAAATTACCTCAATTTCAGATTTAAGTGTTATGACATTTCAAAAGCTTGCTTGTGGCTGAGGGACTGTGTGATCCACTTAAAAAATCCCCCCAAAACAACTACTCCCCCCCCCTCCAAGTTCACTGCACTATCCATTAGACCACTTCAGAAAACACACACTTGGAAGTGTAATTGCCCTGAGTACAAACAAACAATGCCTTTTAAGAACTTTGAACAATTTCTTCATAAACAATGTACTGTCCAAGGCCATGGAATTGAGGCTCCACTGCCTGTCCTTTAAGCACAGAATGCCTCCAATTGACTGGTAATGTTAGGGCTCCAGCTAATTAGGTAATTAAAAAAGAACTGATGGCATAAGGACATAGAACCAAGTATCTGGTGATCATAAGTCATCCTTTCTAGGGCATGAGCCAGCAAATTAGACAGCCTGACTGCTTCCACTCACTAGGGCTTCAGGAGTGTGACCCTTTGTGTCTGGTGGCTTGCAAAATTCTGTACAGATTTTAGGAAATCAACTGGGTTCAGAAGGAAAAATCAAGTCACAGCTTCTTTTGTAATAGCAGATTGGGACTGTAGGGAAAGAATTTCCTCTCCTTCCATTGAAGAATGCCAGTTTTTTTCCCTAAGGGGAGCATTGTGGATACTGTGTGTCAGATGTTTTGTTTTTTGTTTTGTTTTTTTAATCGGGGGGGGG
>NW_017729004.1:56478953-56481529 GCF_001723915.1 Gavialis gangeticus | reverse complement strand
GGGGGGGGGGGGACTTGCTCTAGGAAGAGAACACTACATTAAGGCTAGCAAGACCATTGGCTATTACTATTTATATAGTCAGGAAAGGCAACAGCTGAACAATTGCAACTAATAAAACAAACTGTGGGAGCTTGACAAAAAAAAGCTAGCTGCTCTACTTATGTATCTATGGAACTTGCAGCAGCGTACCTCAAACTCTGTAACAGACTGCTTGCACCAGCTTTCTATTGCTTGCACATGGTTCCAAACTGATCAACAGGCCTGTGTGAAGCAGCTAGTATTCACTTCAGATTTGGATATGGCCGATCCAGGGTACAGCAGTTCGATTTGGTAATTCGAATCACTGTCCCAAATTGATTCAGCTAAATCTGATTTGCAGATTTGACCACTGCCAAATCAGATGAATCTCTGAATTGAACAGGTCCCATCCCCTCCTGCTCTCCCAGCCTCATCAATGGCTGCCCTGCCTGGCCCCAGCATCCCGGCACTGCATGGGGGGCCTCTGCCATGAGCCTCCAGAGGCCCTAACAGCCACTGCAGCAACCAGTGAGTGTGGGGCTTTTTTTTAAGTGCTGGGATGCGGAGCAGCCATTGACAGGGCTGGGAGGGAGGGCGGGAGGTGCTCAGGGGAACTAGGGGAGCAGGCAGGGGATGGATCCTGGCAGGGGTCCCCCAATGCCCCCCCCACACACACACACTTACCGGCACGAAGCCTGGGTCCAGTTCCCTGTGATTGCAAGCCGGGACTGCCCAAATCTCCAAATCTTTTCTGAATCTTTTCCAAATTGATTCAGACCTTTTAATTGGTCTCCCAATTTGATTCATATTTGGGGATTTGGATGCCCAATTGGGCAGAATCTGCTCCAAATCGAATCAGCAACCGAAGCTTTGCACAGCCCTACTGACCAGGATTATTAGAAATTGGTTTTAAGACATTAGAACAGAGAAACACTGTCTACTTCTTTATGGGCCATTGAATGCATTGAAGGTTTCTGAGACTTCATATCTGTGAGCTGAACTCATGAGTTTCCTATCCTGCATCTTGTATTGAGCACAGGCAGTGTAAGTGCATCTCACATTCTACCTTTTACACTTCCATTCGGTTTTCCCAGACAAGTCAGAAAGCAGTGATGCAACATATTAGTATGCACAGGTGTGCTGATGTATATTTTGGGCATGTTCAAGCACATTTTTTACTTCTGTAGCCTGGGTACACCCAGGGGTGTGCCCTGGCCACTAGTGGAAGGGATAGTGGTCAGGCCGGGTGCTGAAAGAGGGGCCAGCTACCTGGGAGCAGTTCCCTCTCCTCTCTGCAGAGCCAGGCCGAGACCAAGCACTTAACTATATATAAATTTCTTGCTACAGTAAATAAATATAAATAAGGAACATTACATATTTACAGTAAAATGAGTATGTGACACTACATATAATAACCTGCAACCACAAAATGTAAGCCAGGTGATTCACAGCATATACAATAATTAACCCCCCTGCACATAATAAGCATTAAACACTTTGGAACTGGTAAGTCAAGGCATCAACACAATTAACACACATGAGCATCAACTTAAGATAACCCAATTAAGTTGAGGTTGCAGTACGATAGGCATACACAGGCAACAATACAGGTATGTTCCGGTAATAGGCAATAAAGACAGGTTAACCTACATAAACTCCCTTAAGGAGTACCCATAACTATATTTACCTCCACAATATGAAACAACAACAATCACAGAATAAGGGGGTGCACTCAGCACCTCATGGGGTGTTCCTGTCCTTCCCCTTTAGGGCCTCCAGGATGGAGACATACCCCTCCCACAATGGAGGAAGGTGGAGGTGGCAGACCCTCCTCTCCCAAACCCACCTCTCCTGTGGCACTTCCCCAACAACTCACATTCCCACTCTAAAGCAGCCAAAGCTCATGTCTGGTGACCAGTCCCACGAGAACATCTCTCAGGTGGCACCTCTGACTCCTCTTGCTGGCCTGCTGCCCCGCACTGGGCACCCAGGATGCTCCCACAGAACCTGAGCCCTTACTGGCTCCAGTTCCCTGGCCTCACACCGAGGGTCCTTCCCTTTCCCGGGCCATGCTCTGGGCACTGGGGCTCTTTTAGTTTAAAGTGTAGCCACATTGTGGTGCTCCGATTACTCGGCCTAGAGCCGGGGCTAACTTGAGCAGCCTTGACGAGCTCCCAGGGCTGGCTCTCTGTGCACCGATTCATGCACCACCTACCCAGCCATTTGTTGGGTTCTTAGGCTCAAGCTGCCTTCAGCCACTTCTAGAGCCTGAGCACCGTGCGCCAATCTGTGCACTGTCAGGGCTGTGTTAGTCATCAAGGCTCAGGCAGGGTCCCAAGGATGGTTGTTGCTGGAGCTCCTCTCTCCTCGCTGTCCCTCACCATGTCTCTCCCACACTTTTAATGATTTCTTTGGTCCTTTCAGTGCTCCCCTACTTCTACCCCATAGTAAAATGCAAAAGCGAAACTGAAAACAAACATATATCAAAACTCTGCCAATTCTTCACTGTATCTATTGGCTTTTATGTTAGGTCCTCAACCCCTCACTCTATTCAGTGT
>NW_017729004.1:56472399-56473953 GCF_001723915.1 Gavialis gangeticus | reverse complement strand
CCCCCAGTGTGCTGAACATGCTCTTCTTTTATATGCTTCAGGGGCTCCACCCCTGAAATTCCCCGGACCTGGCAGGGCTCAGTCTCTAACCAGGTCCAGACTGCTCCTTGCCCCCTCCCTTTGGTGAAACGGCATGGCCGTGCTTTCTTTGGCTTGCTTCTGATTGGCAGATGGGCTCCACCAATGGGAACTGCAGAATCTTCAGCCCAGGTCTCATCCAGAGCTCAAGAGGTAAGTCTGCTACACTCCCATTAGGGAACTTGCTTGTTGCCAGAAATCAGTGCAGATGAATCACTTCTTGAGACACGTTAACTGTGAGCAGGAGCAAAATAGCAGCAAACGCATTTTCAGCGTTTGTTCACCTGCACCCGTGAGAATATGCAGTAAGAGAAATTCAGCAATAAACAGTTTTCTTTGTGTGGATTCATAGGTTGTAGAGTTGGAAGGGACCACAAAGGATCATCATGTCTGACCTCCTGCCACTGGCAGGAAAGAGGACCAAGGTCAGATGACCCCCAGCTAGGTGACTATCAAGCCTCCTCTTGAAGACCTTCAAGTTAAGTGATAGCACCACCTCTCTTGGAAGCCCATTCCAGATTCTGACCTCCCTTACTGTAAAAAATTTCTTCGTAATGTCTAACGTGAACTACTGTCCACTAGTTTACACCCATCATTCCTAGTTACTCCTAGGCGTGCTCTGGTAAATAGCATGTCTCTAATTCCCTGTTGTCCTCCCTTGATAAACTTATAGGTGGCTACAAGGTCTCCGCTCAGATGTCTCTTGTGCAGGCTGAAGAGATCCAGATCCCTCAACCTCCCCTCGTAGGTTCTTTCACAGAGGCCACTAATCATGCGAGTGGCCCTCCTCTGAACCCTTTCCAGATTCTCCGTGTCTCTCTTGATGTGCGGTGCTCAAAACTGGACGCAGTACTCCAACTGTGGCCTGACCAATGTCGCATAGAGCGGGAGCATCACCTCCCTTGATCTGTTGGTCATGCATCTGCTAATGCACAACAAGGTGCGATTGGCCTTGTTGATAGTCTTGTTACACTGCCAGCTCATGTTCATATTTAACCTGGGGGGAAGTGGGCAGCGGAGTCCCCCAGGGCTCAGTCCTGGGGCCTGCGCTGTTCAATTTCTTCATCAGCGATTTGGATGATGGGGTGAAATGCAACCTGTTTAAATTCGCTGATGATACCAAAATTTGGGGTGAGGTGAGCACACTAGTAGGGAGGGAAAGACTACAACAAGACCTGGATAGGTTACAGGAGTGGGCTGATGTGAACAGGATGAGTTTTAATACTGAAAAGTGCAGGGTGCTGCACATAGGCAGTAGAAACCAGCAGCACACTTATAGAATGGGAAACTCCCTTCTTGAGAGCACGGAGGCAGAAAGGGATCTTGGAGTGACAATGCGAGGTCACGGTTGGCAGGGCTAACCGGACCTTGTCATGCATCCACAGGTGCATCTCAAGTAGAGCCAGGGAGGTGATCCTCCCCCTCTATGCGATGCTGGTCAGGCCACAGCTGGAGTACTGCATCCAGTTCTGTGTG
>NW_017729004.1:56458984-56472325 GCF_001723915.1 Gavialis gangeticus | reverse complement strand
CACCCCCTGGCATGACAAGGAACAATGGACACAAATTATTAGAGAGTAGATTTAGATTAGGCGTCTGCAAGAACTGCTTCACAGTTAGGGCGGCTAGGAGCTGGAACCAACTTCCTAGGGAAGTGGTGCTGGCTCCTACCCTGGGGGTCTTGATGCCTCCCTGGCTGGGATCATTTGAGCCCAGTTTTTTCTCCTGCCCTGGCAGGGGGTCGGACTTGAAGATCTACAAGGTCCCTTCCAACCCTACTTCTATGATTCTATGACTGTGTCCTCACGTTGGCAGCCCATGTTCATTTTGGAATCAAAGATCTCTTTCTGCCACTGTGCTTTCGAGAAGGAGTTCCCCACCCTATAGGTATCCTGCTGGTTCTTACTGCCCAAGTACAGTACCCTGCACTTGTCAGTATCGAATCCCATCCTATTCTCATTCACCCACCCCTGTAACCTGTCCTGGTCCAGCTGTATCCTGTCCCTCCCTTCTAGTGTGCCCACCTCACCCCGTGAAAGTTTCTATGACCACAGGTCAGTATTGCAGGACTCAAGGGCCCAATCAAGTGATACCTTTTCTACCAGTGCCTCAATGAAAAACAATGGGAGAATGTCAGCAGTACTAGGGGTGTCTTAAAATCAACCATCATCAGTGCCTGCAAAGAGACTGTTGTATTCTGTACCAGGAAGCACTGAGACTGGTTTGATGAGAATGACTGAGAGATCCAAGAATTGATCGACCAAATGCACAAGACCTTTTGTGCTTGGCAGAACAACACCAACTCCAAGAAAAACAAATTGAATCACCAACAAGCCAAGGTGGAGGTTCATGGTCATCCGTGAATTTTGCCAGTCCGCATCTGATACCTGAATCCAGATCATTAATGAAGATATTGAAGAGTACTGCTCTGAGCACTGAGCCCTGGGGGACTCCACTGGTAACCTTGCACCACATTGACTTGTTCCCATCAACTGCTACACTTCGGGTCTGACCCCGGAGCCAGTTCCCCAGCCATCAGACCGTGAGATGGTCAAGGCCACAGTTCCCCAGCTTGGTCATAAGGACATCATGGGAGACCAAGTCAAAGGCTTTCTTGAACTCCAGATAAATGACATCAACCTCATCTCCCTTGTCCTGGCAATGCATCACCTGGTCATAGAAGGAGATGAAGTTGGTCAGGCAAGGCCTTCCAGTAATAAAACCATGTTGGCTGGCATACAATAGGTTGCCTTCTGTTAGCCTGTTGCAGGTGGATCCTTTGATAATTTTCTCCAAGATCTTACCAGGGATGGACATCAGACTGATAGGTCTGTAATTCCTGTAATTTTTGCTCATTATTGTATCTTGGATGTGAAGGTCCATTCCCCTCATAGATTCTTCTCCTTTTACTATATCCATGTTATCTTATTAAGCTTAGGTACACTGTTAGCCTGTAAGTCATACTGCTGTTTACTTATTGTTTCTTGCATCTGAAGTTATGTTATGACTTGCTAGCATGAATTGTAGATCTAACCACAGTTGTGCTGAGAAAATGCCCTCTTGGATGTCTACAACAGTCCTGTCTCTTATAATTTCTTTCAAAACTCCATAATTGCAGTATTCAGCAAGAGCATGACCTGCAGTAATAAAATATTTGACTGCTTCCCTTGGTTCCTGGTATATTATATTAAATTTGGCCCTTTTGTATATAGCATTTATATTCCCTATAAAATGAGCCTCAAATGCCTCTTTCATTTTTCTTACAGTCTTTCTTTTCCTTTTCAGTAGGCGCGTCTAGACATGCATTTACTCTAACCTAGATTTATTCTGCAGTAAGCTACTGCACATTAAGGGTTTTTGGGTAGGTGTCTACACATGTGGAGATTACTGAGAAGATTTGCTCCCAGTTCCCTGCAGTCCTGCATTGTACCCCTGCTGTCATCAGGGGGGCTCCAGACTCCCCCAGGGCGCTAGCCCAGAGGCTGGCAGGGAGCACCAGGCCAGGAGATAGCTGTCTCCTGGCCCTGGAGGGGCTTCCTGCTGCTGGGACAGGGAGCTTCTAGCCCTGGATCCCCAATCAGGGGCATGGGGCTTGGAAAGAGCTGCAGGGGAGGGGTAGCTAGCTTCCTCACTGGCAGATCAAGGCAGAGGGCTGGGACCTGCCCCCCCCCCCCGCAGCTCTTTCAAAGCCCCGTGCCTTGATTACCCAATTAGGTCATGGGGCTGGGACCTGATCCTGACCACAACATTTCTCAGCCAGCCATGGGCTGCACAGGGAAATCTGTATGTGCATCCTGGAGCTGCCTACAGACTGCCCAAAACAGGACAGTCCCCCAGCCACCTCCAGGTGGCACGTGCTTCCCCATGTAGCATTTGGCTGGTGATTGTAATGGTGATCCCAGCCTCTTCTCTCCCTCCCACCCTCCCCCAAATCTGTGCTTGTGGAGCTGGGTGGGGAACAAGCTCCCCATCCTCCACCATCAGGGAGCTCCCAGCACTGGCTCTGTGACTGTGGAGCTGCTGGTGGGAGATAAGCAGAGTCAGAGAGTTGCTGCTGGGAGATAAGGGTCTCCCAGCCAAAGCCCTGCAGTTATGTAGCTGAAGCTAGGAGATAAGGGTCTCCTAGCCCCCTGCTCCATGATCGTGATCTGGGAGCAAGATGCTTGGAGCTTCCTACTTCCAGGGCAGGAGGGCATAGTCCCCACCCAGGCTTCTGTGGCAGAGCCTGCCTTGGCAGCTGCAAGTTCCCAGGGGCAGGGAGCTATCTCCAACTCCCTGGTGGATGGCTGACTGGGGGCAGATTTGGCTCCTGGCCACATGTCTACACGGGCACTATGGCAACATTATGACTGCCAAGTAAATTTGATACTTGCATTTTCAGGTAGCAAATTTACTTGGGATTAGGGAGATTTACTATAAAGTAAGCATGTGCATGTCTAGACTCACATGCTTACTTCACAGTAAACTATGCTAAGTCACCATTAAGTGACATGTATAGACACTTCCGGTGAGGGGGAAGGCACCTAGAATATCATCTTTGCTCTCCCATGGCAAAGATGATGGCATTTATCTGGTATTCCTATGTTCTGAAACCATTCGGAACCAGTTAAATCTTCTGATGCAGCAAGGCCAGCTGCCTGCACTCTCACACTCAAACATCGTTTACAGAGTCATCTGTGTTGTTACAGCCTCCATACAGCACTAGGCTTTCATCCTGTCTTGTCGCTGTTGCAGTATACAGTCTCTCCCTGACTCTGTCTGTACCCACACAGTTTGGGGACTCTTCTTCCTCTCTCTCTTTGGCTTTTTCTTTTTCGTAGAGAGAGGGGGTCAGGCCCACTTCTGGCATCATGAAGTGTGAAGGTGACAAAGAAACATGCAACCATAGTGTAGATTGTAATTTGGCTCCTCCCAGGAACTGTCTAACCTTTATTACATTCCTCCTGTCTAGTGGATGTGGAGAACTAGGATTCTGAAATCATTCCACAACGCAAAAGATCCCCACTCTCATGGATCAGGATTCTGTTGCCTCCAGTGATCACATTCATATATACACTTTAAAAAAAAATTAAAATATATATAATTTAATGCCAATTTAAATCAACACCGCAGATTTGCAAAATGAAATGACAGAACGCAGTAATGGAGATATTTTAAATGAAGATCAAAACTCCTCAATAGATGAAATGATTGTTTTACTTCTTATTGGATATCTGCTTATAAATCCTTGAATAGTTCTCAGTTTACTATTCTTAAACCTTGGTATTTTTCTGCTCTACATCTACATTAAAAAATTAAGATGCAACATGTGCAAAAAACGACAATAACTAGATTCATTCAAAACCATTACAAATAACATTACTATGAATAACAGGGAGAAGGAGATTAATCAAACAGTTGTCTTCAACATAAATGAAATTAATAGATGTTGGCATCTATTAGTCTTCAAACATTAAGAAACATTTATATTCACTATGTTTAATATAATCTGTCATATTATAGGACAGAAAAACACAATTAACTCAGAGTGAAATAATCCATATGTAAATTAAATTATTTACTTGAAAACACTAGAGACTTCAGGTCCCGAAGGTGTTGTTGTGTGCTCTGCAGGGTCAGGACCTGAGGCCCACTAAGGGTGGTTCATTTTGCCTTTAACAGAGATTTTTCTCTGTTTGTGGATCACGGAGCCTTCCGACCGCAGAACAGGGCACAAGTTTTGTAACTTATAATCAAGAAACTTTTATTTGTTTACTTACACGCCGATGAACAGGATGCGTAGATACAGCAGCTTGATTAAACGCGTTTTGTTTACAAAATGAATTAACGACTCTCTCTTTCTCTCTACTCGCGGTTCGGTTCACAAATCGGGTCGGTGCGCAGGGAAGGGGTACACCAGGACGGTCGGTGGCGGCGGAGCGCTGACACGGTTGGCCAGACCGCAGCAGAAGGGACTGATCTGCTGGGTCCCAAAATGGCTTCTGCCGTGGTGTGGACTTGGCATGGCTTTTAAAGACTTCCCCCTTCTCCTCCCCCCCACTCCCCCTGACGTCAGAAGGGTATGTTGTTTTCGTGCCTTTTCTAAGCTTGTGGGAGGGGCTGGGTGTTAAACTTTGTGCTTGCAGCACTCTAACTGGAGTGAAGTACAAAACATGCCCCCTTGCTGTACAGCACAAAGTTACATCTCACTTCCGCTTTCTACGGATTCCGGATCTTGTGCCAGTAAGCGGGTGTACACAAAAGCGGATAGCATTATTAACTTTTGTTTCAAAAACTGAAAAACACAACAGGCACAAGATGTCACAACAACAATCAGAAATAAGAGGGATAACAGCAGGGTGAGTAAGTTTAACAGCCATGATGAGGCGTCCCAACCCAACCACTTAAACACGCTCGACAACCATCCTTGGCCAAAGCCAGAGATAGCATTGATGTCTTTGGTGATCTGGCGGATTTTGGTGATCTGGTTTTGAAGGGGGAGGGAAACGTTAGGGATGGCGATGCAGCACGTGTCACAGGACAGGTTTAAGTATTGACAAAGGCCTCCATGTTGGATGAGCATAGCGTCTAAGGCGAGGCGGTTCTGCATGGTCATTCGGGATGTCGCCTGTAATTGCTGGTCGAGTAAGCCAAGGCCGCTTGCGGTACGGTTGGCAAGGAGCTATGCCCAAGCCCCAAACAAAGAAACCCTCAAAGGCCCAACTTAAACCCTGGGCAACCTTTTCGTCGTATGTAAGTGAACTCCATACGGGATTATTGGAGCAAATGCGTTGGTGGAGGAGTGGACTCATGGGATGAGCGGTAGAAGCTTGCAAGGGGGGACAAAAGGAAACGGAGCCTAAAAAGCATTGGAGACCCGATAGTGTGGCAGGTAAAACAGTATACAGTCGGCCGTCAGTACGTGCCCAGACGAGGCCGAATGGTGCTGGTGTGGCCAATTCTGAACATGTACCGCTAAACTTGAAAAGTTCAGAGGCTCGTTCTGGTGGGCCAGACTGTCGGAAGGGGAAGGTGACATTGTGGCAAACGGCACTGATTAATGCTGCTTGCAACACCGGGTAATAAAACCCAAACCAGGAGTTATTTCTGAGGGGCCCTTGGTGGATTAGGTTAATGGCCAAGGAAGCATTCCAGTGGACCAAAGGTGTGGGCTTGGTAAGGGGGGAAAGGGCGACCTCAGATTTGGATTTGGAACCACTGGGTGTAAGTGAGAGGTACCAGGGTGGGGTAATAGAGTGGGGGTCCCAGGCGAGCGACATGTGAGGGTGAGACCAGTCGACGCCTTGTGGGTTTATTCTCCAGGGGATGGCGGAGCAAGCGTGAGAGGCTTCTCTTTCGTAACAAGCTTTGTGTGGGGGCACTGTGGTGTTAGAAAGGTTGGCAAGGGAAAAATTGGGAGGCCAGCTATAATCTTTAAAGATAGAACCTCCGCTCTCTAGGGGTACGGAGATATTGATCGAGGTCACCGAACTCTTTGAGACCTGAGAAAACCAATCTGAAACATTGAAAACTTTAAAGTACGGGATCAAGACGGGGTCTGTAACCGACAAAGGTATCTTGAGGCCTGCAGTCAGGCCTTCTCCTGTCCCGCCGTCTCCCAAAGCGTCGACCCACAATGACAGTAGGCATAGAACCGTGTTGTCAGTATGGATGGGGTTGTTGGCGGTGGGACTCAGGCTTGGGCATTTCATCACTGGCAGGGTGGCGAGCGAGAGTAAGGTGAAGAGTAGTCTCATGTTGACGAAGGTGAACCTGGAAATAACATAAGAAAGGGAATAACAGTAACTGAGTTTGAGACAGGTTAACACTCTAACTGTTTTGAGCTCCTGGAGAGCCAGTTGTGGTGAGCTAACAGGTGGCTATTTGAGTCTTCTATGTTGACTATGTAGGTGTTCGGATGGTCTCCTTTTCGTACAATTTCTCCTTGAGATACTCATGGGCATTTTTGTGTAGGATGTGGTACTGCGATCCAGACAAGTTCTCCAGGTTGAAATTTTGGAGCCCATGGGAGAGGTGTTTCTGTGTTTTGTGGTTCCCATAGGGCCTTTCCAACATTTAGATTGAGAACAATTTTGCTTAAGTGTTTGGTCCAGTTTCTGTAGGTTCCATTCCCTTTGACTCGCATTCGTTCGTTTATTAACCCAATGGTGCGTTCTACGACTCCACTGGACTGAGCATGGTATGGGAGGTGATGGTGCCAAGCGATATTGTGTAATGTGGCGAAAGTTGATATCGTTTTTCCAGTGAATCCGTCAGAGTGGATTGTTTTCAGGGTCTGCCAAAATGCAAAGATTTTTGTGAGGGCTTTAGTTACATCGCTGCTGCGGGTCTTACGAAGGGGTAGTACTGCAATTTGCCGGGTTCCTAGATCGACAGCGACAAGTCCCTTGGTTGCCCCTTTTGCTCCGGCCAGGGGTCCCATGAGGTCGACCTGCCAAACCTTCCCTGGGGCAAAGTATTTTGGGTCATAAGCACCTTGTTCTGCTTTGTGGGGGTGTGCTTTTTCTTTTGCGCATTGTTCGCATCCCATCGCCACTTGTCTCTGAAGGTGTCATGGACCGTGTTCTTGACTACCTCCCGTGTGTCGCCAGCGATCGTATGCGGCCTTGGTTCCTGGGTGGCCCCAGTGTTCGTGTAGCCATTTGATATATGGTTCAGAGTGTATTGTGGATGTAGTGTAGACGGTGTCTGTGTGAAGTGGGTTTTGGAGCATCTTGTCGATGACTTCGTGAATGGGGTCTGTCTCAGGTTGGTAGGATTTAGTGTGTTTGATCGGTGGTAATCTTTTAAATCTTTCAAGTGTTGTGAAAACGTCTTCCCACAGGTTTATGTACTCAGAGGGATCAGCTGTCCCCGTTACTATTCGGTAAATGTATTGGGAGTTGATGACCATAACTGGAACAGGTGAAGTATTATCGTGATCGTTGAGACAGTGTTGTAACATAAGGGCGAATCCTTGTAACTCACATAGTTGTGGAGAGTCGCCAGATTCTGCATGATGTAGATCAAGTTTATGGCAGGGTCTGCAGTAAAGTCCAAAGGCTCCTCCATCTTTGGATGTACCATCAGATGCCATCCATGCGGCTTGAGTCGTCCCATAAAGGGTTACTCTCTGCAGTATTTCTTCTGGTGGGGATGGGAAATTATGGTGGCTCCAGTCGTGCCAACAGTAGTGGTGTTCGAGTACTAAAGTGCTCCATGTGGACACTTCTCCTCCGAAAGTAGGGTCCGGCCAGCTCGGGTCTAGAAATGGTAATAGTGTTCCTCCTGGCAGGGTGACTGACCCTTGTCCTTGGTGTAGAGGTTGTGCTAATTGAAGTGCGAGTAGTGCTTTCCCTATAATCCCGTAGCGGAATTGGCAAGTCTGGAGTGTATTAAAGATTAATTCTCCTTCGGTGTTTTTTGTGGTCGCATAAACATGTGTGCTGGTGTATCCCGCTATAATGTGTATTGGTTCGCTCGGATTATAGGCTTCGAGGCAGGTTTCTAGTGTTGCTGTGAGTAGGTCTGATAGCTTTTCTGTGTCCCGAGGTGTCCAAGGGTTTTTCTTCTGCTGTTTATTTCGCAGTTGAGTTTGTATCCTTGCTAAGGCTGGCAAGTGCTGAGAGGGTACGTAGGAGTGAAGCCATACTAGTTGGCCTAGTAGGGTTTGGAAGTCCTGGCGTGTCTGGGGTGGGTGAGTCTTCCAGTTCCACTGGTTGGAAAGATCATGTGTCGTCCCTTGGCGGGTCGATCCGTCGAAGGTGGTACCCAGGAACTGAATGCATGTTGTTGGTTCAAGGTTTGACTTCTTGTCGTTAATTGTCCACCCTTCTTGTTGTAAATGAGTGACAAATTGGTTGGCCTTTTGTTTGACCTTATTTCGATCGAAGCCCATAATAGTGAGGTCATCGATGTAGTTCCAGACCTTCACATCTTGATCTTCCTCTCCTGCCTTCGTCATAAACCGTTGGAGAGTAGCGTTCATTTCGGAACACGCTAGAGCTGGAGAGTTGCTATAACCCTGGGGACACACATTCCATTTATACATGCTGCCCTCAATACACATGTTGAGGAGGCCTTCTTCGTCGTTGATGGGGATCGAGAAAAACATATCCTTTAGGTCGATCGTACAGCCCACCCAATTCTTGGCTTTTACTTGTGACATTTCGTGGATGATTTGTGACAGGGTTTTGGACTGGGGTTAGGCCAAGGTGTGGCACCTTTTATTGACTTCTCTATAATCGATGACAAGATGCACTGCTGTTTTGTTTCCCGGTTTTGGTATTCCCCATCCTGCTGACAGGTATGTGCTTGTTGTCGTCTGTTGTATCTTACCTTCATCTAGGAGGTGTTGAAGTAGTATTTCTAGAGCGGCTCTATAGGTTTCTTTTGTTGGAATTGGCTTGTAACGCCAACGAGTAAGGCGGGTAAGTCTGGGCGTGTGTATTTGTGACACTTGAATGGGTAGTGCCTGAAGGACTTGTTCTTTCAGTTGCAGGGCTCGTATTCCCGGGATTCCAAGTAAGTTGATTGTCCCGAGTACTGCTGTCAGGCCTTTTGGGTAGTGGCTTGGAAAGAATTTGACTCGCTGCACTTGATTGATCGAGTTAAGGCCTTGTATGAGGATTTTTCCAGAGGTTAGTATATGAGGGACAATCGATTGTATAACATTAACTTGGGCTCCGGTATCTAATAGGAATCGCACTGTAATTGGTTGTCTTTGGCTATCTGGGTGTCGTACATTGATGCTGCAATAGGGTCGCTGATCTTCATTGCTGCCGGGGCGACCAGCAGCGGCTACTCGTTTTTTTGCCTTGTCTCGGAATCCTAATGCCTCGGCCAGTTTCTCTTGTCCGGCGTCCCCGAGTGCTCAGAGCTGCGACTTGCTGAGTCCGGATTTCGCAAGTAAAAATCCGAACATGGCCCGTTCTCGTGGAGTTCTCTTGAACCGGTTGGCCTGCTTGTGAAGTGCTCCCCAGGGCCCCATCCGTTCACTATCATTACCTTGGGCTGGGGTACCAGCCATCATTACACTCCAATTCCCTGTGTCCGGGGTGGCGGCAGGGTGCGCTTGGGTGGTGGGTGTAGGCCTCGATAGTGCCTGGAGCCGTGGGAGTTGGCTTAGGATGTTTCCTGCGGGCTGGCCGACTAGTGGGGCTAAAAGGAGGCGGAGGGTGATGGCGTGGTCTCCTCTGTAAACTTCTACGCAGGCCTCTACTGCCTCGATGGTTGTTGGTACGGCTCCCAGATTTCTTAGGAACCGATGAGGCCATGGTCCATTTTGCTGAGCTGCGGTTAATCCCAGTTGGTACGCTCTGGGATTCCAGGTACTATATGATGTCCCTATGATACCTAGTAGTAGCTGTTCAGCGGTAGGGTTGACCAGGCATCCTTCATGCCAGAGATGGGATTTATGATTGACTTGTCTCGTGATGAGGGACGGAAGTGGGATGTTCCAATGTACGTTATTCATTACAGCTGTTAGATCGGAAACGTGTCCTCCACTCCATGAAGCTTGACGGGTTAGGTAGGAGGATTCATCTAAATCTAGTTGCTCCGACCCATATTCTATGACGAGACATCCCAGCCAAATCATTAATGTTTTGTTGGATTTAATCTTCGACTCTTTGTGTAATTGCTGCATCTCCGCTTGGGTGTGGGTGCGGTATGCGGTGGTGGTGCGGGTCACACCCTGCCCGTCAGTCCTTGCTTAACTAAAGCGACAGGGTAAGCAGTCGTGGGTGGTGATGGCTCGGAGTCTCTGGGAGGAAGGGTTGGGTAAAGACTTTCACTTTTCTTTTCAGTTTCAGCGGTAACTCCTCCCTCTTCTACGTAAGGGGGTGGTGCGGTCAGCGCCGTGGGCGGTTCATGCGTTGGTGGGAGTGGCTTCCCCTTCTCTTCTGCCCCGTTCCCACCTTGTTCAGGTTTTGGCACTATCACGCTGTCGCCGCCATCTTTGAGCGCTGGCCCCGTGGCTTGTTCAGCAGCCGCCTGTGCTATTGTTTTTAATTGGGATGTGAGGTCGTTGTTCTCGCATAGCAGGATGGACGCCGTGTGGAATAATACATTGATTATCTTCCCCTTATCCCATTTCGGCCCCGACCATTTTGTGGCCATGTGGCCGTCTGATTCTAAACTTCCATGGCACTGCATTAGTAACTCGTGCCCTTGGGACCCTTCTTCTAGTCCCGGGCAATTGTACTTGTCAGGCGGGGTTGGTTCACCGCCTTCCTTAACATGCCGAATACAGCGGGCGAACTCCTGAGCCGGGTGGGGTTGACGGTCCCTGCTGCTTTTACTTTGCTCAGGCTTAATGTCGCAGTCGCCTCTTGTGGTCGGTAAATGACTGCGGGCGACCGCATAATATACCCAAATGCTGCAGGGCTTAAGGTTACTGCCCGCTCTTTTCCCTCTGGCAATTTCAGGGAGAGGTAGCCGGTTATTTTGTTCTTCTGGCTTACTCCCCCACTCTGATGGTACACGATGTGAGCCCAGAGTTCATCAGAATCAGTAGTTGAGTGTGAGCCCTCCTGCCAGGGGCAGAGGTTCACCAGCGTCCCCTCCATGTTCTCTGCTCCCTTCTGGCATCCTGTTCATGACGCCATGTTGTGTGCTCTGCAGAGTCAGGACCTGAGGCCCACTAAGGGTGGTTCATTTTGCCTTTAAGGGAGGGAGAGGTTTTTCTCTGTTTGTGGATCATGGAGCCTTCTGACCACAGAGCAGGGCACAAGTTTTGTAACTTGTAATCAAGAAACTTGTATTTGTTTACTTACACGCTGATGAACGGGATGCGTAGGTACAGCAGCTTGATTAAACGCGTTTTGTTTACAAAACGAATTAACGACTCTCTCCTTCTCTCTACTCGTGGTTCGGTTCACAAATCAGGTCGGTGTGCAGGGAAGGGGTACGCCGGGACAGTCGGTGGCGGAGAAGCGCTGACACGGTTGGCCAGACTGCGGCAGAAGGGACTGATCTGCTGGGTCCCAAAATGGCTTCTGCCGTGGTGCGGACTTGGCGTGGCTTTTAAAGACTTCCCCCTTCTCCTCCCCCCCACTCCCCCTGACGTCAGAAGGGTATGTTGTTTTCGTGCCTTTTCTAAGCTTGTGGGAGGGGCTGGGTGTTAAACTTTGTGCTTGCGGCACTCTAACTGGAGTGAAGTACAAAACAGGTGTAAGTGAAGATATGTCACTTAGTCTTAATACACTACTGAAAATACAGAATTTTTAACATAAATTATTGGATAATGCTAGTATACATAGGGGTGAAACATGAGCTCTCTACACTGGGACAGCTCCATTCAGCACAATAAAATTATTTCTGAAAGAGAATGGAACAGCTAAGATCATATTGAAAACCACAACTTAAATAAAGCACTCAGGAAGCAGTTTGGTTGAAAAGCCAGTACTGCACTTCCATTAGCAGAACAAGGGGGTCAGACTCAATGATCTACTGGGGTCCCTTCCAACCCAAACATCTATGAATATATAAATTCAGATAGTTTTAATCAGGAAATGTCTTGTTCTTAGTGGCCATCCTCAAAGGCTTAAGAACATGATTTACCTAGTCAATCCTATTCTGAGCCAATATTTGATCCTACTTTCCCTTGTACATATATGAACCAATCTTGTTCCTCTTGTTCCAAATGGGAAGTTTGTCACTGATTTCAAGTTAAGTAAAATCAATATGTACTATTGTTATTAAAAAAATACATCTCTGTTACTACAGCAAAATATTCAACATTATAAAAATTAGAAGGCAGGATTACTGATCTTTTATTAGGCAAAGTGAAATGCTGCTCCTGTTTTAATTAAAGCTAATAATAAAATAAATTGCATAGGATAACATTTCAAAACAATGGCAGAGCCTCAACTCTAACATATATGGGTTTCCCTCGATTTATGCTGTACAGGCAGTCCTTGGACTTATGACACAGTTGATTCCTGAAAACTGCATCTTAAGTCGAAACATTGTAACTCGGAACCAATTTTCTCATAAGAAACAATATTATAAATGGGGGATTGGTTCCTGACCCTATTTTCACCAAAAATACCCGAGAACTTTGTACTGTATCAATTATACATGAGTAATATAGCTACATTAAAGTATTTATATTGTAAATAGCAATCATATTGATTTGGAAGGATTTCTTTGAGGTGACTTTGTTGGACTTTTTGAAAGGCTCTTGCTTGGAGTCTTCTCAGGCGTCTTGGCTGCAGGCTTTTCTGGAGTCTTGTCTGCTTTCTTAGAGAAAATGTCCAAGGAAGTTTGGACAGATGTTCTCCGGGGACAAGCGTGACGCAGCAGACTTGTTCGCTGGTGTGCCATTGCATCAGATTAAGCATTGTAAAGTCAAAACTGATGTCATAAAGTTGAAACAGGGTGTCAATTTATAAATGTTGTAAGTGTGAAACATAACTCAAAATGTTGCAAGTCGGGGACTGACTGTATATGCGTTCCTGGAAAATGGCACAATTCAAATTCACTTAAAGGGAACTCACTTTACGATGTAACAAACAGGGGTATTTTCCAAGACCTTGACTGTACTGACCCCCAGACCCATTTCTACCACTTTTACAAGACAATTTTGGTACTCACCAACAGCAGACAGTACACACAAGTACAGGGCACTATCCTAATGGGGATGGCAACAACAGAAACAAGTCGCAGACAAGTGTGAAGCACAGATGCATATAGGAGACTATATTTTGGTGCACGATTCCCACAACACATCGCACAAAGCAGCTGACTGCAGGCTTCTACCACACTGATCGTGGAAGAGTGAATTTACCTCGCGTATAATGAATTACTGGTATAAAAAGGGTCATCACATAACAGTGAATTCGAATATACAGAACCCGCATAAAGCGAGGGAAACCTGTATTCTAAACTGC
>NW_017729004.1:56439607-56453984 GCF_001723915.1 Gavialis gangeticus | reverse complement strand
GAAGGCTTCCACCACACCGATCACATAAGAACGAATTTACCTCGCATATAATAAATTTTTGGTATTAAAAGGGTCATCGCATAAGAGCGAATTTGCATATACAGAACCTGCATAAAGCGAGGGAAACCTGCACCAAGAACTCCAGAGCACTCATAATTACTAAGAGCTGTGCAGCAAACACTCTGTACACCAATAGGAAAATATTTTCTCAAATTGCTGTTGGTCAGGAAAAAGAAAGCAAAAAAGAGTGGTGTAACCATTTCTAGATGAGCTATATTTTTAGACCCTCCCCTTCATCTTCTTTTGTCCCTCTCAATTCCCTCCTGCTCAATCCCTGCCCTGGGGATAACTTTTATCACCTTCCTCCCTTTCAAGGTAGAACCATTAAGCTTTACCTTTCCTAGGCTGAAAGTAGGATAGCGTGACTAACTAAGGATACTCTTGCCAACAAAAGCCCATGCCTCTCTGAATCAGTCTCTAAGGTGCCACCCTGCCCTAACTTCTTTCTGACTTCAAACTAATACAGACAACTACCTCTCCATTCCTAGACTGAGGCAGTAGGCTACAGTTCCTTTGCTTACTTTATTAACATCAGGTTCTATAGTGTTTGGCTACTGTGGGCACATCTATACATGCATATTAATGCAACACAAACTCCAGCACTTATCACACTAGATTTTATTGCTCTCAGGTGCCATGTTTACATCTGCACCCAGGACCTCAACACATTGAGCCGGGTTGAAGCAGCCCAGGCTGGCAGGATGCCCAGGGCCTCAGCCTGCCAGCCCAGGGCTGCTCCAACACAGGTCAACGTGCTTTTCCAGCACAAGTGCGTTTTAGTGCAGGGCTAGCTGGCATGCAGCCCCCACACTGAAGAACCCTCATGCCCCAGCCAGCCAGGTCAATATCAATGCATGCACTGCTGTGGAGTTTATTCATTTACTTCAGCCTAAAAGCCCTGTATCTGTAGATGCTGAGAGTTGTACTGTGGAATTAATTAGTCTACTCTGCACAAATGTCTTATGTAGATGCTCCCTGTAAGCCCTTTTGTCCTCCAGCAGCATGTGACCAGCAGCTGACTATAGGAGGAGAAGGAGGAGGAAGAAGAAAAGACAAAGCACTATTTATTCAACCAAACATACATGCAATTTAAAGACAAGGGGTAAAATTATCAATTCCAACCTACCTGTTTCTCCTTTGCCAGACCTTAATTTGGTATCCATCAAACCCCCTCTTTCTGAAGGAGATCTTGAACCCATGTCTCTTTCTTCCTGGGCAAATGCCCTAAATATTGTCCAACTAGGAGCCCACAGGGGGATTAAGTTGTGGATCCCAAGTTCCCACCTAACTATTGCTCCCCTTCCCCATCACTCCAGCTGCAATAGTAACTAGAGTCTGTGGGCTCCCCTGCCTTGCCCTATGGGGTAGTGCAGTGTGGCATGGTGCAGGAAGCGGAGGCTGAGGCCAGGGCTATGCAGTGTAGTGGGAGAGGAGGTGCCCATGTAGGTGTGCAGTGCAGTAATTGGGGAGACCATCCACATGGGTCCATGGTGCAGTAGGGGGCATCAGCATGGCATGCACTCTAGCATGGCCTGCATAGTGTGGCCCAGAGGGTGAGCAGCCCCTGGCCACTTATATGTTACAGAGCTCTCTACTAGGCTATTGGGCTAAAACATGAGAGCTCCCTCTTGTCCAGTAATTACACAGGATGATTCTAGGGGGAAACAGAATCTCAATTTGTGCCTAAATGCCAAAAGCTACAGTTATGCATGCATCATGTAGGCACACAACATGAAACAGGATTTAGCCCTAGGTGGCTTGCTCAAAGTTCCCCAGTGTGTTAGTGGAAGGGACTAGAACCTCAGTCTTTCAGGTTCCAGGGTATCACTTTTATCTCTTTTACCTTCCCAACCTCAATATTTTCCCAACTCTTAATATTTTCTTGCAAACTTGGAGTTACACTAACCCAATTACCCCTGTATGACAGAGAAAGACAGCCTGCTTGCTATGGTGCCTCCTCTTCTCTTAGTGTCTGTCTGAGTAAAATATCTTTGCTACTGATATCAGCTACTGCCAAGCCACAGCTCCCTTCAGTGTTTCAGGAAGGGGAAGTAGGGAGGGGATAAGGGGGCTTTTTAACTCTTTATATTCTCTAACATTGCTAGGTTTTCTGATTTACTAACTCAGATGTTTTAATTCCGCCTGACAACTTGGAAAATAAATGTTCACATTTAATGGCTTAACCATTGTTATCTTAGCCTCCTTGAAGTTGTTAAGCCCAGCTGTCTAATCTTTACCTCTAATTCTTTTTTTTGGTTTGTTTCCCAATAACAGTCTTCCTTGGTATAACTCAGCAAGGCAGTGTATTGCTGCAGTTGGGTAAACTAGGGATTATATCATAGTTACAAAAATGTAAATAATCTCTCTCATTCTCTACATCTAGTTTGAGACAGAATGATTATGGTAAAATTCAGACTAAACAGATTTAAATATTATTAAATTTATCAACATTAGTTATTGTCAGGACCTGACTGTAGCTGGTAGAGTTTAGAATAATTGAATCATTGCAATGAAGAGACAGGCAGACTAGGGTGCACTTCATCATTCTCTTTTTTTCTCTCTTGCTACTATTTGCTGTTGGTTGACCCCTATTGAGGCAGTCAATATGTAACATTTTTCCTAGTAACTGGTGTCCAAGTTTTAAGTAGCACATGTATAATGGTGTTGGCTTCTGGCTGCTCCTACTATGAAACTTTGCCATGTTGATTTAGGGTTTTTTTTTCCTGAATAAATACAGTAATGAGATTGGATTTATGCTACTTAGATTTGAATCTAGATACTCAATATTTAATTAAATATAATTACATTTTGCTGTCACAAATTTTTGTGTATTGTCAGTGCAATGACAATTTCCCATCTATGCATCTTATTAGGAATTCACTGACTGGCTCTAGCACATATTATAGCAAAATAAAGTGAAAAAGCAGTTTGGCTGATTATAATTATGATTGCTGTAGTAATAATTAATATTGCTTGTAACTTTTCCATTTGTTAAATAATACTTGAAATTACATATACACCTATTCCTTCCAAATAAAATTAAGCAGACTGAAATTAACGTATTTTCTGTTTATCACTTTTGCCTATATATTTCTCAGTTCTGAAATCATTGAAATCATTGTCCTGAATGTCTCTTTGCCACACTCTTCTTAGCTGAGTTTTTTTCCTCATGAAATGTTAGTACATTTTGCATGTTTCTTATATTAGTTTGTGAGCATCTTAATTATACTGAAGATTACAGAGCCACAGTACCAAATCCTGGTTTTGTTACTATGCTTTACCTGTGACACGTAGGTTGCTCCTGGTCTTTTGGGTCAATGTGCTTTGAAGATGTTTCATGGAGTTGATTGTATAGTTTTAGGAAAAGGTTAGACAAGGACTTGTATGGCATGGGTTGGATAGGGAGTGTTGGACTGGGTGATTCCTGAAGTCCCTCTCAGACCTACTTCTGTATGCTTCTGTGACTATATTCTGGTCTTGGGCAAAATCATAATTTCAGTAAAGTCACTGGGAGATTTCCCATTACTTTTGGGAAAGGCCAAAGGCCATATAAATCCCTCATTTATATTAATGTAAATTTAGAATAATTTCTATAAATTCTGTGTTGATGATCTAAATCAGTGGTTCCCAACCCTGGGTCACAATCCAAATGAGGGTTGTGAGGGCAATGCTGGTGGCACCACACACAAAAGACAAGCTGCTCCATGTACTGGGAGCTACCAGCAGCAGGTCATGGAAAAAAAAAAGGTTGGGAACCACTGATTTAAATATATACTGTGTCGCTGCTGGGACTCAACTGATCACTCTCGTGCCGCTCTCGCTCGGGTGATTGATGTTACGCACCTCTTGGACTTGTGCCTCTGCCTGAGCTGGTGACTTCCGCCCGATTCCTTGACCCCATGCTCGTCTGCCACGACTTGATGACCTCAGTGTCCGGGGCCGTTCATTGGGCGTGCTCGTTGGCCCAAGTTTCCTCCCGGCGGTTACTCTCGGGGCTCCACCACCCCTACACCCCGGCCTCACGCCTCCTGTGTAGCGGTATCAAGCTGGTCGGCGTCTCGCTCCTGGGACCCTCGACCGGGTCTTACTCGGCCCCCCCAACACTGTCTAGCTTATAGTGCGGGTCCGCTACCCTCAGATACCCCTGGAGCTCGGGGAAGAACAAAACCAAAAGAAATGGAAAGAAAGAAGCTCCAACACAAAACCGGGCGTACTGCCCCTGTAACTACTCCCCCGCACTTCAACGGGGCACTGGCTGCCTTATCCCTTAGGCACTCAGTTCCGTGCCTACTCCAAGGCACCTCTTGGTCCAGCGGCGATGCTCACTTCTGCTGCACCTCTTTCCTGGATCCCTCGCAGTCCCTGTCTCCCGGGGCTGATCTCTTCAGGGGTGCCTCCTGTTGTCCTCACGAGGCGATCCTGATGTCCCTCTGCAGCCGCTTCTGCAGCATCACCTAGATGACCCTCTTCTTCCTTTTTACTCCCGTCCCGGACATTCCTACTCTTTTTTGATTCGGTGTACCAGCTTGCCTCTGCTGCAGGGACATCCATTACTGTATTCTCTCCCTCTCTGCTGGCTCCGCAGCATGTGCCGCCATTTTTATCCATGCCGGCTGGCATTCAGCGCTGACGTCACCGGCTGGCTGCAGCTGTATAAACAGGCAGCTGATGAGCTGCGCGGATTTTGTCTTCCGTCCTCCACGTGCTGTTTCCTGAGCTGCCGGTGAGTATTTTTGCGTCCCTCGCATCCCAGGACACACTGATATTAATGTGATCAAAATACAGCCCACTGACATCAGAAGAATTACTTTTCTGATTGATTGCAGTTGCATAATGGTAATTATTTGTACTGTGTTTGCACATATAATGATGTACTTCATTTATAATCTTTATTTTATATTGTTTGCTCATACTGCACAGGGTTATATACTGAAAGCTTAATCAAATGTTAGCATTCTGTTTTTACCAATAGAAGTGGGAGCAATTGGTGGGGAAGCATATCTTTTCACTTCTATATCTTTTCTACCTCTCCAGTAACTGACCCCCCACATCATGATTTCATTCTAAGGGATAAAATGTATTGCATGCTACAGTTTTCTATTAATGGACTTGATTCTGCTCCATCAACTTCCATCAGTGCTCAACATCTTGCAGGACTTAACTCTGTTCTGGTCTAGAATTTGACTGAGGGGAATGTAGAACACTGGTGGTGATGTAAAGAACATAGATGGAACATTTTCATCTTCTATCAAAGGCTACTTTAGAAGTTAGGAAAACTTCCCACAACAGGTTTTTGGGTTATGATCCATCTACCATGGGTTCATATAAGCATTGCATTTAGATCAACTAAGGTTAGGTCGATCTAAATATCTAGTTATTCAGGAGTTCACAGGGCCCACACCCCCAAAATCGTGTGCCTGATCTAAGTTAGATCTACCTCAAGAGATCTAAAATGGGTTAATCTGGCATAATAAACACCTGCATGCATTCACAGCACAGCCTCACAGATGGGAAAGCCCAGCCACTCATCCTAGACCTTAGGCTGTGTTGTTTTAGCCCCCAGGACCTGCTAGGCCCTCCCTGGACTTGCCAGCTCCTCCGCCCATCCTGACTTAATTCCAGCAGACTAGGCATGTACATGGCAGGACCCAATTCAGGTTTAGGTGGCTCAAAGAAAGCTGCCTAACCTGAGTTGAGTTGTCTGAATGCTTGTTCATACCCTGGGATGGTTGCATAAGATAATAAATGGGAACATTGTGTTTTTACACATAGTGAATTCTTTATTCAGTTATTTGACCTTATGGTGGATTTAGACCTCTCCAAAATACAATACAATTAAGGTTATCCATGGTTTTTCTGATACATGGAAAGATAATAGAGTACAGAAGAGTTTGTCAGAAGTCTTTGTTATTAAAAACTGAGTACAGGAGCATCTTCCAGTCCCTCATTCTATAGAATTAGGTTGACGAGGCACTTTTGGTAGAGAAGATGTGATTTCATTGATTGTATATTTTAAAAACTAATTAGAAAAAAAAACAAAACCATTACTAACAAATCCCTAGGCTATAAGGCCCATCTTTCTACATTCTTGATATGGCTTACCTACTAAGATCACCATAATTTTTTCTTTTCCCACTGAAAAATGTTGGTTTGTAAGTTCCTGCTACAGATGGATGTCTCTAAGCATAGAGTCATAGATTGTATGCTTTACAATCCGGAAGATCATCAGGTCCAGCCCCCTACACCAAGCATGTCCTCAGAAATGCCTTAAATGAAGGCCCTGATTCAGCAAACTGCATAAATCTTGTGTTTAAAGTTTAGGCATGAGTTTGACTGCTTTGCTGAATAGAGATTGAACTAAGAACATGCTGAAGATATACTTCTTTTTTTCTTTATGTAATTATTTTGCTGAATCAGGGCCTATACAAAGCCCTGAAATCAGAATCTCCCTTTTGGCATTATACTTAGACCCTGCACATGGGGGCATCAAAACAGTTAGTGAAGTACTGTTCACATTTCCTGTCCTGTTCTGCTGTCAAGGAGCAGGGATAGCCACATGAGCAGGGATCCGGGTTTTCTGTTTGCCACAGAAAAATGCAGTAAAACCTGGACTTTCTAATTGTAAGGAGAAAAATATAGATTTTCTCCTTTAAAAGAGAAAAAGATGGGAAATGGCAGATTTCCCTTTGCAGGCTGGCAGAGTTCTAGCCTGCAAGGGGCTGAGGGGAATGGGTAGAGGGTGGTCAGCAGGGGGTGCCATGTGCATGTGCACAAGTACACATGCACATGACTGCCAGGCAGCCTGGAGAGCAGCTCCCTGTAGGTGAGTCTGGTGTCAGGAATTGAGGCCCCCATAGAGAGGGAGGAAGGGAGTTTAGCAGGGCTAGGGCTGGGGCTACTGCCCAACCCCCCTAGCTGAGGCTACTGCCCAACCATGGGCCTTGGGGCCCGGGGCCATGTGCAGCTGCAGGACTAGGGTGGGGAGCAGCATGAGGCCACAGGCAGCTTGTCCAAGGGCCTGGGTGGGGCGCTGGCTCCCTGCCACTATGCACACTCTCAGGGGAGGGATAGGTCGCAGGTACCCCCCAGATCTGTGCATGGGGTGGTTGCGGGTGTGTCCTGGCCATGGTGGGTTTGGGCTCCCCACCATGCTGCCCTGTCCCTGGGACCTTCAGAACCGAGCAGCTGAGACCCAGCACAGCAGGGCAGAGTGGGGTGGGGAAGTTGAGTGCTGTCATTGAAAGCCCTGGATCACTATGGTGAGGTGCCCCCTTCCCACCTGGTAGCATTGGGGCTGGCCGTGCATAGTTGTGCCCCTTGCTGCTACTGGGTAGGCAGGAAGTGACTTGCACTGGCAGCATAAGCCTCCCCTCCTGGGCCTACTCTGCCTTGCTGTGTGGGTATTCATTGGGCCATGGAGGCCCTAGGGGAGGGCAAGAGGATGGAGAGTCCAAGCCCAGAGTGGGCAGCCTGTATCCATTCCCCTTCCCTCCACAGGCTCCACTCTGGCCATGCCCCCTGTGGGGGAGAGGGAGCCAGGCGCCACAGTCCACTTTGCCGCAGCAGCTGCCACCTCCCACAGGTGGCAGCCGGGATTCAGGCGCTGCTGCGGAGAGTAGGGGGCTACAGACCCAGGTCCCTGCCCCTGTAGCCCTGGCAGATGGGGGCCTCCTCTGGCAGGGCTGTGGGTGGGGAGTGAGGGGCACCAGCAGGGGCTGTGCCTTGAGAGTGAAGGGCCTGGACCTGTATCCTGGTGATTGAAGCGGACAGGAGGAGCTCTGATTATCCATGATCAAAACCCAAAGTCAAATGCCAAAATGTATAGATATTTAGAAGTTATTTTATTATAGTGATTGGGGCACTGGTAGGCTTCAAAATTGCTTTAAAATTGTAAATATACATATAAAACATTGTGTTCAACTGATCCTTATATACATAGTGGTGTTTCATTTTAATTGTGGATTTTGAGGTTTTTAATCAGAAAATTTGCAAAAAAATTTTAAATGAGAATTTGCAAATTTTAAATAGAGAAAACTGGGATCCCTGCATACGAGCAAGGGATTGCTTTGTTTTTTCTGGTTAGGGTAACAGTAGATTGTCCTTTACCTTAGCTCTACTACCAGTTTACATTCTGACTTAAAACTGTTGATTCACAGTAGGCATACTTTCAATTATGCTAGCAATAACTGTGTTGTTCCAGCATATTTCACCCTAGCTTGAAAGTCATTGTAATGTCTGTAGTTCGTTTCACTCATGGCTCTGATCAAATTATTTCTACAAGTCAAGTCACTAATGCCCTGAGGCATAACTGGTAGAGTTTGCACACTAGGGCTAGGAACAAACATTCAAAAAGCCTGAGTCTGAATTGATTCAATCTTTACAGGTTAGTCTAATCCAGCTAGGCTGAACCAGTTTGTAACTGGATAGACATCCCCTCTGGACTAAGTAAATGCTGGCAAATGCTTGCAGTGGCTTAGGCTCAAAGCTGGGGGGTGCTAGAGCAGCCTCCCTTCTCTCCACAGCTCTGAGTTGGAGAGGGGCTTGGCCATGCCCTGGCAGGGCACTCTAATTAGGGAGGTCTGCCTGCACCATCCCAGGCTTTTGCCTGCTCACTGCTCAAGGGGTGGGAGTGTTGCCAGACCCCAGCCCTCTGCTAGCACTCTGAGGCGAGGGGTGTGTGGGGGTGGGGGGGATATGCGGTGCATGCACCTGCTGATGATATGGAGATTTTCAATCTCTCTCCCTGCTTCTTTATACTGTCTGCAGCAAACTGACAGGCAAGCAAGCCAGCTGGGGGCTGATAACAGTGTTTATCACCCCATTAGCAAAACAATAGCTCTGTATGACTTCTCCCCATTACTTCAAGCTCTTCTTGAATAGCTTTTTCCAAGGGACCTTACCAGCTGACCTGTTGATTAGCTCCAAAAAACCCTAAGCAGTCACTGCTCTGTCTGCCTGTCCCAGTGAAATTGGAGACACTCTCACACACAGACACCTCTCAGCATTAGCTAGCATACCACATGCCTAGGGTCTGTGAGGCTACAGTTCATGCTGTGGGAGATAGGAAGGAGAGGATCCCTGCTTGTCCAGCAACCGGCAGGGGGGAGAGGGGGTAGGGCAGGGGGAAGCCAGGCAGATCCTGCTGTACCTGCAGTCTCTGCAGGAGCTCCAGCTGGGGAGCAGAGGGGAGGGGCCAGCCCTACTATAGAGCAGAGAGCCTTGCCCAGCCCAGAGAGCATGCCAGGATGCTGGGGGAGTCTAGTTTATCTTAAACTAGCAAGAGGTCTGGGACAGACATTGCATAAACCAGTTTGAGCCAAATCAGTTAAACCTGACACTACATTCAACTACGGTTATCTCAAATCAGTTTTGGCCATTTTCAAACTGGCTAATGTGCACTGAACATCTGTTCTGGTATGGGTTTATAACAGTTTCTGATCACTTAAACCAGTTCATATGTAATGTCTGTCCCTAGCCTGGGTGTCAGAATGATGACAGGGGGACTCAAGGCTTCAGCAGCATAGAGCAGAAAGGGGACAGGATGCTGCTGCAAAAGGAGGTATTGTCCCCAGTAACCAAGTTAAACCTTCTCTAGACCAGCAACCGCTATAGTTTTGCATGGCTAATAAAGAGCCAAAGCACTTAATTCAGTGGCTTCAGGACCAGGGAAGGGTTAACCTGGCTTTTGGCAAGGGACATATCTCCTTGCAGCATCACTGTGTCTCCCACAGAAAGGGAGGGTGAGGCTGACTCTCACTTCTACTCTGCTCCATGCAGCTGAAGCCTCAAGTCCCCTGCCTCCATTTTGGCACTCCCCTTTACTGAGCACCCAGAGGTCATAGCTCAGTTACCCACCCTTAGCAATGCTACTGCTAGTACCTATGTGATATTGTCAGATCCACACTGCCAGTTTCTGGGTCTGTAGTTAATTCTCCAACAACCTGCACACCAAAATTTAGTTCCTTTTTGTCTAACACTACACTTAAAGAGTGGGTCTCGAGATCTATGCATTGAATAAATTTGTGTGCATCACATTAGTTATGATTTGGGACCATTGTTTTAGCTAAATGTCAAATCAAGGATTTTAATCAAATAAAATCACTGTATGTAGACAAATTGCCGCAAGAAGATTTTACTTATTACAAGTGTCAGAAGCAATGAACTTCAACTCCCATATATTGAAGCAGGAATATTTCTGCAAACATAATGTCATTTATGAATATCAGAATGTGCAAAAGAGGTTACGGAAACAATAACATCTCTACATATATCCCTACCAATAACAACAGCCACCATAAATGTTCTCTCATGTAACAGGGAACCAGAAAGCTCCTACTTTAAGAGGAAACTAGTGTAAACTGAGCTGGATCAAGGACAGCTGGCAGCTTAAAGCAAGCTAGCTGCTAACGAGCTTGCTACCAGCAAGCAGACAGACTGCTAGATCCAGCTAGAGGTCCACCCCAGGAAGGTAACTCGCACAGGGATTGGAGACAGAGCAACAAAATGCACTAAGACAGACAGAGAGGCAGCCTATGAACTCAGTTTAACCCTAGTGGGGAGAGCAGGAGGGTCATCAAGAGGGATCCTGATTTTCTCTGTTTAGAAATTGCAAATTCTCTGATTAAAAACACAATTTCAAATTCTCGGATTAAAAACCCCAAATCCGTCTTTTTTTTCATGATTAAAATGAAATGTTATTCTATATATAGGTATCACTTAAACACAAGGATTTATTGATTTATTGATTTATTTACAAGTTTAAAGCAACTTGGAAGCCCACCAGTGCCTCAATCACTATAATAAAATAAATTCTAAATACCTATAAATTTTGGCATTTGATTTTGGGTTTTTTATCATGGAAACTTAGAGCTCCCCCACCCAATTTGCTCACTAGGACACAGGTCCAGCTGTGGCTGTCCTCCCATGCTGTTTTGTGGTTCTGAGAAGCCCTGATATGCTGGTGCCCTACCCCTTCCCATGCTGTTTCCCCTCACTCTCGACCCACAGCCCCCTGGCCCTGCCTGTGCCCCTCACTCCCAATCCACAGCCCCCCTCCACAGTCTACCAGTGTGGTTCAGCTTTGTGGTTCAGCCAGGGAGCTGATGTTATGTTGAAAACCAGTGTAGGGGAGTTTAGGTTACAGCCAGGGTGCTTACTCTTTTGCTATAGTTAAACCGGTGGTTTGGGCTTGGGACTGCAGGGGAGGTTTGGAGGTTCCAGCTTTCTTGAAGGGCATGCAACTACCAGGAAAGGGGCTAAAAAATTGAGAGTAGTGGGGAAACAGGTGCAGGATCCATAGCCCAAGTGGGGCAAGAACTGGGGTCCAGGACCCGTAGCCCAAGCGAGGTGAGAACAACCCACAAGGGTAGAGACCAGAGGCCAGGGACCCAGTAGCCCAGAAGGGTAAATTCTGGGGCCAGGAGCTCGGAATGAGAGACAAGGGTCATAGGCCCAGAGAGACTGTGTACTGATAGGAATGGAGCCCAGAAGCCAGGCCTGGGACAGTGGGATCTTGGCTAAGAGATCAGCTACAGTAGAGGGCTAGCAGCTGTGAAGGCTGAAGCCCCAACAAGAGAGTAAGGGCCTGAGGTGGCCTGGTGGCTTTGGGCACAAGTGTCCCAATTGAGTGATGATACATAACGCATGTGAGGTATGGGCATGGCTGTAGGGGAGGTTTGGAAGCTGTGAATGGGCTGCCTCAAGGCACATATGGGCCAGGAACAGCATTCCCTCTAAGCTGCGTGGTGTGCATGGCCATATAGGTGCGCCTGGCAACACAGCATGAGCACGTCTGCACAGCCATGCACACCACACAGTTTAGAAGGAACACTGAACAGAAGGGCCCAACTACTGAGAGGTTGGGTTTAGGCTAGTGGGTCCGGGAAGAGATACGATGGTGAAGAAAACACAATGACACATTCTAGAACCCTTAGGCAGCTTCCCTTTAACCATCTAACATTTACATCGAGGCATGGCAGTTGAGAGCAGAAGAAAGAGTATCTAGAAACAGCATAAGGCAGTACCTATTTGGCCACCAGGTGGTGCCATGGCCACCCCTGGGGCCTGGTCCTGCTATACCCCTTTATTTCTGAGCACTGTATAATTCATCATTATATTACCACAGGTCAACCTTTTTAATCACCTAAGAATTGCATGAGTGACCAAAAACAGAAGGCTTAATGTGTTCTCTACTACATTTGGTTTAAAATATGTATTCTAAGGTGCAAGATAAGTACCTTCTCTTATTGTGGTAATGCATTTTACTATGAATACGTCCACCAAAAATATTACAGTCTTCTGGAACTGCCAACTGTGGAACATATACTGTGTTCTTATACAAAATGAACAAATTTCCCCAAAAATCAGCCCTCCAAAAGTGGGGTGTGTGCTTTAAGTGGGAAAGCCATTTCTTCTATGAAAAAGCAGAAAGTCTGGAGACAGTGTGCATGCCATGTGGTTGCCAAGATGGCTGCTACTTGTGTCTGCTTCAGCAGCTGTAGAGCCAGAGCCCTGCATTTAAAACCTCTCGGAGCCATAGTTACTGGCTGAGCACTGTAGATCGTGTCTGAAGCAGCAAGCGATCTGCTGGTAGTATCTTGATGTGGCTTGTAATATGGAAACAACATATCTTTTACAGACATTTATATAAAAAACTGCTTTTAGTGAAGAACTAACAATCTTGCCACTGCCCTGGCTAGGTTCTGGGACCTAACTTTGTGTGACAGAGTAAGTCCTGGAAATATAGTGTCCAGGAAGACAGTATGGATGAAACCGCTGGCACCAGGAAGTTTCTGCTGCCTCCCGCCTGTCTCCTGAGATGCTACATTTTCTGGACGCTATATTCCCAGGAGGGCTTACTCTGTGTCTAGGCTTGGCAGGATTCAATTTTTAATTGGTAAACACTGATATACATCAGTTTTTATTTGAAACTCAGACCAATTAAAATGTATTTCCATCACTAATAATCAAAATTTATAAAAAAAAAAAAGGGGGGGGGCGTAAGAAAAATCATGGCTGATGGAGTATGTGACAACAGTGGGAGCAGTCTTACAGAACCATGCTGACTGTAGTTTGGACTGCAACTGCCAGAAACCCTAGGGGACTAGGAATGAAAGAAGGGGAAGTAGAGGTACAACAATATATCAGTCACATATCAGACTGGGACCCATAACAGGAAAATCAACATAATTGGCTTTTTTTGGACAATAATGTCACCAATAAATGTGTGCATGCACGTAGCTGTGGCATACGTGGGCCCAGAAATGCAGCCCGGCAACTTGGAGAGTGGTTTCCTGCCAGTAAATCTGTGGGAGAGAAAGGGGCATGGGGAGGGGGCAGATCAAGGCTCCCACAGTGAGGGAGGGAGTAGGGCAGGAGCAGGTGCTGCACAGACAGGGCAGTGCATGTGACCCCAGGGCCAGGAGTGGGACAGAGATGTGGGTGGCTTGTCTGGGGCAGGGCAGCTCCCCACTGCTGCATGCACCCCTGGGAGAAGCATGCATGCCCCTGGCTTTGTGCAGTGGGTGAGGGCAGGCTGCCCACTGCAGGCTCAGGGCCAGGGCTATGCTCGGGGTGGATGGGGGCAGGGTGGTGCTGGGAGGGGGTGGCTAGAGCCCCCTAAGCTCCCTCTGGTGCCTCCCTTGTTCAGGGCTCTGGGGTCCAAGGGAAAGGCAGCAGAGGCGGCACTGGGGGGCGGGGCTTAGGGGGCTCTAGCCACCACAAAATTCCCCATAGACCCCCATTGACACCGCTCCCAGTGCCACCACTGCCACTATGTACCCCATGCAGCTAAGCCCACCCCAGCAATGCCCATCCCAAGCACAGCCCTGGTCCAACCCCTCCCCTCCCCACTGGGAAGAGGCTGGCACAGCCCCTGCCCTCACCCTGTGCACAAACCCGGGGGCACATGCCCCTAATGCCTCCCCAGCGTGCGTGCAGCAGCAAGGAACCACCTCCCCGTACCGCCTAGATGACCCACCCACAGCTTTATCACACTCCCTGCTCCAGAGTCGCATTCACCGCCCTGCCCCTGCCCCATTCTGTCTCTCACTGTGGGGGCCTCAATCTGCCCCCCCCCACATCCCTTCCCTTCCCCATGCCCCTTCCCCCCAAGATGCCAGGCTGCATTCCTGCAAATCAGCTGTCGGATTGGAATTGGCCAATATGGCTGATAAATTGGCCATTGGTATCAGCCATTGGTATCAGCCAAGAAAATCTTTATTGCTGCACTCTCCTAAGAGGAAATACTACCAAATGAACAGAATGCATTAAAGGAGGTATGATTTATTGATTTATGGATATTTACTTTTTATATTTT
>NW_017729004.1:56433406-56437847 GCF_001723915.1 Gavialis gangeticus | reverse complement strand
CATCCCTTCCCTTCCCCATGCCCCTTCCCCCCAAGATGCCAGGCTGCATTCCTGCAAATCAGCTGTCGGATTGGAATTGGCCAATATGGCTGATAAATTGGCCATTGGTATCAGCCATTGGTATCAGCCAAGAAAATCTTTATTGCTGCACTCTCCTAAGAGGAAATACTACCAAATGAACAGAATGCATTAAAGGAGGTATGATTTATTGATTTATGGATATTTACTTTTTATATTTTGACGTGATTTTATAAAGCTGTTAACCGTATACTGTCATTAGTTAATTGTCTGCCCCTTACACCCCTAATTACATGCAAACCTGAAAATTTAAATAGATAAACATTGAAGTACATTAATATTATCTATCAAAATTATTTTTTTTAAAAATGAATTTCTGCTAATCCTATCTATGTCATGACTTAGAAAAAATCTTTTCCACAATCTGCCTTCCAAAGACAAGGGGCAGGTTTTATTTGATTGCGTGCTGTATGTGAATAAAATGCAGTATTTAATGCATATTCTCATTAATGCACTGCACTGATATTGCAACAAAGGTAACTATCTGAATGCAGCCTTTGTAGAAGGCAAACCCTTTTAAAATATCCGTAATGCCATTCTTCCTAGGTGGTGCTGTTATCTGTGTATAGGCTCTTATTCCTTACAAATAAAGACAGCTGCAATAATTTTGAGCAGCTTTTGTCTCCTTGTGTAGAAGAACTGTTGAAATTCACTTTCCATAGATTCCACTTTAGATACTATTCCCCACTGATTTTAGTGAGATATAATCAGGCCCCAACAGCAGAAAATATAGAGACACAAATATCCAAATCTTGTGGTGATGAAATGGAACCTCCAAAAATATGCAGTTGTCTTTTTCAACTGAAGTTCACAACAAATTTTCATTGACTTTGGCAGGATCACGTTCCTGTTAGACCAAATCACAGCACAAACTAGAGCTTGTGATGCTCTGTTACTACCCTCTCCCAACCTCCTATGTCTCTTTTATTCAGCTGCCACAACTTTGATATTATGGGATATTGGATAGTGGAAGAAAGTCCTAGGACTAGTAGAAGCTCTGGAGGCGACCTGGCCGCTTCCACCAGACTGCTCACCTTATTTGGGTCCATCTGCCCCTGCACACCCCCACAGGGGTTCCCTAATTCATCAGGGTTGTCTCTGCAGGTATTCTAAGGGTTTGTTGGAGTTCCAGCTGTTAAAGCCTAGACTCTCTTTTCTGTCCAGCTACACCCACCTTGGCCCACTAGTAAAGACTAAGCTTCTGGGCTTTAGGCCCAGCCTCAATGGTCTATCTCACAACTATTTAGAGTTCCATCTCCATAAGCTAGTGTCCATTCCATGGCTTGGGATTGTCCTTTAGCCCCTATGTCAAAACAGATAAGGAAGGCACACCCCAGCCTTCTCTTCCCCTATAGCTGCAACCAGTCCTCCAGTTCACAAGTCAAAATCAAATCATAGAATCATAGAAAGTTAGGATTGGAAGGGACCTGAGGATCTAGTCCAACCTCCTGCTCAAAGGACCATCCCCAACTAGATCATCCCAGCCAAAGCTTTGTCTAGCCAGGTCTTAAAAACCTCCAAGGGCAAAGATTCCACAACCTCTCTGGGTAATCTGTTCTAGTGTTTTACTGCCATCCTAGTGAGAAAATTCTTCTTAATATCTAACCTAAACTTCCCTTGCTGCAACTTGAAACCGTTGCTCCTTATTCTGTCATCTGCCACCATTGAAAACAGTCTAGCTCCATCCTCTTTTGAAGCCCCCTTCAGGTAGTTGAAGGCTGCTATTAAATCCCCCCTCTATCTTCTATTCTCTAGACTAAATAAGCCAAGTTCCCTCAGCCTGTCTTCAGAAGTCAGGTCCCCTAGCCCCCTCACCATTTTTGTTGTCCTCTGCTGGACTCTCTCCAATTTGTCCACATCCTTTCCGTAGTGAGCCCCCAAAACTGAACAGAGAACTCCAGATTTGGCCTCACCGGTCCTGAAGAGAGGGGAATAATCACTTCCCTGGAACTACTGGTGACACACCTACCAATGCAGCCCAGAATGCAATTAGCCTTGGCAACAAGGGCACACTGCTGGCTCATATTCAGCTTATTGTCTACTGTAACACCCAGGTCCTTTTCTGCAGAGCTGCTGACCAACCAGTCAGCCCCCCAGCCTGTACTCGTGCATGGGATTGCTCCGGCCTAAGTGTAGAACTTTGCACTCTTCCTAGTTGAACCTCATGAGATTTCTTTTGGCCCAATCCTCCAATTTGTCTAGGTCACTCTGAATCATAACCCTACCCTCCAGTGTATCTACTATTCCCCCCAGCTTGGTGTCACCTACAGACTTGCTGAGGGTGCACTCTAGGCCATCTTCCAGGTTGTTGATAAAGACATTGAACAAAACTGGTCCCAGGACCAGCTCCTGGGGCACTCCACTTGAGACCAGCTGCCAACTAGACATTGCTCCATTGATTATTACCCTCTGAGCCGGATGCTTCAGTTAGTTTTCAGTCCATTCATCCATTACAGTTCATTGATCCAGCCCATACTTCCTTAGCTTGCCTGCAATAATGTTGTGGGAGACTGTATCAAAAGCCTTATTTAAATCAAGGTACAGTAGACTCCCAACTTGTGCGTATATTGTGTTCCTGAAAACCTCATGTATGTCAAATTTGTGTGACTCGAGGTGAATTTTCCCATAGGAAATAATAGAAAAGTGAGGTCCTTAGACCTCACATTTAAGACACCAAAGGTACCAAAATAAAATCTTTTTCAACCAATACTTTATTTATTATGTTACAAAAACATATTGTAAACATATTTATTCAGTTACATTATAAGAAATGCACACAAAAAACCCAAAATGGACATACAACAATCTTCATCCATCAATGAAGGCTTAGTCTTTATCTAGGTTGAACACATCAAAAGATGGCAGTGATATTTCTCAAATAGGGGTGGAAGGCCTTGGGGCAAGTTCTGGGAGAGCTGGCTCTACCCCAGAAGTGGAGAGGGTGGGGAAGGAATGAGAGTCGGTTGATAGAGTCAAGATAGTGCCGTTCCACTTCCTGAAAAACTTGTCAAAGGAAGACTGCAACAAGCTTCACCACTTCTCCCTGTAAAGCTCCATGTAGCAGGTATTGGCTTCCTTCATCAGCCTGGCAACCTTAGCACTTCTTTCACGATTGGGGTCATTTTCAAAGAAGGCTAGGTAACCATCCATACGTTTGAACGCATCAGCCATGCCTTTCATCGTGAGAACTCGGGAGGAGGGCCTTTCATTTTCTTCCATGGGCTCTTATTCTTCACGGTGCTCCTTATCCAGCTCAAGAAAATCCTCATTTGAGAGTTCCTCCCTATGGGAATCAAGCAGCTCAGCCATGTTTTCCTCATCAACGTGCTCAAAGCCCACACACACTCTTAGCCATCTCAACAATCTCATGCTTTGCATCACTGATAAATTCATCAACAGCAAAGCCTCAGAAATCATTCACAACAGCAGGCCAGATGTTTTTCTAGGCACCATTAAGGCACTGCTACATAACCTCATTCCAGGCTTCTCTGATGATGTCTGTGGTCATCTTTATGTTAAATTTCTTCCAAAATTCTTTGACATTTGTCTTTTCCTTTGACTCTGTCTCATTGATAAACTTCTTGAAGGTCCTTCATAGATAATAGCTCTTGAAAGCTCAAGCAACACCCTGATCCATAGGCTGGATGAGCGATGTTGTGTTTGGTTCATCCCACAGTGCCAGTTCTGCTTACGTTGTGTTTGATCCTCCCAGTCTCGGGCTATGAGCTGAGGAGGGAGAGGAGGATCCACATAGTCAAACAAAGACTGTGGCGCTGGTGTCATCAGGAAGGATTTGGCTTCCGTGATCAAAGTCCGCTCTTTGGAGAGAGAGGCAGTGAGCTGTTGGGAAGGGATGGCCTCCACCTCTCTCCGTTGGGGAGGAGGCTCTTCTCAGCTAGATTGGCTGATCTGCTCCACCGGGCTTTAAACTAAGCCCGCCGGGGCATGGGGGGGACTACTGCTGCTGCTGGCTCACCAAGTGACCCTTGCAAAGCCAGCAGGCCAAGGCACATAAGGTATCCCAACCCAGCCCCAGCCCTGGAACAAAATGTAAGCAAGGCAAGAGTCCCTAAGGGAACACTTGCGTGTCTATACACAAATGCCAGGAGCCTGGGAAAGAAACAGGAGGAACTTGTTCTTCTCGTAAATGCAAATAACTATGATGTCATTGGGATAACAGAGACCTGGTGGGACTCCACCCATGACTGGACAACGGGTATAGATGGCTATACCCTGTACAGGAGGGATCGAGTGGACAAAAGGGGCAGGGGCATAGCTCTGTATGTCAAGGAAAGCTATGCATCCCTGCAAGCTGACATTGGCACCCATGGTGGACGACTTGAGACCCTCTGGGTTAAAATCC
>NW_017729004.1:56432674-56433344 GCF_001723915.1 Gavialis gangeticus | reverse complement strand
AGGCCCTAAGGGACCATGACCCCAGGGAGAGGGGAGTTCAAGAAGAGTGGTTGCTCCTCAAGGGAGCTATCCTCAATGCACAAGCTAAGTCTATTCCATCTTGAAGGAAAGGCAGCAGGAGGGCACAGCAGCCCCCTTGGCTCTCCAGGGAACTGGCGGACCTCCTGCATCTTAAAAGGAGGACCTATAAAGGATGGAGGACTGGAACTGCCACCAAGGAAGAATACTCTGCATTAGTCCGGACTTGCAGAGAGCAAATCAGGAAAGCCAAGGCTGCAACGGAACTCCAGCTAGCTACAAATATCAAGGAAAATAAAAAGTCCTTTTTTCAGATATGTGGGGAGCTGGAGGAAAATCAAGGGCAACATTGGATCCCTGCTAAACCAGATGAGGCAACTGACAACTGACGCCCACGAGAAAGCTAACTTGCTAAATGGGTACTTTGCATCAGTTTTCCATCAGCCACATGGGGCGGCCCTGCCCACTATGAGTCAGGGAGGCTTGGGTAAGGGAGATTCCTTGCCCTCCGTCGAAGCTGACCTTGTGAAGGAACACCTCAACAGGCTGGATACCTTCAAGTCAGCTGTGTGGCGGGCCAGTAGGAGGCGCTTCTGCGTTGAGCTGCCCACCTCCCTGCGCCCAACCATCTTCCAGGCTCCAAATGCCTCCC
>NW_017729004.1:56431401-56431804 GCF_001723915.1 Gavialis gangeticus | reverse complement strand
AGCAGATTTCACCCGTCCCTCAGGAATGCAGCCAGCTCAAGTTACCTAAAGAGACAGGCTGAGGGTGTGGTCACAGCACAGAGATTTAAATCACAGTGTCACAGGGCAGAGATTTTTGGGGAGAAACCAAGGTGGCTTTCTGCCACAAGCTGGCCCTGATAGGTTACACCCAAGGGTACTCAGGGAGTTGGCGAGCATCATAGCTCAGCCACTGGCACGGATCTTTAAGAGTTCTTGGTGCTCTGGTGAAGTGCCTGATGATTGGAAGAGGGCCAATGTGGTGCCTATCTTCAAGAAAGGGAGGAAAGTAGATCCGGCAGACTACAGGCCTATCAGCCTGACCTCTATCCTGGGGAAAGTCTTGGAAAAGATTATCAAGGAGGCCATCCTTAACAGACTAGCT
>NW_017729004.1:56429105-56430936 GCF_001723915.1 Gavialis gangeticus | reverse complement strand
CTTAGCCTTGGTGAGGCTGCAGCTGGAGTACTGCGTCCAGTTTTGGGCTCTACAATTCAAAAAGGATTTGGAGAAGCTTCAGAGGGTGCAGAGGAGAGCCACGCGCATGATCAGAGGTCAGGAAAACAGACCTTATGATGAGAGGCTGAGAGCAGTGGGGCTATTCAGCCTGGAAAAGCACAGGCTCAGGGGTGATCTGGTGGCCACCTATAAGCTTATCAGGGGTGCTCATCAGGATCTGGGGGAACGACTGTTCACCAGAGCCCCCCAAGGGATGACAAGATGGAATGGTCACAAACTCCACTGTGACTGGTTCAGGCTGGACATAAGAAAGAACTTCTTCACTGTCTGAGCCCCCAAGGTTTGGAACAGACTACCACCTGAGGCAGTTCAAGCGACCACTTTGAACGCCTTCAAAACACATTTGGATGTTTATCTTGCTGGGAACCTATCATCCCTGCTGACTTCCTGCCCCTGGGGCAGGGGGCTGGACTCGATGATCCTCTGGGGTCTCTTCCAGCCCTAATGTCTATGAAATCTATGAAACAGCAAGGACAGCACCTTAATGTTCTCACTGAGGTGGTTGCCAAGGCTTGTGGGGTGTCCTGGAGCATTATCAAGGAGCAGTAGGAATTTTGAAAGGCAGATTTTGCCTTTCACAATAAGCCCTCAATTCCAAATGCAGCAGACTGGAAAAATAATCTTCAAACAGTGATCCAGTAACCCATCCTTTCTGGTTGGCTCTCCAATAAACAAGCAAGTGTCCCTTTGCATAACCCTTAAGTGCCCAAGGGTTTTCAGCTTGGTAAACCATCAACGGTTTGAGCTTGAAGTCACCAGCTGCGTTTGCTCTGAGCAGCAGTGTGCAGCGATCCTTCGAGGTCTTGAACCCTGGGGTGGTTTTCTCCTTAACTTAGATAAACGTTCAGGATCATCACATTTTAACACTTCACAAATGCTGCATGCCTTTGTTTGAATCATCTGGGTCAAAAATGGCATGTGTCCTTGATTCTGGTGCTCAATCCATGTTGTCAACATGTGTTCCATTTTCTCCATGATAGCCAACCTTGTTAATGAAACATGGGCAGTAGATAAATGTGTAGCACTCTTACAGGGCTCCTTAATTTTCTCCACATTGTCCATAATTGTACAGAAAGTTCACCCACTGACCCCAGTAGCACACTAATTTCCTTTGTCTTCTCACCTCTTTTATATCTCTTCACAACGTCAAGTTTTTCTTTCAAAGTTATAGCTTTTCTTTTCCATGTAGAAGTGGAAGCACTTGTAGAATCATTATTAGAAACACTCATCTTGAACACTTAATGAAGCGTAAGGGGTTAGGAGAGCTCTTAACTGAAACTGTTAAGAGATGCTGCTACCACAATAGCAACACTGGGACTGAGCAAGCCTCCAGAATCCTGCTTGAGAACCCAAGCTGTGCATAACTCCATTTGACTCAGTCTGCACGTCTCACAAGGTGTTCACATATAGACGCGAATGATGCACATCTCAGGGTGTATTTTTTTGCTTGGGTGTTAATCTTAATTTGCATAAATGCAAGACATGGGTAAGTCAAATACACGTAAAATGGGTGTCTACTGTATACCACATCCACTGATCTCCCCATGTTCACAGAGCCAGTCATCTCATCATAGAAGGCAATCAGGTTGGTCAGGTATGACTTGCCCTTGGTAAATCCATGCTGACTGTTCCTAATCACTGGAGCATCTCATCGGAGGACCAAGCCTCTGTGTGTTCCAGCGCACACAGTTTTCCCATGCTTTTTGCATTGCTTTTTTTTCCGGTTTTTTTTTTTTTTTTTTTTTTTTTT
>NW_017729004.1:56424693-56428955 GCF_001723915.1 Gavialis gangeticus | reverse complement strand
TTTTTTTTTTTTTTTTTTTTTGCTACTGGGAAGTTCAGGTAGCAGATTTTGCCCTGCACTGCAAATTTGCAGCACAGGGTACATTTTAACATTCCACACATGTGGTTTGTAGTGTCACAAACTGCACATACCTCCATGTCTGGATGTGGTCCTTATCTCTGACATCAATATGCCCAGCAAAACCAGTACTTGAACAAGCATATTGACATTTCTGCAGATCAGTATGCCTCCTTCAAGTGTAACTGATGTGCACACAGATTTTATAGTTGTAATTTTAGTGAGAAGTTTTCCAAGTGTGGTTCATAAATACAAGAAAAAAATCAAGTAGGTTATAAAATTAGGGTGTCTGGATCAAAAAATGTGTAGTATTCATGGATTGATGGAAATATGTCAGCTAATAAAATTATTGTATAAGGGACTCAGGTGTGAGAGTAGTGAGCTCACTGAGCACCTGGGGCTAGGTGGGGGCTGGGGGAGGTATGCTGATGACTATAGATGAGGAGGAGGTAGGGGAGGTGGGTAAGTGGAAAGGAAAACTTACCTTCCTGGGCTTCTGCTGCTGCTGCTGTAGCAGCAGTGTCAGCTCCAGTATGGCAGCAGCAGCCACATGGGCAGGCTCCTTGCAAGCCAACCCTAGTGCCCCATTTGCTCCCTCCTCCTCTCCTCTCCCCCACACAAACTTATGGGGTCAGGGCTGAGCCTTCTCTGTCAAATGTTCCCCGGAGGAAGGGGCTAGGGGAGCACCATTCCACTTGCCCTCTGCCCCCCAGATATACTGCTTTGGTGCAGGGCTACCCTGCTTTGCCCCTATAGCCAGGTTGGGGCAATTCAGGGCTGCCTATGCCATGGCAAAGACTCCTAGGAGGGGGGTGATTCTGATGCCGCTCCTAGCTGACACCCAAGCTGCTGCCCCACTCACCCAGCCCTAGTTACTATGGCTGTGCAAAATGGGCCCTATTCATTTCTGATTCAGATTCGGACCGAATCAGGGACAGTGATTTGATCTCTTGATTCAGATCACTGTCCCTGATTTGATTTGGCTGAATCCAAATCTGATGATTCAATGCTGATTTGGTGAATCAGCAATTTGGACACAGGCGCAGCTTTAAAAGTTTTTTCTACATACCTTGAGGTAGCAGCTGCGGCTGTGATCACTGTGGTGCTGGGGCGGATGGAGCATCCCATAGCAGCATGGGGGGCTCTCCAGCATGCTCAGCAGTGAACGTGGAAGTGGACTGGAAGTACTTCCAGTCCACTTCCGGGTCTGCCGGGGAGCGCACTGGGGGACCCCTGGCTCAGCAATTGGCTGCAGGGGGGCCCCAGGTGCCCCCGTCAGACCCCAGATGCACCAGTCACCAAGCCAGGGGGGTAAGGGGGGCCCCCCTGCATGCTCCTGGTGGACCAGAAAGTGGACCAGAAGTGCTTCTGGTCCACTTCTGGGTCTGCTGCTGAGCGTTCTGGGGAGCCCCCTGTGCTTCTGTGGGATGCTGCATCTGCCCTAGCACCACAGGGTTCAAAGCCCCTGCTACCTAGAGGTATGTAGAAAAAACATTTGAAGCTGTATCTACATCTGAATCGCCAAATCTGTTCAAATCTCTCTGAACCAATTCAGAGGGTTCCGAAACGATTAGAAGAGTTTAAAGGGTCCTCTGATTTGATTCAGATTTGGAGATTCGGCCACCGAATTGCGCCAAATCTCCACCAAATCGAATAAGGGACCTAACCTTCACATAGCCCTATTAGTTACACTACTGGTCTCTGGTTTTACTAATGTTATGCTGTAGACATAGCAGCTTTAATAGAGCTGAACTGAATAGCACTTAATTTCTTACAGCTGCTTAAACTAGCCTCCTGCTTAAACAAATGTGTGAAGCTTCTGCAGTACCCTGAGTGCTTTGCAAATGTGCTTCAGAAGCTGCCTAGTAAATTTTAATAGGTATGTTCTGTCTGTTGTCCCACCAGCCTGCCATGCTGGAATGAAGGAAATAGGCATACATTTTTTTTAAAGCAGGTACAGCTAACACATTTTATATCCATGTAAAATACTAGGGTTTTTTGTGCAAAATCAAAGACCCTGAGCTTGCATATGGAGCTCTGCATCTTCAGTTCCCCAACAAGGGCTCTGCCCATGATTTTCCACGCAGAGTTCATTGCTTGGTCAGGACCAGAGAGGTGCACAGACTCTGTCAACTTGAAAATTAATTTTAAGACTAGATCAAAATAATTTTCCAATGCTAAACCTGCTTGTGAGTTTACCTGCCAAGTTTTGCGGCTTTTCAATTATCTTTCCTATGTTAAGAAATATTTTCTCCTGTTGCCGCTTGAGACGAACCCAAACCAGGGAAGCCGTACAGTAGCTATGCACAGCTTGATGTCAAATGCATAAAGCAAAATGAAAAATAGAGGTATTCTTTTTTCCTTACTTGTTGCAGTGAAAATAATATCAATTTTATTTGTAATAATTGGACTTACTGATTTTGAACAGGCATGTGAATTTTAAATTTATGGGATATTTCAGTTGAGATGCATCATTTTAATGTCTGCACGAAGTATTTTAGTTATATAACTAATTTGGTCGTAAAACAAATGTGATAGCTCTGGAAGTTCTCATTCCTGCCTAACCTAGAGAAAGATGACAAAAAAATGTTAAATGTTATTTTGGGTTGCATTTGTTTTCTTCTTTTTTTTTTTCTTAATCAGTTGTACAGAAAAGTTAATTGATCCCCCAGGAAAAATATATGGCAAGCCAGAGAAGTCTGTATGTAGTATATGAGCAATGAGCAGCACTAGTCCTTACAGGTTAGCAGAAAGCTAAATCAACCCCAGAGGAGAAATATAAAAGGCTGCTTTAAAGCACTTGTATGCCCAGTCACAGCAAATTCAATCCATCGGATTCTCCTATAATTTTTGTTAGCAGCAGAATATTTGTCTTGACATTTTGCACTAAGACACCAATCCTGTTGAAGCTTCTACATATTTGAGTTTAACTGGGCAGTTCATGTGCTCAGAGTCAAGCTGCTGTTGAATAGTCTGCCACAGTCTTTCCAAAGTATTTGAAAGCTTGCTTTGAATCCCAGCATTCACCTAATCAGACTTACCTTTCCTCCTCTATTTGCTGTAGAAAGTAATTTCCATGCAAAGACACTTTTATTTGGAGCTGCAATTTATGACAGTCATAGTATATTATTTTTCATGTGAAACTTCTGAGCATGGATGCAAAGTTTAAGTGATAAACAACACCAGGGCTAGGGACAGACATTCAAAAAGCCTGAGCCTGATTTGATTCACTCTTTTCAGGTTCATCTAAGCTGCTCAGCTTAAACTGATTAATAACTGAACAGACATTCTCTGTTAAACCAGGAAATGCAGGCATGTGCCTGCAGTGGCTCAAGCCAGAAGCATGCCTGCCAGCCACTGCCAAAGGGGAGGGAAGAGAGACACCTTCCAAGGCTCCCACCCCTCCCTGCTGGAGCAGAGGGGGTGTGGCCAGGCACCAGGGGTGGGGAAGGGAAAGCTGCTGGCAGACTGATGAGTGGGAATGGGAAAAAACTCCTTTCTCTGAAGCAGGCATGTATTTAACACAGCATTTGCAAAGCATACAACAAGGAATTACCAAAAAATCTTTGCCTAAGCTAAGATACAGCCCAGTAAAACACAGCATACACAACCTAGTCTAACTCAAAATGTAAAGCAGGAAGATAAGAGAAACTCTTGCATAAGTTTTACTAATCCTGAGGGCACAGTGTCTCCTTACAGCCAGGTATTCAGAAAGGCTTTGTTTAGGTTTCACAGGTTCTGTTTTATAATGTAAATGTAGCTCTCTGCATTCTTTGGTCTGCAACTTCCAGCCAGAAGCTGTTTGCAACTTCCCTTAACTCCATCTCCAGCACATGTGTGATGATTGTCAGGTCTTTGCCAACACTTCCCATCTCTCAGTCTGGTCCTGTAGGTCGTAGCTCTGGGCTAACAGGGGACTAGCTTGCCTCTCTCCCCCACTCTGGACCACTGTGAAATTAATCCCCTCCCTGGATGCAGGGAAGCTGGACAGAGGGAGGAATTAACTCCATCTCTGCTGGGCTGCAGGAAAGCCGTGGAGGTCTGCAGGGGTTTGCGAGTGGGGTGGCGGGGGGGTGGCGAGGAGAGAGGGGACTTGATTGTGATCTCTAATGCTGAGAGAAATTCTGGAGGAACACAAATAAAAGCTTCTAAAATCTTGGGCCAGTAAGAAGCTATGGAGTAAAAGTGGGCAAATTGGTAAATGC
>NW_017729004.1:56398228-56419693 GCF_001723915.1 Gavialis gangeticus | reverse complement strand
CGAGTGGGGTGGCGGGGGGGTGGCGAGGAGAGAGGGGACAGAGGGAGGAATTTGCCTTAGAGGCTATGCTCTGGCCTGAGAGCAGACAGGAGGGGCTAGCACAGCTTTCTGGCACAGAGCCCAGCCCAGATAGCATGCTGCAATGTTGAGGGTCTCTGATTTATCTTAAATCAACAAGGGGTCTGGGACAGGCATTGCATAAACCAGTTTGAGCCAAATCAGTTAAGTCTGATACTACATTCAACCAGGTTTATCTCAAACCAGTTTTGGCCATTTTGAAACTGGTTTATGTGCACTGAATTTCTGTTCTGTTACAGGTTTAAACCAGTTTCTGATCACTTAAACTGCTTTATGTGTAATGTCTGTCCCTAGCCCAGGAGGCTATGATTATAGGACTGTTTAGTTGTTTCCAGTAGAATAAATACTGAACTTGGCAACTTGTGGTATAACAGGAAAGTTCTTGCTGAGAATGTCTAACGTAACAGACCACTTCCAGGTTTTCTTTTGAAAGGCTTACAAATAGACCGATATTGCCTCTTTCAAACTTTATTATTCATAGCTCAGATCATCTTTTGCTTTTAGAGGGATGAAGGAGAAGAGTACAAGAAGCCTTCATCCATTAGACATCCAGTGCAAGGGAAAGAGCTAGGGAATTTATAAGGGCACGTGAAATGGAAGGGGTCAGCAAAATCACTCCAAAGGACTATGGTACCAAGAGGAGCCTTTTACCAGCTTTGTTTCCACTCTCAGTTTGGCTCAAAATATTAAATCACTACCAATAAGGCTAGAAAAAGTCCTGACAAGTGCTTCCTAGTGGCTTGATATCTTGCATCAGAGTCATTTTTAGACTAGAAATATGGAGATTAGACATTTTTTCTATACTTTATGTAAAGCTCCCACTTCAGTGAAGTGTACCCGAGCAGAGGGGCAGCATAGGGCCAGTCCAAACATCCCTATATTGTCTCCTATTGCACATATCTGAAATAAGATGAATTGGGGTTGGTTTGCCAGCTCTTGGCAGCCATCATATATTGGAAAATATTGTTGGATGCCTTGAATACCTCTGGAGCTCAGACTGGCTACTGGCCTAGAACAGAATCATGAAGGTGTCACAAGTGCTAACTGGGACCAATGCTGCCACTCTTTCCAGAGTGGCCCTGACTAATGCCATTTTTGTAATGTGGACTACCCCAGGCAGGTTGTCTACTCCCTCTTGATGCTCTTTCCACAACTAGGCCTTATCTTATCAAGCACAAACTACTGATACGTGAAAGGCTGAGGCAATGTTTAGAGAAAGAACTGAGCTAATTTGAATTGCAGAGTAATAGCAAGAGGAATAACAACAAAGCCAAGAGGCACAATAAATTTTGCTTTAATCCATTTAACAGTATCTGAAAATGTAATGCTGCCAATATCAGTGACAGCAAATAATTCCAAAGTGCTGCTGTTTTGTTTGGTCTATCTGTGAATGGTTTACTTTCTGTACACCAAGTTTCCCCCCTATATGTTCTCGCACTAAGAGCAAACCCAGACTGCCTAGGTGAAAATCAGTTCTGAATCTAGGCATGAGAGGGGATTTAGATAGGAGGGACAGAGTATTTATTATGTCCCCTAGTTGCACAGCCACCAAGAGGTCACTTGAGCCCCAATGACCTCTTCATCTGTTCAAGTGATGTCTTTCTTCGCAGTGCTAGTGAGATGCGCTCAACAGCTCAGGGCAGAAGTCTCTGCCCTTTTCACACCAGCACAAAGACCCACCCCACCTAGATTTTGCACTCTTTGTGTTCTGATTTGAGGGTGTTTGCTAGTTTGAAAGGTTTCATTTCCAGCTAGCTCTCACAATAAATTTTTAAATGTAAATATTAGTCTAGAACACTTCCTTTAGCATATTGAATTAGCATATAGCTAATTGCAGTCTCTTAGTCCCTTTATCATTAAAAATGAATAGTAATGCACCATATATAAGGCTCCTATCAAAAATTGTAATAGATGTGTAATGGAATATTTAGCAATGTGCTAATTTTATCCCAACTAAAACTGGTAATATAAATTGTCATGTCACAATCTAAGCCTTTAAAATAATAGTACCTTAATTTTTGATGAACCAAGAATTGCAGCTACGATACTCAGTTCATCTGGAATATCTGATAGAGTTTTTACTACTTTCCCCCCATATTTCTTAATTTCTGCTTAATTTCAGCACTCTTCATAACAGGACTACAAAGTCAATTTTTAAACTGTGCTAAAATATAATATCATCACCAAATGAACAGACTAGGGATTGGACTCAGTGGCTCAGAAGGCTCCTTCCAGTTCTTAGTGCAAAAGGCAGGCTGCTTCAGGGTCCTAGAGTGAGCCTAGTCCAGCTCCACCTTGCCCCTTGGACACTTAATGTTGGCCCTCCAGGTCCTAGTAGTACCTCAGGACACCAGTTGTCTTATGAGCTATTCTTCACCTCCATCTGCCACTATAGCCACACCCATGTCTCCTAGATGTTACTCTAGATCTACACACCAGTTTGTACAGGTTTTAGCTCCCTGTTTACTTTTGCTGTAGACTGCCAGTGTAGGCCTACTTCCTATGGCCTGGCTTCTGAGTCTCATCTGTTTTTGGCCCTTGGGCATCTCAGCCCTTGGCCCATCACACCTGGGTTCTGCTCTTGACCCTCTTGGCTTGAGTCTGCCCACCTATCTTATCCTTCAGCCTTGCCTTTATCAATTTTGATCTGCCCAGGTAGGGTTCAGAATCTGGGGTGCCTACCAGGCACCCGTGTTTGGCCTCCTATCCTCCCCTTCAGCCACTACACCAGGGTGGGCAATTATTTCAACTAGAGGGACACTTAACAAGTTTTGGTGAGCTGTTGAGGGCTGCAAGGGTGGCCCCACCCCTTGACAGTTACCCCTCCCCCTGATTGCCACCTTGGGAACAGAAGTCCTGCTCTTAACTCCTGACCTTTGCCACTGGAAGTCCCTCCCCTTGCCCCTGGAGGTACTCCTGTTGGGAAGATAGTTTGCCATCTTGGAACTGGAAAAAAAAAACTAATTATATACTAAAAATCAAACATCTACAATAATGTATATTAATTTTGTTTAAAAAAATATTTTTGTCCCAATTTGTGTGTTTGCCTAGTGTCCATAGAGGCGATTGCATAATAGCTCAAAATGAAGTCTTACACTTGTATATTTTGGAGGGGTGTGAGGGGGTATGGTTGAGTGGGTATGGGGTTTGTGGGGAGTTGTAGGTAGGTATGGGTAGGTGGCTGGGTATGGGGGGGTGTGTGTGTGTGTGTGTGTGTGTGTGTGTGTAGGGTGTGGGGATGAGGGTGGGTATAGGGTTTGTGGCAGGATGTAGGTGTGTGGGGGGATTGTGGAGCATGTGGAGTGGGAGCGTGGCAGAGGGCAGTGTTATTTTTGGGGGGGTGTGGTTGTGGGCTGTGCATGGAGGAGGCATGGGGTGTGCATGCATGTTTGTGGGGGACCCCCCCAACATTGTGCACAGTCTCTGCCTCCAGTGACAGCAGCAGACAGTCTGGAGCATTCACGGCCCGCAGCAGGTGAAGGCCCTGGTGGCGCACAGTCCTGGTGAGACTGAGAACTGCACGTGGTTGGACTGCCACCACTTTCCCCACCCTGCTGCCCACCACTGCTGCTTTCCTACATGTAGGGCTAGGGTCAAGGCAAGCAAGGGTGAGAGTGCAGCATGTACTGCCCCCATGGGGGCAAGTGAGGCTTGGCCCCATGCAAGCACAGCAGTGCCAGCCCAGGGCCAGGCCAGATACAGTGAATTGTTAGACACTTGCCCACAGGCTGGATGAAATTATCTGGTGGGCCAGATCTGGCCTGTGGGCTATATTTTGCCTGCCTCTGTGGTATACATTCCTTCAGTAAAGCTGCAACAAATAATTCAAGCCAAATGCTTTGTATAGAACACTAAAATCTCCCCCTGGGTCACCATTCCACTATGGAAGCTGCCTCCCCATTTACTGGCCCTCTTTGAGCCCCTGGGGTACCTGATTTGGCCTGCAGCTTACACCCCTTACCTGCCTGAGCTGGCAGGAGCTCTCTTCCACACAGAATTCCAGGCTACGTTTGGGAGCCCAGGTTTATATCCCCTGAGCCCCTTCCTTCCCAGTCAGGTGCCCTCCTGACTAGCCACAGTTGTGTTCTTGATGAGCAGCTTAAAGTGTGTTCTTGATGAGCACAATCCTCTGCACTGCAGTTGATCCCTTGTTTCCTTCCTTCCCTCAGTTATTCCCTGTTCAACTGTCTGGGGCTCTTTCCACTGAAGACTCTCAAAGTAATGGAAGCCCCAGCTCCCTGTTACACAGCTGTTTCCCTTTATCAGAGTTAGTGACAAAACCACCCACATTTGGCTCTAATACTAGATGGGTACCTGGATACATTTTAAAGCAACTTCCTTCCCACTGTTAAATGGGATAACCAGTCAAATTAATTTTCACATTAAATAAATGTATAGGCTATTAATAAGGCTATGCATTGGCTATTGAGGAATAAAACAAATAATTGGAAGGTATAATATATTTCCTCCTCTCTTCCCTCTTCCCCCAGGAAAATAATTTTTATATACATTTATTTGCTTAGTATAGTTACAAATAAGGGGCCAAAGGAAGTTTACCTGAGAAAGAAGAGAGTGAAAAATTGAGCAAGGACTGGAGATATGGGTTCAAATTAATATGATGTATCTAAAGTTCTTTTCTATATTTAAATCTTTAAATACAAGTATCTGAAAATAAGCCATTAAAATACTGAAAAAACCATAATGGGTATATCTACATGTGCATTTGCTTCAGCACCAGTTAACTCACGAGTAAATTACTTCTCAGTAAATAGTGCCAGGCAGGCATCTAGATGTGCAGAGAAGCAGAAGAAGATTTGCTGCCAATCTGCTCCCATTTCCCAGGGCCCTGCAATGGACACCTGTTGCCACCAAGGGAGCTCCAAGCTCTGGCTGCAGCTGCCAGCAGCTGGTGGCTGTTTCAAAAAGGCAGCCCCAAATACTGCTTTCTGGCCAGCCACTTCCCTGGCCAGGAGCAGCATGCACAGGTGGCAGTGCTCTCCGTGCCACTTCTGCCTCTCTACGCTATGGCTGCTCCTTCCCCTGTCCCAGGCATCAACGACCAGCACCCTGCATTCCTGCTGGCCACTATGCTGGCCCTGCTAGCCCACTGTGCTGACCACTGCCTGACCCATGACCATCTCAACCCACCTGGTTCCCCCACATGGAGTGACCACCTGCCTCCCTGCCCTGCATCATCCCAGGGCCACCACTGTGCACCTGCCACCTTGACTTTATCTGCCTAGCCAGCCCCTGCCAGGGATACTGATGACAGGCTCCAGGATGCCATCACTGGGGCCACCCTCACCCGCCTGGGCCTCCAGCCCTGCCACCTCTGGGCTCGTGAAGCCAGCCAGGACTGGTGGTGGCACATCATTCAGCATACCTGAGATGACAACCAAGGCCTAGAGGCCTTCAGAATGACCCGGGCCACCTTCCAGGATCCCCTGAAGCAGCTCTGATCACACCTGGAGTAGCAGAACACCAAGTTGCAGCCACCCCTCCCCGTGGACACCCAGCTGTTCCTTGCCGTGTTCAAGCTGGTGACACCCACCAGCCTGTGGTATGTCAGCCATCTGTTTGGTGTGGGCAAGACCACCACTAGGGAGGCTGTCCTGGAGATGTGTGGTGCTCTCAGGGATGTGCTCAGGGATACCATGCTCCATGTGCAAAACCCCGTGGTGGTGGTGGTAGTGGTGGGGTTCCACGCCCTGGGATTCCCCCAGTGCGTTGGGGCCCTCAACAGGACCCATATTCCCATCATCTGTCCACCCCACAGTGACCAGCCCTACTACAGTTGGAGGGACTTTCACCTGTGGTGCTTCAGGCTGTTGTAGATTACCATGGGGCCTTCATGAACTTGAGTGCCAGTAGGACTGGCAGCTCCCACGATGCCCACATCTTCAGGAACTCTGGCCTGCAAGCCCTGGTGGCGAATGAGTGCTTCATGCCAGGGGTGCTGGACCTGCAGCTGGGCACCATCGTGGTCCCACCCCTGCTCATTGGGAGCCCTACCTACCCACTCCTGCTCTGGCTCATGTGGCCTTACACTGGCCAGCTGAACCCCGACCAGGCCAACTTTAACTGCTGCCTGGGCCAGACCCATGCTCTGGTGGAGTACATCTTCAGCCATCTCATGGCCTACTGGCGTACCTTCACCACCAGCCTTGAGTTCTCTGAGAACAACCTCCCCCAGGTCATTGTTGCAGCCTGTGTGCTGAATAGTGTTTGTGATGCCTGGGGGGAGCTCTTCTGTGATGCCTGGGTGGAGGAGGTCCAGTGCGCAGAGGACACCTGGCAGTGACAGCACCACCTGCAGCAATAGTGGTGAACCCCTTGCTGAGGCCCCAGAAGAGCCGTGCACTCACCCTCTTCAAGAAACAGAGCCTCCCCCACCAACAAACAGCCCCTCAATCACCTTGTCCCTGCCACCAACAAAAAACCTTATTCCCCTTGAGAACTATGTACAGTATCCTTTGTGTGCCATCCCAAGGTGGGAGGGGGGGGCATGGGGTGGGGGTGCCTATGGGGCAGAGCCCGGGGACAGCTGGCCAGCATCCTGGCCTCTGGCTGTTCTCCTATGGATGCACATGCTGTGGCAAGTGCTGAGGGCAGGGGGCTTGCCGAGGGGTGACGGCAGTCAGTGCTATCCCAGTATGGGTGGTTCCCCAAGGGGATACCATGGGTGCCAGGCCAGGGTGGGGGCTCAGGCAGGGTACTTGTGCTGCTATAGACAGCACAGCTGTGGCCTGGATCCTGGGGTACAAGGATGTCCATCAGTTGCAGCATAAAGGGCACGGACTTGCGGGCACTCCCCAACTGATGATTGTGGTCAGTGATGGCATCCCACTGTGCCTGCAAGGCCTTGATCTTTATGCAGCACTGCCATGACAACCAGTTGTGCACACACTCCTGCATTCGGGCTGGCAGCCCCTCATAGATGTGGGCGTTGGAATGCATGCCCTGCTCAAATGACTGCTGCATCCCTGCCTCACCCCACAGTGCCACCAGGTCACCAGTCTCCTCCTGTACCACTTGGGGCCCCAGGTGGTGTGCATGGGTGTGGACATGGGCAGTGGCAATGACAAGGCCAGTGTGGGTCCCATGTTGGCTCTCTTGACCTATGCACAGCTGTCCCTGTGGTGCCAGACCTGGGCAGCTGCCTGCAGCACCCAGTTCAGGGGCATGGCATGGGACTGGCAGCCACATGGCTGAGACAGTACACCGTAGTACCTGCAGGCTCAGGGCAGGCTGTTAGGGGTGGGCTGCAGGCAGCTGGAGCTGGCCCCAGCAGCCAAGAGCTGCCTGCAACTGGACCTGGGGGCTGGCAAACCTGACTGGAGCCTGCAGCAGCCTGCAGGCCTGGGAGGCGCGTGGCACTGTGGTGCCAGGCAGTGGTGCCAGAGTACAGATAGGCTGGGACAGCCTGCCCAAGGAGACACAGGGGCCTGGAGTGCTTTTAGGCTCCCTGCTGGTCTGCCTCTGGGTTCAAAATACCTGCAGGCTTTTAAAGACCTGAGGCAGAGGCTTCCATAGACGCAGCCCAGCCCTTGGGCAAGAGAGGCTCGCAAGCACAGAGCCCTGGGGCTAGCCTGAGGCTGGCCACCTAGTGGCAGGGCTGACCTGGGAGCAAATTTGCTCCCAGGTCGCATCTACACATGTGTTACTGCACTATAGCTGATTGCACATAAATTTGATACCTGCATTTGCAGTTCTTGAATTTACACACAATTAGGGGTTTTTACTGTACAGTAAGCATATGCACATGTAGACACATGCACTTATTGTGCAGTAACCTATGCTACTGCACAGTTAAGCATCTCGTGTAGATGCACCCACTCTATAGGAATAAAAGAATTTGTGTACATCAGGCAAGAGGAGATAAATCTGGCCATATTTCAAAAGGGCCTCTTTAATTTTGCACACAGCGGACGTGTCTACACAAGATGCCTTACTACTCAGCAGACTGATTTGCTGTGCAGTAAAGTGTCACCATCTACACGTGTGGCAATTAGGGCACTGTAGACTAATCTGCTGCACTGCCGGATAGTCCTATCAGATACAATTGATATCCAGCACATGCAGCTGGGGACAGTGGGATTAGTTTGAGCTGGAGTATATTCAGTCACATTAATTGCACATGGAGTTGTGCCTAGATCCTAAACTGGCATAAATCTGCACAAGAAAGTCAAGTGATGCAGATGTGACCCAATATTTGGCATACATAAAACTAGTGTTTTCACAGATAATTGCACATATCTTTACTTTTCAAGCCCCATTACCAATTTAACACTGACAAATATTGCAGGCAGTTTTAGAAGTCCTTTTGGAATTTTAGCTTATTATGCCTGAACTATATTAACATGATTTAGATATTAAACCATAGTTTTCACAGTATTGCTTGGAGACAGGGAAATACACTGGTTCATGGAATACTTAGTAAATTTTTTGGCGTTCGTGTAATGTATTTGCTTTCAGTTCATCATGTGGTAAGAAACCGCTGGCCAAAATTGCTTCACAGAAACTCTTTACCTCTTATTTAAGTTTCCTGAAAGCAGCAGAAATGTCCTGTCATATTCATTGGTCTGGTCCTGATACAATACTGCTATCTTTTGTTCAATCCCCTTCTGCTATTTGACTGTCTCTAACTGAGGCCAGTTTTAAATCACTTTGCAGCCATGCACATGTGTCATGGCATGTCTGTAGAGTGCTTTCAGGGGGCCAATCACATAATAAATGTAACTTCTGTCTGCACCCTATCTTTCTTTAAGAAAAATGAGACACCAAAATAATGCATCTTCTGTCTAAATTCTTACAATTTACAAAGTAACTGCTTGGATATATGATATATATTCTTCTGACTTTGCTTGGCTGGTGCTTTTATATGAGAAGGTTTAGGAGCTTTTTCTTGTGGAAATCTTGAGGTTTTTGTATAATACACTTGTATGGAAGACCAGGGGGGTTTGCATGAAGGAGGCCCATAAAAAATCAGCAAGCACCTGAGCATTTAGCCCTCTACCTGAGCAGTAAATCTTCATTAAGCTTTCTCTGATAGTGTAAAAGGACTGAAATAATTTCAACAGCCTTGTGAAATACTGTAGGACAAAAAAAAGTTTTCACTGGATCACTTTTCCTTTTCTCCACTTTCCTTTTCTGAAACTTCTCCATTGTTTCTTCATCTTTCTGTGACTAAACACAGCTGTCCATATTAACTAGCTCATTTTAGGTAGTGAGATTACTGAGTGGACATATCACATCATGTGGCTATCACAGCAGCGACAAGCAATGAACATAGTATTTGATTCAGCATTGAGGCTATAGGAACTGAGAGATCACTCCTATAGAAGGTTTCTAGCCATCAGAGCAGAGGTGCTGGCTAAGCCTTTCAGTCAGACTATTGGGTGCTCCAGAAACTAGCTACTTTTAAGAGGAAGTATATGAGAGGGTTTCTATGACATGACTGCTAAATTGTCATGAGTGACATGACTACCTGCAGTAGCAGAGGACTGAACTTGATCATCTAAGGGATCCCTTCTAATCCTAAATTTCTGTAATCCTAGATCCCATTCTCCATATTGACTAGTTCATTTGATCCTCATTATAAAATATCTGTATTCCTAAAGCAATGTTTGGTGGTTTTGAACTATAAGAGTACCTTAAAAAATAAACAAAAGCCAGGTATTTAAGGGCTATGCAGCTCCCTGACCCACACAGCTGTAGTGGGTCTAGCTCTGGGGTCAGCAGCATGGGTCCATGTTCATATGGTGGCATATGGGCTGGGGATCCAGCTGCAGTTCAAACCAGGGATCAGGTAGTAGCACAAATCCTGAGGTGAGCTTCAGCATGGGTTGGGGATTGGGCAGCAATGGAGGTCCAGGGGCGAGCAGCAGCCTGGGTCAGAGAACAGCAGCAGCACAGGTTTGAGCGTGGGTAATAGCACAAGTTCAGAGGTGGGTAGTAGCATGAGTCCAGGAGTAAGCAGCTGCGTGGGTCAGGGAGCTGCATAGCCCTTGCTTTCTCCCTGCCACCAATGGCCATGGCTGTTTGGGTCCAGGGATCATAAATTCTGTGGGATGCCATGCCCCACTGGCATGGACTCCAACTTTCACTAATCTGCCAGTCTACTGCAGGCCCATGCTAATAGTTCCACAGGCTGGATGTGGCCCACAGGCTATACGTTTGTCACCCATCGCCCAAAGGCTTGTATACACTAGACGAGCCTCTACCACAGTCATTGGGCAGGCATGTCAGCAGACCTCCTATTAGAAATGCTCAGAAACCCTCAGAAAGAGTTTTTCACCCAGAATGACCAACTCTACCTGAAAGCCTCACACTAAACCAACAAAGCATTGTTCTATCAATGTAGACTTGTTTATACTAGGGTTTTTGCTGGCAAAGTTGTTTGATACAGCCTAATTTTTTTTCCACAATCCAAGCTGACACAGCAGTGCTGGGAATACTTTGTAGTCATTGTAGAGAGTATTTGAGTCTGCAGATAGGCTGGAACAATAAATCTGAGAGGTATGAAAATACTTATCTGTCTCAAAGACTCACCAGGTAGTGATGATCTGCCAGTACCACCACAGCAAAGGGCGCTATCTACAGCAGAATGCAAAAGGGATAGCCCCACACACTATTTCCTAGAAACTGGGGGTTTGTCACCCAACATGCTTGCTACATACAATGCCTGGAATATATAAAAAAGGAAAAATGAATGTTAGTAGCAATGAGGTTATTTGTGTTTTTTCAGAAGAGTCATTATAAATCAGAGAATTTCATAAGGGACCCCAGGTAAAATAGGAAAAAAGAAATGCCTCCAAGGAGAGAAAAGAGAAGTGAAGTACATGCCACATGGTAGTACCTATAAGGAAAAGCATTTTCCTAAGATCAAAAGCAGATCACCAGTGCAATTTATTAGAATAAGTATCAACTGAGGAAAAATGAGTGTGCATGAGGGAACATCTGCAGTAACAGATATATAAAAATAACCATCATAACAAAAGCCTGAATTGCCTGACTGGGATTCCCCATCCCTGCTTGTGCCTCTGATTTATATCCTCTTACAATAATGCTATTTGGCAAATTAAGAGAGCTTTGCTGAGAGAATGGGTCTAGCTGATTGGAAACAGCAGAATAGCTAGAGATTAGCAGGCACCTACAAAAGCTTTCTCATCACACTTACGAGTGGAGGCATAATGGGAGCGTGACTTCAAATCCCTAATGTTTGCACAGAATGTTTGTTGGAGGAGAGTTTGCACCCCTATGGAATGGGACCAAAGATCTCCACTACAGACTAGACATCTACCCAGAGGACTTCTGCCCTCCCTGGTTCCCTGATACCATAGTGGCAATGTAACTGCACTGTCACATATGACTTTGCCAGACATTTCACTGGGACACTCAGTCTCTATTAACTTTCAAGCAGATACTTCACAAAGTTCATGTGGATTTGATGCACGTAATGCACCAATCCAAATCTCTTGTTGTCATGGGCCATTAGGCTTACCGTACATTTTGTAAAGACCTACCTATTGGCTGCACTCCAGTGATTAATGGCTACTAAAGAGATACATGATCGCAGAGGCTTCTGTCTTTTAGTGTGATTATCACTTGGGCTCTGATATTAATGCTAAGTCAAGGTGCCTAACATTGCTTATCATTGGGCATTGTCATGGTTAACACATTTTTGGATCAAGACCTTTCTTACTTGGATTGGAGAAATCTACACTGTTGAAATTGTTGTCACTGGAAATAGTTCTTGAAAAGTGAAGGGGAAAGAAAAGAGGCACCAATCTTTTATGTAGCCTTTCAACCATTCCTGTGGTTAGTAATGGCCGGAACAAGAAAGGCTACAGTATCCACACTATATTTCCCAGATTTAGTCTGGGAAATAGTTCTCTCTTTTACAATATAATATTTTTGGCATAACTACAAAAGTCAATAAGAGGTAGAGAGGAGAAGAAAAAGAATGTATAAAGAATCTGAGTGCTAGTTTTCTTAATGACAAGGAGAGATAAGAGAAAAAAATTAAATCTTTCAATGCGTACAAAAGTGTATCAACACCTTCCTACCGGGAAATCATTTTAAAAGATACAGGTCACTAACAGTTACAGCAGAGAGTTACTGTGATCCTATTCTAAATGTGTGGAAAAGCAGAGATGACACTTTGGGACACCTGCTAATAAAAAAACTAGTTTTAACAGCAGTCACTAGTCATTTTTCACAGTCTGTACTTGATGGATTGTAACACTGTGTTACTGATAATGTTATACTATTTTTAACAATGAAACCATATTTTAAAATAACTTTGCAACATCTGCAGCATTTAAGTAAGTTAAGTTGACTTGGTATTTAACATCTCACCAGTGCAAAAGGAGATAAATGAAAACCAGAAGAGGGAGAATGGGAAGGTACAAATATGACTGACAGTCTCCACTTAGCTCTATAAACATGTACATATAAAAGACAGGGCAGGATGGCACCATAGACACTAACTGGTTCATGCTACATGGTATGAGGAATGAGCTTTCATAGGCAATAGCCTACTTCATCGGATGCTATAAAACTATGCTTTCAGGTGGTTGGTCATGCTGGCAGAAAAAACACTTTTCTGCCTGCCTAGTAACTGTAGACAGGCTCTTTTAGTGTATACAAGCCCTTAGCTAGAGGCTTCCTAACATCTGATAAATCAGCCTGTCACCTATGAAAGCTTATGCCTCTCTAAAACAGTTTCTGCCTCCTGCCTGAATTCAGATTAAATGGCTAACTACCTCTCTCTACACATGTGCATATATGTATAACTCTTTGTTTGGTGTCCTTATCTTAATCCTGCAAAACTGGTAAATTACAAACTAGTGAATTAATTGAAGCTGTATACAAAAGGTTCAAGGTACTTCCCCTCTTATCTAACTGGGAAGTCCTTTACTTTGATTCAATTGTCTGGCATTGCTGATTGAAAATAATTATGTGGATGACTTACTGTGATCACATGTTGTCACTGTAGTCACTACCCAACCCATTGCATCTTGAGAGTGTCATATACAGTGTATCCCTGCTCAGGCTCTGACAGACAACTTCTAATCAGCTGCAAATCTATTTTCTTGAGCTGTGTTTTTCACTGCTTCCAATGAGTGTAGTCTTCCACATCTGAGACAGCCAGGCATAAAACACTTATATTCTGGAGTGCACATAACTGCATAGCAGTTTATGTGCACTCTGCATTTACTTTTTATACATGTAAATCACAGCATGAGAGGCAGGCAGAGAAAGATCAGGCTACATGCATTTAAAGATCACCTTAAACAGTAGAAGTCATTAATACCATGGCTGCCTATTGACATGCTGATTCACTTTCTAATTAGAATGCATTGGAGCAGACTCGATTAATTGGGTCTCCTCTGCGTTCTAATTACAACGCTCCGGCACTGCCTCACCATCATGTATATTAAGGCCCACCACGTTTTAAAATGGCAATAGGGGCACTGTTAACTATTCATTAGAGCAGCTGTCAGGAAACCATTCTAATTAAAACAACCCCTCCCTAGTATATTGGCACTCATTGATTTTGTATTACTATACAAGGTCAGTTTGTGGCACATCCTTATTACTGCTTGATAGGAAGTCTACAACACTGCTCATTCCTTAGATGAGGATGATCATAAATTATGTCACTTGCTTTGCTTTACCTCAGATGTATTGCCTGCCACAGCACTTTGAAGTGAATGATGATGTTGCTTTCCTGGTATTTTGCATTTGAGTGGTTATTTGTGCTCATACTCTATAAAATAAATTGAGGGTCTAATTCTACAAGCCCTCAGAATTCCTGCAGATGTTTGCAAGAAGTCCAAATACACCCAGGGCTTGCACCACAGTTTCAGCACAGCACCTTTCAATCTCTGGTTACAAGATGGCAGCAAATAAGAACACAGTAATCTGGGCATTTTCTAACATTGGCAGAAAATAATGCACAGCTGAAAGATATATATGAATAAGATGTTAGGAGCATTTGAAAAAAAAATCCCTCCGTAGCTATTTTTTTAATCCTTAGAAAACAGTGGATACCTGCAGAGTGCCAATTGGCACTGGGGAGGTTAAGAGGAAGGACTAGCTGGACACCTACTGCCTTCAGTGCTTAAAGCCTTTGTAAGAGCCATTTCTGAGAGGGCACTGGGGGGTTTTGTTTCACATGGCTGGAAAGGTGGGGCTAGGGAAGGCTTCCTGAGGAATCATTAGGCACAGACAGAAAAGCAGCATCGCCAGAAGTGCCATGAGTTATAATGATCCCTCAGACCCAACAGACTTTTTCTGTTGGGCCCCAGGGGTTGGGAATCGAGCAGCTGTTTAGAGCGACTACAAGCCTGCAGCTGGACTCCCGTAGCAATGCCCCTTCCCACTCCCAGCCCAGGCACTGTTTTCAGAATGGGAGGGAGGAAAGCGAATGGAGGGAGCTCGTTCTGGGGGTTGCCAGCCAGTGCCAGAGGGTGGAACAGGTGGATAAGAGTCCCTGCGCCTCCAATCCGCCTGCCCCAACCTCCAGACTGAACTGCCTCTGCTCCCTTCCCCCACTCCCATTCTGAAGGCAGAGCTGGGAGCAGACACAAGATACTGAAGGCACTTCATTTTGCAATGTCTTTATCTGAACCATCATCAGTGAGAGTTCAGATTGTCATGGGATCAGGCCTCTTTAAAGCACTCTGCAGCCATGTACTTGTGTTTGGTCATACCTGTAGGGCGCTTTCAGGGGCCAGATTGGGCAAAAATTGTCACTTCTGTCTCCACCTATTGTTTCACAGACTGAGGCATCTCTCATCTGAACCTGTAGCCACAACAACAAATACAACTAAAAGCTAAATATGGCTGTAAAAATTTATACTTGGTGAGGATGACGACAAGCCTTGAAGAAGTCTGAACTGAGTGCCCAATTCATAGTACTTCTAATCATGTTTAAAAAAATTACTGAGGTTTTTAAAGGTCTAAGGATTAAAATGGAACGCACTGCCAAAAGCAAAACAGTCCAAGAGCTTGTCTTTACTACAGAGTTAGTGCAAACTATAACTTGAGCACTGATCCCTAGCTCTGCTTTTCCACATACGAATAAATTCTCTAGCTGTAGTTAGGTGGTGCTTTAAACTCAAGCTAATTAGCCTCTCATATGGTGTAACTGAAGTTCTATTGTTGCTGATACTTGAGTTAGTAATTTAGTCAGGATGTAGCTCTGGCCTAAAACTCAGATTAAAACAATGCATCAACTGCCACTACATTTACACTGGTAATCCAGTCACTCTGGGTATCTTGAGTGCTGTTTTTCAATCCAGTTTTTCTTACATGCACATGCTGGGCTAGTTGGAATCTAGTAATTTGAGTTAGTTGCAGAAAAGTGGAAGCCGTGAAAAAGACCAAAATGAAAGTATACAATCTGCACATGCACACAAAACTTTAAAAGCAGAAAACTTTTTTAACATGCCCATGTGCTCACGCGCGTGCACACACACTCTCTCTCAGGCATACACAAGCAGGGAAACTGTCACAGTTGGTCATGGATAAATAAGGCTAATACTTTTGTTATTGTTGTTCACTTCCCAGAAGGGTCAGCAAAGGCGCATCTCCCCAGAAAGAATCCACAATGGAAAAAACAACCCACAGTTGCTTCTTACTGATTATACTTCTAATCGTAAGTAAAAAAAAAAAAAATGAACTGCTTATGTTTTCTGGCAATTTAAAGCCAGTAGAAATGTTCTAAAAGGTCATGCTATTATTGTTATGCACAAGAGGGCACTGAAAAGGTGTCCTATCAATAAAAACTTAAAACAAGAATAATAAAACTACTGTAAGAACAGATCTCATATGAAAGATGTGCCCTAATGATGTGTCAATGATTCTTGGTGATACAGAGGTGAAAGACAAAGGAGAACATAGTTCATGCACCTTTTCATTTCCACATTTACCTGTCTGTGAAATACCTATGACACAGAGAGTTATAAATTTTGGAAATTTGCAGTAAAATCTGGTTAGTCATTAGAGACTTGGACACTGGATATTACCAGCGGATTTAACTTTTTTTTAGCAACATAATGATAGTTAATCTGCTTTTAACAACTGAAACTAAGTAAATTCAGCGTAGAAACTGTCTATTCAATTAAATTATGTTTTCATCTATTTATTCTTAATTTTATATCCTATAACATGCTTCATTTCACTATATCTAATGTGTCTGGGTTATATTACTCTGAACATCTTAGCTTTTGAATATGCTGACCTTGGTTTCAATAACATAGTTATTTGTATTTAGTTATAATATACTGCATTTGAATATGCATTTTTAAGAGGCAGCAATCTACACATTGCTCTATGGCAACATTTTTACTGTGTTGTGCTTCAGTACTTCCTTTATGGGACTTCCTTATAGTACTGCCTGTACTGCACCATACATGTGGCACATGGTTGTTTTTAGCAGCTACTTCACTGTAGCGGCACACTCCCCCATTGTAGCACACCGCTATGGCAAAGTAGCTGCTGGTCACATGTAGACATCCATTGGCACTACATCACCATAGTGCATTGCTACAGTGACGTAGCATCGTGTGTAGACACTCCCAGTATGTTGATTTCTATACTGAGCACCTCCCAGACTGATTAAATGCCTTCTCTAGACTTCACTTGACAAGATTTAAATGATTAATAATGGTACTGGTGGAGGGTAGGAGAGGTGCAAGGTGAGACTACGTATTTCGCTTTAACAGTTGTCACATGCTTGCTGCTAACTTGGCCTCAAAGTTTATCAATCCAGGACTCGGTTGCTACCTTATAAAGAAGCACTCCCATAATACTAGCTAAACAATGTACAATAAAATCCTCTGTTCAATAGGAACTTTGTCAAAATATTTTGATGTCTATCAGCCTGCTTATAGCCAATCTATTAACCTATCAATCTCTGAGTGGTCTCTGAAGTGCTTCATAGTGTTGTGAAAACTGCTGTGAATGGCATTCATAGTTTCATAGTTGGTAGGGTCAGAAGGGACCTAAGTAGATCATCAAGTCTGACCCCCTGCCATGGGCAGGAAAGAATGCTGGGGTCAAATGACCCCGGCTAGGTGATTATCTAGCCTCCTTTTGAAGACCCCCAGAGTAGGAGCTAGCACCACTTCCCTTGGAAGTTGGTTCCAGATCCTAGCTGCCCTGACTGTGAAGTAGTGCCTCCTGATATCTAGTCTGAATCTACCCTCTGTCAACTTATGGCCATTATTCTTTGTTACTTCCAGTAGTGCTCAGGGGAACAGGGACTTTCCCATTGCCTGCTGGTCTCCCTTGGGCAATTTATAGATGGCCACCCGATCCCCTCTCAGCCTTCTCTTGGGGAGGCTGAACAGGTTCAGGTCTCATAACCTCTCCTTGTAGGGCCTGCCCTGCTGCCCCCGATCATGTAAGTGGCTGTCCTCTGGACCATCTCAATATTGTCCACATCCCTCCTGAAGTGTGGCGCCCGGAACTGGACACAGTACTCCAACTGTGGCCTGACCAATGTCTTATAGAGGGGGAGGATCACATCCTTGGACCTGCTTGTGATGCATCTGTGGGTGCATGGCAAGGTGCGGTTAACCTTCCTGATTGCATCCCCACATTGGTGGCCCATGTTCATCCTGGAGTCTGTAATGACTCCAAGATCCTTTTCTGCCTCTGTGCTGATGAGAAGGGAGTTCCCCCAGCCTGTAGGTATGCTGCTGGTTCTTTCTCCCTAGGTGCAGTACCCTGCACTTGTTAGTATTGAATCCTATCTTATTCTCATCCGCCCACCCCTGTAACCTGCCCAGATCCAATTGCAGCCTGTCCCTCCCTTCTAGCGTGCCCACTTCTCCCCACATCTTAGTGTCAACTCTGAATTTGAACAAGGTGCTTTTCAGCCCCTCGTCCAAGTCAGTGATGAAGATGTTGAATAGTGCGGGCCTGAGGACCAAGCCCTGGGGGACCCCACCGCCCACATCCCTCCAGGTCGAAAATGACCTGTCCACCACCACATTCTGGGTACGGCCCTCCAGCCAATTGGCAACCCATCTGACTGTGTAGGCACTGACACCACAATCTCCCAATTTTTTTAACGAGAATGGGGTGAGAGACAGTGTCGAAGGCCTTCCTAAAGTCCAGAAAGACTACGTCCACCATGACACCGGTGTCCAAGCATTTTGTGACCTGGTCATAGAATGCCACCAGGTTGGTCTGACAGGACGTGTCTCTAATGAAGCCATGTTGGTTGCCCCTAAGCATACACTCCCCTGCTTGACCCTTGCAGATGTGCACCTGGATAATTTCTCAAACAGCTTCCCCAGGACCGAGGTAAGACTAAGAGGCATATAATTTCCTGGGTCCTCCTTCCTCCCTTTTTTGAAAATGGGGACCACATTGGCCCCTTTCCAGTCCTCTAGCACCTTGCCAGAGCACCACAAGTACTTGTAAAGCTGTGCCAGGGGTTCTGCAATGACCGTTGCTAATTCCCTCAGCACTCTGGGGTGGAGATCGTCAAGACCTGCTGATTTGAACACGTCCAATCCCACCAGAAGTTCCCTGACTAGGTCCTCTCTGACCCTGGGCCTGGCTGAGCCTCCCCTGGGACCATCAGGGATCCCGGTGTGGGGGAAGACCTGGTCCCTGCTCAGAAAAATAGAGGCAAAGACATTGTTAAATAGGTTAGCTTTGTCGTCTGGTGACTGTTTTTTGCATTACTGTTGTCAAATGAAGAAGTATCTATTAATTCTGGTTGTGCCAATTCCCTCCTCAGAAATGTCTACATGTACCTTGCTTCCATGCTTACTGTCATAGTAACTCAGGCCAGGGGACTCTCTAATTAATTCCCTCTGGGTATGAAGAGGAGTAACATCTGTAGTGGTCAAAGTACCTTTGAGGCTCTCTAAAAAGTGAGGACACAGATGACACAGCACTGAAAAGCTATAAATGTGCTCTAACCATATGAAAAAGACCTTGGATGAAACCTGAACAGCTTTGAAGTGCTTTGTGTTATGTTTGCACCCTCCAGCAGCACATGATATTGTCAGTTTGCCAGCATCACACAGTACGCTGCTTCTTGACCTTGGCCCCACAGCCCTAACCTGATGCTCCTGTGACTCACTCCCAACTCTACTGCCCTTTTTAATTTTCTGGACCACCACCCCAGGAACTTGACTTTTCAAATAGTACACACTTTTGAGTACCCACCCACTCACCAACCAACCAAATAACCACACCACTCTACCTATACCCCAAATGCCTGTGTCTGCAAAATCCTTCACCAACTGGAGGCAAGTGGAGGCCATGGGCCTTCTCTCCAGCTGTAGCCAGTAGCACCCAAGGGTCCCTCAGGAAGAGCCACTGAGCAGATCACAGCAAAGATGGCAGTTCACAACCACAACCATGGGTGGCACCAGAGCTGGGCCAAGGTGCAGCACAAGAGAGACTATCATGGCAACCATATTTTACATGCTGGACAGGTGGTATGTCTGTACTGTGAAGGGCTCTCACAAATCCTTGCGGGAAATTACTCCATAGAGCTTTGCTTTACAATCAACTCTGGGGAGGAGATAAAACTATCCAACAACAGTGATAACATGAACCTGGAGGACTGAAAAGGTTCCAACCCAAGCCCCTGCCAAGATGCAGACCCAAATGGGAACCAAGCATCCTGGGGTGTCCCTTCTTTTGTCTGGGGCTGTTAAGTAGAAGATGTACTGTTCTGATGGCTGGTACAGCTTGGGTGGCACTTTAGGGAGGAACATCATCTCGGGCATCCAATCCTTCAGCATCACTGCTGGATGTGCTGCCATTATCTCCATACAACTCTCCTGCCGTAATCTCTTTCAACCATCTTGCCCTTGTCAACTGAGTTCCCAGGGCTCACATGCTTGGAGAGAATTTTTCAAGAATGCCAAACGTCCTGGTGAGCAAAAGGGTGCCATCAATAGCCCTCTTTCTTTCCCCACAAATGTCTAGTCATCCTGAGACCTGCTTGGAGCAAGGCCTGCAGCATGATTGGACCCACATGTCTCTGGTATCTGGTAGGACCATGCCTTGGGAAGCAAGAGGTATAACTAGATGTCAGAGGTGGAAGCCCATGTGACACGGGTGGATAGACTGATTTGTAGGTTTCAGGTTGATTGGGAGCAAAAAAAGGGAAATATGCCATATCCTGTTTGGGGAGGGAGGGGTGGAATAATGGGAACACTCTAGCACAGGGGTGGGCAAAGTCTGGGCCATGGGCTAGATCAGGCCTGTGGTGGACTCCATTTTCCCAGCAGCCCCTGCCTGTGTCACTGCAGCCAGTTTCCTTGGAGACCCTAGCAGTGGTGGCACTGTGACAGTTTTTCTGGAGTTTCCAGGGAGACCAGCCCCAGCAGCACTGGCAGGATACACAGCTAGGCGGGGAGCTGCTCCAGGGCTGGGATCTTTTAGCAGTGACAGCATGGTCCAGAACTGGAGCAGAGCTGCAATCTGCTGCCTGCATGGCCTGGGCAGGGGTGTGCAGGCAACAGATTGCTGCTCTGCCCCAGCTCTGGATCACGCTATTACCAGTGCAAGATCCCAGCCCCAGCTGTGGAGCTCCTCCCTGCCCAGCTGTGCACCCTACCAGCGCTGCTGAGGTCAGTCTCCAAGGAAATCCTGGTCACAGCACTGCTACTGCTGGAGTCTCTATGGAAATTGGCTGCAGCAATGCAGGCAGGAACTGTTGGGAAATGGAGTCCAGCTGCTGGCCAGATCTGCCATTTTGCCCACCCCTGCTTTAGTGTCTTCTTCCTTACCACCTCTCAGTAGTATAGTAGGGCAGGCAAGTGGGGGCAAAAGTCCCAGGTGCTGCCTAAGGGGAAGGGAGTGCGAAAATGGAGGCAGAAGAGCTTGAAGCTCCCAGCAGCTATATGGGCTCCAGCTGCATGGAGTGGGGGAAGGTGACTGAAGTTTTATATTGTCACTCAGCATTGGACTTTGTGGTGGCTGCGCGGGCAAATGAGAGAGTTATCTCCTTAGATCCTGGCCACCTTCCCCCTTCTCACGTGGCTGAAGCCCATGGCTGCAAAGCAGGTACGCCTCTGCCACACACCCCTGGGATTTTCATACATTGGCACATAGCCTCCAGTAGCTACATGGTTGCTTACTTATCCATGCTGCATGGGTAATAAAATTGCAAACTGTAAGTGCCAAAAATTTACCTACACAGCTACATAAGAGTCATTTAAGCACAAAGTGTAATAACAAAATACACCCTGGTGGCTGGGAAAACTAGGCCCAACACCCTCTTATCTCTGAAAACTGTCCTGTTGCAATGCAAGAAAGGAGCCCCTCCCACAGGTTGACCCCTATGCTCTGGAGAGGAATGGTAATAGAACAAAATACTGTTATGGCATTGCAGTTATG
>NW_017729004.1:56392597-56393228 GCF_001723915.1 Gavialis gangeticus | reverse complement strand
TAGGAATGGTAATAGAACAAAATACTGTTATGGCATTGCAGTTATGCTGGTATCAAATACTACATTTAGACTTCCAAAATATTTCCCTTACTAACCGCCTGTTATCAAACACTCCACTTCAGCAAATCTGCAGAGGCTCCTGAGATGGAATGCAAAAATTTTTGGAGTTCATCACTTCACCAAGGCAGGCAACTTTAACAATACTTTCATGTCTAGTTATGCTTATTCCAGGGCCAATGCCTGCAGCCACAGCTGCTGTCATAGATGCTACCTTTGAGGGCCCAAGGATGCAGATCAAGACTGCAGCTCAAAAAGTAGCAAGGAGCAGGAGAATGAAGAGCATGAAGAAGATGCTCACAGGCCTGGTAGCACCCTCAAAGAGCAGATCTGTGGCAGCAGATCTGGTATGCATAAGCACTGAAAACTACCAAAATAGGTATGGTGACCTGGTAAGCCTCTGGTGTCCCCCAGGTCAGGCACATACCTGTCTTCCAGATACAGCAGAATGCTAAGACCACTACCAAAGATTTTGGTATAGATATGCCAAAAACTAACATATAGATATGTCACCGGAGAACCTCAACATCAAGATGTTGTGCCCATTGCTTCTTGTTATGCCAGCGGGCGCTAG
>NW_017729004.1:56391572-56392586 GCF_001723915.1 Gavialis gangeticus | reverse complement strand
GTCCCTTCCGACCCTTAATCTATGAATCTATGAATCTAATCTAATAAGATGGAGACATGGTGGTCTGTAAAGTCCTCCACAAACAGCAGATGGAGAGCATCTAACCTGTGCTCTGTTTTGCCCCCCTTATTCAGGCCTGTACACCACAAAGACCTGTGCACCACTATTCAAGAAGCATCACTACCCTCCACAAGCCCAGGTCTACGCGTCATTGGCCCTTGTGTTCCAGTAGGCCATGGTGCTTCTCCAGTCCTGTATTTCAGCCAGGACACCCCCACCAGCATTCCATACTGAGAGGCCACAGGATGGGACAGAAGGGAGCTCCAAGAGAGCGTCACTCCCAGGGGATTTGGGGGTTTGGGGTCACAAACAATACCTCTTGATCTTCTAAGGCCTTGAGCCATTTCTCCTTAGGGGAAAGCAGTGTAAAGTGACACTCCAGTACCTTTGATCCCTCTGCACAATAGAACAGAATGATTAGCCATCACTCAAGCCTCAAGGACCATTCCCTTGCCTTGGGGAAGCTGTGAGCCCATAATGGCAGGGCTAGGCTACTTGGGGGCCACTTTCAGAGAGCACACCTCTCTCCCTTTCCCTTCCTACAGTTCAAGTAGCAAGTGCCTCATACTCCACACCAAATGTGCAGAGCATATTGTTTTAAGAGCACAGCAATAGCACACAAATGTTTTAGATACTTAATAAAAAGTTTGTTTGGTTTAAAAACAAATACTGTATTGTTCTAACTATAATCCAACCCCATACATAAGAAAACCTCACATTTTCATATTCAGAATTTTTTTCTGAATATAAGTTGGTAACTAAAGATAAAGATCTTGAATTCCCATTGCTCACAGGAAATCCCACAGAAGAATTGCATAACCAAGAAAAGGACTCAGAATTAAGCAGACTAAAAATACTAAAATAAAACTGCACTGAAGTAAATTCTGAGTTGGTGTTTTTGCTGCATGCACAAAAATGCTGCAGAGGGAGCCCAATTTTAAGTTGACTCCATGT
>NW_017729004.1:56385393-56386572 GCF_001723915.1 Gavialis gangeticus | reverse complement strand
AAATCCCACAGAAGAATTGCATAACCAAGAAAAGGACTCAGAATTAAGCAGACTAAAAATACTAAAATAAAACTGCACTGAAGTAAATTCTGAGTTGGTGTTTTTGCTGCATGCACAAAAATGCTGCAGAGGGAGCCCAATTTTAAGTTGACTCCATGTAAAAGATGAGTGTTATTTTCACAGGTCCTTTGGAGGAAAGAAATATAGGTATATAGTCAGACCAATATAATAGAGGTGGTGTCTCCATTTCCTTGGGCTTTACACAGCGGTGCCTCCCTCCTGTCTTACAGCCCAGCACCACTGGAAGTATCCTGAGACTGCCATGACAGTTGTGATACTTGAGAGGCTTGGTGCTGGCTGGTGACCTCTGAGCCTCTGCTGCCCAGGCATCTAGGAAGGTCTTACTGCTGGACTTGCAGGTGTTAAGCTAAAATGATAATCTGGGGCCGACATGGCTTGCTTCTCCACCATGACTTGAAGCATCCAAAGGTAAGCTTCTGCCAGTAATTGAAGAGCTCCTTCCTGGCACCAAAGTTTCTGGTATAGCTTTTCATGAACCACTGGAGGAGCAGCAAATCCATGTCCTCAAGCAGCAGGAGGAAGATTAATGAGCCTTACAACTATCTTGTAGGAGCATTCTCACTGGCATTCTCTCCCCCCATCATTAGGGGCACCATGTAGGAGTCCCAGTGTTCATGTGGATGAACTGTATTTAACAGTCCACAATGCTCTACAGCAGGGGCAGGCAATTATTTTGGGCAGAGGGCCACTTACTGAGTTTTGGCAAGCTGTCAAGGGCTGCATGGGTAGCCCCATCCCTTGATGGGTGCAACACCCCCTGGTCACCATTTTGGGACTGGTAGTCCCACCCTTTAGCCCCCACCCTTTGCCACCAGGAGTTCCTCCCCTTGCCCCAGAAATACTCCTTTCAGCAAGGGGTTTTGCCATCTCAGAACCAGAAAAATACTAAATTTTATTCTAAAAAATGAACATCTACAACATTCATTAATTTAATTTCAAAAAATATTTTTGTCCCAATTTATATGTATTTGTGTGCTGTACACAGAGGTGATTGCACAACAGCTTAAAATGAAGTCTTACTTTTGTATACTGTGGGGGGCATGAGGGGTAGGTATAGATTTGTGGGGGGGTGTGGGTGTGTGGGTATGTGGGGGAGGG
>NW_017729004.1:56384924-56385273 GCF_001723915.1 Gavialis gangeticus | reverse complement strand
ACTACACACACATGCATGCGCGCACACACACACACACACACACACACTCACTCACTCACTCACTCACCTTCCCTCATTGCTCTCTCTATCTCTCTCTCCCCTCCCTCGTTGCACGGACACACACAGACACAAACACAGAGACACACACTGTCTTTCCCTCCCTCATTGCATGGATAGACAGACAGACACACACACACACTGTATGCCTCTCTCACTACACACACACACACCCCCCCGCCCCACTGGCCCCAGGGTACTGGCACGACCCCATGGTCAGGTGATGCAGCCAGCCACGTGCAGGGGAAGTGGTGGCAAGCAGAGACTTCCAGTTGGGGGGGGCAGGGGTGGG
>NW_017729004.1:56382934-56384588 GCF_001723915.1 Gavialis gangeticus | reverse complement strand
CTGAGTCCTACTGCCCCTGTCTCCTGTCATCTTTGACAGGCAGCAAGGAGCAGATAAATATTAATCTTTTAAACTTTTTAGGTGCCCCATGGGTTGGATAGAATGGCCTGGCGGGTTGGATCCAGCCCGCAGGCCATATTTTGCCCACCCCTGCTGTAGGTATGATGAAAAAGTAACCCTTGTTGTTGTACTAAGGGCCATGGTGAAATAGGTGCCGTAGATGATGCCAGTGCAGTTAAGAAACCCTATCAGGGCACATCCAGGTATGACATCCTACTGGTTGGATTGGCAGAGGATGCATGATGCCAACACTTTTTAGATGGATCAACAATTCTCTCAGGTGGCTGCTTCAGCTGTGGGCTTACCTTGGCCAAAATGGTTTGCAACAGACTGGAGGCTATCAGTTTTCACCAGCTTCCAGATGGCAATTGCCACCTTCTTCTCCACAGTCCTAGGCACCCTCATGTTGGTGGCTTGTCTCTGGAGTGACAGGGCTAGGTTAACACACATCTGTACCCAGGAAGGTGGCCTTGCTCATCCTGAAGTTCTGCTGGAATGGCCCTTCATCCAGGTCCTCATGGCAGTTTGCTTCTACCTGTCAATGTTTGGGTCTGTGGCTCAGAAATAGTTATATGGAGTCTGGAGGTGGTCCCAGAGGAAGCCATTCTTTATTACTTCTTCCCCTGGAATCTAGTCCCCAGATATGCAGTCCACATGGCACAGTGAGGGTCGTGGTGTTTTCAGCTGCCTTGCTTTGGCATACCAGCTAGCAGAGAATTTAGCATAGCTTTGTAAGTCAGGAGAGCAGATCCAATACTTCAAAGCTGGCTCTTTATGAGAAACTGGAGGGTGAGGAGATGGTAGGAGTCCATTCTTTGTTCCTGCTAGGGAGGAAATGCACATAAAACTGACTAGCCTTTCTGAGGTGAAACTAACTGGCCTGCAGTGGTAGAAAGGAACAGAATCCTGAGTGTCAATCACTCTCAGGGTTTTGCTTTTGCCATTTGTCTGTCCTCACAGGGTTTTGCTTTTGCCATTTGTCTATCCTCAACAGCTTCTGGGGTTTGTGACTAAACGGCATGCTGAGATGCCTGATGATCAGCCCTGTAGCTGTGGAGCATTGCAACAGAATGAAATCTGGCACTTATGAAATGCCTCAGTCGGGAGGGTAATATGCATTTTTATACTCATAACATGCTACAAATTAGATCTACTTCAAATTAGAGCTGGATTTGAAGCACTCAAAATATAAATCTGTTCCTACCCTTAGTTTCTCAAATGCTTTATTAAGATACCAACATTCATTGGGGATCTTTGCACAGTTTTTGTTCTCATGCTACTGGTTTGGGCTGCAAGATGAGAGGAAAATGTCCCTGGATATTTCACCATCCTGAGGAATCTCTTTTCTGCTTTCTTGTCTGTTGTGGCAGAGTTGTTTGTGAAAGCCTCTCCCTTGCTACATGAGTAGATCTAGGATATTGAAAATGGTAGTGCAGGTGGTCTCATGCATCATCACATTACTCGTATTTTTCTCCAGTTAAAAAAACATTAGAAGCTTTGCTAATATGCTAGGGGCCTATGGCTATATTATTCAATTTCAGATTGAAGTAAAAACAGGGCTATACGCTGTACAGGAGGGACAGGATAGGAAAGA
>NW_017729004.1:56372407-56382923 GCF_001723915.1 Gavialis gangeticus | reverse complement strand
CCCTTCTGACCCTAGAAACTATGAAACTATGAAATATAACTGAGTTTGAGGCAGGGGGACTGATTACCAACTCCAGAGTGGGGGAAGTATATGGTGCCAGGGGAGTACAGCTGTTTCCTTCCCAGTCTTGCCATGGATAGAACTGCTCCCTCCACCACAACACATGGGTCCCCTAAGCACTGCATCATGGTACCAAAGTGCCCCACTGTCCTTTACTCTCTCCTCTGTTATCCCCTTATCCCTAGGTAGTAACATGCCTTTATTGGAGATGCTGAAGGGTAAGCAGAGAACCCTTATTAGAAACAGATAAACAGGATAATTGTAGAAAAAAATATAGCTTGATTAGTGGAAGATCAAGAGGTGTTACACCTATGGAGTGAAAAGATTAGCAGGAACCAAGGGGGTAATCATAAGCCATGAAATCAGTTGACTCTGTCAGCTGCACCTGAATAGAAATGTAGTTGTCCCTTCCAGGCAGTTTGTTTCAAACTTTAAGTGCAGCGAGAATCAAAGAGAGATCAGACTCTCCCACCAACCCTCATTCCCCCTTTCCCCTTGATCCACCCCTGCCTCACTGTCATCTTCCTATATATCTAGTAGCCTTTCTGGGTTAATTTTTCTCCTAGGTATATATATTTCATGGGTTTACATTTTTGTTTTTTTAATGCTACCCAAAATTGTCCAAAGTCTCTGAACATACCCTTCTGGCATTTTTAACCCAAGATCACGATGACATCAATGTAGATGCTGTGTATACCGTAAAAATTCTGATGTATTTCCCAATGAAACAGTTAAGCTTCTGAATACTGTTCAAATGACAGTCTGAGGAAAGAGTATTTTCCAAATGCAAGGCGCACAGATGCATGCTGTTTTTATAAGGGCACCTTCCAGAACCCTGCTTATATATCAAGTGTAGACAAATATTTGGCAACAATCATGGGTCCCAGAATTCCTTTTAGATTGTAGAAAAGGATCCCTTATTGTGTATTTATCTAGTTCTTTGTGTGGTTTATATGTAAGCAAAGGGTTCCAACTTTCTTTTCTACAATACTCACTTTGTTGGTGTTTCTGCTGTGCAAGATTTCAAAAGTAATTGGCTTATAAAGCTTTTCCCTAGCATAAAAATAAATTTCAGGAGGCTGCGAATCACATGGTGCTTGGGCTCCTCTAGTTCTAAATCAGTACTCCATTCCCTTTGTGAGTGTGCAGCTGGCTGGGGAACAGGCTCCCCCAGCCTGTTCTCCACCCAGCTCCATGTTCATGGAGCTGAGAGGAGAACAAGCTCCCCAGCTACTGCCCTGCAATTACAGAGCAGGGACTGGGAACTGCCCCAGCTTGGAAAGAGCTGCAAGGGTGGTGTAGGTCCTAGCTTCTTGCCCTGATCCTCCTTTGAAGAGCTAGCAGTGAGCTAGCTGCCCCATGGGCATATTGGGGCTTGGGGCTGGGATCTTCCCCTCCCCTGCAGCTCTTTCCAAGTCCCTTGATGCCAATCAGAGAGCCAGAGCCAGAAGCTCCCTGCTTCTGAGACAGGGGAACATTGTCCTTGCCACAGCAGTGGGCAGCCCCTGGGAGCAGGGTGCAACGTCCCAGCCCAGCCAAGAGACTGTTGTCTCCTGGCCTAGTGTGATTTACCAAGCCCTACAGTCTACAGCTGCCCCTGGTGGCAGCAGTGGCCCACTGCTGCGCCCCAGGAAGTGGGAGCATTTTGCTTCCATTAGCAAATCTGCTTCTACTTCCCTGCACATGAGGATGCCTGCCTGGGAGCATTTACTTGTGAGTAGTTTACTATTAAGTAAACTGCTCCCAGATCTAATGCACATATAGACACTCAGTAAGTCTGCATGTGTAGTCAGGGATGCTTACTGTGCAGTAATTTCCTTTAATCTCAAGTAAAGTGTCTCATGTAGTCACACCCACTGTGTAATATAGCAGATTCATTAAAGATGTTTAGAACAGAATTCCACCCCTTGTCTAGATATTTGGAAGAAAATAGACCTACTTGGATTTCCTTAGTATATGAAGTCTTCTTATAATAAATGGCAATAACGGATAACATATCATTTTCTCCACTACTCATTTCTCCTCCTATGGATTCTTAGCAGTTTGGTTATCTGTTGTATTGCCCTTGAGAATATTGTTTTAAAAATAATATTTGCCCTTGCAGCTGTATTGCCTGCAAAATGTAAGTGACTGAGGCACAAATCTGTATGTCTTCCTCATCAGGTAGCCTTTCTGAAGACCAATACATGTTTGTTGTTTTAGACTTGGTGAGAGTATTTTCAACACTAATTTTCAAGCTGTAGCAGCAAAAAATCAGGGCATTTTTCCTACTAAGAGTGCTTGAACTTCCAAAGTTGGATCATCATATTCAGAGATGATCAAAGAGCTTTGGTCACTTTTGATATGCTTTTAAAATGTATAAAGAAAAGCAATTCATGTCATTGTGCAATTGATTGTCCTAAAAAGTCCCTTGCAATAAGAGGCCAATTAGAATTTCATTCACAGCTTTTATAGTATTCTTTTAATCCAAGTGCATGGTTTCAACTGTATTCTCATGTAAGTAGATTAATTCATATGAGCAGGACTTATAGTACTGGATCCCTTCCTTGGAAGGAAATTATAATAAATATTAAGGAAGAGAAGAGTTATTTTTTTCCTAAAATTGTGGCATCTTCACATATTGTTGCTCAGAATCTCTTGCTTGTTTAAGAAGTTGGCAAATCTTAGTGATGTAAATCATTTGGGACAACAGTATAAAAATGAGGTTCTAATGTGCTTTAACATTGTTTACATGTAAGAATTTTAATAAGCAGTGTTTAAAGAAACTACTTAATTTTATGTAGTTCCTCACAAATCTCTTATACTCAGTAAATATGGGGGAGTGTAGAAGATTATAACAATGTTCACTGTAATGCATACATGTATTAAAAGCCTTCCTTAAGGCACGCACTATGGGTTCCATTGTCATACTATTAATAAGATTATGAAGAGCAGTTTGCCCAGATTCTTCAGGGCCTATGCCACCATGCTGGGTTGTGCCGAGCTCAGATTGAAGGATGGAATGGAAGGAAGGACAGAAGTTCGGTGTCCCATTAAAGCGGAGCCTGTATATGACAATCCTAAAAAAAGGTTCACATTATATTTTAAGCTACCAAAATCAATAATAGTTGCCTCAAACAGAACACTGAAGGTTGCTAATTTGCTATATTTAATTTAGCAAAGTTGCATAACATATATTCTGATTCTAAATGTCACATAAAATCAGTAGTTTATACAGTGCTTGTATATTTTTAGAAGCATTGATGATGTAGTGGATACTTTTTTGGATGCTTGTTTATTACATGCAGCACTGTCTGAAACACCTATATATCGTGTTTCCTTTATCTGGAATCTATACTGTATGTAAGGGAAAATCTTACATTGATTAAAACAATGGACAACTTTACAATATTTAGAAATTCCTAACAGAACTGAGCAGTAAATCAAAATTGCTTTCATCTGGACAACATTACCAATTCTAGGCATAAAGAGGACATCAGAATTCCCAGCACTTGGTTCTTTCTACTTGTAATGATAATTCATCTTCTTATAACAGTTTTTTATTGCGTGGTGGCTTGGTGGTCGTATGTATGACGTCATTTACTTGGACTTTTAGGAGTGACATCATATGTACGGCTGCTAAACTGCTGCATGGGACATCATTTAAGCAGTTTTCTTCAGAAGAAATAATACTGATCACTTACAAGATTTGCCGTATATCCTGATTATTAAGTTGTGGATTATTTATTTCTCTTTAATAAAAAATATTATTTTTATAAACAAGATATTCTACTTTACTGCACTTATTATTTTTCATACTTCCATCTAAAATAGCTGATGGATGGGAACATTTCTTTATTCAGTACTGTAGCTGCTAATGAAATAATGGATTATTTAAATGTTAGTTTTCTTTAATGGCATAAATTACATTAGAAAATAATATTTTAAGGTTATTTCCAAAAATGCCTAGCCACAGTGCTGCAACTGTAAATTACCACATTTCAGTCCAAGGGCAGAGGCGATGCCTCTGCTATTCTGTATTTGTGCTGGAGTGTATATTTGTGAAAAAGAAAACCTGACATTGTCATTTCTTCTACCTGTTCCAAGAGACTTTGAAATTTCTTGCTATTTGGAGTAAAGATACAGAAATCTCTTTCTTTCCTATATGTCATTTCTAGACCACTAAATTAAGAAGCGTGATACAACAGGAATATAATAAATAATAAAGGATGAAATAAAATGAGGTAATTACAAAACTTATTCATATTTTGATTTGATTGATTAAGCCCCAGCAGTTTAGGGTCTGAACCTGAACCTACTGAAGTAAGTAGAAACACCTGCATTTTCAGTAGGTTTTGGCACAAATTCTAAAAGCTACAATGGAGGCTTCAGCGTAAGCTATTCACAAAAGAAAACATTAAAAGACCAAAAATGTATGTTTCACATTTCATCTATCAACCCTTAACATTTGTTTTGCATTTTTTTGCTGGAATTTTTAATCTGATTTTAAGATTAAAAATACAGTTCATATTCGCATGCATAAATTGTACATATCCAATTTATGTGTTGATGTATTTATTGTACATGTACAAAACAGGTGTTTTATGATATAATACTAGTCACATACATGTACAAGCACCTGTATATAGCTCATCTGATATTTGATCACATATGGAAATATCTGTACATCAGGCTTTTAAATGTTTGCTAATACTGAAAAAATAAAACTGATTGTCTGTGACTATTGTAGTAAAATGTTCTAATATGTATCCCAATACACTTAATATTTATAGTATGCCATAAAGCAGTTTCTGTGTCTAATAGGGTTCATATTTAGCGACAATCATCTCTCCCTTTTAATCTCTCTGGATGAAATCTTGGCCTAGTGAAATCCACTGGAGTTTTTATATTGACTTTAGTGAGCCAGGGATTTTATCCTCTAATGACTACAAAACACAGTCTTGTTTGATACTTATTTAATTTAAAAACTATGTGCTAACTACCAAAAATATTTAACAAACTAGGACTCAGTTCTTATCCATTCTCTGCCCCTCCAAATATACATTCAGATGTTGTCCTGAAATTATACATCCAAAAAGAGTTTTGCCATTAACTTCTCTAAATTGAATGTGTCCTTTTATGTGTAGCAGTTGATATAATTGATTTTTAAGAAAAAAGTCTTAATTCTCAAAATTTTACAGTTCACAAGAGACTATTACCTCCCAGCCCATAAACTTACATTACAATAATAAATTATTGTGCCTTCATGTGCTAAACATACATTTGATTCATTTTTTCTGCTGAAATGTCTTATTTTTTTATTTCAGGGTATGTATGATAACTTTCTGTCCTATGTGGGCTTTGGGAAATGTACTGCCGTTCTAAAAATTATGCTTAAAAGATTTTCTAGGTAAAGTTAGAAAAAATGGAAAGATTTTTAAACCACTTAATATGAACTTAAAATTCTAACATATACATATTTTTGTCCGTTAACTTTTCTAGTTATCTCTAATGGCAGTTTAACACTTTATAATTTGGGATCATAAGTTTACCTATCTTGCCTGGCACTACAAATCTTTGAGTTGATTTTGATCATGTTTGGCCAAACGGATTGGAAGATCAGATCATTCCACTATCTATTAATCATCTGAGTAAGGAAAAGGAAACTGTATAAGGTTTGCACAGAACCAGGGGCTCTGCATCCAGAACTTCCCAAACCTCAGTGGTGGGCTCTGGAGGGCACGTAGTGGCCCTATGATCATTCTGGTGTTCCACACTGTTCTCACATCCTGCTGTAGCCATCCTTTCTTAATGAATATTTTATTAATTTGAAGTTAAATGGCTATATGGATAGATGGGCAGAATAAAATAATCAGAGACTTGCTGTAGCAACTGAATATTTTAGAGTAGCCTCATGGAAGCGCTGAAGTTAGCAGATTTACACCAATGTAAAACTGGTATAAGTAAAGCCAAAATCCTGAGTCATACTCTTCTAAGGTCATGGACCTATCACTTCCAACTGTGTCTTTGTGAGTACAGACAGAAGTGACAATTTGTGCCCGATCTGGCCCCTGAAAGTGTTCTACAGCTGTGACCAAACAAGTGCATGACTGCAAAGCACTTTAAAAAGGCCTCATCACAAGAAAACCTGAACCCTCATTTCATGAGAGTTCAGGTGCAGACGTTACAAAATGGAGCAGCTTCAGTAACTTACGTCTGAGCAGACTCTCAGCCTTGAAGCTGTTTTCAGCATGGGAGGGAGGAAAGATAGCAGAGGAAGTTCAGTCTGGGGGGTTTTCAGCCTGTGCTGGAGGATGGGGTGGATGAATTGGAGTCCCCACCCCTGACCCTGAGGGGTTTGTTTGGGTGTTTTTGCAAAATTAGACCGATACAAAAAGTAATTTCAAATAGTGTTGATTTCTATTTATGCAACTCCAAGTACTTTAAATTATCAGATATTATAAAACTTAGCAGGGCCACACATTGAGTGTCCCATGAATGCCACAGACCTCATTTGAGGTACACTCTTGAGAGCCCTTAAATGAAAGTTCAGTCCATGTTTTGTTACTGAAAACAGAAATTTAGTAAAAAGGAGTCATTTTTATAAAACCAACATTATGGCTAGTCTCTTGAGAAGTCTAGGTTTAGGATAGTAAAGGCTGTGAAATGTAAGTACTTAAATAAAAGTTGTCTGATTTTCAAAGCCATCTACAAAGCCCATGATGGCTTAAGGACAGAAGTACAAAAGTAGAAGGTCACACAAAGAAATCCTTGAAAGCATAGGGACCCATTCACCTTTGCCCCCAGAGAACATTTTCCTAGACAAGAACAGAGTTAGAGAGAAACCAAGGGCAAACACCCTCCCCTTCACTCTACTTCAGCCTTCAAAGCGGGAGTGGTGCAACAGCAGAAGCCCTATCCTAGAAGCCAAAGCAGGAACAGCACTGCACTGTCTAGCCATCGGTCAAGCCAGGTGTAGGGAAATGGCAGGAGCAGCAGGGGTCTTTTGAGTCCCCCAGGGCAGGTAAGTGCAAGGCTACTCCTGCAGTGTCCCAACACTCAGCTTTTATAGCTGAGCAGCACAGGGCTTTTCCAGCTCCACTCCTACAGCTGGAGGGGGAGGTACAGATGCAACAAAACAGTGTTCACCCCCACCCCACCTTACCTTTTCCCCTTGAAGTTTTGCTAAAGGCATCAAAACTTATAGTTACACCTGTGAAGATGTAATTTCAGGCTGTGACATCCATGTAAGGTATTTGTACACCAATAAAGCAAATACAGATTTTTAAGTTCTTATCAAGTTTTTAATGATCCCTTATGTTACCATGTTTCCAAAGAAAAGAACTTGGATAAAAATCCTGAGGTAATGGTGGAGGAAAACTACTGCATTTACAACTTGTTTTGCAAAAGTAAAAGACCATAATAATGCTAAACGTGTGCAGATGAAAGGCCTTTGAAGTAAGGGTTATAGAGATTTCTGAACCTCACCTCATGCTTTTTATTTTAGCCTCCTTGTTTACTCATTTAAATTAACAGATTTTCCTTTCTGTACAGAGAATGGCTCCAAGTCTTACTTCTACTATAAATTATACTGATCCTACATTAGAGCCTGTAGTAACTGAAAACACAGCGATACGACAGAAGATAATAGATTCACAGTACAAATGCTATGAGAGGATGAACAGAGCTCCTCCCTATAGAAAGAAAGGTAAAAAAGAGAAAAGCATCTGATCCTACATTGACATGTTTTCTTTATCAGTGTAAAGGAACATTTCCTTCTGTGTGCTGATGCATAGTCTTCCTGTTAGCTTTCTACTTAGTATTAACAGACTTTACATGAATTTAACACCCTTTTATGAGTCTCAGGAAGGAAAGGCCTTAGAGTACTTGGTGAAAGTGAATTATCCTCTCACCATTGGAGATTATTCCTCTGTCACATAAATGAGGCATATTGTTGACTCAGTGTGGTAAGACTTAAATTGCTGCTGTTCATGCTTAGGGAATGTCTATTTCTAGGACTGTCAGTTCAGTAATTTTCATACAACTACTTCAGAGAGAAAATATAAATAAAAATGTCTCAAATATAGATGTCAATCTATTCATTTCCCTCAACTAATTTATTTTCCCATAATTAGTCCATTATATGACATCTTTCTGGGCTCTAATTTTCTAAATATTTTGCACCAACTATATCAGCACAAAGATTTATGGAAAAATCCAGATTGGGCCTCTTCAGGCATGTCCACTTTAGGTTTAAGCATGTTTAAAGGTTAGGTGCCAGACCCTAAGAAGTGTCAAAGAAATGGGGTTGAGCTCATAGGCTCTATAGGGAGTCAAAAGGTAGTTAGACATTTCTGAAGAGCAATTCAGAGAGCCCAGATACTGAATAGAGAGCCACACAAAGATAAGTAATAAGAATCATTAAGCAAAGGGGTGTGTCTGAACTCCAGTGCTTCTCTGGGTCTTAGATGTCTGACATTTGCTCAGATTTGCATTGTTCCTTAAGCACCTACACTAAAGCATTATTACATTTAAACATTAGGCTCCCTGCTCCAAAGGTTGAGTCAGTCAGACCCAGTTTGGAACTTAGCGTTCCTATACAGTCAATGGAGGGAGTTTGCAAGTACCTAAATTCAGGTTTAGGTGTACAGGAAACTTATATAGAGACTAGGGACTCATAGATGCCTCCAAAAGATCATTCAGTAAGCTCAGAGGCACCTTTAGGCAAACAACAGGAAATGCTAACAATACAGATGTGCCAGAATTCCTGCCCCTCTCCAGAGTTTAGGGCTTGGATGCATGACCTGCATGACCTTGTATAATTTACGCTCATTTTGAACTCCTAGAGCATAGTGCTTATGAAATTCCTTTTGTTGTCAGCATTGTTTATGTGCTTTGCATTGGTTAAAAAACAGAAATAACCCTAGCTACACAGAGTTGAATAAACAGGCATATTGTAACTACAATATAACAGGAACATCACTTTCTTTTACTCCTTTTCTGGTCCCATAAGCCTTGCAGTATTGGTGGGCCAGGTTCAGTAGAGGGGAATTTGTCTATTTGATAGTTTTTGGGGTAAAAAGGTAAGAGATGTGGGTTTGAATTCCCTCAAGATGAAAAGGGCCTAAGAACCCTAGCCTCCCACTACCTAGACAAATCTTCAAGCCTTTAGGCAAGTGGGAAAAAGATAGACATCAACACCAAGCTGAATGAAATGCTACCAGTGGGAATTAGGTGCATATTTTCCCCCCAGTCAACAGAAGCCTCTCCTTGCAGGGACTTCAGCAGCATTCAAATTACCTACTAAGCAACAATGAGAATTGCTAGGGAACTTTGGAAGGAATTGAGTTTCATGCTGCACCTAGACATGCCACCTAAAACACTTCGGAGCACGCACAGAAGACATATAGTTTAGATTTGGGTGGAACTGTGCAAAAACAAAAGAAGGGGTCCAGAGATTTTTCCCAACATGGATGAGTAACAGTTCCAGTATAGCTTGCATAGAACAGAATCTCCCTCTAGACTTTGACATCCCATAAAAGGGCTGGATTATCTTAACAGGACTTTAAATATCTTGGCTGCAGACAGGAAGGATCCCTTAGTACAGGAGTTGCAGATGAGAGCTGTAAGATGACATGCAGAGGAGAAGAGGACACCCCCATCCCCTCTCTAATCTGTATTTTAGGCAGCCTGGCAAGAGGGTGAAGCCTCAACGTGAAGAGGTGTGAAGATTCTGTATACTGCTGAAGTCCGTAGGGCAGCCTGGGAGTTTGCTATAATGTAGATAGGTGCCCAGGTCTTTCTAAGTTAGGTCTGTGACTCTCTAGTCCCCAAATTAACTTGTGACTGGTGCAGCAGAGGCAACCTAAATTCCCCTTGCCCCCAGGCTATGAATCATTGCACACAAAACCACTCTGAGTGACTTCTGGCAAAAAAAGTATTTTTTATTTTATATTTCTGAAATTGTCTTTCCTCTGTGGCAGGTATTATTCTATTCAAATTGTAATTTCTCTATAGGACCTGGGGGTTACAGTGGACAATAAGCTGAATATTAGCCAACAGTGTGCCCTTGTTGCCAAGAAGGCTAAGGGCATACTAGGCTGCATTAGTAGGAGCCTTGCCAGTAGATTGAGGGAAGTGATTAGTCCCCTCTATGTAGCACTGATAAGGTCACATCTGGAGTACTGTGTCCAGTTTTGGACCCCCACTACAGACAGGATTGGACAGAGTTTGGCAGAGGGCAACAAAAATGGTTAGTGGGCTGGGACAGATGTCTTACGAAGAGAGGCTGAAGGAACTGGACTTATTTAGTCTGGAGAAGAGAAGACTGAGAGGGGATTTAATAGCAGCCTTCAACAGTCTGAAGGATGGTCCAAAGAGGATGAAGCTAGACTGTTCTCAGTAGTAGCAGATGACAGAACAAGGAGAAATGATCTCAAGTTGCAACAAGGAAAGTAAAGGTTAGGTACTAGGAAAA
>NW_017729004.1:56352085-56367407 GCF_001723915.1 Gavialis gangeticus | reverse complement strand
TCTTACGAAGAGAGGCTGAAGGAACTGGACTTATTTAGTCTGGAGAAGAGAAGACTGAGAGGGGATTTAATAGCAGCCTTCAACAGTCTGAAGGATGGTCCAAAGAGGATGAAGCTAGACTGTTCTCAGTAGTAGCAGATGACAGAACAAGGAGAAATGATCTCAAGTTGCAACAAGGAAAGTAAAGGTTAGGTACTAGGAAAAACTCTCTCGCTAGGAGGGTAGTAAAACACTGGAACAGGTTACCCAGAGAAGTTGTGAAATCTCCATCCTTGGAGGTTTTTAAGACCTGGGTAGACAAAACCTTGGCTGGAATGATCTAATTGGAGATGGTCCTGCTTTGAGCAAGAGGTTGGACTAGAAGACCTCCTGAGGTCCCATCCAACCCCAATTTTCTATGATTCCATTTTATCACTTGATATATCTGGTGGGAAAAAATATTGTCATGTTATTTTCCCTGAAAGCCTGTAGAGCATATCAAACAACAACAGTGTATTTCATGTCAATAGCATGCATTTTAAAAATTAAGCATAGAAACTTCCTACAAAGCCCAGATTTCAGTAACTTTCAGAAACATGCTTAAAATGCATTCTGATTCTTCTGTTTTTCTCTTTTGATTTCACAAAATGATGCTTCAAATCTTTCAAACCCTGGGAGGAGAACAGGAGAATGCTTGAAGGAAAAAACATAACTAGGACTATGTGATTTTATCCCTGACTGAAATAACGTAATAGTTTGCTAATAACCTGAACAAGTAGCTTAGAACATCTGTCTTGACAACGGAAGAAAGTACGCATATACAAAAATTCTTACAGAATGAGGAAAATAGTGCTTATACCAAGAAATTTTGCACAGTAAATCACAGCTGAAAATTAAACTTGTAATATTTAAAACTTTCCATTTTTAGATAGCATGTCTATCTTAAAATAACAACTCCTGGTGCAAGGTTTTCAATCTGTCATCTTGTAAAAATGTAAAAATCTTTGTACATCTGTTATAAATGTCATGGTTTTTTAAAGAAAGATTTAGGTCATTGGAAGACCATTTCAGAAGCACAAAGGGAAGTTTGGGGCTGAAACTGCTAACTTTCAGCATATATTAGGACTCTACCTGTTGTTTGCACTTTTTAAAAATCCCTCCTTGTGACAATCAGTAAGATTCATGCAAAGCACATTTAAAGTCAAGAAGTATTTTTTCATTCTTTCCATTTTGTGAGTATTCTATTAGCACCATAGTGGTGAATAATTTTCTCCTGCATAAAACAGATAGAACATTAAAAACCAGACATAGATTTTAAAAGCACTTATTTGCTAAGCTATAACTGCAATCTTGTTGCAGAAAACAGGTAACAAGGCTGTGATGTCAATTGTGTGCAATCCTGTGTAAATCGACATGCATCCTAGGAAGAAAGAAAAAGAATCTTTGGGCACTTTTACACATGCTCCAGGGATCGGGGTGGCTCTTTAATTAAAGTGGCTCTGAATTAAAGCATTGCAGCATCTAGTGTGTCAGTGTCCCCACGCTTCAAAATGACTGTGGGGGTACTTGAATGAAAGCTCATTCAACAAGTTTTCATTCAAGTGCCCCCACTGCCATTTTGAAGCCCAGAGATGCTGATACATGAGATGCAGGAGGCTGCTGGAGCATGGTAATTACCATGCTCCAGCAGACTCGATTAATCAATTACAGCATGTCAGACCAGCCTCTGCACTTGTGTACAAGCACCCTTTCTTCCTCCTCATACTCCTTTGCAGTGACTGAGTACAATCCTATTAGGGAGCATAGGCAGATACCTTCTAATGCCACTCAAATGGGTCTTGGGGAGGAAAGAATACTTCTATTTCAAGTTTGCTTCTTGAAGAATGTAGTCTGCTTCTTGCAGTTCAGCATCTCCCAGTAGAGTTAATCTGGCCTGCAGGTCAATATACAGTGCACTAGTTAAAAAAGTAACAGAGCAGCCATCTGAATTCCCCAGAACATCCAGGAGAAAGCCTGACTGAGGACCTGGTCCTGCACACCAGTTGGTCCATAGGCTTCACAGTGTTGCATCTGTGATTGTGCCTGCAGTGATTGCAGCCCCGCTGTGACTTCTGAATAAATGGGTTGTTGGCCTTTAGTTTTTTAATACTGAAACAAAAATGTAGAAACCTGCATATCAGAAATGGCCTTTAGTTGCAGGTGCCTCATTTTTAAATTTCTAACTTCACCCATCTGAGGCCTGATTTTGAGGACTGCTGAGTAATTGAAGGTAAATGGACTGCATGTGTGACTGAAGATTATTCATGTGACTGGTTGTGGTTTTGCAAATTGGGTAATCATGTGCTTCAGAGCCTTGCTGAATAGCAATAGAAGTTTGATTCAGGACACCTGGGTTTCCAAAACTGAGCCCTATAGTTAGGGCCTGGTTTATAGTGCAGGCCCAACTCACTAATATTGTGGCCAAAGCATGATGGATACCACCATTTTCACACCCAGATCAGAGGGCTGTTTGCTTTGATAGCTGCTGCAAGCTGGGAAAAGCATTTGACAGCCAACAGCAAAAGCCTAAGCAGTCCAGGGGAGGTGGGGGGAAGGGGTCACAGAAGGGACAAGAGGAGAAGAGAGTTTGCAAATAGGTAGGGGAGGAGCTGTTTGCTCCTCCAGTTGAGAAAGGTGGGACATGGAGGGTGGGGAGCGCTAGGGCCTGACTTGGCAGGTGGCTCTGGCATTAACTAGGGGAGAGACTGTTTACTTCTCCACGTGTGTGTTCTCTTCCCCCATCCCCAACCCCCCAGTTTTCCAAACGTTCTCCTCCCTCTGGCCCTTTCACACCCCCCACCTTCTTCCCTCCCCTGGGCTGCTAGGCTTTTGCTACTGGATGGAGAATGCTTTTCCCAGCCTGCAGCAGCCATCTTGTTGCAACAAAATGCCACAATATGGCCACTTCCCGGGGAGCTCCCCAGCAAGTGGCCATATTGTGGTATTTCATTGTAAATCACATTTATCATGAGAATCACTTGTTTGTGTGATTTTCATGAAAAGTGCAAAATCGTAATTTAAACTAGGCCCTATATAAGGCACAATGTCGAGTATAAAGACAGACAGCAATGCCAAGTATAAACGAATACAATTCACAGTGTACTGATAAGTGTTTTTTACTGCAAGAACAAATCTAGGAACTGTGCAACAAATGGACAGCATTATAAACTGGGAGAGTAGACTAGAAAGGGTTATGCTGTTTAAAAAAATTAAATTTTTAATTCTTCCTAAATTTATAGGTTTGTTCTGTAATCGAACCTGGGATGGATGGTTGTGTTGGGATGATACACCTGCTGGAAGAGTCACAGCTCAGAATTGCCCAGATTATTTTCCAGACTTTGATCCAACCGGTAGAGTATTTTCTTTTATCTTTAGTGTGGTAGACTTTAGAATATTCTTGCTTTTGAAAAGGCATGTGCTTCTTACGGTATTTTTACAGCATTGTGAAATCTCAGAGACTTTCAGCAGTGAAATATCCAGCTGTATAGTGATTGCAGGGTTTTTTCTTACTTTAAAGTAGTAGCATGTGTTCATTTGATTTAGCCCATGGATCTCTGAAATAAATTTTATGAAAGTCTCTTGATTCATTTTAATATCTGCCTACCCCTATCCTAGATTGTGAATTTATGAATGGAACAGCATTTATGAACTGTAGTTTTCTTGCCTTCGTAAAATACTGCTAGTATAGCTCAGGTTCTCTGCTGTTTTCAACTGGAAAAGACAATTTTATAAAGCTATTGAAAGAAGAGGAGCAGAAATAACATTTTATTAAGCCACAGAGTCTCAGAGCTAATGTTTTTTCACTGAATTATTTACAATAATATTTGTGAGATTGTATTTGTAAGTTAATATGAAATTCATATATATTCTGGGGCTTTATAAAGGTTTGGAATGTTTGTAAGTGGGGGAAATATTTTGTCTGATCAATGAATGTGCGATTATGACTTTAGATAAAGGTTGACTCTCTTTGCAACATCATTTGAAGAAGGACTCAATTATGTTTTCAAGTCTATACCTATCTAACATGGAAAATTCCTTTCTACCTCATAGTACTATGGAATATTGGATAGTCTTCAATCAAATTATACCCATCATAAATAAAAACTATGAAAGTTAACATTTTATTGGTTATAACATTCAAAACATTAATAGTTATGGACAATGAGGCTTTAGCAATATGTTTTCTACTATGTATGGTCTGATTATGAATAAATTGACTAATGCATAGGAACAAATTAATACTTTAGATGCCTCATACTATTGCCAAGAGCCATTATTCAGTGAATCTGTTGCACATTTCGCAATATAGGAATTTCCATACTGAGTCAAACCCAAGGTCAGTTTAGATTTCAATCTCTGAAAGCAGTTTTTACCAGATGAGCTGGAAGAAGGGGATAATCCAGTTGTTAGATAGGTGTTACAAGTGCCCTCACATACATTTGATCTCATCCTAATCTCTCATATTTATAGATTAAATTAAGTCCTGAGGCCTATTTAATATCCCTTTCAAAATTATTGTTGTCATTAATTAAAACCACTCTCAATATCCATATAACTATTCAGTCCCTTTTGGAGTGCTATTGGCCTCAATGATTTCCTGTGAAGACAAGTTTCACAATTTAATTAGATATTGTAATTAATTGTAATCATTGCAATTGTAGTGCTTGTAAATATTGTAATAATCACACTGCATGATTTGGAAGATGTAGTTGAGTGCACACTTAGCAAATTTGCTAATGACACCAAGTTGGGTAGAGATACAGACACTCTGGAAGGCAGGGTTGGGATCTAGACTGACCTGGATAAAATGGAGATATGGTCCAAAAAAATCAAACAGATGAAATCCTGAACCTGACAGATTATTGAATTAACGTGGTTAATGTTCAGTAGTTTCTTAGCCAACAGCACACAAAGGAGTGATATGGTTAGGGTTGTGCAAAATCTTGCTGGGTGTTTCATTTCAAGGCTGTTTCAATGCGTTTTGAGCTCAAAACAGCAAAATGGAAAAAGTTTTGAAATGATATGAGGGCACTCAAAATGTTTTGAAACATTTTGAGTTTCAAAGCAGCCCAGTGGCGGGGGAGAGCCAGGGCTGCGCTCAGAGCAGCTTCTCCAGCCTCATGGAGCTCATCCTGGCGGCAGGAAGTAGAGTGCGGCCCTGGCTCTCCCCCATCTCCTGCCACCATGCTGAGCTCCAGGGAGAGCCAGGGCTGCACTCCAGCCAGCTCCGCCAGCCCCACAGAGCTGAACCTGCCCTCCCAGCACTACCAGACTCCTCCTGGGGATGCAGACCCCCAGAACTGTGTGTGGGATGACAGAAGGCTGTTGCTGCTGCCTGGGGCCAGTGGTAGCAGCAGTCTTTCTGGTGTTGGGCATGGGTGTGCTCAGTACCAGTCTCAGCTAGCAATGGCAGCCTCCTGCTGTCCGGCATGCAGATCCAGGGGCCCACACCCCTGGGAGGAGTCTGGCACAGCCCCTCAGCCCTCTTGGGGGTGTGGGCCTCAGACCTGCATGCCAGATGACAGGAGGCTACCACTGCTGCCTGGGGCCAGAGGCAGCAGCAATCTTCCCAGTATGGGGCATGGGCTGTTCCCACCGTCAGTCCCAGGCAGCAGCAGCAGCAGCTTCCTGTCATCGGGCACACAGATCCAGGGGCCCACACCCCCAGGAGGAGGAGTCTGGCATAGCCCCATAGCCCTCCCGGGATCTGCACACCAAATGGCAGCAGGCTGTTGTTACCGGCAAGTGTCACGAGTTTTGCTTTGAACAGTTTGAGGTGCAGTTCCCCAGGAACCTCTGCACTGATCTCCTTGAAACATGGCAGGCTACCATCCCTGCAATTTGCATCTGAATCAGGAATGAAATGACAAAGTTTTATGCATGTTCATGATTCCCCATTATAGCCTATGGGTGAAACGGTGAAGTGAGTCAAAACAGCAAAACAGTTTTGACAAGATAGAACAGTGCTTTGATATTAAATGAAATGCTGTCCCTTCAAAACAGCAAAATGGACATAAAAACAAAATGGTGCTGGTTCACACAGCCCTAGTTAGCATCACATCTGATCACTTTTGACTCTATAGTCTAAATGAATGATACCCATTTACAGCTTGGGAACTCGTGCATCTGGAGCCATAGTGAGACAACTTGGGTGCTGTGGCATTGCACCCCACTCCAGGGGTCAGGCATCTAAATGTTAGACATTGCATCCCTAACTTTTAGGTGCACGAGTCCTGTTGTGGACCTAGCCCTACATGACCAACAGCTTCAATTTCCATTAATTTCCCCTATTGTCCATAGCAGAGTTATCACATTTCCTAAAATAAATGCTGTCATTTGGTGCAAGAATCATTTTCAGTGATTCTTTCTAGTGCCATAACTTAGATTTTCTTTGGTTGTTCTTCTACCTATTTCACACACCATTTACTATACATCTGCTGCTTCCACCATGTCACGGGGTGGGGCATGGGAGCAGCCGTGATCTCCCTAGCGCCCCCTACTGTGCCAAGTTAACTGCTTAGCACCCTCTGTCTTGCCCGCCGTGTCTTGCTGTGTTTTGTATATATGGGAGGCCGCCTTACTGTTCTCTGTGACATGGTGCTATGGTCATACTGGCCCATATCCTCTAAGGAGTGACCCCGTGCACCCCAGCCTTATGGGCTACGCGTACCTCCAACCTCCCCTTTAGCATGCCCCAAGCCTCGCAGATGTCCCGGACGTTGACTGGTCAGTTTGCTCTCCACGCCTTGCGTGGCAAGCCCAGAGCGCCAGGCAACTGGTGCCTCCCGTAGGCACTCTGGCCTTGGACTTGCCACACACCTGGCGTCCTGGCTAACGCCCCTGGGCTTGTCATGCAACCAGCGCCCTTACTGGTGCTCCCGAGCTTGTCACGCAACTCGTGCCATTTTGCCGGTTCCCTTGTATTCGCTAGCCCACTCAGGCCGGCCCCTGAGCTGACTCCTTTAAGTTTCTCGCTAAGCTCCCCCTCTGGGCTTGTCTATACCCTCGCCCGACTGGGTTTCTCCCCAAGTTTGCCCAGCTGGGCTCCCCAATAGCTTTGCCCCTGCTGGGCTTCTCAAATAGCACATTCTGTCCTTCTCCAGACTTTTCACCCCCCGCTTCTCGCCCTCTCTGGGGCTCAGGTGGCCTGGCCCCGTGCCTGGCCCCCTTGACCCTTCTTGGGGTCTTAAGCCCTAGTGGGCAAAATACCACCCTCACGGGCTGGGGTCTTAATACCCCACATGCAGCGCCACACTGGCACCCAACAGCCATGCCTCCCAGGCACTGCTTGCTGTGCCCGTACAGGGCACCCAGGAACCCCCAGACTACTGGGGAGCTCCTGTGAGGCCTCCTCGCACCCCTACAGCCTCACCCGGTCCTCCAGTGTAACAATAACAGCCAAGAAACATAAAACCGTAAGCCAACCGGCTACAACACAAATAAGCCTCCTGGCTGGTCTTACATCAACAAAACACAAGCTATGAGACAACTGGCTATAACCTACGCTCCACGCTGCCCTGGCTACTCCTCATCTCCATCGAGGCCTCTCCTCTCCACACCATTCTCCAGACTATCAGACAGTAGGGCAACCAGGCTGGTTTACTCTGCTTTGCGCTTCAGCAGAGCTGTTACTCCTTTGGCTGCCAGAGGGGAACTACCAGCTAGGCTTCGGCCTGGGCTGTTTATAAAGGCCCGGCCCTGCCCCCCGGCAGTCAGCTGACCCAATCAGTTGCCCTAGCAACCCTCACCTGGGCTGCCCTGAAGATTGGCAGCTAAGCCCTGTTACCAATGCTAGTAGCAGGCACCCTAGTGTCCTGCTACACACCACTTTTATGATTTTCATGGTAAGTTAGTAGAAAACAGCCCTATTTTATATATAATTTTATATGCTCTTGCAATTATAGCAACAACAGATCTTACATAATTTAGAAATGCCTAAAGTCTCCTGACATCATCAACATTCTCATCACACATTATTTTCAGATATTATAGACCAACACTTTCCCCAGTTCTCACACCACCTTTTGCCAGACTTGAAATGAAGCTTTTCTCATCTAGCTTCTGTTTCTGAAGACATGTTCTGAACAAATGGCTCCATTACAAAATACTACTATATGCATTACAAAACTACTATATGTGCTTTACTGCGGAGTAGACTAATTAGTTCCACAGTAAAGTGTCACTGTCTACACATGCACCAGTATTAGGGCACAGTAAATTAATTAACTCCTATGTAAAATTACACTGTCAGGGATAGTACTACTATCTTACAGCAGAGTCATTAATGCGGTGCAGTGCATGTGTAGACAGTGGGCTGGCTGGGGCACAAGGATACTGAAGTGCAGGGGCTACCTGATGCCTAGCCCCGCATTATTTCACCCTTACCCCTCAGCCAGCCTCAACTCTGCCCAGTGCTGCCATCCAGAGACTGGGGCTGGCCCCCTGTACCTCCTGCCAGCCTGGGGCTGCTCTACCCTGGCTCAAATTAATTATTGTGGTCCTGAACACATGTGCAGATGCTGTGCCCAAGAGCAGTTTCTCTGGCATGAACGGTCCCGGAGTTTATTGTGTCATGCTAATTGCACATACAGATGCACCCACTGAGGAGAAATACTCAACAAATTGAAACTAGATCACTGAGATTTTTATGGAGTATCCTAAAAGATCTCTCTCGTGCAGAACGTTTCAAGATTTGTTGTTTAATAAAGTTAATCAATTTGGTATGGAATGAATGCATGGCTGTGTCCTCATTTATATTTTCATTTTCCATTATATTTCCTTATATACAATATAATATTAAAAAAACAAAACTGCCACAGCACAAGGACATAAGAGGGCAGATTCTGTCTATGTGTGACCATCCCAGGCTTGTTCTAACCAAAGCTGCCATTTGTTTATGCTATTTTGGTGGGTTTTGTCTTTGATTTCATTTAATAAATCAGGATGTTTTAACTATCAAGATTGGGTCCTGAAATAAAATTTTAGAAAGTTAAATTCTGAACCACATATAGGTTAGTGGTTCTCAATGTCTTTTAGACTCAAGATGCCCGTCATTAGACTCAAGGCACCCCTTGGAAAAAGGAAAGATTGTACCTTTCACTTATTTTTGCCTAAAGGAAATAATATATACCTTCTTCTGCTGCAAAGAACTCAGACCACAACAGATCAAAATATTTTAACACTGTACATTCCTAGTTAAAATCTCTGAGTTTGTCTTATAGCATCTGATGAAGTAGATTGTTGCCTATGAAAATTTATTCCTCTCCAAACCAGTTAGTCTCTAAGAGTGCATACAAGCCTGACATTTCAACCAGTGGAATTGCAGTTTCCACCAGACTGGATGAGGTTGAAGTGCCAATAGATTGCACCCCAGTGTTGCAGTCAGCATCTTTTACTCATGCTCCTCAGAATGATGATCACAGGTTATTTCCAGTGATCTGGCAAAACTACTCTGGGTCTCACCCTTTTCTTCTCTCATTCTTCCAAGGGTAATCCCTCAGCCATAACCCGGTGAAGAGACTTTCCCTTCCCTCCACCCTTCTGTCCGTATTCACATCAGTGTCCACAGACTCTCTTACCCAGAACAGGTTAGAATCGTAAGTCCCTGGATCTGGGCTTCTTATAGTAGTTCCTTGCTGTCAGCAGGCCAGAAGTCCCTAACTACCATGTCTTGCTGCTCCATATGTCTTTGGCCTTCCCAGCCTCCTGTTTGGCATTGCTTCAGTGATCACTCAGCCTGGTCCTGTGCCTCTACACAGGCATGCACCTCTCCTAGCAGAGATTATGCTTCTTCTCCCTTCTCCAGGGAGAACCAGAGTCTCTGTCTCCTCATCCTTATATGGTCTGGGACCCACTGTCAGCTCCTTCCCTCATGTACTCTAAGGGCCGTAGAGTTCTCTGCCCCCGCACAGAGAACTTCCCGGTTCACTTCTGGTCATCTAATATGGCTGCCTGGAGTAGCCAGGAGTCTTTCCACATTGGGAGTGGTTTCCCATCACTCCTGGGACCCTTTCCCCACACCTCTGGACAGATCCATCTGCCTGCTACTCCTGGGTGAGTCTTCTAGCCAAGCTGAATCCTGGGACTGAAGGGTCTTGTGTGTAGCTCCTGCCATGCTCAAATCTGTAATGGGAACCAAGACTCAGCTCCCTGTTACACTGGGTTTATCTTGTGAATCGTGTGTAGGGATTTGCTCATCTAACAATGCTAATATTGCACAGCACCCTTTAAAAGGATCTCACAGTACCTCAGGTTGCCACAGCACCCTGATTGGGAATCACTGGTACAGCATATAGATGGACTTAACATTTGTACTGGTATTATAGGACACCAGTGCAATGTAACTGTTAGGTCTGCATAATTCTGCAGTGATAAAGTTGTAGATCTGAAATGTTAGTGCTGCTTCATTTGAAATCAAAGTTCAGGTGATTTATCTTACTTGTATTGCTACAAGATCATGCAGATGTAACAGGTCATTACTGCTGATACATGCTCCCACAAAGCAGCTTTCCCCTCCCTTTTTCAAGTGGTCAAAGGGTATGTTTGTAGATACCCAGAGCTGAGAGTTAGGTTGTAGGGAGCTGCATCTTCATACATCGTATCTCAATCTAGCCTCATAACTATTATTTTCATATGACTTTAGCCTAAATGTAGAAGTGTGTGCTTAATTCACACATATTTGTAGGTGATATCATTTAGTTCATTGTTATATTAGGGGGAAAAAAAATCTCTCTTTGGCTTAATTCTCTGTTCACGTGCCTTCTCCTCCACCATGCCTTCTATGCATTTCTATTTCTTTACTCATCCAGCTTGACAGTTACATTTCTTATATTATTTATGGTTCCTACTAAAGTATATAATAGGATTCTAGTGTATATGTATTCTGGTTCTGCTGCCTTATGCACTTTTCTGATATCACTTTTTTATTATTATGACATTGAAGTTGAAGTTTGTTTTTATGAGCTACAATGTATTATGGGCATATCTGTTTACAAACCTGTTAGCTGAAATATTTTCACCACAAATATTTTACTGGCACATGTAAATAAATCAGATATTCCAAAGGAATACGAGTTATTCCTTTACCTACCTGTGAGAGTACAGTCGGAGAGCACATTACAAGTATATCCAAAGAATGACAAACTGTATAATGACTGATACTTCCTGAGCATGCAGCATAGAAACGATTTTGTAATGATAAATATACAATAACTGAATAATAAAAACAAGAGAAAAACACCTGTTCGAGACATCCACTGTTGAGAAAACTGATCCAGCAGTAAAAGCACTGAACAGTGAATAAAGCCATTATGTTTGTTTTGGCATGAAACACAAAGAAATATTTTTCACATAGAAATCACTGTAGCATTATTCAGAGAAATGTTTGCAAACCTTAAAAGCTTCATTGATTTTAGCATGAGCAACTTTTCATACAGAACTATGCATCAGAAATTGATACTTCGTTATTCCTTGTTAACCTTTCCCAATAATTTAGTCTTCCAATCAAGAAATAGGACCACCATCATTTGACCAATCCTACAGTATAGATACTTAATAGCCCAAGTGAACATTTCACAATCATAACATGGTCTCACAGTATCACCAAAGGTTACCATGTTAATTTTGCCCTGCTAATAGTCAGAAAAATCTTGTCTCTTCTTCACACATTACTGTTTTATTTACAAAGCTAACACATTCCAAAAAAAGACCACATGTTCTGATTTCATAGACCAATGGCTGCTGCAGATTCACTCCAGCTACAAGAACCTCCAACAGAACAAGTCCATGCAAAGCTTGGATTAAGTGGTCACAGCTTCATGTAAATACAGAATAGTAGGTCTAAAACAAAGGTTTAACTGCTAGAGTCAATATAATGTTATTTAGGAAGGGACACAGTGTGTGAGGATGAGGTACACTATGCACTACAGAAGTGGTCACTGAGGCAAGCAATTCATATAAAACTACATCTTCAGGTGCTCATTCACCCTGACAGGAGAGGACAAGCCTACTGCATCATGTTTGTCACAGGCAGATGACTCTCAAGCAGGTAGCCTGTCTCTGTTCAGAACTCTCTCAGAGCAGAGAATACAGCAAGAATAATTGTCCCTTTACTGATGACTTACATTCAATGCCAGTCAATCACAATTACTAAGAAGCTTACTGGAGGGGGAAACAGAGAGAGACACATTGGCTTACAAGGCATTCCACAATGCACAGCCTGCTACTAACTGAGGTAGAGAAATAAGAGGGCAGTGGAGAGACAGAAGGAAAGACCCTCAAATCAGGACAAGCTACATTTAGCTGAAAGAATAGCAGGCAGAAGATTCCTCTCATGAGCCCCAGCAACTACTTAAGTTTAAGCAGAACACGTATCAGGCAACAGGTTACAGTCATGGATGTAATCAACATTATGATCCCTAGCTGTTCACAAACCTATGTGCATTGTGCAGTACTATAGGACAGGAAGCAAAATCTTTGTACATTGTGTCTATTGTATATAAACCACTGATCTTTATTTATGACTGAAACTGTCCAGTTTAGATCATATCTGGCAATGACTACAATGGGAAGGATGCTACAGTGCAGTCAGAGATTATCTCTATGTTAAATTGATGGAGGGTTGAGATAAAGTGTACTTTTGATCTCCATGTTGTACACGTATTGATTTTAAGCACTGGGTCCCCAAATCTGATGATCTGAAACTCACAATTATTTCAAAAGAGTGTTCTTTTGGAGAGCTTTAAATGTGCTATTTCCAAATTGTTGCTGTATAAAGCAGGTTTCTGGGCAAAGAGAAAAAATACACATGATATAAATCTTGACCTTGTCAGTATATTTGCTTGTTTTTTTCTTAAGCATTTGGATGGGGCATAGGTCTCCAAAATTAAAATAAAGCACAGGTCATTAGAATTTAAGAAAATAAATATGGACAACATGATTTTGTAAGGGAAAAGGATGATTAGTTCTGTAGGAGTATCTTGCCTGGAAATGGTTATGTCTATTAGTTTAATATAATCACCCAGATAGAATAGGTAAACAATTAAAATAACTTTCTAAAACTTTAACTTTGGAATACCAATATTTTTGTAAAATAAAACACTTAACCATTGCCCAAGAAACACCAGCTACTCATATATATGGGCCAAAACATGCGGTCTTCACTCAGGCAAACTATCCATTAAGTTCCAAGCAAGTAAGAATCAAGTAAGGACGGCAGGATTTGGCCATGATGTTGATAGATAATTAAAGGCAGCTGCCTGTCCAGTACACTTTGACAAAAGGAGGCTAGAGAACAAATACTTATCACCGTATCAAATGGAACTGAATAGCAGGACCCTTTTCTGTTGTATCTGCCCATTGTATATATTTATAAAGTGCTTGTCCCCAACTTGCCAAACACTGAATTTTTGACCAGTGGTATAACCACTCTCAAACCTGTGAAGGCTTTGATTGCAGTGCTGTTTGGGCTAACTCATGTACACGGGACAGTGCAGAATTAGCTTACTCTCAAACTCAAAATACCACTAACATAGTGACTATGTAGTCATTTCCATTGCTCCTAGGCAGTAGTAGATCTTACCCTACACAGACTTTTTAAATTATATTTTATTTTTAGCTAATGATTCTATGTAGCCTGTTATCTCATTTAACAAACTTGATAAGAATAATATATTGATTGCTCTAACTCAGGTCCTTCTGTAGAAAACACACATTATTTGATCCAGGGCTTGCAAGTTAATTCTGTTTACGGGCTGTCCATGATCAGACCTTTCCCCCCCACATATTGAGCTCTACTATGCTGTTTGTTCCCCTTGTGCCTCTAAGGGAGATAGGATCTCATAAGAATTAAGTTTCCAAATTTAGACACCAATTTGCACCAGCAAACAACATGCAAACATATGTGCAATGTCCTTTGCACACTTAGACCTCATACTTGGACATGAAAATCAAGTATTTGCGGACATAAAGGGAATTATGAGGGTACACACATAATGGATCCCTTTATATATATTGACATTATTCAATTTACAGTCTTTAGCATTACTGCTTTGCATACAAGCAATATTAAACTCTTTCTAGATACCTAGTTATTACCACATAATTTATGGCACCCAATTCACTCCATTAGTAAATGACAAAAAAGAGACGAAAATAATGAAGCTATTTTCCAATCAGGTTTTGAGAGAGAAATAGTACTAAACATATTTAGATGAATTATATTTGCATTAGCTCTTTGGATATTGTAAGAGAATTTTCATTTCCACTCATATCATTTACTTTTATTTATAATGTGCATGCATTAAAATAATTACTGTTGCATTCATTGACAGAAAGGGCATCAAAATATTGTGATGAAACAGGAAATTGGTTCCGACATCCTGAGAGCAATCGGACTTGGTCAAATTATACACTGTGCAACTCGTTCACTTCTGAGAAACTGAAGGTAAGCTACAAAAAAATTCAGTATAGTCCAAGAATGATATGAAGCTGAACCAGCAGCAAATTATTTGTGAAAGGTTTCTATTGTCTAAAGATGAACAAGGGCACCCCAGCTTTGTTGCTATAGGAACAGTATATGAAATTATATAGTGGCTTGTTTCTTTGTGTATAGTCATACAGATATACAACTGTACTAATAGTCATGGATAAAATAGCATTGGGAAAACACAGATAAAATAGATAAGCAGCATTAGTAAAAGGGACTAGAAGCCAGAGTTCATCCTACCTCACAGGGCCACCGAGTCAGGTTCCATCTTCTGGCCTCCCTGAATGAGCAAACTCAGAACTATTAATTAGTTTTCTTCTGGGCTAAATCTCAATGCAACTCAAACATGACTTTTTGCAAGCAGATGTTATCACCCCACACTTGATTCCTTTGAAAAATGATCAGTATAGAGATACCGGTAGAGTAATAGTTATACAAATCTGTTGCACACACTTAACACTTCTACTGGAGTCTGAACACTTCTACTCAAATCAGTAGGGTTATTTGCCTGAGTAAAGTTAAATATGCACAAAAACTCTTCCAGGATCGGAACATTAGCCTCAAGGGAAAAATTAAAAATAATGCAGTTTATGAAAGATAAATCAACAAGGGGCAAGAAATCTGAGTAAAAGCTTTTTAAAAAATCCAGCATTTTTGGCAGTGATCATGCAAATCAATACATTTCTGAAAGCCAAGTGGAGAGCCAAGAAGACCTGATTACAATAAATGATTTCTAACTCCTTGGAATTCTGGGAGGAAAAGAATCAGAAACTGATGTGTTGTTTTCATGGCTTTTTAAATAGCTACTTGCATCTCTGT
>NW_017729004.1:56338029-56347085 GCF_001723915.1 Gavialis gangeticus | reverse complement strand
AAGCCAAGTGGAGAGCCAAGAAGACCTGATTACAATAAATGATTTCTAACTCCTTGGAATTCTGGGAGGAAAAGAATCAGAAACTGATGTGTTGTTTTCATGGCTTTTTAAATAGCTACTTGCATCTCTGTGGTTATATTCAGCCATTATAATGAGCCATTCTACATTATGTTAGAGAGGGCTATTGGATTGCCATAAGATGAACTCTGAAAAATGTCACATTATAGAAAGCAGTAACTGTAAAATGGGCTAATCTGGAGAATAAGGAGGGAATAATAGTAACAACTCAAGATCTCAAAGGCATTAAATCTCAAAGGCCATAAAAAAGTCACTTTTCCAGATGTTGACCCATGTAGGGAGGCAAAATGTAGCTCTGTTACCTATTAAGCATGCCTTCCAGAAGAAGAATTGTGACAGTTATTCAGCCAAAGTACAGATGAAATAGAAAGGAAAATTGTGCACAGGTTGGGATCCTTTTGCAGCAAAAAAATAATGGAAAATGCAGAAGGAACGTAGTGTATTCTACAACAGTGCCAAGGTGTACTCTAACCTTTAATCCACATGTTCATAAACCAAGCATGTATCTTATTTATAGATTATTTTCCTGTACATTCTGATAATCTCATTAATATTTCAGCAAGAGGTCTTAAACGCTGCTTTAACATAGTTTTCCCAAGTTAAAAATTTTGAAAAAAAATTAACGTGAAAAGTATTACTTTTAGTAGCTTTCTAAGCAAAAAATGAAAAACTCTTTTGAAAGCCATGAAATTAGCATCAATTTGGGAGATAAAGCACAACAAGAGGGAGTTTTTAGGAGTGCAAGAGTTACTAAAATAGTTCAATCTTTTTATGAATTTAAAGAGAGAAAAATATTTTATTTCTGAGACATTAGTTCATAAGTCTACATCAAAGCATCTGTTACAATGTACAGATACACCATATGTTTATTACTTGGCAGTCTAATGTATTCATATTTGCTCTAATTTTTACTGTTAGAAATGTATATTAAAGAAACATAAATATGTTAAAATATTGTTTTTCACAAATGCTACTCTTGACTTTCAAGTATTATGTTAATATATCATAGTCCTAAAATTAAAATGTATTAATTTGAATGGGTTCTAGTCTTCCAGAATACACAGACACTTAATTGTCAGTACCACTACCACTTACCTGTCTTAAAGTTCTTTCATAGCAATGCTTGTGTACTGCACAACATATCAAAATATTTAGGAATTGTTTATCTGTTAATTAAATTTTTAAATTCAAGGCATACTGCCAAGAACACGAAAACAAAAGCAAAACCCTAGCAATGACACAGAAGTGAAGAAATGACAAAGATGTATGTGAAAAAAAAAAGAATTATAAACAGAAATTTGTCCTGTCTTACCACTTTCCATTTTGTCCTCTGCAGAGTTCCTAGCTAAACTTCTTTCTGGAGTTTCTGACTAATTAGCTCCACAGGAAAGTGTCACAGTCTACGTGTGCACCTGTATTAGGGTGCAGTAAACTAATAACTCCATTGTAGGATAGTACTATCCAGGACAAGTACTATCCTACAGCGGAATAATTACATGGACTTAAACACACGTGTAGACTGTGACTGAAGCTGGCTAGGGCATGAGGGTGCTACAGTGCAGGGTTTGCCTGCCACCTAGCCCCACACTGTAGTACCTTTGCACTCCAGCCAGCACCACCACCACCTGAAGCCTGGGGCTCACTGTACCATGCCCCATCAGCTCAGGGCTGCTCCATCCTGGCTCAGATTGCTGCGGTCCCAGGCACCTGTGAAGGTGCTGTGCCCAGGAAGCAGCTGATTCTAGCATGAACTGCACCAGAGTGTATTCAGGTGTATTAATAGCACATATAGATGCACCCATTCTGTAGGGCCTTGATTCTGATATACAGGAAGGCTACTCTACATTATTTTAGTAGATACCAGCAATCTGGTAAATGACATTTACCCACTTTGAGGTTCATGTACACAGTCAGACAGCTGTAATGTGACCATTTTTAGAACAGAGAGAGAAAAAGATGACATAATAGCTGTAAAATTTAAACAGCATAAACTGATATACAAAACAGACATCTCTACTAAGGAGAATTAATTTTTCTGGGTTTTTTTAATTCAAAGTAAAAAACATATGGATACCCCCACAAACTCAGAATGAGGAATGACTAAAGAAAGCTGGATAATTAGAAGATGGCCATAAATTAACTGAAGATGAGTGAGGCAGAAGCATTGTATGAAACACCTTTTCTATTTTTATTCTTCCCACATTTCCAAAAACACAGGAGGAAAAGGGAAGGAGGAGGGGTAATGATGAATATGAAAATAATACCTATAATGCTGGTACAGCTCTTAAGCATTTCATGGAGGAGGACATTCCTTTAAAAGGAGTTCATTGAATCATTTAAAAGGAAATAAGGGAAAGGAAAATTGCTTCTATGTAACAAAATGAGAATTAATGAAGTATATCTGAAAAGAAAGTAAGCCTGGAAGAACAGCTAATGATGCTTTTCCAAAATGTGCTGATAAAATATCAATACTTTCATTACAGAAGGTGAGAGCAGAGCAGGGGCGGGCAGTTATTTCAGGCAGAGGGCCACTTACCCAGTTTTGGCAGGCTGTCAAGGGCCACATGGGTAGCCCCACCCCTTGACAGGTACCCTGCCCTTTGACAGGTGCCCCGCCCCCTGGACACCATCTTGGGACCAATGTCCCAGGGCCAGCACCGGTGGGGCCCAAAGCAAGGCACAGGCTGGCAGGGGTCTGCAGAGAAGGCTGTACCAGCTGTACAGCAGGGCTGTACCAGCAGGGAGAGGGGGAGCTGGCATGGCTCTATAGAGCCCCTGCCGGCTGGGACCCCATGCTCCTGCCACCCTGCTCTGGGCCCCGCCGGCCCTGGGATACTGGTGTGGGCCCCATGCCCTTGCTGGTTCCTGCACCCGCTCACACGCAGTGCCCCCCAACCCTGCAATACAGGCGGGGGGCAGCACACAGCCCTGACCCACTGCTTGCCGGCAGGGAAGAAATTGGTGCTGAGCGCGGGGAAAAGCAGCCCCTTGCCCACCCCATGGCTGGCACTCCCTGCTGCAGGTTCTTGCAGCCCATGCGGGGCTGTCTGGAGCAGGCACAGGCAGCCTCATGTGGGCTGCAAGCAGCTACAGCACAGGGCACTGGCCATGGGGTGAGCAAGGGGCCGCTTTTCCCTGCACTCAGCACCAGCTTGTAACCCAGCCCTGCTGCCAGCCTGGGCTCCACGCTGGCTCCAGGCTTGCCCATCAGAGCTCACGTGCTGGGCAGCCCACAGGCAGCGGCGGCAAACACTGTCTGGCATGGCAAGCCGGGGGGCGGGGGGCCGCAGCTGCTGTCACTACATGCAGCCCCGACGGGTGAGCCAGGAGCTGGCGCAGGGCCCAGGCTGGCAGCGGGGGCAGGTTACAAGGTGGTACTGAGCACGGTGGGAAAAAAGTGGCCCCTCACCCATCCTGTGGCCAACGCCCTGTGCTGCAGCTGCTCGCAGCCTGTGTGGGGCTGCCTGTGCCTGCTCTGGACAGCCCCATATGAGCTGCGAGCAGCTGCATCAGGGAGAACCGGCCATGTGGTGGGGGAGGGTCCACTTTCCTCTGCACTGGGAAGGAGCCCGGGGAAAAGCTAAGCATGGCTGCAAGCAGCTGCAGCATGGGGTGCTGGCCATGGGGCGGGCAAGGGGCTGCTTCCCCCCCCCGCACTCAGGTTTTCCCTGGGCCACTTTCTCCTGGGGTCCTCCCCTGCCCTCCCCCCTCCTTACCTGAAGTTCTGGCACCACTGGGGCAGCCATGTGGTCCCAGGCCAGAGGGCCCTGCTGGGGCTTCCAGCTGGGGGGGTGGGGCCAGGCAGGTCCTGCTGTTGTGGGAGCCCTCCAGGCTTCCCCTGGGTCCTACTGCCCTTGGTTCCTGTCATTTTTTATATTAATTTTCTAAATTTTAAGGGGACCCACAGCCCGGAAAGAATGGTCTTGAGTGTTGGATCCAGCCCACAGGCCTTATTTTGCCCATCTCTGGAGCAGAGCTTGACAGGCAGCCAGATTCCTGCACCTGTTTCACACCATGTCACATCTAAATGACACACCAGGCCTTGGCTGAGAACAAATGTGACATTTAGATATTGTAGTATTGTGCAGCCAATGCTGATCCACATGATTGTGGTCCAATAATAATTTGACAGCATATGATGTAAAGGTAGGCCTATCTTACATTTCAGTGGGTGCATCTACATGAGACATTTACTGCAGAATAGACTAAACTAATTAGCTCTGCAATAAACATCTTGCATCTTCCTGTGCAGGGCTGTTATGCTAGAGTAAACTAATAAACTCTGCAGCAGGGTAGTACTTGTATTTTACTGTGCAGCACCGCACACATGGGTGTTCATGGGTGGGGGCTGCCTCTGGATAGCCCCATGCTGAAGTACCTTCATGCCCCGGCCAGCCCCTCCACAGCAGGTTAAGGACAGCAGGAGCAGCTCTGGGTTGGCAGGCTGACCCTCAGGATCCCCTGGCAGCCAGGGCTGCTTCAACACAGCTCAGCATACTGCAGTCCTGGGCACATGTGTAAATGCAGCACTGGGAAGCAATAAACTCCAGAGCAATAAGCTCCAGAGTTTATTACTTTGCATTATTTGAGCATGTAGACACACCCAGAATAGGGGACTGATTCTTATGTCATTAACAATGACTTTACATCACTGTTACTTTAGAAGGTTAGTTTAGATTCATACCAGTCTGAATCAGTCCTATGAACTTCAGTGAAATTCTCTTTATTTAAACTGGTATAGGTATACACATAGGTTTGGACCTAATCTATTTCTCTTAAAGTCAACAGGAATTTTGCCTTTGGCTTTTATGGAGCAGGGACAGAGCTGCACATGCAAAAACCACTTAATCTCATCTCTTTACCTTCTCAGCCATGCCTTTTAATTTATTGGGAATATTTCAGGCATATCTTAGCAGTACATCTGAATAAAAAGAAATCAAAATTCCGTGTTTGCTTCCACAAATTGTTGCTCATAACAATAAATAAATTACTTCTCACCAGTTTTTCATACCTATCTTTTTATTTTAATTCCAGATGGCATTCATACTTTATTATATGGCTATAGTAGGCCATGCTTTGTCAATAACATCGCTCTTGATTTCCTTGGGGATTTTCTTCTATTTCAAGTAAGTGTTTTTTATAGTTTATATTTTCTTCTCCTCTCTCAGATGCTGCCAAATGCCAGAGGTATTTAACCAGGAAAAAAGTTAGAAGGTGGCTTGAAAGTTATACTCAGTTCTCTTTAGTATTTTTTCTGATAATGCTAGAAGAAAAGAACTGAAGCAAAAGCTGTGCAGAATGACATTAAATACCTGACCATAGAAAGATTTTTCCAGTATAAGGCAGCTCTCTCACTGTTTTATCTATTATCTATATTCTATGCTATTACCTTTTCTATGGCTGGCATACAAGCTAGGACCAGTAGAAAGAGGGAGCATAGAGGGCCTTACTGAGGGTATTATGCTTCACTAATTCACTGGTTACCTTTTGACTCTTTAAGTATGCTGGCAGGTATTGTCATACCAGAGGCTGAACTCTGACTATAATTTGGAGCCAACTCCTCCCTAACCCCCCAAATGTAACTGACACTTCTGATATGTTGTGACAGATCTGAGCCACAAACTTTAGAGAAACAGACATATACACGAGATGCTTTACTGCGTAGCAGACTAATTTGCAGTGTAGTAAAGCATCGCCATGTACACATGTGCAACAATTAGGGTGCAGTAGACTAATTTACAGTGCTCTGCTGGATAATCCTATCAGATACAAGTGGTATCCAGCAGCACAATAAATTACTGTGCTTAAACACATATGTAGACAGAGACATTGGGATTAGTATACTCCATCTCAGACTTAGCCAGAGTATATTCAGTCACATGAATTGCATGAGTAGATGCACCCATTTACTAGTAATGAGTGCATTGAAAATAAATTTTGTAGGGTGTACCCATCCTCTCAGTTTTACTGAATATCATAAAGTAAGGTCCTGCAGTATAATTTTTGAAGATCACATTCTGATTGTTATACATATTTGCAGCTGCTATATGCAAACAAACAGGGAAATTGAATCTTATTCTTCTGAGTGTAAGTCTGTCATATAGCGTATAATAAAGCATCTCTGTTGAAATAGCAGAGGGATTTCCTTGGTTCAGTTTGCCCTCAGACATATATTCACAACATCCATCAAATTCAGTAGGACTAGAACAAGACTGAGAACAGAATAAAGCTTTCTTTTTCTATAAAGAGAAACTATAAAAATCCAGCTACTGCATGTCTAACACAGTAAGTCCTGCAGTCATTTCTTATTTTAAATAAAATGACAACTGAGTACACTGTGAAGAAAATGTTCAAACATAAACAGAACGATTGGGAAGGATCTCAACTGTTGTAAATCAGCATCAACTTCAATGGAGCTATGCTGATTTCCACAAGATATGTCCTTCAAACTCTTAGGCACCAGAATTATGGCATTTAGCTCTCATGGTACTACTATAAACAGTAACATTTCAGTATAGATAGCATCTCTCTAAGGGTAGTTCTAGCTGCATATAGTCCCAAGTATTTTGGTGAAACAAAAGGAACAACAGAAGAGCTTTATAAACACTGCATTTTCAGTGGAATTGTATGAGTTACCACCACCACCATGTTCTAGCCCCTCAGCTTTCTAAGCTATGAATGCACTGTCATCTGCAATGTCAGCACAGCACATCCAGAATGAGGCACAAGAAAAATGGACGTCTGAAAGGCCAGTGAAAGACTTCTAAAATTAAATTACAGGAAACTGACTCAACAACCTTCTCCACACTGGGCACATCAACATGAGATGCCAACTGTGCAGTAGCTGAATAATACTGCACAGTAGCATATCACAGCACCAACAGTGTTAATACATTACCATGCAATATTATTAGCTACTGCCCTGTAGTGTCACTAAAAAGGCATTCACTAATGCTACTGTACAGCAACTCCAGTTACTGCACATTTATTTAGTACTTAGTTATGCAAGTACTAAATAAATGTGCAGTAAACACTGCATAGTAGTATCTTGTGTAGATGCACCCACTGTGACCCTAGACAGTTGTAAGAATTAAAAGAGGATGTCTGCCTCAGAGACAATGACAAACAGAATAACATCCAACTGGTTTTTCAGGGCCAGAATGAATTTTACATCTTGCAGAAATAGAACAAGAAAAATCTCAACATCAAACCTAAGGAAATGAATTAACCATTTGTTGGGAGGTAAAGACCTTAAAGCTAGGGACAGACATTACACATAAACCAGTTTCAGTGATTGGATGGTTTAAACCTGTAACAGAACATAAGTTCAATGTACATAAACCAGTTTCAAAATAGCTGAAACTGGTTTAAGATAAACCTGAATTTAGTATCAGATTTAACTGATTTGGGTCAAACTGGTTTATGCACTGTCTGTCTCAGACCCCTTCCTGGTTGAAGTTAAACCAGAGTCCCCCAGCATCCCAGATGCTTTGCAGCCCTGGGATGGGATGGACTGGGCTAAACTGTGCTCTCTGCTTCAAAGAAGAGGCTGGCCCTGCCCCTCTCGTTCCTAGCCAGAACTCCACAGAAGACTGCAGGCACAGCAGGGTCTGCCTGACTTCCCCCTGCTCCACTTCTCCTTCCCCTCACTGCTTAAGCAGGGATTCCGCCCTTCTTCCCTCCCATCTCCCACAGCATGGACCCTTGCCCCACAGGCCCTAGACATGTGGTATGCTAGCTAATGCTAAGAGGCAGGGGGTGTGTGTGTGTGTGTGTGTGTGTGTGTGTGTGTGTGTGTGTGTGTGTGTGTGTGTGTGTGTGTGTGTGTGTGTGTGTGTGTGTGTCCAATTTCACTGGGACAGGACACAGGCAGACAGAAGAGTGTCCACTTAGGGCTTTTTGGAGCTAATCAACAGATTAGCTGGTAATGTCCCTCCTTGGAAAAAGCTGTTTAAGAAGAGTTTAAACTAATGCGATAGGCTTTGTTTTGCTGTGAAAAACACTACGGTTTTATCAGCCCCCCCGCTGGTTTGCAGCCCTGTTAAGTTTGCAGACAGGGAGAGGGATATTAAAAAGCTCAGTATCATCAAAAGATGCATGCACTGCACATTAGGGCTGTGTGAAGCTTTGGTTGCTGATGCGATTCAGCAGAGATTTGGCCCAATTTGGTGGCCAAATCTACAAATCCAAATCAAATCAGGAGACCCTCTAATCTCTCCAAATTGAATTGGAACCCTCCAAATCAATTCGGAGAGATTCAGACAGACACAGCTTTAACTATTTTTTCTAGTTAAGGTACCAGGTGGCTTATCAAAGCTGAGATGGTGGGGTGCATGGAGTGTCCCACAGGAGCGTGGGGGGAGCTCCCCAGCGCACTCAGTGGCGGACCCGGAAGTGGACCAGAAGCAGTTCAGGTCCACTTCCAGGTCCACTGCAGAGCATGTGAGGGACCCTTCCTTCTCCCCACCAGTTCGGTGACTGGTGCCTCCTGGGTCTGGGGGGGCACCCAAGGTCCCCCTATGGCCAATCACTGAGCCGGGAGGCTCGAGGTGGGGGTTCCCCCACATGCTCAACAGTGGACCAGAAGTACTTCCGGTCCACTTCAGGGTCCATTGCCAAGTACATGGGGGGCCCTCCCGCACTCCTGTGTGACACTCTATCCACCCCACCATCGTAGGGTTCACAAGCCATGCCTGGTACCTTGAGATATGTAGAAAACACATTTAAAGCTGTGTCTATGGCTGAATCACTAATTCTCCGAATCAGCATTGAATCTTCAGATTCAGACAAATCAAATCAGGACAATGATCCGAATCAGTGAATTGAACCGCTGTCCCCAATTTGGGCCGAATCCAGCTCATTTCACACACCCCACTGCACACACACCCTTTACTGCAAACTGCTAGCCCGGGGTTGGAGTCTGGCAACGCTTCTGCCCCTTGGGCAGTGAAGCTGTGCAGGCCACTCCCCCCCCCCCC
>NW_017729004.1:56335282-56337816 GCF_001723915.1 Gavialis gangeticus | reverse complement strand
CCCCCCCCCCCCAAGTACTGTGGAAGGAAAGGGAGGGCTGCCCCACTGCCCCCTGGCTTCTAGCCTGAGCCACTGCAAGCATGTGCCTCCATTTCTGGAATTAAAAGGGAATGTCTATCCACCTCCAAATCAGTTCAATCTTGGCAGGTTAGACTAACCTGCAAATATTGAATCAATTCAGGCTCAGGCTTTTTGAGTGTCTGTCCTTAGCCTAAAAGACAGCCATTAATATTCAAGCATTCAAAGGAAACATGAATTTCTGCTCTAAAATGGTTTTCATACAGTGAAAAGGTAATTGTACAATAATGACAAATTGGTAATAACTTGGGGTTAGGGTGGGGTACTAAGGTGCATGGTTGATAGCCGAGAGGTTGCATGTCTGAGGCCATAGCAGACATGCTTATGGCTGAGCCCTGTCAGATTTCAACAAATCTGCAAATTCTCCAAATACATTGTCACAACAGGGACATGAGAAGGAAGAATCAGTAGCCAATGAAATCTGTCAGCTTTGTTGTTATAGAACCATATTATTTGGAGATTACTGTTACCCTTAAAATTAATTTTATGCTAAAAGGAACCATCTGTTAATTATGCTGGCACACAAACATAGATGGCTTCAGTATTTTCAGTATGGTGAAGTGTTTGAAAGCCAATTTGAAAGAAACCAACAGCGTTGTATTTTGAGACAAGTTCAGAGGAGTTAGGAAAATAGGTTCACCCTACAAATATATTCATAAGGCAATAGGGCTGAAAGTGAGATAGAATTAATCAGTGTAAAAACAGTCATCTGGAATAAAAAACTGGACATGGACTAATTTATGATTGATGTCTGTGATTTAAAATACATTATTAGAGAGGTAACAGCTCTAGAGAACTAATTATCCAATGGAAAAATATGTTTCTCAGTTTTGTTTATGCCTCACAGAGTTTGATGAAGGGTACATTAGAAGGATAGATGTTAGGTATGAGCAAGGGAGGCACTTTTTTGAGATAACAGTTTGCCAGATACTCATTTTTAATTGTCTGTTTTTCTTTAATCCATATTGTTCTTGCATCTACATAGAGCATATCCAAACTACATAGGCCAGGCTCCCTGCTAATGTGAATCAGCATATCTCCTTTGACTTTATTGGAGTTATGCAGTTTAAACAGCTAAGAATACATCTCTTTTCTTTAAAAGTTTTACAAAATGTTGCTTATATTTTCAAATTCTTACCCAGTTTTGTAATGACTAAATTTTGTCTAAAACTGGTTTTGGCAGAAATGGCTTTCCAAAATTTTGTTCATGAGAATAATCACATACCTTTGATAGCTTAGAGTAATTAGTACAGGATACCTTCATTTCTAAAGGAGATAAGATTAAAGAGCACATATTCAAGGAGATCTAAGGCAGTCCTCTTAAACATTACTTTTAGTTTAGTTTAACTTAGTTGCTCATCATAATAAAGCTAAGGGTGTGTATGCATGCTTGTAAGATTGAGTCCTTAGTAAGTAACTAAAATATAATTGTTTTTTTTTCAGCACCATCATTCTTGTAGAGGGTTAGTGCTAAGATTTTGTGGCTAGTAAAATTCTGACTGTTTTGTAAGGTAACACTAATATAGACATATGTTAAAGAAGTGTAGCATTAGTGTGTTTGGTGTTAGATAATATTGAAGTGATTTAAAATTTAATATGGTTTCCTCACTCACCACTAGACACCAAATTGCTTTTGTTGTTTGCTTCTTTTCTTTTCTGTCCCACAGACAACTGTAATTATTCTGTCATATGTAGGAGTGAAAATTAATATTCCAAGCTCTGCAAGAGCAAGTTCATGTCTATAACATACAAAACTGAAGTCAGATACAAATATAATATGATAAGACATTCCCATGTTCCATTCCAGGATGTCATATATAGGAAGCCCAACATCTTAGCTGTATATATGATTGGTCCTAAAAAAGGTAACGTAAATAAGAAGAGGGAAGAAACAGAAAGAGGGTTTACCCCAAAACAGCTAGAAAATATATGAAATTCTATTACCATCTGAAAAGGAGAAATCTCACAATTTTCATATGTTACTTGGAATCTTCTTTGATTTTTTGAGGAGCTCAGAATTTCCAGTAAAAATAAATAAAACCCTAATGGGTGCATCCAGATGAGTCCTCATGTGCATCTTGTAGAGTTGCAAACTCCTTTGAGACGCTGCAAGAGGCATTTGCGGGAACAAAAAAACATTCCCCACACTGAAATTTGCAGTGCAGGGGCAAAATTAGACCCCTGGATATCCAGGGGTCAAATAATACCCCAGGGGGAAAATCCTGGACCATGTCCTGAGGCAACCAGAGGCTCAGTCCTCCACAGAGACTCTCTGGTAGCCTGCCAGAATGTCTCTGTGGTTGGCCCTTTCCCCAGTGCTGAAGCATGCTGCCTGCCTGTTTGGGCCAGGCAGCAGTGCAAGCTGCAGGGAGGGACCTGGACCCAGCTTCGTGCCAGGTAAGTAAGGGGTTGGGGGCTGGAGGAGCAGGGAGGGGACCTTGGGGGAGGCTTCAGGA
>NW_017729004.1:56329313-56335003 GCF_001723915.1 Gavialis gangeticus | reverse complement strand
TTGCATTTCTCCATATTGAATTCCATCAGGTTTTCATCCACCCACATCCCCCTGTCCCCCTTCCAACCCGCTCCTGCAAACCCCATATCCCCCCACTATGTGATAAGGAAACCAAAAGCAAACATTAAAACATATTTAGGATTTATTTTATTATGATGCTAGAGACACTGGTAGGCTTCCAAAATTCTTTAACATTGTAAATATAGCAATAAAACGTTGCCCATCTGATCAGTTCCCCCCTCCCCTTTTGTTCTGATTGTGGAAGAATGTGGATTTTGGGGTATTTTAAAAAGTGAATTTCAGATGCTGCTTCAGTAGTCTAGCTGACACAAGGGGCTTGTGTCTCCAGATAACAACTGGCTGGGCCTCAGAAGATCCTAAGGGCAAGTAGCCCTGAGCTGCTGGCCAGGGCAGTTTTTTATACTGCTCTAGCTCCCCCTGGCTGCAGATCTGGGAGGAGCCAGGCAGGGTTATTTTGCCCCAAGTGGCATAATTTGCTCCACAATGAAGTGCATTTCTGGGCACGTGCACTAACACAAAAGGTCTTGGCTCAAATTTGCACTGCTTCTATTTGAGCTGCTGCAAGCACACATGCTTGCATATGTGGACACGCCCAATATGTCCATCCACTTTAAGAAGACCTTACAAAATGAACTTAATGATTTGGTTAACTTTGATTTTAGTCATAAAAATGAGTCTGTGTGCTTTGAGCAGTTTCTAACTGAAATGTTTCTCTCTGCCACTGTCATTTATAATGCACAGTCTAATCATAGGGCAGCTTTACACATGCCTTGTGGGGGAGGGAGGGGACACTTTAATTACAGCAGTTCTTGGGAGCTGCTTTAAGTAAAGCGCACATAGCTTCTCATGTATTCACTGTCCCATGTTTCAAAATGGCAGCAGGAGCACTTTAACTAAAGCTAGTGTGACTCTGAATACACGTGATGCTGAATACATGTGACACTGAGGCTGCGGGAATGTGCTAATTAGCACACTGCAGCAGATTCAGTTGAGTCTGCTCCAGTGTGTTCTAAGTAAAATATGTCAGAGCAGGTGTCAGGCACATGTATAGGTGTCTATGCATTTAAATGTACCATACTTTCAACAAGAGGTTGAGATCCAACAGAAACAGAGGATCAGGCTTTACTCTCACTAATATTCTGATTTTTCAATATAACACTTATCCAATCTGAAATTTCCATTTTAATTTTACTCATTTCACCTCTTGCTTTACTTCATATCAGTTGCTTAGAATAAAACAAATTTAAGTAATAGCTTCAATGACAGCATTTTGTCAGCTGGAAGGATAAGGACTCATGGATAACCACTGTACCACTTTTATGCTTTTTATGGACTATGATGCATTTTTACTTTCTTCTGTAGCATGGGCATGGTCTTTTTTTTAGGGTCTTCTGGGTATATAATAACCAACTGTTTCCCTGTTGGATCTGTGGGTGTCATGCCTGGTAGCTGAATGTGAGGATCTGAAGTGGCAGTTATAGGTATTCCTTAGGTTAACAGCTATCTACAAACACAGGGGATTGGATACAACAGCCCAGGAGGTCTATTCCAGTCCTATGTTCCTATGAATAGTAGGGTATGAAAATCTGCTATGAGCTTTGTACATTTGTGCAAAAATTAACCATGTGAATATTTGGTTTAGTGAGTGGAAATTATTGGAACTAAAAGAAAGAATAAAAATTCTAGGCTCTAGATTTTTATCTAATGTAAGCCTATTACACCGTGAAGATGAGGAAGCCTTTCAAAATCAAACTACAGATTCATCTACCTTTTCCATTAAAGCAATAGCCCCCGTCTCTTCAAACACTGGAGATTCAACTTAATCACTGTTTTCAGTTCTGGATCTGCAACAGTAGTTCCTGTGTAAACACTGGCCCACAACAATAGCTTCTTTTAAATCACCTTTGAATTCCTCTGTTCTGTATGACAGCTGGGAACTAGTTTACATAAATCTTAGGTTTAGGATTATATTATACTATGCCTAGCTGTCACAATCCCCAAGGGGCTAGTACCAGCTAGGAAGTAGGAGTAATAAGTATACTATGTCAATACTACCACATCTCTAAACACTTACCCTAGCAAAAGAGAGGAGACTGTGTTTTGTAAAGCCCATTATGCCACCTAGGTATTTCATTTGGGATTCATACACACTAAGGAGATCTCTGGCTAATAATTTAAACTGGTGTTTTGACCTCTTTGTGTGCTGAGGAATGGAAACACAGATATGATCTGTTCTCCATAAAGGAACAAAAATGAAAATTTAAACAATAACAAGTAAAACTATAAACATTTTTAAATGGCCTTTTAATCACACTGAATACACCATCATTCCTCTGAAGAAAGCACTCTCAACGTTCCACTTGACATTGCCCAAAGGACAAGTAATCGATTTGTTCATGTTAAATATTTAGTGTACTTGTTGAGCATAATGCTACAATTACTTGTTAATGTCATATTACCCCCCTCATAGGATCAAAATTGTCAATCACCATTAAAAAGTCAGTATTGACTAAGAGTTATTTCATAATGGTACCTGGCATCATTACAATTTTGCCTTCTCTTAGAATAGCTCTTTCTAGATATTAAGTAATTACCATTAATAAATGTTGACATGTTTATGACTTCCACTGTAGTTATACAGTTATATTTGATTATCTGGGGCTCTTTTGCTGTTGCTTGTTTACTTTTTGTGATGATAGTACAATTATAAAAATACCATAAAATTCATCAAGATAATAAGAGAAGAAACAATATATCTGGTTCTTAGAACAAGAAACTGGGCATTTGGTTTCTAATAAGAGTTCTTTGACTGATCCACATTATGACCTTACATAAGTCATTTAGCTTTTCTGCCCTGCTAAGAGAGGAAAAACTTGAAGAGGTATATTTAATTCTCTCACAAAGACTTTCTGAGATTGATTAATTAGTGCATGTAAAGTATTTCAGGATTCTTGTATGAAATGTGCTGAAGTATAAAGGCAAAGCATTAGGGAGAAATGTGCATCTAGACCATTTCCAGCAAATGTTTGTGCAACCTCTTAGAAACCTCCAGTGAGGAAGATTCCATAATCTCCCTAGATGACCTTCTAGTTATAAAAGTTTTTATGCTTAGATTTTTCTAAATATCCAGCATCTATCCTCCTTGCTACAAGTTAAGTCTGTTCCTTCTTGTCCCATCCTTATTTTATTCTAGGGCCAATTTCACTCTCTCCTTGTATCATGTTTCCTTTTATTTCAGACAGGGATGACGTGGGGCACCTGTCTGAAAAACCTGATCATTAAAGACTCTCAGCTCAGATAAGATTTTGTCTGGGAGTAAACGCACCCAAGAAAAGGAAAACGATCATCTCCAATTTCTTTGCAGAGGGCTAACATGTGAAAGAATGTAATTTCTTCTAGAAAGGAAGAAAGACATGAGATGTTGATACAAAGCTTTAAAAACACAAAGTCTGGGTACATGCAACAGGCAAAGAAAGCTTAGACCAGGATAAAGGGACATGCTTCTGGTGGAAATGGAGACAACTTCAGGACCAGCCAAGGTTGAAGATGCTGGCTTCAGAAATGAGAGACAGAGATTTCATAAGTCACAGGAGAAGCAATGGGCTGCAAGAGGGGAATCCTAGACATCCTAAAGGGTTGTGACTAAGCCCCAAAGAACATACAGTAATGGTGAGGGAAATGGTAGCAAAGAATGCCATAAAGTTGTCATACATATATATACATACACCCACACACATTGAATCCCAAAATGATTTACATATATACGAGAGAAAGAGACAGAGAGAACAAACATAATAAATCCTTTTGGGATTCAAAACAGGATGCATTAAAACTGCCCATCCAACCATGAATCAAAACAGAAAATGTGCTCCACTGAGCCTTTTCAGCTAAACAGGCCAGGATCAGTCTGTCTGACATATTCTCCTTCCTGAGTCCATAAGCCTGACTATATCCACATCTAACAGAAAAAACCCTGTCTGTTCAATGAGGCCTTCTAACAAGAATAGCATTTTCTCCTCTCCTCCTTCTGTGCTTCCCCTTCCATGACTAATCCATCACAGGGGAGCATGAAAGAAAAAGACAAGAACTAGAAAACAAAGCACCGTGGAAAGTAGCATAAAGAAAAGGAAAATCAAAATGAGAAGAAACTGATTTTAGAACATGCTCAGTATAAAACTTTAAATTATTTTGTAGTCTTTGGCAATCACAATGATAGATGATTTGAACTATACCAGAGAGAAGGACAGGCAGACAGAAAGATTAGTATCAGAAGACTACAGTGATATAATAGAGCCTTGGGATTTATGCACTAGGTATAACAACTTGCATGTGTTGTAGTTTATGATGTCAGTTTATGAGTCTGTAAGCAAAGGACAGAAAAATGCAAAATATAAAGATTTAAAAAACTTCTGAAACATACATCTTACACATACAGTCTTTTACTGCAAGAGAGATTCTCTCCCTACATCCCCTGTTAATATTCATAATTATCTGGTGTCATCAGTGCTGTAGCAGCTGCATTACTTGAAAGGTCATATATGTTTGGATTAACTTCTCTCCCAGAGAAAGAGGCCTCTTACCCTGAAAAAATGACTGTTATAACACTTGAGTCCTGTGCAAACCAAGTGCATTACAATAAATTCTCTAGCCTTAGCAGCCCAGGACAGTCAAGTTGGCAACAGTGCCATTGCTCCATGAAAATAAAAAGTAAGTTCCTCTCTCCTTCTCCCCAAAGATCCCGGTACATGAGTATAGTTCTGGTAGGGGAACACATTGCCTCAGAGTTATTATTTCACTGCTATGATTCCTCCCACAAAACTGTAGAATGCATCTGTTTTTCTGTCAGTATATTGCTCAGATTGAAGTCACACAATCTTTCTGAAAGTGGCATTCCAAGAATTTTTAACGTGATATTTGTTTATTCATTATTATATGATAGAACCTATTAACCTCAGTTGGGTCCCCACTGTGTTAAGGACTATAAAATTATAGAACAAATGATGGTCCTTGCTCCTTACATCCATCAGTTGGTAACATACTATGCAGGGGAATAGGGAATAGGGGAAACAATGAATTGCTATCTGTTAGGATAATAAATCAATAGGGTCACTGCATTAGGGGTGTAACTGTTATAGGCATTGCACATTAGAGTTTAAAGAGAGGTTTGAAGGAGAATAATGAAGTAACATGTTTACAGGGAGCTCCTCCTAAGAATGAGGGTTAGCATGGAAGAAAGGAGGTGCTTCTATGAAAATGTAACACATGGGTGACAGGGTCTGGTTTCACCGGTCAGTTGAAGGCAAGAGTTTGCATTTCGGCAGCAAATAAAAATTACAGTAGATTCCTACATTATGAGGAAGATGCACTACAAGGAATCCAGTCAAATATAAGCTATGTACCTTAAAATTGACAACAAGCTTCAAATAAAATAGGGGCAATGAACATGGGTTCATCAGTGGCAGGTCCTGTCAGACCAACCTGGTGGCCTTCTATGATCAGATCACCAAATCATTAGATGCAGGGGTAGCAGTGGACATAGTCTTCCTGGACTTTCGGAAGGCCTTCGACACTGTCTCTCACCCTGTTCTCATTAAGAAACTGGGGGACTGTGGTGTCGACACCCACACAGTCAATTGGGTCGCCAACTGGCTGGAGGGCCGCACCCAGAG
>NW_017729004.1:56304233-56328853 GCF_001723915.1 Gavialis gangeticus | reverse complement strand
CACTGGTCAGGCCGCAGCTGGAGTACTGCGTCCAGTTCTGGGCGCCGCACTTCAAGAGGGATGTGGACAACATGGAGAGGGTCCAGAGACGGGCCACTCGTATGATCAGGGGACAGCAGGGCAGGCCGTATGAGGAAAGGCTATGGAACCTGAACCTGTTCAGCCTCCAGAACAGAAGACTGAGGGGGGATCTAGTGGCCTGTTACAAACTAGTCAGGGGAGACCAGCAGGCACTGGGGAAGTCCCTGTTCCCCCGAGCACTGCCAGGAGTGACCAGGAATAATGGTCACAAGCTGGTAGAGGGTAGATTTAGGCTAGATATCAGGAGGTGCTACTTCACAGTCAGGGCGGCTAGGATCTGGAACCAACTTCCAAGAGAAGTGGTGCTGGCTCCTACCCTGGGGGTCTTTAAGAGGAGGTTAGATGAACACCTTGCTAGGGTTGTTTGACCCCAGTAATCTTTCCTGCCATGGCAGGGGGTCAGACTAGATGATCTACTCAGGTCCCTTCCGACCCTGGAAACTATGAAACTATGAAAACGAAGTTAAAAAGGGCAGACAGTAGTAGTCAAATGAAATGGTGAATGTGAAGAAATACACAGCAGCTTGGGTCATCAACGTGGAAGATGAAGTAATTGAGAATGATTGTGGAATACTGTGAGGAGGAGAGAAGAAACAGACAAGAGTCAAAATTAGGAAAGAAGGCCCATGTGGAGAAATGGGTGGATGGTGGATGACAGTAATATGTGATGAAAAGAGTTCAGAAAAGAAGCAAAGCTGAAATGTGCAAGTAGGAAAGGGTTGGAAGCACCAAGAATGGAAGAAGAGGAGCCTAACGTCATCACACACAAATGGTATGATCCAGAATGTCAGAGAAGATGAGGTCTCCATAAAAACGCAGCTGTCAAAGTAGTGCCAGCCAAAGAGGTCTAGGTCTCTCTGGGCATGTCTACATATGCATTTACGCTGGCTTAAATTTACTCTGCAGTGAGCTGCTGCACAATAAGCAGGAATAGGCCAGTGTCTACATGTGCAGGTGTTAAAGCACATTAACGCCGTGTGTGGACTGACTTGGGACTAAAGTCCTACACAGTGTTTCTGCTCAGTAAGGTGCCAACACGTGTGTTACTGCACTGTAGCTAATTGGGCATAAATTTGATACCTGCAGGATGCAGGTATCAAATTTATGCTCAAGCTGGTGTAAGTCACCATATTTACTGTGCAATACAGGAGTGCATGTGTAGATGTAGCCCAGACTGCACAGTAATTTTGGTTACTGTGCAGTAAATACGCACATGTAAACATGCCCCCTGAGAGCTAAGAGTTTGCAGGAATGAAATACTAAGAGAACAGAGATGGCTCCAGTCATTTTAAGGAGGGAATATGGGTTCCAGAGACAGAAAGAGGAGGAGAGATTGGTGAAGTGCATGAGGTTGGGACTAGTGGCACAAGAGGTACAGAGTTGGTGCTGAAGTGAAGGTGGAAGTGGTAAAAAGGCAAGCATGAGGGGGAAAATGTCACCAGAGGAGACAAGCTGATACAGATATGATACTTAGATTTGTGCTAGTAGGAGAATGGGTAGATGAGAATGGAGAGGGGACACTGCATAAAATATATAAAGGACAGAAACACATCTCATTAGCATCACATTTCTCACAGAACAACCATTCCACCTTTGACTTCACTATCCTCATGCCCAAGGGAACACCTTTAAAAGGTGAACTTGTAGACAAAAATTCATAAGATGGCTGGACACTAAGAACCAAGGACTAAACATTGTTACTGGTTTTATAGCACATTGTATTTTATCCAACTCCTAAATTCTTTCCATACAAGAAATATGAGAATGACCCTTCCCCCTTTTGATAGGCCTTGATCTCCTACTAATCAGCTTCTTTTCTTCCATTAATTGTGAGCACCTATACATTAGCAACGAGGCTGCTCCAATATGTCAGAGCAGACTTGATTAATCAACTCTGCTGGAATGTGGTAATTACCATGCTCCAGTAGCCTCCAGTGTCTCATGTATCAGTATCCCTGTGCTTAAAAATGGCAGCAGGGGCACTTTATCTAAAGCTCATTCAGCAAGCTTTAGATAAAGTGCCCCAGCCGCCATTTTTAAGCACAGGGACCATAGGCACATTAAAAAATGGGCCAGCTGGGCCTGGGCTCAGAGGCCACTACCAATTTGGTGCCCCAAATTGGATCCTCAGCAGGGAAGCAAAAGCTGTGGTTTTAAACTCAGCACCATTTTTGTCTCCCTCCTGGGGAGTTAGAAAAATGGTGTCAAGTTTAAAATCACAGCTTTTGCATTTACTACCCTGGGAGCTGGAAGCATGGCCCCTCCACCAAGGAAGCTTGGGGGGCAGGGGGCAGGCTGGGAATGCTGCACCTTCCCTGGCAGGGGATGACCAGGGCCAGGAAGGGCCAGGAGCACTGCAGTGTACCTATGCAGGTGGGTGGGCAGTGGTGCTGGGGGAGGGCTTGGGGGGCTATAGCCCCCACAAAATTCATCTTAGCCTCCCCATAGCCACCCGTCCCAGCACCACCACCACCCACTCAGAGGCACGGTGTGGTGCGGTGCAGAGCAGCACTCCTGGCCCAACCCTGTGCATCTGTGCAGCCACACACGACAGCTGGGCAACAGCTCCCTGCAGGTAAGTCTAATAGGGGCCAGGGCAGGGAGCTAGATGGATCCATGGGGGGGCTGCCTCAGAGTAGTTGAGTGGGGAAGGAAGGACATCCTGTGAGGGGAAAGTATGTGTCTGTCTGTCTGTCTGTGTGTGTTCATTCATGGCAGGGAGAGTGTGTTTGCATCTGTGTGTCAATGTGCAGAGTGAGAGTAGAGTGTACACCTGTCTGTGTGTGCACGTGTGTGTGTACGTTCAACCATAGCAGGAGAGGTGGGGCATGGGTCAGGTAGAAGAGGCAGGCAGTGCCCCCATACCCTCAGCCTGGCAGGGTCCACCCAGCCTCCCCTGCCAGCACCAGGAGGCAGAGGGACCACTCTCCCCACCCCTGCAGCTCAGTTCCTATGGGTGAAGGGGACATCCAATTTTGTGTTTGCTCAGGGGCCCAATACCACCTTAGTCTTCCTCTGGTGGGGATGCTGTTACATGAGATGTTGTGGGTGCTTTAATTAGAGCAGCTCCAAGAGCTCTAAAAGCTGCTCTAATTAAAGTACACCCACTCCTCCTACAGAGCATGTATAAATCCCCTGTGTGTCTGCTACCCCTGGGAATTTCTCTCAGCCCTTCCCACTACTGTCCTTTACTATGCTGTGCTTGGATCTTCTGGTCAGACCTAACAAAGCATGTCTTGCATTTGAAAGTTTGTCTACCTCTGCTACACAGTTGGTCCAATAAAAGATATCACCCTAAGAAATCCTTGCCTCTTGCATGTGTACATACATACAGCACAGACAGCAGCGAAGTTAAAATGCTGGCTTACATTAAGTTCAAGCTACTAAAGGCTGCTAGCACATAGGGAAGGGTTGGTTCAGCTACAATAAGGTATGTACCAGGTGTTCTTGTTGAAAAATATTCCACATTTTCTCTATCCCTCAACATCTTTGCAGTACAGGTGATCTGAGGTGCTGGTGGTTGGATTCAGATATACATTAGATTTAAGCTAGAGATCAGGCTTGAAGCTAAAATCATGGTTAGGGTAATGATTCAAGAACACAGACATTTTTTGAGTTATTCTTTTGGGATTTTTACCTCAAGAGTTAGAAAGCCTAAAAAATTAATCAGCAATTTACTTAAGATTTTGACCACATCTGAACAGGAAAATGTGTCTCTTTCTGGCTTAGGAGATATGCTGGAATAAAAAGCATGCAGGATGCAAAACTAAATCTCCCTGAAAATTAAGGAGATTCCAGTTCAAGATTCCCATTCTGACTCATCACTAATGCCAAAAGCATCAAATAATTTTGATCCGAATATTTGAGATATTTAACTTTTGGAGAGCAAATGCAGCATTCCTGCCATTCAACATTTGTGTTCATGCACATCTGAAATAATTATCAGGGTTCTGCTTCACTACTTAACAGTTCTGTTCCTGTGGGAAAAAAACCCAACAAAACAACCTTCTACAGTTCAGAATTTGAGCCAATAGGCCTTTACAATATGGTCTGGGAAGCAGGTGGTTCTAAACAGGTGTAAGTAGGGAAACAAAAAATTGTTGCGTCTCATGGCTGTAATGCTAGGCATGTGTTTTCCGACTACCTCTTGCCAAATGGCATTCTTGAGAAATAGTTGCCAGAATGTGCACATTAAAGTGACATCAGAATAAAAACACTAATTTACAACTTGTGCTACATATTTTTCAGGAGCCTCAGCTGTCAAAGGATAACACTGCATAAGAATTTATTTTTCTCTTATGTGCTTAACTCTGTGTTTACAATCGCCCATCTTATTGTGGTAGTGCCTAATCCAGGCCTTGTAAAAAGGGATCCCGTAAGTATTGCATGAAACCTTTCCTTCACAAAGCATAGCTTCAAAATTCCACTTTGGAAACATTTTAAAATGATAGTTTTGCAGAACAGGCCAAAATTATGGAGCCAAGTTCTGTGAGCATTATTCAAGCAAATCTTTCTTTGACCTCTCTGGGAATTTTGCACAATAAAAATCCCAGAGTTTGGCAAGAGGAGTATGAGGCCTTATATAAAAATAATTTTATTGGCATCATGTGGTAGCTGGAATGCTGAGAGAGAATTTGTACAATCTGTTGAACTGAAGTACCTGACATGAATTCTGTGATAATATGAATAACCTTATGCATCCCATAGTAGTATGCGAGTCTGTAAGCAAAGGACAGAAAAATGCAAAATATAAAGATTTTAAAAACATCTGAAATACATATTCCATGTATTAGAGTGGCCATGGATAAGTTATCATTTGGAATTAAATGGCCAATAATTTCTTTTTCTGTAGCTGAAAAATAGTGTCCAGGAAAATGCTGCACATTGAATAGTTGTGCTTTCCTGTCTATGCCTTAATCTTTGAAAAGTATTCTGCTTTTCAGACATGAGTTCAGATCCTAGATTGCATATTGAGACAGTTCAGAAAGAGCAACGATGGTGCTAAACCATTATTTTGTCTCCCTTGTCCTGGATTACAATCCCATTCCCAACATAAAATGGAATTAGTTTAAAGGTACTCTAACTTTAAATTTCCTAACAATAGCCCCTGAAAGATAATGGTTAAGCATATGCCTCCCTTTCACTGTAAGTGTGAAAGTAAGGCAAAAAGTGGCTCTGCAAAAGCAAGGCCCAATCTTTTGCAATTCCAAGCACTGTGCAATGCTGAACCAGGGTTCAGGAGCTGGTAAGTCATCTCCATCACAAATTATCATTGTTTAATTCCAAAACAGACTGTTAATCAAATTCTTCCCACTAGAAGGTATTAGTTCAGTTCATTTTCTGCACCACTTTTTCCCAAAGATGTCTAAGAGTTCCTGCATTTTTCTGCAAATTCTGTTAATCCACCTATTGATAAACATTCATGAAATCCACTTTGAATACAGTTTGACTCCGATCCCATTCATATTCATAATTCCACTGAGTTTGAGGTTGTTTCACTTGTGTGAACAGATATGAAATGTGTCAGGCCCACAATCTCTAGTTATGTCATAACTTCTATCAGTTTGTCTTCTACTAGGATCTTTAAATTATGGCCTAATCAGTTACCTGGCTCTACATTTCAAAACACAATTAAATGCTATCATATAATATTACCTGTCACAAATGCATCTTTGAAACATGCTATTGGCTAATCAAGATAATTAAAGTAGGAATAGACTACAAAAAATGCTATCAGTTCCAGGGGCCACCTGGAGATTAAAAAAATAGAATGGGAAAATTCACACATTTCATTCAGTCTTGCTGCATATTATCATGTTTCCATCTTATGCAAAAACTACGATAAAATACTTGATATTTGAATTGAAGAATTTGCACATAATGAACAAAGCATTAACACATGGGCCTGCTGAAATTTAAATAGGAATAATTACCTTGAGGTTAAGAATGACATTTCTTGACAGAAGAGGTAAATTATCTTGAATGAAGTGCTTTTTAATAAATAATGAGGCCACAGCGTGAATTAAGAAATGTTCATTAAGAAATGTTTATAAAGTAGACATGAGAGACCCATAGATTACTTCTCTGGGGCAGATCCTTTTTTGGAGGCCTTGTTGGTGCTGATGGCAATGCTCCTGTTGACATCAATTGGCCAGGATGTTTTGGTGTAAGCTGGCATAGGTCCCATGAATGGAAACACATCATCAATGAAAGCTGAGCATCTTTATCTTAGTTATCATGGTGATGAAAGCTATTGGGATGCCATACATAGATACTGTTGGTATCACTGGTATTCCATATAAATGTTAAAGTCTGGCTATGTAAAGACCTTGCAGTATCAGGACCTTAATATCTTAATACAGTGTTTTTTAACAATGAATCAAACTTAAAAAAAAATTGTATAAAAGAATTTACCTGGCCAGTAGGGCCGTGCAAAACAGCATCATTCCTCTTCGACTTCCATTTTGACATTTCAACGGAACAGTGTTTCGTTTCGAGTTTTGTTTTGTTTTGAAAGCACTGTTTTATTTCATTTCATTGAAACTGTTTCACTGTTTTGATCCTGTTTCAACATTTCACCCATAGGCTATTCCGCACCCAGCCCCAGGAAGATCGGCTGGGGCCAGCAGCAGCACCGATCTTCCTGGCACGGGCTGCACCCACCGCTGGTCCCAGCTGGCAGCACCAGCCTCCTGTCATCTGGCAGGCAGATTGGGGGCTCGCCCGAACCCCTGGGAGGTCTGCAGGGGCTGTGCCAGACTGTCCCTAGGGGTGTGGGCTGAAGCCAGGTAAGCCTGGCTTTGAAACTCAAAATGTTTCAGAACTTTTGAAATGTTTCATAGTTTCATAGATTTAGGGTCGGAAGGGACCTAGTAGATCTTCTAGCCTGACCCCCCGCCAAGGCGGGAGAACAACAAAACCCCAAAACAAGAAACGGGACTCAAATGAGTCCAGCCAGGTAGGCATCCAGCCTCTTCTTAAAGACCCCCAGGGTAGGGGCCAGCACCACTTCCCTTGGAAGTTGGTTCCAGCTCCTAGCCGCCCTAACTGTGAAGTAGTTTTTGCGGATGTCCAATCTATACCTCCTCTCCATCAACTTGTGCCCCTGTTTCATTTCAAACTGTTTCAAAGGCTTTTGTTTCATTTTGATTTCACCATTTTGAGCTCAAAACGCATTGAAACAAAGCACTGGGCAAAATTTTGCACAGCCCTCTGGCCAGTATGTTTCTAAGGTTTTCATTGTTCCTATTGAATACATTTATATTGGTAGACTGAGGTTCAGCAAAGTATATAAGCATACTTTAATGGCTTTGATGGATAATGATCTCATTCAGTGAGATCAGCAGCAGATTCTTCTGCTGCTTGATCCAGCACTGAAATGCTATTTAGTAGCTAAGACAAAAAACTGGGAGCCAGAAAACCTAAGTTGTCTTCCTAGTTCTGTTACTAATTCATTGGTAGTAAGGGTGGACAAGTTCAGATCCCTTACTAAGTTGTCTTCCTAGTTCTGTTACTAATTCATTGGTAGTAAGGGTGGACAAGTAGCTTGATCCCTTACTATCTCCATGTCCGTGTATTTATAAAAGAAGATAACAGTACTTTGATGTTTGTAAAGCCCTTTGAAATATGTAGATAAAGAAACCCTGCATAAGTTCTAGGAAATTCTACTTATTCTATTTTTCTGATGTCATTGGCAACAGCTGCGTGGCTCCCAAAAGAAAGTGAGCTGTCTCCTGTAAGTTCTCATCAAAACATTAAAATCTTTTGAAGATTGATGGATTTATGTTTAAATTATATCAAATAGATTTCTTTACAAATTTTACATTAATGTAGTCTAGAAAAGCAAATGAAGGTTTCATATCTTCCTCTGTCTACTTCTGTTATACCTTGCATTTTTAAGTCCGTTTTAAGTAGATTGCATCTGACTTTTTGTAGTTTCCTGCATTTATCCTTTTGTGGATCTTCCCAGCTTGACATATGCATGGGTTTGTGCACCTCATGCATCAGAAATATCCAGAAATATTAAAGTGTGTAGGAGAATATCAGATGACCCAGCTATCCTTTATTAAGGCCACAGATGTGAAGTTGATGGCATTTTTATGCAATATAGAAAAATATTTTTTAAATAAATGCAATTCCACCTCATTCCTCATGTATTTTTACTGCCTAAAATATCAGAGTAGGTTTAAAACTTTTGATGTCATGGAAAACCTACTTATACCCTTGATAAATTTATGAAGAGGTCAACAAACCAATGGAAGATGCCATCATCAAGAAAGAAAAGAGAATTCTTTCATATATAATGGATGCTGAGAGGAAGAGAAAAGACCCAGAGATAAGCACCTGGCTGGGGTCTTATGACCCCTCCCACCCCCAGTGCTCATTCCTGCCCATGGCAGGGGTCAGACTGGATTACCTCTCTAGGTCCCTTCCCACTCATTGATTCTATGATTCTATGAAATAAATAAGTTCCTAACACAACAGTTGCCTTTTGATCCTTCAAGGCCTTTTTAAATGAAGATATTAAATTCCAATTCATCACTTACGTCTGGAGATAATCTATTACACCCTGCCTGGCGATGTTTTAGCCCTGATTTAAACCTACATCAGGATCACTCCATCAGTCTAAAATGGTAAGTGAAAACTCCTTCTTAAATATTTTTATTACTTTGGTCATTTCTTCCTGTCCTTTTTTACTTTTGTGTTATTTAATTCTATTTTATTCTTGACTTTATTTGGATCTTATCTTAATTTATGGAAGAGAAGAAAGTTGTAGACCCAGATTTCCAAGTATGTGGAGAAAAAGAAGAACAACATACTGATGGACAATCAGATGCACTGAAGTTGATGTGTGTGCGTGAGAGAGAAAGACACTGAAAAATGCAATCTCAGTTCATTTCTGTTTAACATTGTGACTAAAGTAATAGTTGTATTAATTTTACTATTTCTAACACTGATTTTAGAGATAAAGTGTGTATTATTTCATCAATTGTAATAGCAACAACCCTCCAAAGTATACTTATTGTGAATAATAAATTGTACTTTTTCTATTAAAAAATCTGAAAAAATATAGATAGGCCTATTGCTTTCGATCATTTGATTCTTATTTCATGAACCTGGTAATTATGATGGTGAATATTGATGGAGGTATGTGGATAAAATACAACTAGAGTCTAGAGGGATATCACTACTAATGAGAAACTGAATAACTTGTCAGATACCACAGGGCACTCATTATACCCATTCAGCGTGAATAGAAATGGCTGAGGGGTATAAAAATAAATGGCTTGTATACAGGCATGTTAATGTTTGTATGCGGGGAATGAATTTGACCACAAGTCACTAGTGCTGAGTAATTTTAAGCTCTTTCAGAAACATTTTGAGAGCTTTTGCAGATGACCCTCGCCATTTGCAGGGGAGAAATCTGCGAGTAGGGCACTGCATTTATGAACACAGCACCCCTGGTGGCTGGGGGGTGGCGGGAGCCCAGCAGCAGCAAGTGCAGAGCTCCCGAGGAACTCCGGTAAATGTTTAAAGTGTATTTAAATGCGGGTTCAACATTCGCAAATATTTGAAACAGCAAATGCTGAACCCGCAAATACCGAGGGTTTCCTGTACTATATTGTATAGCATATGATTGTACCAAGAGAGAACACACTGTATTTACTCAATTCTAACACAAGGTGTTTTTCCTCCAATTAATATGGGGGAGAAAACCGTCATCCTAGAATTGCATAGAAGAATGGTAGGAGGGGACAGGAGCAGATAGCTGCTGCAGCTTGGGCTCCAGTCCCTACCAGGATTGGGGCCATAGCCACAGCTGTTGCCTACCTCCTCTCACCTGCCCCCTGCTGCCTCTGCACTCTGTCACCCCCCCACACACACAGCCTCTGCTTCCCTGCCTGCTTCTCTCCCTCCCCCTCCCACCTTTCCCCTTACTCCATGCCAGCCAGCCACACTACAGCATGGGGCACTGAACACGGCCCCAGCCAAACCCACAGCAGCAGTGTGTAGCCCACATGGCTGCTCTGGGGGCTTGGCTGGAGCCGTTCTCAATGTGCCAGCCTAGAGCAGGGATGAAACCTGCTAGTACGGAGCAAGGGGAAAGTGGGGAATACAGGTTGAGGTAGGAAGAGGAGGGGGAAAACAGACTAGGGGAAGGGAAAAGGGAGGAAGCAGAGACTCCAGGGGAAGGGAGGAAAGCAGAGGCAGAGAGGGAAAGGGAACAAGCACAAGCAGGGGGCAAATTCCTTGACAGCAGTTGGGATGAATTAAAGATGATCCTCAAATAATTAGATTCTAAACATGGAAAATTATCATTAATTTATACATTTTCCATATATAGAATCTAATTATTGGTGGGGGTCATCTTAAATTCAGGATCACCTTCAATTCAAATAAATATGGTAGTGATAGGTTCCTCTTTCCTGAGACTCATATATGACCCCTTCACCTTTCGTAGACTACTTTTTCCCTGGTTACTCAATACTCTTGGCATGTTGTGAAGAAAAAATTTTGAGCTTTGTTCCAATGTGACAGAGACCAAGGCAATGGACAGTGCAGAGGCATAGCACTTGAGTGGGAACTCGTGAAAGCACTGGGCCATGATACTACAGGGGACTTCAAGGATAGCAGCCAGCTATCTCTATCTCTATCAGTATGCACATCAGTACCAGTCACTTTATCTTTGCCCATTTTACAAGGACAGTAGTTTGGAACAGACCAGACTGAGCTAAATTATGCACACACAACCTCAGTGAGAAGAAATGTATCCATGTCCAAGCACCAAGTGGAAAGTATTGATCTTCCAGGAAAAACCTCATACCTTTTTCCTTCTTCCATTATTAGTGCCCTCAATGGAAAGGGAAGAGAGAGCATCAAAGCTCTCAGCAGTTCTGTGATATAAATAATATACCAAAAATGTGATGAATAGGCTGACATAAATAATCTCACCATTTACTCATTAAAAAAGGAACCATCATAGATCAGCTCAGATGATATTTTTCTTATTTATCTGTATAAATTTGGAGAGAGAGAGAAAAAGAGAAGAGCAATATATCACAGGAAAGTGGGGAGAGAAATAGTTACATGATTTATGGGACTATGGTGCAGTTGGCTGTTCCTTATAGTTTCAGGGGAAGAAGAGCCAAGAAAATAAAAGAGGGAGGCAACACCACAGAAGCAAAAGTAGTTGTAGCTCTTTTCAGAAGGTAAATGCTATCTTTTTTGTTATCACTGCAAAAGAAACTTTGCACCTTTTTTCATTCTTCCTTCTGTAACCTGACAGAACCTTGAGGAATTAAAAACAAGCAAAAATGTAATTGTTTCAGATAGTTCACCTTGTCCATTGAAGAGAAATGGCAACATTTTTGTTAATCTGGTCTGTGTTTGCCTCAGTAGATTCAAAACTGCTCTCCACAGTGTCCATTGCATGCAGCAAAGATGGGGATATAGTGATGGAAGTTATAATCTATAGATGCTACTTAAGAGGAGACAGAGGGATTTGGGAATTGGGAGATGGTCCCTCAGGTAGCAGCTAGTTAGGAGTTAGTCAGAGCCAGACAAAAACTATAGAGCTTGTACGCTGCTCCAAAATAAAACCTGTTGTATAAGTCTCTGTTGTATAGTTGTATAGTTCTCGTTCATGGATGCCTGTAGTTACTGAACTTGGTGATCCCTATGTGGTGTCAGAAGTGGTGAATGAAAAAGAACCTGAAAGAATTTGAGTTTTAAACTGAAAAATAGGTTGGATGATGAGAGTAAATGAAGCTACATGGAAGGATAAGGGCATCTATAAGTGATCTGACTGCACAATTGTAGTCTAAAAACAATTAGTCAAGGAAGATTTGCAACCTCCACTTGCCCTTCTTGGGCAATGTAACAGAAAACTGTAGGATATTCAGACAAAGGCTTGAGTGATACCTAGCAGCCACAGGGACAGAAAAGAAAAATGACAAAGTCAAATCCTCACACTTCTTGCATGTTGTGGGAGAAGAAGCACTTGCTGTTTATCGCAGCAAAAGAAAACTCTTTTGCACCTCTTTTAATTTTTCCTTCTGTAGGCTGACAGAACTTTGCGAAATTAAAATCTTTACCTTTGAAGAAGGCCTAAATATGTAGTTAAGTAAATTACTGTCCAAGTTCAAGTAGTTGGCAACCATCAATCCTCTGGATCATGGTGTACATGTAAGAAGTCTAGTCACCAAGTCATTCCATGCGTACATCTAGACAAGAGGATGGAGGAGTGGAAGCTGCCCAAGACCTACCATCGCCACTTTAGACCACTGAGACAGAATCCAAAGGCCAAACCAAGTACAGGTGTTCAGTGCCTCAATGGCTGTAACTTCTGCCCGAGAGCAACAAAGAACCTTCTGACTGCATAACACCTTGGTGAGGGCACGTTTCTGTCAGGTTGATATCCCTTAGCCTTTCTCCAACCAAGAAGCACCCACAAGGCAGTGGGGACTAGAGTTTTCAGGCACCCTATACTCACCTTACTGTGGAGGTTGCAAAATTGTGGTATTTTATAGGAGCTATCCCACCACAAGTAGCCCCACAACATTGCCACTACCACTAGGCCCTCCAGTCTGAGGGGGCACTTTTACACAGGCTCCAGGGGTGGATGAGGCAGTGCTTTAATTAGAGCAGCTCTGAAAGCTGCAGTATCTCATGTATCAGGATCCCTGTGCTTAAAAACAGCAGTGGGGGATGCTTGAACCTCCACGCTCATGTACAGGCACCTATGTAGTTTATAGCCATACACAGGACCACCAAATTTGAGTACTACATAACAAAAAAGAATAAGACTCTTAACAGGCACAGCTTTTTACGTGCAAAGAAACAACAGGAGAAAGTATAGTTCAGTGCTGCAGACCTAAAGAGACTAAGAACCATGGTTTGGGGAATTTGATAGAATTTCTGATTAGAGACAGGATTATCTGTGGCATTGCAGACACTGCCTTTCAAGAAAGGATCTGATACTTCATAGGTCTAAGAAGAAAGCAGAACTTCCTGAAAGACTCTCAGAGACTTATTAAAAGAGCTATAGAAAAAGGGGAATAGGAAAGTGAGTGGTACAAACTCACTCACTCCAGAGTGATGTGATAGTAAGCTTTCTTCTGTAGATGGGTGGTAACTGATTTTCATGTTTTCTTATTTTTGTAGTTTGTGTTAAGAGGGAAGTTATAGTTTATGGATGCTCCCTAACAGGAGACTGGAGAATTTTGGAATTGAGAGATGGTCCATCAGGGAGCAGCTAGCTAGGAGTTAGATAGTCCTAGCCAGACAGGAACTGCAGAACATGCATACTGCTCCAAAATAAAACCTGTTGTATAGTTTTTCTCATTCTTCTATGCCTATATTTATTGAAACCAATGATCACTACAAAGGATATATTAGGAAGTGTATTTCCTGGACTCTAGGGATTGTTTTATGTACTAAATTAGATTCTATACATGGAAATAAAATCAGAGCACTTCATTCTTATGAAACTAAGCTGGCTCTTTATTAAAGCAACTATTCACAGACCTGCTTTATCTGCACTTTTGTAATGCAAACATGATTTCTTGGTGCCTCTCCAAACTCTTCCATCCTGGAACTACTGTTCCTTCTTCCTAGTACAGACCAGATGCTGTCTTTGATATTTTCATTCAGAGGTGCTTTGCATCTCTGTATTTGACACAGCATCAGACTCACAGACTTATTACTATGAACTGACAATAAATGAGTAGGATTCCCTTCCAGGTGTAGCAACACTCATTTCTTAAATGCATGGAGGGAGGATGTGCTGCAGAATAACATATGGCAGTACCTTCATCTGAAAGGGGCCAAGTGTGCCATTTTCACAAGATTCCCAACTGCTACAAACCAAAGGAAGAAATAGTTCTCTGTGGTATTCCAGTGAGGTTCCAAGTGCAACAGGGCAGAAGACTTGGCTGTCTTTTCTTATCTTTCTCATTTTAAAGCCTAAGCAGAAAAGCTGGGCCCTGATTTTGCAAATGCCCTAGAATAATCACTCTGAAAATATAAAAATGAGATTTTCAAATCCCATTAGTTGTCTTGTCTTGCTCCTAGGCTGGTATCCAAAGACAACCATTTGAGCAGAGTCTGATGAATTCAGGACTCCTACACTTTTCCCAGTGCCAACCCCCAAATGACAGCTAGCCTGATTTAATTAGCCTCTACAAGTCATAGAAGAACAGCATGGATTTCAGTGGTGCCTTTTTTTCATGACATAGCAAATTTTATGAAATTAATAGTGCTGAGTTGCGTCGACTTGCTTAATAGGAGCTAGAGCTGTCATTAACCTCATAAGTTTGTTTTTCTGCACAAATTGATTCTCATTCCTAATTAGGAAACCAAAGAAGAAAAATATGCTTCAAATAAGCTACAAGACAAACCATCCCAGCTTTGGAGTTTTTGATTTAGGATATCACAATATCTTTCTCATAGGATGCTGGTTACTAGCCACTGTGGCCCACGTTATGATGAAGCAACCTCAAAGCTCCGCAGGTTCTGTTTACAAAAGCAGAACTGCTAGGCAGAGGGCAGGGAGAAGGTGGTGTCCTGGTCCATGTTATTGTCTGCATTGGCCCGCAAGGCAGAGTTGACACACTGGTGACAGCTGTCAGCTGTGTCCCTCTCAGTGGGACACATTGCATTTCACTGGTATAAGAAACAGTCTCAAAGAGATTGTGCTTCCCTTAGAGCAAGAGATTGCCCCTGTCTCTCAACATTTCCTGATGCTGGGCAGAAAAATACCTTTATGCTTCATTATAGAAGACATGCACTCATTGGGATGCTATTCATGGTGCTAATTTCTCTCCATTACTACTTCGGCCTACTAATTAAACCACAGTGTACTTTTTAAAAGACTCCTGCAATTTCCCTTTTGCTTCTACTTCTTTAGTAAAACCCATTGTTACGAAATTATTTACCAAGGAGCAACTACATGATTAAGTAGAAAACATAAAAATGTTTATGAAGGACAAATACATTTCTCTTATTTTCCACTTCTCAACAGACACACTCTCTCAGTAGTATGTCAGATCACTGAAAGTAGCCATTGTCAAACTCCTGTTGTTTTCTTGAACTACTATGACTTGTCTCCAGTCAAAATGTCCAGGCTGAGAATCTGTGTTCTGACTAAGAAATTCACAGATTAATTCCTCCCTGTTTGTGAGGTTGTATATCACACTGGTGTGATGTACAAGTCACATGCTGTCAGATTATCCAGAGAGGTTATGGAATCTCCATCCTTGGAGGTTTTTAAGGCCAGGTTAGACAAAGCCTTGGATGAGATGATCTAGTTGGGAATGGTTCTGCTTTGAGTGGGGTGTTGGACAAGATGACCTCTTGAAGTCCCTTCCAACCCTAATTTTCTATGATTCTGTGACTAAAAGGTGACAATATTGAATCAGGACCATAATCTTCTGTAGGAAAACAAAGCCTGCAACAGGGGTGCCCATGATAATTTCAAGTAAGGAAGTTACTTATCATATGTGGAAATCTTCTTGTTTAGATATAATTCTTGGAAAATTACAAGAATCAAAACATTTTTATGGCATTAATTTAATCGTGCAATGGGATCTGATCCCCAATCCCAAAAATCATGCCTCCTGGGATGCCATATGTGGATAGCAGAACCTGTAATTTGGGGATCCCAAGTTCCCCCTGGCACCAGCCAATTGAAAAAATGGATGCCTGCAACCTGGTTGAACCCTTGTAGTCACAGAATCATAGAAAATTAGGGCTGGAAAGGACCTCAGGAGCTCATGTAGTCAAGCCCTGCTCAAAGCAGGACCATCCCCAACTAGATCATTCCAGCCAAAGTTTTGTCTAGCTGGTCTTGAAAACCTCTAAGGATGGAGATTCCACAACCTCTCTGGGTCACCTATTCCAGTGTTTTACTACCCTCCTACTGAGAAAATTATTTCTAATATCTAACCGAAACTTCCCTTGCCACAATTTTGAGACAGTTGTTCCTTGTTCTTTCACCTGCCAGCACTGACAACAGTCTACCTCCATCCCCCTTTGAACCACCCTTCAGGTAGTTAGAGTCCACTATTAAATCCCTCCTCAGTCTACTCTTATCTAGACAAAATAAGCCTAATTCCTTCAGCCTGTCCTCAAAAGTCATGTGCCCCAGCCCCCACCCCCCACCACCATTTTTGTTGCCCTCCACTGGACTCTCTCCAATTTGTCCACACCCTTTCTGTAGTGGGGGCCCCAAAACTGAACACAGTACTGCAGATGTAGCCTCACTAGTGCTAAATAAAGCAGAAGAATCACTTCCCTGGACCTACTGGCAATACACCTACCAATGCAGCCCAGTATGCCATTAGCCTTCTTGGCAACAAGGGGAGGCTGCTGTCTCATATTCAGGTTATTGCCCACTGTAACCCCCAGGTCCTTTTCTGAAGAGCTGCTGCCCAGCCAGTCAGTTCCCAATCCCCAGTACTGGTACATGGGATTGTTCCATCCTAAGTGCAGGTCTTTACACATGTCCTTGTTGAACCTCATGAGAATGTTTTGTCCCAATCCTCCAATTTGTCTAGGTCACACTGAATCCTAGCTCTACATATGTACTACTTCCTCCAGCTTGGTGTCATCTGCAAACTTCCTGAGGGTGCACTCTATCCCATCTTTCAGGTCACTGATGAAGACATTGAACAAAAATGACCCCAGGACTGACCCCTGGGGCACTCCACTTGATACTGGCTGCCAACTCAACATCGAGTCATTGGTTAGAATGTTGTTGGAGACTGTATCAAAAGCTTTGCTAAAATCAAGGTATACCACATCCACAGAGGCAGTCACCTTGTCACAGAAGGTAATTACGGTGGTCAAGCATGACTTGCCCCTGGTGAATCAATGCTGACTGTTCCTAAACACCTTTTTCTCCTCCAAGTGCTTAGAAATGGCTTCCTTGAGGATTTGCTCTATGATATTTCCAGGGACTGAGGTGAGGCTAACCGGGACCAACAATCAGCTGATTATTTATCTCTGGGACTGCACTAAGGTGGTTCAAGACCCCCATGTGGTCCCAGGGGTGAAACCAACAATCAGCTGATCATTGGTTCCAACTCTGGAATCACACTAGAGCCAATTCTAGACTTCTGTGCAGCCTGGGATTGGGACAATCAGCTCTTGGTCCCAGCCCCAGTCTGCAGTGGAAACTTAAGCCAGCTCTGCCAAATATTCAGTTAAGGTGAAATGGGAACGAGCCACAAAAATGTTGCATGTCCTTCATGGAATATTTTTGTGGCTGGTTTCCCATTTTGTTGCACCATTAATTCCTTGAACATGCAGTAGGGCACAATTTATGGCACAACTATCACATTGTAATTGTAAGAATGGTTAGTAGCCTAGGAGAAATAAAATGGAAACTTTTTCTTTGTTCATTTTGCAAGATTAGAGTCTGTTTGTTAATACAGTGTGATATTGTGTAGGGAGCTGAACTGCATTGGCTGATGGAATGTTTTTTAGTTCCATCAACCAGTGCAGATCTTCAGGGGTCATATTGCTAATGTAATAGCTTAAAACTCCATGATTCCCACCCCAAGGCTTCAGGAAGTGCTTTATATACTGTGATATGTGTAGAGGTGATTTTACTGAATGCTTTGTCTGGTTGGTGTAACTTGATCCATTGAGAAGACAGCATTGCAGTCCTTCAAACTATTTTTGTTTCATATCCCCATAAGTAAGATTAAAATATCTGACGTTACACTTTTGACCTAAGGCTGATAGACTTAAAACCCATTCTTCATTCAGAGTATACTTGGACTTGAAGCAAACCACAAAGGAAATACTTTCTATCCATCTAAAAAAAGTTTCTCTTTTCCACTTCCATCCTTCAGCAAAACCTCGCTGCCAATTCAAAAGAGGCAATGTCAGTGGTGCTCAACTTTTTTGTCTAGCAAGCAAGACAGATAGTGCTCAGTCCCTTTCTGGGCTGCATCTGGCCAGTACACCCAATCCAGCACCCAGGGCCGGCACCTCAATCCAGTGAGGGGTGGTGGGGGGGATGTGGCCAGGCCTGATCCAGCTATGCAGGGGAAGGAGGCTTGGCTTGGCCCCAGCCCAGCCCTGCATGGTGAGGGGCATGACCCAGCCCTGATCCAGCTCTTAAGGAGGAAAGGGGGCATGGTACAGCCCTGCAGGGGTAAGGGAGCATGACCTGGCCCCAAACCAGCTATGCAAAGGAAGGAGGCATGGACCAGCCCCAAACTGACTAGGCAGAGAGAAAGGGGTGTGGCCCAGGCTCAAGGGCAGCAGGGAAGGGAACGTGACCTGGCCCCAACCTGGTCACACAAAGTGAAGAGGGTGTGGCTTGGTTCTGACCTGGCCACAATGGAGAAAGGTCGTGGCCCAGCTCTGACTCACCACACAGGGCTTAGGTTTTTGACAACAGGGAGATGTGGCACTATTAACTGCCACTGCTCCCCTGCCACCAAATTTTCCAACTTTTTTTCAAATTTTCCAGCCCGTGGGCCAGTTTCCAAGGCTCTGCAGGGTGCATGAATTACATAATTGACAATACTTCAAAACTGCATTTACTCCTAATCACTCTTACGACAGAGACAAAGCAATCTAGTGAAATCTCCTTTAAAGAACCAAGAAAATCGTGGAGCATCCTAAAACCAGGCTGAAGAATCAAAATTTTACAACAGGCATAATGAAAAGAAGGAAATGTTGATTACTCAGTAATGTTAATTCAGTGTTTTTAGATTGAAGAATTGAACTTTAGATGTTTTAAAGATAGTCATTTATTGCAGTCACCCATGAAGAATTGAAGCAGATCTGGCAGGCATTTGGAGTGGATTTGGGCTGAGGTCTGCAAGTCAGGTGAACAGGTTCTTGTGTGCTCTGTCTATAGAAGATTTTGAGATTTTCTTTGAAAATAAATTGATTCACTTGAATATCTGTGTTGTTGAAAGCCCTGACTCTGGTTCCTTGCAAGAAAATTCAATCTATGAGGAACAGGCTCATGCAAAATGTGATTAAATAAATACTTCTACTGTCTTTATGAACAGGAGCACAGTACTCTGTGGGCAAATATTGTGTGGTTAGGATAATAAGTGGGCTGTGTAGATTTAGTTTTCAAATCATCTTGCTGTTTTTACAAAACATAGGTAACTTTTCACATGAACTCTCCCAAGTTCACTGATGCCATAATGCTAGTACCTTCTTGTTTAAAGTTAGGTTAGTGGTTTTCTTCAATTTGGAGATTAAAAGATTATCAATCATGTCCTAGTGTTGCTCCCACTTGTCTGGGGTTGGAATATTATGAATAAGTCTTTTGACCTTAAGGTTGATCCTACCCTCAATGCATGTTGCACTGATAGAGGAGCCCTGTTTCTCCAGGAAGGAAAGGATTCCACTAGCTGTGGGTAAGGTTTACATGTCTTGTTCCTTCCTTTGAAGGAGCCAGCATTGCCCAGTTGATGCTCTCTGTGGCAAGTCTGTGCCACACAGGTGGCCTTGACACCCCCTGGTGGCTATGTGGCCCCTGTCTGGCTCAGTCCTTAAGGTAAACCTCACTTAATCACTCATCTGCCATGCCTTGTTCTTATTTAAGGGTTAAATAAAGAAGGCTGCCCATGGTCCGTAGAGTGAGTCAGCATCAGTACAAGTTGCCACCAGTCCCTCTTGGACTCCCACTTGTCTCAACTCAACTCTCAGGCCCAATAGGTCTTCTCAGCCTGCCCATGCCTCTTGAGGGCACCTGTAACCTTTAAGGGCTATTTGTGTGGCTCTGTTCTTCCCCTACACCATGCTCCAAGCCTCACGGGTGTTATCATTCAATGATGTCATCTGATGATCTTTCTATTTAGCCCCTTTCTGACCTGCTCACTACTTTCAGTGCTTCTCCCTGGTCCCTCAGACTCCTGGCCACCTGCACAACCCACCTCTGGGCTCCAGGACCCTCAGGTCACACACACAGCCAGTTCATGGGCTCTTAGGTCTAATATTCAGACCCCTCTTGGGACCCTCAGAACCCCTGGTCCCACATGCACACTTTGTCTGGGTGCCTGGACTCTGGTCCCACACTCAGCCACCTCTCTCTGGGCTCAGGAGCCCTCTTATCCAACTTCTACCCCTTCTCTGGGCTCTCAGACTCTGATCCAGCTCACAGTCCTTCTTGGGCTTGTGAGCCCTTTAGTCTACCTGTCAGCCCTCTCTAAGCTTCTGAACCCACTGGTCTGAGTCTTAGCACTTCACTGTGCCCCACTCTCTGTTGAACCTGACTCTCAGCCCCTGCTGGGCTACTGGTTCTCAGGGTAGGCCTAGAGGCAGCCCCAGTAGGACTCCAAGCTAAGCCACCAGTGCACTAAATAAAAGTATCTCAGTGTCTGGAAAACAACACCCCAACACTCTCTGAGTTGTGTAACAAAAATAAAAGCCCCTTGTCTGTAAAACTCAGTCATCTGCAGTCCAGATAAGCTTCCCCTGCTCCCAGGATTGCAGAGTGGCTTACCCCATTTACTGCACTTTCAGGAACCTTGCTGCCAAGAGTTCCTCACTGCTTGGCCAGCTGAGACCTTGGATTTATATAGCTCCAGCCCAGCCTTCTGCTGGTCAGGTGATTCTCCAATCAGCCCCCTCTGCCACCTGCAAGCTTCCTCTCTGGTTACTTGCATACTTAAAGGGACAGGTGCATACTTAAATGTCCTGCTGCACACTCACTGCCAAGTACTATAGAGTTCATGCAATTTCTATGAAACAGAGTTTCAGTGAGCTCTCCACATGTTTTAAAATGCTATCAAAGTCCTAAAATAGTTCCAAGTTGAGAAGAATTTAGTGGTGGATCTGTATGTGAAATGAATATGAAAGTACAGCTAATGCCTGGAGTACTCTGCAAAAAGCACCATTTGGAAGTTTGGGAACCCTTCTCCCTGCAGTAGATCACTGGGAAAGCTCTTCAGATAGTGGAGAGGACCATTCTTAGAAACAGAAAAATAAAGCAGAGCTTCACAATCTTGCTGCAGCCATGGCTGGAGATTTTGACTGGGATGTGCTATCATTCCTGCTTGGATATAAAAACAGAGGGTCTTACCCTTCTATTCAGGGTCACACTAATCACCATATTTGGTATCAGGAAGGAATTTCATCCGATCATAAGATTGGTACAGACTGTGGGGGGGTTTGCCTTCCTCTGCAGTAAGGGCATGGCCCTCTTCCCTAGATCTCTCAAATGCATTTTTAACAGCTTTGCAGTAGCAGGGCATTGACAGCCCTTGTCCCTCTGCTTTACCTATGGCAGAGTGGGATGCTTTTGGTGTCTTTGGGCAATGTGCCTTGTCGTTGTGCAGCAGGGTTGATTGTGTAATTTTAGAAACAGGTTAGACAAGGACTTGTATGGGATTGTTAAGGTAGGGCTAATACTACTTAAAGTAGGGGGCTGGACTAGATGACCTCCTGAGATCCCTTCTAGCCCATTTTCTATGATTCTATGATTTAAAGCAGCATTGCTCAAGCTTTTGGTCCTAGAGGCCAGTCCATGGGCCAGATTAAGTTCCATGGGTGATTAGCCCCCTGCTCTGTCTGGTGCTGTGCACCCAGATAGGGCCTGCATGGCATTGGCTGCCATCTGAGCAGGAGGACTGGGCTTTGCACTGCCTATATCCAGCCCTCTACATACAGAGAGGTCTCTCCACACTTGGCTGCACACTTGGCCCTCCACACTTGGCTGAAATCAAATTTTCAGATCCATTGGGAGCTCTGTGGGCCAGATGACACAGCATCAGGGGCTGGATCTGGCTCAGAGGCAAGGAGTTGTGATTTAAAGTCACTGTCTAATCCTCCAAACAGTCAGGCAGATAATGCAGAGCAGCAGGCTGACCAACCATCCCAGGCAAATGTGAACACTCCCAGCTTCTATAGTCTGGTCCTGGCCCATTGGTCAGAAGTCCAGCCACCTTACTCCTGCCCAGAACTAGCAGTGCCTGCCTGGCCACCTGCCTGGCACACCATACCACTCCACATCCCTGCTGGACTCCACTCTGGGAATTTTTACCAGCTGGCTGGGGCCAAACGACGGAAGCTGAGAATGTTTAGGTTTGCCTGGGACAAATGGTCACCCTATAGAGTAGTACTCTGCAACATATAGGTAATACAGAACATTCCACTCTGTTCAGTTTCTTCCTTCAAGCATACACAAACTACAGTAGTTCTACTCCATTAAGGCCTTCTGGCTATATGAACAGACATCCATATTTGACTCCAACTGTACTGTGACCCTTCTTTCTCACAATGGGCTCAATTAATGATCATGTAGCATCCTGAATTTAGAGTTTCTTCTGGAGCTGTTAGCCTTGAATGCTTAATGTGATTGCAGAGTCATTTGCAATGGAAATGTTTCTGCAAATCTAACCCTAGACCTCAGTTCATCATTGGCATGCAGCAGTTTTAACAGTAATGTAAATCTGTTGAACTCCCTGGAGCTCTGACACCATAAAACTGAGGTAATGGAGGATGTAGATACACAACACATTCACACTCTTGTAATCTGCCTTTGTACCTGTGGATTGGACAAATGGTATACAGCCCTATGTCAGTCCACTATGGGATAAAGTGCCCCCCCTGAAAAATCAAGATTAACTATATACCCATGTAAGTTACATCAGTGTCCTGATCATGTGTGTGCAGCTCTAGTCAATTTCATCCTGGGGAAGCTATTTAGTCTACTAACAGTTCCTCCATCACCTAATCCCAAGGCACTGTAATAGTGCCTACTTCTGGCAGATCTATCAAGAGACATGACCATCTGTTCACTCTAAATGTCTGTGTAATTTCCATTGGTGCACAAGTTACCTTGGTGGTAATGTGTTTTGTGCCCACATCCTTAGTACTGAATCAGATTCTTTATGCTGGAATTTTTTATCTGAAGTTTAATAAAATAAGTACTGATGGAACTATAATATGAATCCTGAACTCATATATAGCAAAAACAAAAAAAAAAGAATATCCTTTCTTTCTTAGGTTTTCAGGAGGGGATAATATCTGCTTTCATGTCAAGATCAATTTGCAAAGGGATGAATGGCATAAAATAAAGTAGTAGTTCTTCTAATTTCTCCCTGAAGATTTTATATTCTTGTTTACTGCTTCATAGGTTTCAGAGTAAGGGATAAAGTTGGGAATTACTTTTCATCTCAACTGTACCAAAATCTCTTTTTGAGCAGCAGTAATTCCATAGGAAGGAATTAATAATGACCAGCAATATGCGACCTGTAAGAAGGAAAGCAGTGATAATAAAAGGACATTAACAGCATATTTAGATGGCATTGCAGTGAAGAGCATTCATCTTCAGTGTCACAGAACAATCTAATCCAACTTGAAAACAAATCATGCTGCTACCCTTTATTGGAAAGAGATGAACTTTCAAAAAAAATTATTATGGATGCCTTCTCAATAGAAAGACAACACCAAATTAACAGCCACTAGCAAGGGGGGAAAAGAAAATGCTTATGGGGATAAAAACAAGTGTATTAATTATTTGGACCAGATTTCACCTCATTACCACCCACAGGACTTAATCTAAATATTGCTTTTGGTTTTTCTCCTTTAAGGTTGCATCTGCTTGTTCATGTATTTGTTGCTATCAACAGCCTTAGTATTACAAGGTGAGAAACAATCTTTTTCAGGTAGATAAATCCTTAACTATTTTATATCAAAACAATATGAATGAATTCTACTGATGGGATAGCAGTACGAACCCTATAGTTTTGCAATAATATATTCCTTTCATGTAGCCTTCTTTTTAATAAGCAAACAGCCACTTTCCTTTTAAATGTAATTCTGAATAGTGTACTTCTTTGTAAAATGCATTGAAGTATCTTGTGGAACAGATAATACCTTGTAAAATACCACAAAGACTGTACCTCTGCTGTCACATGTGAGGACTTTCCCCACTGGACTTTCTCACCCCTTCCATTCCAGCTGTTCCTCTCCATAGCTCAGAGTCCCTTGCCTACTCTAGCACTGAAATTGCCATGGAGAATTATCTTATCTTCTTTGGGAACACACAACAGGACTTGGTTGAGTTCAGAGTACAATGCTACTTTTGTTTTTTCATCTGCATCAAGGGTCACGGTATACACACTGATAACTGTTGTGTGTTGTCTGTTCTTCAGTTGAACATGAAGGGTCATGAGGTGCTTGTTCATGCCAACCAGACATTCTGGCATCTGAATAACAATCTTGGGCTTGATAGCAAAACCAATGCCATGGGCATCTGTCCTTTTTAGATTTTTTTTCTTTCCAAAAACAAAAGTGTAGTTAAGACCATGCTCTGTGAGCTTCCCGTATCCTACACATTTGTACAGATAGTCAAAAAGCCCAAGGCTGAATCAGTTCCCAATCTGTGCAGGTTAATTTAAGATGCATAGATTGAACTGATAAGCAAGTGAATAGACATTAACTTTTGATTCCAGAAATGCAGCCATGTGCCTACAGTGGCCCAAGCCAGAAGCTGGAGGTGCTAGAACACGCCTCCCTGCTCAGCAGGAGCAGAAAGCTTGGGCCAAAGCTAGCCCACC
>NW_017729004.1:56298198-56303844 GCF_001723915.1 Gavialis gangeticus | reverse complement strand
AAGCTTGGGCCAAAGCTAGCCCACCCACCCACCCTGCAAAGCATTCTGGGATACTGGGGGACTGTGAGTCAACTTGAATCTGGAGGGGATCCAGGACAGAACTTAACCTAAATCAATTAAGTCTAATAGCACATCCATCCAGGTTTATCTTAAATGAGTTTTGGCCATTTTGAAAGTAGTTTATGTGCATTGAACTTCTATTGTGTTACTGATTTGAACTGGTTTCCAATCACTTATACAGTTTCTTGTATAATTGCTGTCCCAAGCCACTAAGCTAATCAGAGATGATATCCATGAGTACTGTCCTTCACTCCAGTCAGTCACTGTTAGGGATGTCATTGCGGGTGCAGACATTCCAGGTTGTAAACTCTGTGCTACTAAAAGGAACACTTGGAAAGGAAGGAATGGGGAAAGTCATTTGAAATGGAATATTTCTCATGAGCAAGTGTTCAGAACATGATCTTGTTATCACAAACTCCTTATTATGCCAAAGTAATGAATGGAAGACATCATGGATGCAATTCCACTCAAAATACTGTCACCTGATTGACTACATCATAATGTGTTTCTGGGTCCATCACAATGTCCATATCACCAGAACTATGACCAGAACAGATGACCACCTGGGTGGATCATCATTTGATTCAATTTGCTATGTCCATTCGTATTGCCCCAAAACAGTGGAAACAAAAGAAATTACCAAGGAAGATGTTCTATCTAGTACTTGAAAGCCTGCTAAAAGTAATCATCTCCAGCAGTGCCTTTGTGAGGAACTCTCAGACCTCTCTTATGATTTTGACACCACTGATTATTAGGAGAGCCTCAGAAACATTCAGTCATTACCACATTTGTTTCTGGGTTGAGACTGAGCCACATCTCCAATGGCACTCTCATTCTGACAGTAATGTATAATAAAGATCATCATGAATAGCTGCACCAAGATAACCTGCTGCTTAACCCTGTGTCACCAGTCTTGTCACTCCTGCATCTTGCTGGCATCTAAGGCTTCTCTTCAATATTACACAGTCCCTATGTCACCTTCCTAGCATGCTCTATGTTTAATAGGCCCATTAGACTCACATGACAAAATGCACTGATGTTAAATTTGTTTTCTACCGATTCATCGATGTTGGTAATTTTGTCATGCACTAGAAGAAAGATTACACTTTTTTAAACAAGATTATGCCTCTTTATATGGAGTGAGCAGTAAATGTCTTTGCAAAGATGCAACTGTTATAGGGAGGTGAGTGATTGTTGGCCAGACTCTGACAATGATCCAGATCTGTGTACTTTTAATGAGTTGTTTATCTTCCTCTTTTTGATTATCTTCAAGTGATCTGAGCAGTCTGGAGTTCTGTATTCCTCCCAGTAGTTTCAAGAGACTCGAAGGAAGTAAGTAACCTACTGCAGGTATTACAAAAGGTGACCATGGACTTCTTTTAATTCTGCAGTCTCCTTGTTATTCTAGAGGGCAGGAGTTGAATAGCATTGCCCCTAACACATTCATGTTAGCTGTCAGTTTAGTTTGAATGTTAGATTAATGAGTTTAAACGCTACTTGACTTTGGAATGAATGCAGTGCTGAATGCATTTATGGATTTGGCTTTGGTCCATCAACTCTTTCTTCCATGCTTGTAAAGCGGTGCTCCCACCTGAATGAAGTCCTTAATGACTCTGAGTTGCTCCATTATTCTAGAAATACAAAATAGTTGGGCTTAAAAAATATATTGTTAAAGTAGAAACCATTAAGCAGCAGAAAACTCAAGTTAAATGTAATGTTCTTTTCCAGAATTTCTTTCAGTTTACCTCATAAGGAGAGCTGGCCAAACATGCAGAATTTCAGTTTTTCAAGAAATTTCAATGTTTTAGTTTGATTTAGTCTCAATCAACCCTGTAATAAAAAAAATATTTATGGAACATTGAAACATAGTATTTATGAAAAAATATGCTCCCTGGGACCTCACTGCTGCTAAGTGAAAGCAATGGGTGCCTAGGTAATTCCAGTGCATTGGAGCAGACTTGACTAATCAAGTCTGCTGTAGCATGGCAATTACAGTACTCCAGCAGTCTCCCACGTCTCGTGTATCAACATCTGCATGCTTCAAAATGGCAGCAAGAGCACTTGAACTGAAGTTCGTTCAGTAAACCTTAGTTCAAGCACCCTCACTGACATTTTGAAGCATGGGGATGCTGGTACACAAGATGCTGTGGTTCTTAGTGTGGCACTGAGAGCCACTCTAACCCTCCCCCCCCCAACCCCCAGAGCACATATAAAAGTGCCCTAGAGTCTTAGGGTTGTAGCTGTGTTGGTCTAAAAAGCAGAGGCAAACAAAACTCTTAGGGTAGAAAAAATATCTTTTATTAGGCCAACTAAATACAATCTTTGAATTCTCCTCTGCCTGACAGAGGGTGTTTGGGCCCAAAAACTGCAAAGAAAAACATTTTTTTTGCTACCATGTAGTTAATCTAATAAAAGATATTGCTTCTACCCCAGGAGTTTTGTCTGTCTATAGTCTTAGTTTCACTGGTGCAGTAGCCAAGAACTAGTGTGAACTAGCCCACATTGAGTTCTGTGGTTGTACTACTGGACTGCTCATTTATCTCTCTACTACCCTGCAGTCCCTGCATACCCTAAGTCTCATTTCCCAAAGTGGCCTAAGCAAGTACACCTTCTTAAATGTATTTGCCACTCAAATCCACTTCCACTGATACTTTCAAATACACTCAACTGCCACCAAATCCTGTAGATGCTTAAATTTCCAAGGTCCCTGAACCAGCATTTACAAAGTCACTTAAATATTGATGCCAATGCCCTGAAGGCCTTGATGTGGACTTCTCAGTCTAGGTGGGACAACTCTAATAGAGCCTGATCCTATAGGCTTATTCAGAACATGCATTATTCGTGTTCCCTGGAAATTGCTGAAGAGATGGAGGCAAGACACTGATAGGTGAAGGGGCACCACAACACCTATCCAAAAGACAGCTGAAGGTTTGGTGAAATGTATGATGAGCATGGGAGAGTTATAGCACATGAGCAGGAGGTAGGTGGTTCATCACAGCCCACCTAAACAGCTGACCTAGCTTAGGTATCCAGCTCTAGGAGAGGGCTTTCCAGTTGAGTACCCCAAGCAAAATAAAGCACATATGCCCATCATACAGGTATACCAGACCAGTCACTTAGATGCTGAAGTCCCTCTCCTCCTCGGTATTTCAACCCTAGCCATCTTAGTTGGCTTTCTGTTCAGTTAGCTGGCTTCTAAAACAGACACGTTCCTCCTATGCATTGCATGGGAAATCTGCATGCCTCATCTGGGGCTGAAAGTTCAGCTATATTGCAGGTTGCCTAATGGTAAGACGCTGAAATAATCAGTGGAGCACTATCCAAGTACCTTGCATTAGAGCCCTAGAGGCAGATACTTAGATATTTAGGCTCCTAACGATACAAATAGTTACCTGGCTTTTCAAAATCTCACTAGACTCCTATTTAATCTTGAAATGCAGAAACACCTTTAAACATCTGCTCCATAAATCCTAATGCCAAGACCACGAGAGGCATCCAGAGACCTAACCGCTTATTAAAATGTCTTTGAGGACCTGGGCCTTTAGTTCCACTGACTGAAGCTGCTAAATACTTAAATCATATTTGAGATTTGGTCTCCAAAGAATATGTCTATACTGAAGCAATTGCTGTGACTGCAGTTTAGGTGCCCACATCTAATCTAGCTTTAAATGAGCTAGTCTGCAGATTGCTCGCTGTGTAGTCATGGTAGAATGGAGCTCAGTGCAGGCTACAGAATCCTCCAAATGCCATTGTGTAAATAGTCAAGTCCCCTAGCCTGTACTCAGCTGCCTATAACCCTAGCTACATTATAAGGAATCCCCAAGGTAGCGTAGCTAGATCTGCTCACCCTAAATATACATGCTTTTGAAAAATATACCTCTTATTTAATTATATCAAACATACCCATAAGCCATGCAAAATGTAGTGTCCCTCTGACCAACATCTTGTTTTTAAATTGATGAGAAGTATATTAAAACATCAATCTTAGTTTGAGAATTTATGTACGCATTTCTGATGGGAGCACATTTTAACAGATGAGTCATAATCCCCTGGAAATAGGTACTGACATATGGTATGATGGTATGACACATCCTGACAGCTAGTGATTTAGTGTTACCCTGTTTAAAATAGCATTAGTTTGGAAAAACCCTTTATTGCTTATTTGTCCGAAGTATGGATATTTGGAATATAAAGAACTTTCATACAATAATGATCTAATAACTAGAAAAAGCCTTAAGGGACCTCAGTAATCAAAGTCTAACATACTCCCTTAAACTGCTCAATCAGAATGTCTGGAAAAATATTTTGGTGCCTTCAAACTGAATGCAAATAAATCACATACAATAGGGACTGTGACATTCAGTGCCCACACTCAGTAGGGCAGAGCCTCAGGTGGTACATACCAAGAGAGCTTTACGGAAGTCAATAAAACTGCACTGATAGACCTGATAGGGACATAATATGTTTATTTCTCTTTGCAACAAAATTTGGCAAACTGGGCAGCTTTGACTAAGTTTGACTAATGTAGACAGCTGAGTGTAAAAATAATAATCTTTGGCCTGTTTTCACAAAGCTATTTCCTCTAAAGGATTTAAGCATAAATGCTGTGCATTTCCCTGGCCATTGCAAATAAACAGGGAATTCGACATGAGAGGTTTAATTATGTGCAATGACAGTCTGTACTTGCTCCAGTTTTCTGAGAACCAGATTCCTCAAAGCTGGCACAGCTTGATTCAAAATACAGCTGTCCTCCCGGGCTATCCCGACCTCCAACTGTGCTGGAGAGATTCACTGCAAAGGGAAGGAAAACTAGAATTCAGTGAGTGTTTCTTTACTTATGCAGGGGATGAATGTGACCCCATGAATCAATAGAAATATCTATGAAAATCTGTTTGCGGTAAAACACTAATCCATTTTTTATGCTACTATATTTTATCATGTTGTGCTATTTTAACTTATCATCACTAGAACTGAGACAAAGGTGAAATAATACTTCTTTCTTGAATAATGTTGCTTAGCTATAAATGAATTTAGAAAGTCTTGTCCAAGGAATAACATATGTGTACTATGCAATGTCATTATGTTACCCAAGAATGACTAAACTGGATGTTGCAGTGTAAAGATGCAAAAATTTAAGTCCCCATCCTGCCAAACAACCCAGATCAGCAAATGCTTTATTCATCTCTCTGAGTGGATATAGTTCTGTTTAGTAAGCGACTTTGGGCAAGACTGGGACCTTAGATAATATTGGTATTTGCAACACTTAGTTCTATTAGGAAAAGAAATTGATGGTGGAGTCAGGCATTTCTTGGGGGTAATCTTGCTTATTCATAAAGAATGTGTATAAAGACTTATTTCCTTCAACACAGGAACAAAAAAAAAAAAAAAGGAGACAATCACTCTTCTCACAATTCCTAGGTTCTTCCAAGCCAGCACTCTGCCCAAAAGTAGGCCTCTTGCTTAGTTTACTTCTAGCACCACAATGAGAGAGAATTTTGGCTGTATTCTAGCTTTTCTGATGGCTTTCTAGTTCTTACCCACCTGCCTCACTATTCTCACATTAAAGAAGTTTTTCTTCTTCTCAGA
>NW_017729004.1:56290147-56293198 GCF_001723915.1 Gavialis gangeticus | reverse complement strand
CTATATATACAGCTGCAACCCTTCATCTTCCTGTTTCTACAAATGGACAATGAGATTTTTAAATGGCTCCTTCATTAAGGCTGAATGAAAGGCAATTAGTGTATTCACAGCATAACTTTGGCAGAAGTATTGATAGTATTTGTGCCATGATAGCATCTAAAATTCAGAGATCAAATGTGCTACATACTGAACACAACTGGGAGACCATCTCTGTCCCAAAGAGTTTACAATAAAAGTAAGTTGACTTAACAAGTGACAGAACCACACAAAATGAAGTCAGTGTGTTATCGGGCGTGTGAATAGCAGAGGATATGTTCCTTCACCATTTTACAGTTTCAGTTTGCTTGTTACAGTGACAACAAACAATTCACAGAGATCTAGTCTGGGGTTTTTCATAACTCAGACTAATATTTAGGGATAAAGTACTTCTATATTTGTCAATTTTTGTTAGTAACAGGCTTGAGATAATTTGAAAACTGTGCACCAATAATACATTTTCCTTCATTAGTGGGCGAGTCTACACGAGACATGCTAATGCATATTAGCCTAATTTGCTGCACAGTATAGGCACACGCCTACATGTGTGCACCCTTACTGTACAGTAAAAACAGCTAATCATGACTAAATGTGATACCTGCAAATGCAGGTATCAATTTTAGGTGTGATTAGTTAATACTCAGGAATGTACGTGTAGACATGACCCAGCACTAACTTTAGTGCCAGGTCTGCCCAGCCACTAGGGGGCTGGCCTGAGCCCAGCTCCAGGGCTCCTGGTTGGCTACCTCTCCTTCTCCAGGGCTGGGCTGCTCCCTGGCAGCCCCTAACTGCAGTGTATAAAAGTGTGCAGCCATTTTGTGCCTTGGGGCACATACCACAGAGCCTGAGGGAGCCTGTTCTTTATCCAGGAGCCCAGCAGGCCTCTTGTGCCCCCTGGACGGGCCACAGGTTGCCTCTACCTGGCCTGTCCACTCTACAGAGCTGCTTGTTGGTCACAGGTGAGTGTTGCAAAGGGCTGCAGCTTGCTATACCCCTTACCCAGCCCTGAGATCCCCCTAGGGCTTCTGGCTGGCTGTGGCAGCAGGGCCTGAACATGGTTCCTGCTGCTGCTTACCCCCAGCAGTGTCTCTTTGTAGGTGCTGTGGTGAAGTGCCTCTGCTGCACAGTTTCCAGTCTCTGGCCATGTCCCTCTGCTGAGCTCTCCAGGGACAGCTGTACAGGGTCCCAGAGAACCGGTGTGGGATGAGAATGTCATCATCATCATCCTCCCCATCAAGTCCCAGCCCCACTCACATGTGCATGCCTGTGCCAACTGCCCAGGCCCCAACTGGTCCCAGGAGGAGATTGGCAACCTTGTGGCACTCTGGGATTGTGCCAATGTGCAAAGGCAGTTTGCATGGGGTGGGCACTTGAATGCCCACATTTATGAGACCCTGTTGTGTGGCATCCTGGTCCCTGCATTATGGTCAGGGCCTTGCGGTCACAATGGATGGCCATGACCGACACCAATTGTTGGTTCTCTCATGCCCGTAAGACCATGCATGGCATTTATACAGGAGCTGACCTGTATTTTTGCACCCCAGGACCCAAGCAGCACCATTGCAAGTGTCACCAGGAGGGGTGCCCTGGCTGAGCCTTCACCCCACCCTGACCCCTTCAGTGACATGTCCCCAGAGGAGGGGTCCTCGGCCATTAGCATCCTACCCTGTCCTCCTTCCCAGCTGCTGTATCCACTGGCAGCTTAGGGAGCCCTGGCTAGTGGCTGCCTCACCTTTGGCACAGCCCCACTCTCCACCAATGAAGAGCGGCCAGCAACAGTACTGCCGACTGCCAGCAGCACCGGCTCCTCCCTGGAGGTGGGCCCTGACCAGGCACCAGCCTGCCACACGCTGCAGGCTGCAGAAACTGGGCGCAGCCAGATGCCATCACCTAGGGGGAGGCCTGAACTGAGCTGGCAGCCTTGCCAGCCCTGGACATACGGTAAGTCCCACACTGGAGAGGGGCCCTCCCAGTCCCTGCTGCTGGCCCCAGTCCTGGCCCCTGGCCCTGACTGCTGCCCTTGCTCCCTGCCCTGGCCTGCCCACACTCCCCTGACCCCAGGTTCCCTCTGCTACAGCATGCAGGGAGGTGGGATACAATTCAGAACTTTAGTCAGCAGCTTGTGTCCCTACAGCTAGTGGAGAAAGGCTTCTCACACACCAAAGAAGTCATTAATGCCGGTGGTGATGTCCTCCTCAGCGGGAGGCAGAGATGTGTAGTGCTGCCACAGGTAGCCCTCCAGGCAGTGGCAGAGCTTGCAGGGAAGCCTGGGCTTGCCCCCCATACCATTGTAGCTCAGGGTCCTGAACCAGGAGTGCAGATGTGCTCAGGACACCAGGAGGATCAGTAGCAGCAGGGCATAGTGGCTTGGGCACCCCTCAACCTACACAAACACCTCACCATGCACCACCTGTGGCACATGCAGCAGGGGTGTGCACAGAGGAACATCTTGAGGCTAGGGTGCTAGCCTCCTCCCCATGGTCCCCCATTTTGGCCTCAAGGACCCAAAATACTGTAAAAAGTGTTCCATTTTTAAATAGTGTTTTCCATTTACAAACAGTATTTTCCATTTGGAAGCAGGTTTTTTATTGTTAGTGGGTGGGGAGGGTGGTGAAGGGGTTGATTGAGGGGGTTCTGCTTGTTGTGGGGAGAGGGATGAGGGTGTGAGTTGTGAGGGTAATAAAGTTTTTTTTTGTTTCAACTATGTGCATGTCCTGAGCATGATGCTGGGGGTGGGCAGGGGGTAAGGGATGTGTGGGCGGTGGCAGGCAGGCTGGAGCGGGGAGTGCAGGAGGACCTTTGTAAAGAAAGTTTGGCCAGAGCTTCCTGCAGCTGATGCCCTGGGCCCTGCTGCAGGATGCATGGCTGCCTGGGGACTGGGGGGTGGGGCGAGGAGGGGACTGTTGGGGTCAGCAGGGCCAGCACCACAGCCAGAAGGAGCATGGGGCACTGGTTGCCACTAGCAGGGTCAGGGGTGGAGTAGTGGGGCACTGGCTGTTGCTGGCAGGGGCAGGG
>NW_017729004.1:56284704-56285147 GCF_001723915.1 Gavialis gangeticus | reverse complement strand
TGTTGGGGTCAGCAGGGCCAGCACCACAGCCAGAAGGAGCATGGGGCACTGGTTGCCACTAGCAGGGTCAGGGGTGGAGTAGTGGGGCACTGGCTGTTGCTGGCAGGGGCAGGGGCTCCAGCAGCCATAGCATGAGGAGGCAGGGTGGGCAAGGAGGGAGCTGCCACATGCTGCCCCTGCACTGGGCACATGGCTCCTGGGAAGGGATGGGGCTAGCCAGGGATCAGCGTTTCCAACATGGCTGCCAAGTGCTGGCAACCATGTGGCTGGAGGTTGGAACTCCAGTGGCCACAGGGGCACATGGCAAGGCTGAAGAGACTTGGCTCTAACTTTAAGGGCAAGTCTCTGCACTTGTAGACAGCTGCAAAAATCAGTTATTGTGCATTAGGTTCATAGTTTCATAGTTTCATAGATTTAGGGTCGGAAGGGACCTAGTAGACCCT
>NW_017729004.1:56275317-56284066 GCF_001723915.1 Gavialis gangeticus | reverse complement strand
AACTAGGATGGGGTGAGAGACGGTGTCAAAGGCCTTGCTGAAGTCCAGAAAGACTACATCCACCGCGACACCTGCATCCATGGCCTTTGTGACCTGATCGTAGAAGGCAATCAGGTTGGTCTGACATGATCTCCCCCTAATAAATCCATGCTGATTGCCCCTGAGCATCATTTCTGATGGCGGCCCATCACAAATGTGCTCCTTGATGATCTTCTTAAAGAGTTTCCCCAGGATTGAGGTTAATGCACAGTAACTTTAATTGCGGCTAATTGCATGCATAGACATGCCCATTGAGTTTTTGCTTGACATGCCCAGAACAAAAGACTAGGAAAAGCATTGCATGCCACTGTAGCTTACATTTAAGTAACTTTTCCACCAAGGAAAAATTTCCACCAAGCATTCATCAAGCTCACACCTGGTGCTTTCTCCAATAGCTACGTTAAACTTATTATATATCAAATCATTAAGTTCCTTACAAAAACCATCCACTGATACAGATGCATGAGAATTACCCTGGAGCACGGGGCATGATACTTTTCCTAGGATCTTCTGAGCATGTATTAACCAACTATTTCCCTGTCATTGCAGTAACAGGGCATTGATAGTGCCCTCATCTCCCCTGCATTTATCTATGGCAGTGGTTTTCAAACTTCCTAAAGTCACAGAACCATTTCATATCACTTCTGAGTCCCCTTTAAGGTTCTTGTGTTCCGCTCTATACATACCTGCTATGTCTTGATGGCAATTATTATACTGATGTTCTTGTAAGCGGGAGACTGCCTATTGTATTTTGTATGTTGGGGTCTTCTGTCTCCACAGGCCCTCACCCCCTGTCTTTCTCTAGCTAGGCGTCCCTGTCTAAACCCACCAAACAGTGTTTGACCCTGAGGCTCTAGCCTTTTTTTAGTCGTGGGACTCGTGGCCCTCCTTTCTGCTCCAATCTGGAGCCCAGCCTCCCTGGCCCAGAGGCTCAACCACTGGCCCCAGCATCAGGGGGTTCACAAGATCAAGGCTGGGAAACGGCCCCAAACCCACACTGTCCCAGTCCAGAAAAAAAAATGCACCTCAGGTGCACCAGACCACCCTGGCCCTTTAAGATCGCTTCCTCCAGTGCTGGGGTCTGTACATCCTAAAATCCTGCACCCCCACTGGTGCCAGGGTCAGTGTACCCCAAATCCTGTGCCCACACTAGTGCTGGGTCCCCATGCTGTAGTAGGGTCCCAATGAGGCCTCCTCCTTCCCCAATAGCCTCACCCAAACTACTTGTGTTATTCAATAACAAAAAAAAATATGAACAGTCCTGTCCATGGGCAATAACCACCACCAAGAGAGATGTGATTAAAGGCAGCATGCTGGCTTACATTTACACAGGGGTTTGTGCTTCGGCTCCCCACCATCGGCTACAGTCTTTCTTCTTGGGTTGCTGCCATCTCTCCAGGGTCCTCAGTAGTTCCCCTCCTCCAGCCTTTGGACCGCTCACCAAGCCTCTCCACGGAGCTCTGGGATGCACTCCTTCCCCTTTGGCTGCTGGCGCCTACTGCCACTCAGCTCAGGGTTTTAATAGTCCTGGCCTGCCCCCTTCTTGTCACCTGACTAGCTGGCAAGGATCAGCTTTTAATCCCCACCTTACTGGCATGCTGTGCCCAGAAAGTTCTGGACTTAAAGGGGCCAACCTGTCTTCTGGTAACAGGGTTAGGGTTCCCCGTTACACACCCTTTCATATCTTTTGCTGTAGACCCCTTATCCCTACCCTAAAGGCTGGCAAGTTTTGTAAATGTAAATAAATATACACAAATAATATGGTATTATTTATTTTTTTCTTTAATTGTACAAATAGTAATGATGTGAAAAGATAGTGATATAGTTGTAGGATATGCTTGCTTTCAATTTGATGAATGTGCCTGTCTTTCTGCACAAACGTCTTTGGTGTTTGACATGATGGTTGACAACTGTAGACACTTACCTGGTTCTGCGTCTAGCTTGCTCAATATTTATTCTTTGTAGCAGCATATAATGTAAAACCTCTCCTTAAGCAGCAGCAAGTGGGATTAGACATTTTACTGCATGGTGAGCAACTGAGGATTCTGGTTCAAAAGTTGTAACCAGAAATTCACCAAAGAAGTTTATTGAGAGGTTGACTTGAAAAGATAGTCCATTGAAATATCAGCGAGCTGCTCATGCTCCTTCAACGGTAGTTCTTTTGAACTGCTTGACACAGTTTCAGTGAATTGATTGCACATCCAGGCCTGGGACTCAGTCATCACCGGAAAATATTCTCTGAGAGTTGTTCATAGATCAGACAGGTGTTGAAGTATACACCACAGAGGCCAGAAGTTACATTTTTTAGATGGGATGTGTACAGAAACCACTCTACAGTAGGGCTGTGTGAAATGGCACCGTTCCATTTCGCCTTGAGTTTCGACAGTTTGGAAGAACAGTGTTCCGTCTTGAATTTCATTTAGAATCAAAACAGCTGTTCTGTTCCATTCCGTCAAAACTAAAAAGCTGTTTTGAGGCTGTGTCGAGTTTTGCTGGGGATGGGAAGTCAGACCAACTGGGCTGACTTCCCATCCTCAGAGCTAGATCGCGCCGGGGCAGAAGGGAGCCCAGCTGGGCTGCTTCCCTGACCCCCATGCTAGATCGCGCTGGGAGAGGGAGGCAACCCAGCTGCGATGCTTTCCTGGCCCCCGCATTAGATTGTACCCTGGGTGGGGAGCAGCTCAGCTGGGCTACTCCCCACCCCTGGCTTGATTTAGGGAAGGGGTTGGGTAAGCAGCCCAGCTGAGCTGCCTCCTGCCCCAGCGTGATCTAGTGCAGGGGTCAGGGAAACAGCTCAGCTAGGCTGCCTCCTGCCCCAATGCAATCTAGCACGGGGGTTGGGAAAACAACTCAGCTGGGCTGCCTCCCGCCCCTGGTGCAATCTAGCACGGGGTTGGGGGAGCAGCCCAGCTGAGCTGCCTCCCACCCCGGCGTGATCTCGCCACCTCCTACCAAATCTTGTGCTGGGGATAGGAAGCAAGCCCAGATGGGCTGACTTCCCATCCCCAGCCTATGGTTGAAATGTTTCGACTTTTGAAACGTTTCGACCAACCTTATTTTGTTTTGAGGCTATTTTGACTGCCTTTGTTTTGTTCTGATTTTGCTGTTTCAACCTTGAAATTTGTCAAAACAGCGTCAGAATGAAATGGCCGGCAAAATTTTGCACAGCCCTACTCTACAGCCATAACCAAATACAATGAAAGCTGTGCTATCCAGCATCTTACAAGCTGGCATGCTCTACTAACCAGCATGCCAGGTTGTAAGATAAAGTGAAACCAGAAGTACCCACAATGATACTTCCAGTTTCTCTGAGCCCCCATGGCCAGGGATAAAGCAGCCTGTAGTGCCAAGCCTCCATGGCCCAGGGGCATAACAGGCTGTGTGGGGCCTGCCTCCCTGTCCTGTGGGGCCCACAGGCCCACGGGATGGGTGGTAATGTGGCGAGAGGGACAGCGATGCGGCAGGAGGGGCAGAGGGATGCCCCAGTCACAGCGGGAGAAGCAGCGGCCGGGGCCGCTCAATTAACCAGCATTTTTTGTTTTCTGGCATCCCCCATTCCCAGGAGATGATGGATAACAGAGTTTTTACTGTAGATGGTCAGAGCACATAGAGTGCTGCAAAAATGGTGGATCCTGCTCTAAGATAAACCTGAATGGATGTGGAATTAGACTTCGGTGCTGAGTAGGTTGGAGTGCCCCCTAACGAACATCTGTACCAGATCCCATCATGATTCATGTTAGATCACATTCCACCGGCAACCCATGGGGCTTCGCGGCACCCTGATCACCTCTCCTCTCAGGCAGCACTCTAGCCTCACCCAGAGCTCATGTGGGCTGCCCAAGTGCTGGGCTAGCCCCACCCATGAGACATCCCTGGCAAGAGTCAGTGAAGCCCCTGTTTCCAGTTCCCTTTCCCCCTGCTTTGTTCCCTGTGGCCAGCTATGAGCCACTGTCTGGTATTATTGCACAGTGTGCCAATTCCATCTACCCCACCTGGGCATTTGTAAAGATTGCAACTTTCAATTAAGTGCTGAGCTGATATCTGGACACTACAGTCACACAGGAGATTGTCCACTCTACAAAATGTTCTTTTTGTACAGTGTTGTTTTGAAGCATCTGTGTCTAGATCTGTCTGTTCAGCTTGACCCACACTTCATTGTCAAGGTTGTGCCCAGTGGGAGATTTATTTGGTGTTGGTATAAAATGCTTGTCGGAATAGATTTCAGACCATATTACTCTGAATTATCATTTCATTTCCATACCTCTTATCTGAATTTAGTGCAACACACAAGGCCACCCAGTCTACCAGGCTTCCCATGGATCCAGGAACTTAGCAACAAGGGAATGGTTAGGGTTTGTCTTATGTCACCTGTTCTAATGCCCAAGAGCACAGGGACTAGATCTGTGTGTGTGTAAGTTTTGCAGCCTACTATGAGTCTCTGTACACTGAGCTTTTTAGTGCAACAACATCTGAACCATACACACTAAGGGCTCCTATACACATGCAGGGAGGCTGCTCTGATGTGCTGTAATTACAGTGCATCAGAGCAGACTCAATTAAACCTGCTCTGCATCCCCATGCTGAAAATTTGCAGTGGGGTGCTTTAAATTAAAGCTCATTCAATGAGCTTTAATTCAAAGCATCCTTCCACCATTTTTCAGAATGGGGACACTGATGCATGTGATGCTTTGGACGCTTTAAATTAGCATGGCTCTCAGAGCTGCATTAATTAAAGCACCCCCCTCTGCCTCCCAGAGTATGCCTATAAATATTCTAAAAGTTTGAGAGCTTCAAGATTTGATTAAAGCAAGATATGTCTCTTCCTCATTCTGCATTCCCTTGAACCCCAGTGTGTGTCCCTGTTGGAGATTGGGGAGGGAGAAGGGAAGGTGGATGGGGTGGGTTGTGGGCAGCAGTGCCCAGGAAGCAAAGGCAATGGAGCTCAGGGCTGGAGAACCATGGCTCTGTGCCAGAGCAGGGGCACTCAAAGACCTCTGGCCCTACTCATCCCAGGGGGAGGGCTCCCAGTTCACATGGATGAGAAACTAGTCAGCTTGGGTTTCTTGGATATGGACAGCTTGCCACTGTGCAAGTCAGGGGCCACCAATATCAGTAAGGGAGGCATGGCAGGTGAACACAGGCATTTAGGGCATGTGCGTGCACACACACACACACACCCACACACACACCCACACACACAGAGGCATCTGGGACACACACACTTGGCAGGCAAGGGCATGCTGGATGAGCTTGCATGAGACAGCCGGCTGATGGCTCATGGCTATGAGAGTGCATGTCATGACAAACCACTTCTGCATAAGGTCCAGGCGGGTAGCCATGATGCCCCTGCCGGTCAGTCGCGTGGCTCAGCCATTCACCTCCACTCAGGAGTCTTTGACAGCCCAGGGATCCTGTAGGACACACTGGGAGGCATGCAACAACTCCCCCCCCCCAGTCTTGAGCCACACAGGAAGGCTCCGAGCCACCCCCTTACCCATCACCCTCCCAAGGGCTAGCATGTGTTCTGCTTCCTCCCAACCTACCCTTGGACACTTAAGAGTAAAGCTTGAAGGTTAGAGTACTGCCACTATGTGCTTCTTGAATGCCTATCCTTAGCCTCTGCCTTTATCCAGTTCAACTTCATTAGGAAGCAAAAAATCAGGAAGGGAAGGGAAACATTCAACACTATTTTTCTATATGCAGTTGGACCATAAATCAAGCCTCAGAAGCATCAACTCAGTTTTATCTTGAATACTCTAAACGTTCACATTTGGGCCCCAAAAAGACAAGTTCATCTTGTTCAACTGGGAAAATATATCTCTGGGATATACCAATTTTTACACCCAAATAAGGTTAACAAGTGTAGGTGCAAGTTCAGATGGATGATCAGAAAAGAAAAGGTATCTCTCTCCTGGTAATTCTTATACATAAACATTTATATTTCTGATCTACGTGAAACCATAACTAATACAGCTTTTGTCATATTTACATTTTATGATTCACCACTCACTGCACTTTCACAGTCACTGTTTGTAGTCTAACGAGCTTGTTGGCTGAGTTGATACACTTGCACAAGTGGCAGAAGTAGATGCAGCATTGGTATCTTCTTGGTCATTTGAGGCTTTGCTTTTCCCCCAGGTACTTACTTTAATATGACCTGTTTTCAGCCACTGTTCTATAATTTCACTGTTCAATAATTTCAAAAATATATTTTCATAAAAAAACTTCCTATGTTAAAATTGTAAAACTCAAATTAGTGGTGCATAGCCTCCTGGCCTGCTACACCATAGCCCCAGTCTCTGCAGAACCCCTGATAACCTGTTATGGAACCCCAGAGTTCCATGGAATACAGTTTGAAAACTATTGATATATGGCACGTCAGGGGGTGTTACTGGTGTCTCTAGTATTGTGTCATGTAGTTGAAGGTTTGAACAGATGATTTTGGGGATTCCATGGATTAACTACAAATGCAGTGCAAAGGCAGGGGACTGGACTTGATGGCCAAAGATACAATATGGCAGATAAGAGGACATCTGATACCAACCATTTTGTTCTGTTCCACTGTTGTTCAAAATCCACTCTACAGCACTGTATCTAGAGCTGGCATTACCAAGTGGAATTTTCTCATACGGTTCATCACGTGATGGGGGAGAGGAGTGCTGTGGCAGTTTAGGGAAAGAAAAGAAAAATGTCCTGCTTTTGCTATTGGTAAATGTGTTGTAAGAGAGGTTATGTATCTAAGGTTATCAGAATGTTTTTTATGCCTGTCTGGAAAACGAAGCTGAGTTCACCAAGGAAGCTTACTGACTTTTCAGACCTCAGAATAGATGTGAGATGTCAGGAAAAAGGCCACCAAAATTAAAGTGCAATTTTTACAGAATTGCAAGTTTCTGTCAGTCAAGGAAACCCTCAAGAGGACAAAATCAATAGGAAGTGAATGGAGAAAGGTTAACCACCAGCTGAGAGGCTATATTCAGCACATGCCAAGGGCTGAGGCATGGAATATATTGATGCAAACTTGTGAAAAACAATGCAAGAATGATTTAAACACCTTAATGAACATGTTTGTCAATAGCAAAAGCAGGAAATTTTTCTTTTCTTTCCCTTTTCAGACCAGTTCTTTCTTTACACTGCTACTCTTCTGTCTAAATATTTTGTAAAAAGTACTGAGTAAAAACTACTACTGAGACCAACTGTGAGAAAGCTGCAACTATCTGTGCAGTAAATGAAAAAATACATTACATATATATAAAAGTAAGCTTCTCAAGTGACTGCTGTCAGTTAATGCATTTTGATGAGCTTTGAATTCGCTCAGCATATTGAAACATATATAATTATTTATTCTCCATTTGCTTCAAGATATTTCCAGCAGCAAAATATAGTTCAAAAGAGAGTTATAAAACAGATTTCTTTAGCCAAGAGATGCAATACAAAGCCTTCGTAATAAATAAGATATGTGAAAGAATCTATTTGCCTGAGACGAAAATGTCTCCCTTGAAACTGTGTTACCAGAGACTGATAAATCCTAACACTAATTCATAGTTGAAGCAACCAGGCTGTCCACTAAAGCAAGTGGTAGAGGTCCCATGATTTCAGAGGGTCAGCAGTCACCAAGGTAAATCTCTTAGCATGTTGGGAAGGAGGTAGACCTACGTGTATGGAATTCTTGTCCTCACCAGTTGGCAACTGTCAATCCTCTGGATCATGGTGTTTACATAAGAGGTCTAGTTAGGTGCCTGATGAATACATGTGTATGGAGTGCTGCAACCATCACAACAAGACCTGTGACACATATGCCTAGGCAAGAGTATGATGGGGTCAAGGCTGCCCAAGACCTACCATCCCCCTTTTAAACCATTAAGACAGAATCTAAAGGCCAGACCGAGTCCAGACATTGAGTGCCCCAATGGTTGTAGCCACAGAGAACTGGAACATTAGAATTTAGAACATAAATCCTAAGAACTCTAAAGACAACTGGACTTGACTGAACACTCCTTTGAGTTCAACTGTGCTTCATTGACAGCATTCCCCATAGGAAGTAGTACAGAGTTGCTCTACCCCATTTGGTGCTTTGGGAGGCAGGCAAAAAATGGACAGCTGGACTTATCATGCTGCTTGCCAACTGTGTTAGGCAGGGCAAGTTCATAGCTTAGCTTTTCACACAACCCCATTCCAACTGCAGAGCAGTAATAACTTCATACACTCCTTGTACTCAGGAAAAAGCATAGAGTGTAGAGGTGCACCAGTACATCAGTCCGATACCGGATCAGTACTGATATGAAGAAAATTGTCTATATTGGATAGGGCTGTGCAAAATTTCACCAGCTGTTTCATTTCAACACTGTTTCAACTCATTTTGAGCTCAAAACAGTTAAATCAAAATGAAACTAAAGGCTTCGAAACAGCCTCAAAGTGAACTGAAGGCAGTCAAAACTTTTTGAAAGTTTTGAAACGTTTCAAGTTTTGAAGCTGGGCTTGCTTGCAGCTAAAGAGAAGCTAAGGAGAGGGAGAGGGAAAAGGGAGAAAGGACTGCTCTCATATTGACTGTGTAGCTGGCCAGTGACTGTGATCCTTCCCCGAGGTCCCTTCCAATTCCAGTGTTCTGGGGGAGGGATGGAAAAACAGCATAAAAACCATTGTTTGACCTGAGCTTTCTCTGTGCCTTCACACTTACAAGTGAAACAAGTTTTACTCTGAACAGTTTGAGGTG
>NW_017729004.1:56264029-56265212 GCF_001723915.1 Gavialis gangeticus | reverse complement strand
CAGGCATCACGGCCTCAGAAGGGGTACCATCACTGCTGTTTTCATCCCACTGCACCTTGACACACACACAAAGTCACCCATGTCATGAGTTTTCCTTGTCAGAAGCCTGAGGTTCAGTTTCCCAGAAACCCCTGCACCTATATTCTTCAAAGTTGGCAGGCTTCATGGCCTCAGAAGGGGATACCATGCCCACAGTTTTCACCCTGCTATGCCTTAACACACGTGTTACATGAGTTTTTCTTGTCAGTAGCTTAAAGTCTAGTTTCCCAGAAACCCCTACACCTATCTCTTTGAAACTTGGCATGCTTCATGGCCTCATACAGGGCTATCACTCCTGCAAGTTTCATCTGAATCAGGCAAGAAATGACAAAGTTATGGGCAGTTTTGTGCTTCCCCATTATAGCCTGTGGGTGAAATGTCAACACAGTGAAACAGTTGCAACGACACGAAACAGAACAGTAGTTTTGAAATTAAATGAAACTCAAAATGAAACACTGTCCCATCAAAATGGCAGTCAAAATGAAATGGTTCTGTTTCTCACAAGCCTAATATTGGATATCAGCTCCATGGGGCCAATAATTTGGCTAATAAATGCCCATGCTTCATACAGCCACAATGCAGCAAGGAGTAGAGCCAACAGCTGGAGAGCTGCCTCCAGCTGGTAAGTCAGAAGGGGAGGGGGAAGGGAAGGGGCATGGGGGGGCAGATCTATGCCCCCCCGAGTGAGGGAGGGCGCAGGGGCAGACTCTGCCTGGCTGGGGCAGCACAGGACAGAACCATTGCTAATAGGGTGGGGGAGGCTTCATGGCTAATGGGGGAGGGGGAGCATGTGCCATGGGATCTGCACAGTGTGGGGCAGGCAACAGGTGCAGGGTGGAGCCAGAGCTGGTGCTGCCTGGGGTTCTTCTTGGTAGGAGCTGGGCTCAGAGTGGGTACAGACACTTTTCTCAGTGCTTGGGTGAGGGCAGGGCATTCAGCCGGGGCAGCTGAGTGGGGCTGGGAGCAGACCTGCAGCAAAATTTGGGGTTGCTGCAGCCTCCTCCCAGCACCACTGGAGCCTGTTCCAAGCCCAGGCCCCAGCAAGAAAAGCCATGCACAGCCCTGGCTCCAGCTCCACCCCACAGCTGCAGCCTGTCTCTCTCCCCGCTCCCTCCAGGAGTGCAAGCAGCAGCAGGAGCTACCC
>NW_017729004.1:56254657-56259029 GCF_001723915.1 Gavialis gangeticus | reverse complement strand
AATAGACTGTAATTAGGCTCAGCTTCTGTACAGAGATCACAAAGATGAGTGGAACCTCACACCTCTATCCTTTTCAGAGGAAGTCCTGACCTTTTTTACTTCACTGTCTCTATTTTTCTTGTGTTTTTTGCTATATAAAAATATAGAGCAATTGCACTGTACATACTGATAAGGCTCTGGTCAAGATTTCTTACAAGTCACCTGGGAAAAACACCCACTGCTTCCAGTGGTAGTACACTCCTCAATAAGTGGTGAAGAGCTAATTTACTTATCTACGGTACCACTGTGAGATGGCTATGCTACTTCTGGCTCTGTGGATAGCACACACAGAGGGTGTGTCTACGCAAGATGCTTTATTTGAGATTAGAGCTAATTACTGTGCAGTACGTGTCACTGTCTACACATGCAGATGCTTACTCTGCAGTCATTTGCTCTAATTGTGAGTAAATTTGCTACCTGCAAATGCAAGCAGCATATTTCCTGTTGATTACATACTGTGCAGTAGCAACATGTAGAAAGCTGACCAGAAGTAAATGTGCTTCTGGGCAGCTGGGCAGCAGGGACAGGAGATTGTTTCCTGGCTGCTGCAGGGGTCCAGTAAAGGGGTGCAGGGAGCAGAAACAGTCTACTGCTAGGAGCAGCAAATCTGCTTCCGCATCCCTACACGTGTAAACACATACCCAAGAGAGTTTGCTCTAGAGTACTTTAGAATAAACTGCTCCCAGATTATTTGCACATGTAGACACATCCAGAGAAATTTGACATATTTCAGCCTGGCACCACTTGGCATAGTATGTTAGTGGTATAGGCATACTGTAGGTATCCGAAATAGGACCCTTAACGTGTACAGCTTTGGGAGTAATTAGCTATTAAGTTAAACAGACAAGCCGATTGAAGGTAATATAAAAATTTGAATAAAGGTAAAGAATACAACCACAGTACACTACCTAGATGATTAAGTTGTTATCTCTTTACTGCATTTGTCTGGGATTTTAAGAACAAGTTGTTTATTTTAATTCTAAACCCCATCAAACTGAAAACATTTCGAAGTGTGGTTTTACTGGATAGTTTTTGCTTGAGCTTTGCTCATTGCACTTGATTTTTATGAATTATGACGTGCATTTACTCCATTTGTCTGATTTATTGATATCTTACAGCCCTGTCAATAATATGTGCTACTAAGGAATTCTATCAAGCACTAAGGGAAAAACCTGATATTTTGTTTGCTTGCTAAGATACAGTATTGCGGTAAATTATCTATAGTTTAATACTATCTAATTTGTTTGACAGGTAAGCTGCAAGGTGCTGCAATTTTTTCATCAGTACATGCTGGGTTGCAATTACTTCTGGATGCTCTGTGAAGGCATATATCTTCACACTCTAATTGTGGTGGCAGTGTTTGCTGAAGAGCAACGTTTGCACTGGTATTACCTTTTGGGCTGGGGTATGTATATTCATTTGCAGCTTCTTGGTCAATTCATTCCTGTGTTTATTATATATTATTTTTATATACTGTTGCCTCAATCCTGCCATCACTTGCATACAAAAGTAGTTGTATTCATGGGTATGGATCATTGCCTAAGACTGATCACTTGAGATCCTAAGTTTGAGAATTAATTCCATGTATTTGCACAGGACCACTGATTCTTGTTCACATGCATTTCAGGGTTGTTTGTTGTACATGTTAGTCCATTGAAAACCTCACTTGTGGTGGATAGAATTTACCATTTTCTCTCCAGTGTTTCCTTTCCTGACACTTTCATTTATGACAGACAAACCTTACAGACAAAACATTTCAGACTTGGAATGGAAATGGTTTGGACCTTTACAGGCCACTCAATTCCTGCCTTTTAAGATTTAGCAAATGTTTGGAACTTACCCCCAACAGTTTCCCAGCAGTTATAGATAGTAACTGCTGCGTAGAACCCTTTTTCAGTCCCACATGTCTTCTTAAGTTGGTGGCAATCTCATCAGCCCTTAGAATGTGAGACATAACATTTCACTGGGCATCCCTGATCTGAGATTTCAGGAAGTAAAATTAATTGTAGTAGACTGGGCCTTGTTTAAGAACTAGGGAATGGACATATTTCTTTAAGAATCATTTTTCCTTTCAGATAAAACTCCTGGCATCCTTGTAAATTGTAGCATAAAACTCAGCTGTCCAAAAATAGTGCTGTTATATGTACATTTTTCCAGGGTGAAAACAGGCGTAAATATCTCTGTCTTCAGATTCATAGTGACTGCAAGTTGATGTACATTGAAACAAGTATGCATTATGTATCCAGCTTACAGTAGCTTCATTTAGATTGCTTTTTCCCTTTAGGCTGCATCCAGATGAGCAGGAGCATGTGTTGCAGTAGCACAAATAGTAGCAGCACAAACTTCTGCTGCTACTTTTTGCCTCAGAGCACACCCCTACATGTGCACTTTGTTGCAGGGCACATTGTCCCACAGTGGGCAAATGCCCTTTCCCAGCTCCTTCCAGCATGCTGGAGCAGCCGGGGCACAAATAGAGCTTAGAGATGCTCTGGCAGGAAGACAGAGTGTCTCACTGAAGAACCAAGCCTCTGTTCATTCACCTTTTTTCCCAGCACTTTTTTTTGCTACTGGAAAATCCTGGTAGCAGATTTTGCCCCCATGCTGCAAATTTACAGCACGGGGCACATTTTAACATTTCATGCATGTGGTTTGTGACCCCACAAAGAAGCTTGTGGATGTGGCCTCAGTTGTGTAACAGTAGGTGGACAAGTAGGGCAGGCACTGCCTAAGAGAAGTGCCTAAGGGAAGCGGGGCCAAATGTAGCAGGGCACTTTCTTAACATGAGCACATTCTAGAGGTAAACTGTACAAATCTCTGCCTGTCAAAGCTTGAGTTCAGGGGTTTATGTTTCTCATAAAAGCAGTTCTGAGATTAACGACATCTTAAAAATAGAAGAAGTTACACTCTCCTGCTTTAGAGGACCATTGTGTCATCTGACACTGAATGTTAGTCACAGATCCCTACAGACTTGATACATGAAGGAAATAGGAGCTTTCCAACTGTATCACTTTAAAACTTGGGAATATGTAAGTATAAAGTCTTTGTATATAAGACCATACTGTGCCTCTCTCAATGTAGTGTGCTGAAAACAAATAAATGTGTGGTTGTTATACCAAAGTGTGGCCACAGAGCATGCACAAAGAGGAGCAGTGATTAGAAGGCAAGTTGTATCACTAGTGCATAGCTGCTGGTAGTCCCCATACCATATTACTTATTAAAAGGAATAATTATAGCTAGCAGCTCTAGGGCATAGATTCAGTGGAAGGCATATACCATAAAAACCTAGCATCAGTTAGTGCTGCCGTTTTATCTTGAACTAACTTTCCATGGTCTATTGGATTAGGAAGTAACATGAAAACAGTATGTCAAAAGTAAGAGGAAGACCAAAGAAACCATAAGTCCCTTACAGAATGCAGAAGGCAATCTACTTATGAGATCAACTTACAATCTACTTACAATCTCTATACAAAGAAGGCTGAAATATTTAATGCCTTTTTTACTTCCACCTTCATAAACAGGGGCAGCTACTAGATGACAAGGGGGTTTCCAGCAAAGATAAGGATCCTAAACAAACATCCTACAGTAGTAGAAGAACAGGTTCAAGATTATTTAGAAAAGTTACATGCTTTTAAATTGGCAGGGCCTGATGGGATACAATGTGGAGTACTAAAGGAATTGGCTGAGGTAATTTCAGAGCTATTAGCCTATCCAGTCTGAGAACTCGTAGAGGGTTGGTAAAGTTAGGGTGGCCATCATAGAGGACAGTCCAGTTGTCCTCTGTCCTCTATTGATATGAAACTGGACACCTTTTCTTGAAGAGAAAAATAGAGGACATAAAGGCATCTGGTTTCGTATCAATAGAGGGCAGAGGACAGAGTAGCAGAAAACTGGAATGTCCTCTATGATGGCCACCCTAGGTAAAGTCCCAAATGATTGGAAAAAGGCAAATGTAGTGCCCACCTTTAAGAAAGGGAAGAAGGAAGATCTGGGGAATTATAGGCCAGTGGTAAATAGTAGGGCTGTGCGAAGCTTCAGGCACTGATTCAATTCAGAGGAGATTCAGCTGGATTCAGTGGCTGAACCTCCAAATCTGAATCAAATCAGGAGACCAGTTAAAATGTCCAAATCTGTTCAAAGCTCTCCAGATCAATTTGGAAAATATTCGGAGAGCTTCAGTGATTTGGGCAGCCCCGCCCACTGCAGCAGGGAGCTAGACCTGGACTCTGAGCTGGTAAGTAGCAGGCGGGGGAAGGGAGGCAGGAGGAGGGTGGAGGGGACCATGCGGGGACCTCTGCCAGGCCCTATTCCCTCCCGGCTCCCCCAGGCCCCCTGA
>NW_017729004.1:56244859-56249657 GCF_001723915.1 Gavialis gangeticus | reverse complement strand
GATCCCCACTGCCCTCCACTTCCCCATGTCATGTGGGAGGTTCTGCCACAAGCCCCCCAACCCCTATCTGCTGTCCCAGCTCCCCCCACAGCTGCCCCACCTGTCCCAGCTCTGGGCCTTTAAAAAACAAAAAATAGAAAAACAACCTGGCCTCACTGGCTGCTGCAGGAGCCTCGGGGCTCCAGGGGGCTCATGTAGAACCTCCCATGCAGTGTGGGGCAGTGGGGGGCAGCGGGGATTGCTCCTCCACTGGGCAGCAACTGGTGAGCCTGGGTTTTTGTTTTTGATTTTTTTTTAAAGGGCTGGGAGCTGGACAGCCATGGGAGGGCTGGGGAAGCAGCTGGGGGTCAGGGGCTCATGGCAGAGCCCCGCACATGGCATGGGGCAGGTGGGGCAGCCATTGAGAGTGGGTGGGGGATGGGACCTGTGTGATTCAGATATTCAGCTGATTCAGCAGCAGCCAAATCTCTGAATCAGATTCAGCTGAATCAATTAGGGACAGTGATTAGAATCCCCAAATCAAATCACTGTCCCCCGCATCAGCCAAATCCGAAGCGAATACTAGCTGCTTCGCACAGACCTAGTACATAGAGAAGTAAGACTTATGAGGAAATGTAGAAAGAGCTAGGGTTATGTAGTCTGAAGAAAACAAAACTGAGTGGGGATTTGGTAATAGTCTTCAAATACCTGAAGAGCCATCATAGGATGGAGATGGGCTTTTTCTCAGTCCATAGGAGGCAGGACTAGGAGCAATGGCCTCAAACTGCAGCAGAGGAAATTTGAATCAGAGATTTGGAAGAACTCTCTGACAATAAAGGTGGTCAAGCACTGAAACAAGCTACCTAGAGAAGCTGTAGAATCTCCATCTTTAAAAATGTTCAAGAGCAGGTTAGACAAACACTTGGTCGCGATGGTTCAGTCAGGGATGATCCTGCCCTGAGCATAGGACTGGACTACATGACCTTGTGAGATTCCTTCCAGCCCTACTTTCCTATGATCCTATGAACAGGGGGGGAAGGAAGAAGGCAAAGCAAAGCAGCATGGCAACTCAGCCACCAAACTGAGTGCTAGAGTGGGACAGAAAATGTTGTTCAAGTCCAAGGTGTGCAAGCAGAGGGTCACAATTCTCCAGAAGCCCCATATGATTAGAAGGCTCCTACCTTGCTCCTTCAGTCACTTCTGTTTCTCCTCACCAAAGGAGAGATTGCAGCATGGCTGGTTACCACACCTTCAGCACACTACAGATTTTGTGCTTCTGGTTTCCTTTGGCAGGATTTTCACAAAAAATACCCTCTGCAGTATCTGTAAGAGTGGTATTTTCCCTTCATATTGCAAAAGACATGAGCCCTTACCTGAGGTCAAGTGAAGCTATAAAAAGGCTCATGATTTATATCATATCCTCCATACTGATGATGTGCACATATGGGTTAGGGCCATCTGAATGAATTGTGGCTGGAAACCTGCAGCATTAGCCAAAAGAAGATATGCCCAAACTCCTGACTTCACACATTTCCCAGTGCCTTTGGCTCTGTAAAAGGCAGCCTGGTTTGTTGTACTGTTGTTTGTGCACTATGACCTGCCATGCAGGATAAGTTACTGCTGACCTCTTTAGCTTTAATTTACATGATTTTGTCATCCCTGTTCACTCAAGGGATATAGAAATTCACACTCCTTGTCTCCTCCCCATCCTGGCTGATCACACCCCTTTCCCCTGAATGGCTCATAGAACGTCTGACAGCCGATTTGCAATACTATCTAGAAGCTATTCCCCTCTCCATCGCAAGGCCATGTGACTCGAAATCAGATGGAATTGTAATTTTTTTCTTCAACTAAGAATTCTTACTTACGTGTGGTTTAAAAAGAAGAAAGGTTATTTTTAGTGTCCTATGAAATGCCTGCCAAAAAATACAAAATCTGACTTATATCTTTAATCATTTTAGGGTTTCCTTTAGTACCAGCATCTATTCATGCTGTTGCCAGAGCCAAGTACTTTAATGACAAGTGAGTATTCTGTCTATTTTTAACAGAATTCAGCATGCTTTATATAAAGTCTAACCATTTCTTTTGAAATTATGGTATATTTTTCTTCCAGCTGCTGGATGAGTGTTGATACTCACTTGCTCTATATTGTCCATGGTCCTGTAATGGCAGCTTTATTGGTAAGAATATTATTGATTATAATGTTGATTCAGTAACCCGTCCTGGAAAAGCTGCTAAACGGCACTGAAGAGATATTTCTGTATTTTAAGTACCTTGGCCAAAATTTTCAAAAACAGTTAGAGATTTTCCATGCCTCAACTTCTGATTGGCCTACTTGAGACATATAAAAAAGGGTTTGATTTGGAAAATAGGTTCTCAGTCCCTTCAAAAAAAATCAAGCCCCTTCTCATGATGGATACCCCTTCAAAATATCCAAAGTCACTGGTTGCTTTTAAAAATCACAGCCACCATTCTTTTATTTGTAACAAACGTACTGCATTCTGTATCACTTAAATGAAATATCTGTCTCAGGCTAGACAAGGCAGAGTGAACTGAGAAACAATCTGTAATTTAGCATTGTGGTTTTGTAGCTCTCTGTGCTAAAATGGTAGGGAGCTAAAGTGGGAAGAAACTGGGGAAAGAAATAAGAATTGAATAAAACAGAATAAAACTAGATGACAAGAAAGCAAAGGAGGAAAAGTGAAAGATGTCCCAAATATGTAATTTCTGCTATACTGTGGAACCAGCCCTTCAACGATTATATTCCAATACTGTCAGTTTGAGCTGAGTGAGTGCACCAGAAGGCAAGAAATAGAACCATTAATACCACAGTCCTGTCACTATAGCTATGCCTGTACTAGTACAGAGACCTTGACCTCGTGAAACGTTGAAAGTCTAAGCCTTTTTCAAAACCACATATCAGTCCCATCTCTACCAGTCATCTACCAGTCACAAATCCTCAGTGAGCATGCCTTCCTCAGACTCACTCTCAGTGGGCACATCTACATGAGATGCTTAATGCACAGTAGATTAATTCTACTGCACATTAGCATGTCACAGCAAAAACCATGCTAAAGCACTAATGTGTGGTAGAATTAGTCTATGTGTATTAAGCACCGGCTTAAGCACAAAAAGACTGTGTGCCATTGCTACTGCACATTAGAACCAGCTACTGCATATTTATGTAGTACCTCATATTAGAGGTACTAAACTAAATGCACAATAGCAACGATGCATTAATGCACATGTAGATGCACCTAGCATCAGTTATCTAAAACAGCCTAACATTTCTCTGATGTCATAATTCCAAGGTCTAGCAAAGGCCGTATAAGACTCTCCCTCACCCTTCCCCATTGTTACTGAACTCCAAAACTACATTTTCCAGTTGCCCTAATAAAAAGATCTACTATATTTATAGAGAGACATAAATCTCTCCTTAAAATGGGGCATTACAGTTGCTGGCTTGCAACTGTAGCCATTTGCAATGTGGCTTCTTCATGAAAACTCTATTTTTACAAAACATATCAGATATCAGTTCCTTGCCAATTAGAACTAGATCTAGCAGCATACCCCAGAAGACCCAAGTATTTTACAGCAGCAGAGGTTTTATTCACCTTTCACAGTTGCCTCAAGGAATTTTTAAAGTGGAGGTTAAGTGATCTTAGTGAGTGAAGCCAGGGGAAATAATGGGGGGGAAACTTTACATTTAATTATAAGTGAGGCCACGCAAATCATTCTTCATTATTCTTTTTTTCAAGCACAGCACAAATACAAAGCTTTTGAGATATTTCTCAGTAGCTACAATAGTATGAAATGGTTTCCTGCGGCTTTTGAGTTATGGGGTATGGTGCTAGAAAGTCCAGACATGCTCTTTCATATACTTATAGACTGATGTCATTTAAACATATCTCAGAACAATACAGTTATTTCAGTTTTTTAAAAAAGCCTTGAAAAAAGGTTAGTATGGGATAGAAACTCTGCACTAGTAAGCACATGATAAAGAATAGGAGTGAGCAAAATACAGCCTGCTGGGCAGCCCCAGAAAGAAAGCTAAGCATCTATAACTAGGGCCACGTTGAGCTCAACAATCAAAGTGGTGAGTTCTCCTATACCCCAGCAACCTTCTTAAGTGCATCCCTAATAGTACTAGATACTTCAGTGAAATTTCTCCATTCTCAAAATTTAGCGTGCATTTTAGTGTTTTCCCATATTGGGGCCAAAGTCCTCAGTACTCTTTAGGCCTCAGATCTTGTTGCCTGAAGAGAGTTGTAAGAGACAGTTCCTTAGCTGTTGTAGATGTTAGGGCTGTGCGAAGCTTTGGGTGTTGATTTGATTTGGAGGAGATTCAGCTCAATTCAGTGGCCGATTCTCTGAATCCGAATTGAATCAGGGGACCAATTAAAAGGTCCAAATCTGTTCGTAAAAGATGCGGAGAGCTTTGATGATTCCAGCAGTTCCCACCTGCTGCAGCAGGGAGCTGGAGCTGGTAAGTAGCGGGTGGGGGAAGAGAGGCTGGGGAGGAGGGGACCATGGGGGGGCCCCTACCAGGCCCCATCCCCTGCCTGCTCCCCCAGCCCCAGTTCCCAGTGCTTTAAAAAAAAGCCCCCATGCAACAGGTGCTGCCAGGCAGGGGAGCAATCCCCACTACCCCCCAGTGCCACACTGCATGGCGGGGCTCTGCCATGAACCCCCCAACTCCCCCTCACTCCTCCAGCACCCCCATGGCTGCCCCGCCAACCCCAGCTCTGGCCCGTTAAGAAATAAAAAACCGAGAAAAAGGACCGCGCCCTCCCTTTACAGAGGAAGTCAAAAAAACCCA
>NW_017729004.1:56214602-56239859 GCF_001723915.1 Gavialis gangeticus | reverse complement strand
GAGAAAACCCCCAAGACTCACTGCTCCTACAGTGGCCTAAGGGCTTTGGGGGGCTCATGCAGAGCCCCCCCCCCCACAGTGCAGGGCAGTGGGGATTGCCCCTTGCTGGCAGAAGCGGTGAGTGCAGGGGTTTTCCTCAGTTATTTTCTTCTTAAAGGGCCAGAGATGGGGTGGGCAGGGCAGTCACGGTGGGGCTGGGGGAGCAGCAGGGGGGATGGGGAGACTCATGCAGAGCCCCCCCTGCAGCATGGGGCAGTTGTGGGCAGTGGGGTTCGCCCTTCCCCCGCCCAGCAGCACCTGGTGAGTCAGGGCTTTTTTTTCCAAGTGCGGGAGCTGGGGCAGGTGGGGCAGCCATTGCCAGGGCTGGGAGACCAGGCAGGGGATGGGCCTGAGTGATTCAGAGATTCAGAGATTCGGCAGCATCTGAATCTCCAAATCAGATTCGGCCAAATGAGACAGTGATTTGAATCACCAAATCAAAACACTGTCCCCCAAATTGGCCAAATCTGAATCTGAAGTGCATACTAGCCGCTTCACACAGGCCTAATAAATGCACACCAGCTGCACATGTAGCTCCCAATGCCTTAAGGAACCCAGGGTTACATAATGTGATCTTCATAGCAATCCTGATGAGCTACCCTGAGTGCAACCCTGAGCTAGGACGAGGCCAGGAAACTGTGGTTTGCTGAGGGGAGGAGGAGAGGGGCCATTAATTTGAATTTTTACTGATGAAGTTTTTGTTCTTGCAGGTCAACTTTTTCTTTTTGCTTAACATTGTCCGAGTTCTAGTGACAAAGCTGAGAGATACACATCGGGCTGAGTCCAACATGTACATGAAAGCCGTCAGAGCCACTTTAATCCTGGTGCCGTTGTTGGGAATTCAGTTTGTTATTATTCCCTGGCGACCAGAAAACAGACTTGCTGGAGAAATATATGATTACATCATGCATATATTAATGCATTACCAGGTATGTTTCGTAACATCTTGTTATGCTTAGGAGATGCATTTACTGGTAAGTTAATTTAGTGGAGAATTCTGCTGCCAAATACTTTGTCTCTAAAAGGGAGCCTGGCTGTTTGGTTTTGTTTCCTCCAGCACTTTCATATGATTGTATTATCTCCCTCTGCTGCTCTAGTGTTAATGTGTAAACGGCCACCTCCAAGATGAGGAAAGCAGAAAAAATGCTGCAGAAATTAGAGAATAGTGATGCTTCTGAAATGAAGAGAGAAAAATGAGATTGCAGAAGGCTTTATACATTATTTAGAGCCCTGCTAATACAGATATGTTCAGATAGCCTATCTGAAAGAGCTACAGTGGGGTGATATTAAAATTAACTCTGTATGGAAATGATTATGGAAAGGAAAGAGAGATGTATGTAGGAGAAAAGGTCAAGAACATTAAGGCTAAATCATAAAATTGTTAAATCATCATTTAGATGGTTCTAATTAAAAAGCAGCTCTAACATTTTGGTTTTTATGAGTATTTTGAAAATACACCATCAGTAGTTCAAATGCACTGCTTTGTACAATAATTTACAATGGAAAAAAAACACAAAACAAGCCAGCTAGGTGATATCTCTGTAGAAAGGGCTGGCTAAACAGTGATTAAAAGACACAGTAAAGGTAAAAAAGAAGTGCCATGAAACATGGCTATAACATGGGATAATTATAGTCTAAGGAAAAGAAGTTCCATCCCTATGAGTTGCCCCAGCCAACTTGTATGGGTGTCTGTGCTAGGCTTCTGGGCCAGCTGCTACCATTGGTTCAGTTCCATGAAGACCAACAGTGGTGCGAATGCTGTAAAATAAACACCGATCCAAATAGCCACCAGCATTCTAGTGTAACCTCCTATTCCAGTGGTTCTCAGCCTTTTCAGAGGACTCAAGGTACCCTTTGATAGATTCAAGGCACCCATCTGAAAATACCAGCTCTTAATTTTCACTCGTTTTTTTTAACTAAAAAGAATAATAAAACAATTCTTCTGTTGCAAAGAATTTGGAAAAAACCATAACAGAACAGAACACTTTTAATACTAAGGATTCCTATTTGAAATCTCTGGGTTTATCTTATGAATCATGTTTGTTCACCTAATAGTGCTAACACTGCAGCACCCTTGAAATGATCTCATGGCACCCCAGGGTGCTGTGGCATCTAGACTGGGAATCACTGTTCTGTTCTAACCTGTTCAGAGGGTCTCTACCATGTGGTACCTAGAACTCTGTGGCTGTGTGTACACTGCCACATGGGACCATTCTTAGGACATTTTCAAGGCCCACCCATGCCAATCTTTTACACATTGGGGGTTCCAATTCACCCACCCTACTCTTCAGCACCAGCTGGGGAACCCCAAGAATGACCTCCCTCTGCTGCCTTCCCCCCTCCCATTCTAAAAACAGCCAACACTGGCAGAGAGCCCTGGCCATTGCAATGGGAGCCTGGCTGCAGGCTCCAAGCTGGCAGCTAGATTCCCCTCCCTGCTGGAACCAAGAGTGAACTTCTGTTTGGTCTGGGGTAATGTGGTAACTCCGAATGCTTTGCAGAAATCATTCTGAGTTACAGCTCTCATTATAAATGAGAAAATGTAAGCCTCCACCAGAGATAAGTGAAAGTAATGCTACATGTGCTCCACAATGAGCACACTGGGCTCCTTCACTGCTGCTACTCAGCTACTTACTGCTACTTACCAGTGTCAAGGAAAGAACGTTTTATCTGTCTTCTGCCTTTCAGAAAACAAGTTATGCGTTATATTATGAGGCACATTGTTTGAAAGAGAATATGGTGCTGAGTCCCTACTATCATGTGAGGTTTGTTATTCCAGACAGGATAAAATCTCTCCTTCATAGCTGTGGAGTGAACCTAGAAAAAAATAATATAAACAAAGATTCTGGAAAAAATGGCTTCTTAGTGACTTCTGTTCTCCTAATATGAATCTGTGGTTTGTGCCCTATGTCCAGAATGACCCCAAGGAATCTCTGAAACTGGAGATTGATTACTCCCCCTCACAATTATTAATACAAATCCCGAGGCTCCAAATGTATTTGAAATGAAGATAATATCAGATAGAAGAGATACTTCACCTCTTAAGTGGAGGAACTAATGCACAGCAGCTCTCTCAAAAGTAGAGACTTAACATGGATTGATGAACACCCAGCTCTCCAATTAAACACAGAGAGCTAATAAAGTACATCATGAAGTAAACATTTCCCTTCCAGAACAGAAAGTTAAGTGTGAATTTTCCCTAGAGAACATGACTTTCAAGATTCTATAAAATGATTACGAAAGTTATAGCTTTTCCTTGAACCAGCACTTTGCAGTGTTCATCAGGTTCCCTTGGAGCATGAAGAAATCCTTCCAGAGTGCCATGCAGAGAGGCACTGATATGTATAGGTGAGCGGGGTGCAGCCAGGAAAGGAATGAAGTAGCAGCCATGTGTACCAGGTTGTTGAAATTAAATTCTTCCCTCCCATGCTTGCACAGAAGTGATGTAGATCCCCACTGCGTACCCTGCCTGAGACCCAACCACAGATTTCTGTGCCTTTGTTCAGCAAAATTCTTCAGCTTATATGCTTATGGTAGGCATCCAAAAAAGCCCAATGAAGTCAGTAGTAATATTCAAATGTTTAAAACACTCATGTACCAAAATATCTTGCGGAATAGGGATCCCTGGGAGTCTGAGATTGCCTTTATAAAAGAATTAAACAGTCATTCAAAATCACAGCCCTGTTTTCACAAGTGTATAAACCACTTTCCCCTACTAAAAGGAACATAAATGATTTTTGCTCGCTTATCAAACAATACTAATTCCACATCGTCCAGTAGCTTGTGAAGAGTGGGATCAGAATTTAAACATTTTCCTGCCAAGTTTGGAGGTGTGGCCTCCTTTTCATGAAGGCTACTCTGTTTTCTTATGAACAGATTTGAGAGCTATATTTTTTATACTGCTCTGAGCTTGTAAATTTGAACTCATGCAGACAAGCAGAGTAATTGCTTTATGCAGAACAAAATTAACCATTTAAAAATGTCATGCTTATTTGATCCCTTTACAGTATATGCATTTGTACACCTGTGCATTTAAAAGGGGCATAAATATTGCCAACATTTGGTGGCAAAGCAGACAGAAATTTTCTTTCTGCCATGGAAAGTCAGGGGCCTGGGGCCACTCCTGACAAAATAAATCTTTCCTTTATTTCTTGTTCACTTTTACTTTGGTTTGTGTTCATTTCCAACTTCCGTGCCATTTTTTTAGACAATGAAAATGGCCAAAGTATTAGTTTTTGCAACTAGTGGCCAAAATGGCCAAAATATCAGTTTTTGCGACTGGCTAACTCTTCAGTGCTATTTTTGTATATAGTATTCATGTATAAAAAAGGGCTCCAGCAGTGACAGTGAGAGGCAGCAAAGAGAGGGGGGAGCACTCAACATCAGCCATTTCTCAGCAGAGGGCCTGCCATCTTCCCTCCTTTTCCTGAAAACCTCCTTCAGCTTGGGCAGTAGCAAAGACTTTTTTTGCTGCACAGCTTCTAGCATAAGTGAACCATCTGTCATCAAAGTATTTAACTTGGAGCATCATACTGTTATGGGCATCACAGAGTTGATATGGAGCTGGATGATTTACCTCAGTTTAATTTTCCATGGACCTCAGTTTCATTCTGAAAAACTGTCTAAGTAAAATAAGCACCATTTTTCTGACCCCATTCTATATCAAAAAGTGAGCATGTGTATCTTGATGGCAGATTATGTTTCCTATTAGTTTCTGCTGTCTGCTCTGGAGGACCAGGTAGCCTAGGTGCATACCAGGTTCTTTTTTTTGGCTTACACACAAATCAACAGAATTGTTAACTGAATTCCTACTTTACAAACATCTCTGCAGTCTTCATAACCTTCAAACTGTAGTGACAATTATGCCTACTTATTCTCAGTGAGGGCATTAGGTCTGCACATGTGAAACCAAGAGGATGATGTGAAGACACTGGAGATGCCTACTTATTACTGAGAGATTGAAGATGTAGAAACTTTACCACTCGGAGAAGTTTGGCTGCTGAACCCCAGCTGAGTTTGTAAGGCTAGCAATTAGAAAACATTTTGGTTATAAGTCAAATGAACAAATTTTATAGAGAGAGACAATCACTATAAAACTCCATACTGCCGCTTTTGTAAATTCACTTTTCAGAACAGAACTCTGCTTTAAGACACTGAGGGCACGTCTCCACATGCACCCAAATGCACTCTTGTTACTGCGCAGTCATTTAGTACTTGCTTTGCTTTCACAAGTACTAAATGACTGCAAAGTAAATGCCATTACTGCACAGTCCTGGTGGCGCACGGGTCATTTCTGACCCTACTGTGCAGTATCATCAGCATCACGGTTCGTGCCCGCCAACACTATGTCTCCATAGTTTATTGTAATGGTGAGATAGTGTCTTGTGTAGATGCACCCAGACTTCTGTAGTGAACAAAAAAACCCAAACTGAACAGTTGTTAAGCTAAGAATTTCCTTAGATCAATAATGGTTCCTGAAGGTTAAGTAAATCTAGCCATGAGTTCAGGAATATATATATCAGATTTATATATTTTATGGCTAGCAAATGTATAATCCCTTGAGCATGAGTCAGCAGATGCTGATGATTCACTTTGTTGTCACAAACTTTCATTGGTAATACAGAGAATTTCAGAAGTAGTATTTAAAGGTTTTAACCCTAAAATAACTTCAGTTCTGACCTGTGCAATGAACCCCCAAATCACTGTTACTCTAATAGTGATAGATAAAATATGTCAGGAGAGTTTAATTACTTTCTACAGTAGATAGAAGAGACAGAGACAGGGTTTTGTGATCAAGGATGAATGACAACAGCTTCAACAATGGGCCTTGTTAGACAGTGAATTTAGGTGGCTTCTGGAGCTCTTAACCCCTGGATTGGCTGCACATTAACACCTTTTAGGTGGCTTAAAGCACTTGTTATTTGCTTTAAAGTTAACCACTCCAGCTCAGAATTATCTCTAATCCCCCTAATTTTGCTCCTGTTCCATTAAGGTGTGGCTGTTCCAGACAGTTATTCCACCCGAGCTGACGTTCTCCAGCATCCCAGAATGCAGTGACCCCTCCTGAGTCAGGGAAGCAGGGACACCAGGGCACAGCAGGACCAGGCACAGAGCCTCTGCCCTGCTGCTTCTGCCAGGCAGAGGCAGTGCCACAGCCCTGGTGCTCACTCATTCTGCTCAGGCCCAGAAGTCTGGGAACATGCCTGTAGGGTACAGCGATGGGACTTCCCATGCCCACCGGGCTTAGGAGGCAGCTGGGAGCAGTGCCGCCTTCTCACCTGATTTGTGCAGCCCCAGCCAGGTGCATGGTGCCAATCCCTGTGCTTCATGCCTAGAGCTGCCCAGCTTCTATAGGAGGGTCAAGGCCATTAGGTGCCTGCCAACTGCAGACATACAGCAGGGGCAGGCTCTGGAGAAACAAAAGAATTGGGCCCTTTGGAGATCAAGCAGCAAGCCAGTCCTGCCTCTGCTTCTATTCCTGCTCACCAAGCCTCTAGTGGCAAGTCACTGTAGTACAGGTGAAGGACAGCCACAGGTGGTTTTTTGCTTTAAGGTGTGACTGCTCCACTAAGCTGATTAACATTTGTCTGGCTTACAGTGTAAGGTGCAACAAGCCCCAAAGATTGCTGCAACTAATAAGAAGCTAGCAGTGAAATGGAAGATACAGATAAATGAAAAATTAGGATTAATCTGAACATTGTTGGCTTCCAGGAAGGAATCAATGTGCCCCAAAACTAATGCTCTTGAAACTATATATTCTCTGTTTTAAAGAAAGAGCACAAACACAGCAATCAAAATTAACCACAACCAAATTCCTCTGCCTCAGAACATGCAATATAACATCATAATAATGTGACTTCATGGCCTCACCAATAATGTGAAAATACTTGTAGTGCTGTGAATACCAGTGGAGCAAAAACAGAAATGGAATACATTTTTCTTGCTCCATGACTTTTCAGCTAAATGAAAATATGGCATATGTCAAGGTAAATAAGTACTATGCAGAGAAATTTGAGTGAAGTATCTGGCACCACTTGAGGTATATAGGCATCTGGGTGCTCACATTTCACAAATCCGATGAAGTAGCAACTTTTATCCAGTAGAAAGTATTACAAGCCTTAAGATATGGCCTAATGTTCAGGAAAGACAGAATGTGACACTCCAGTATTTGTTCTAATTAAAAACAACCAGCAGTGCTATTTATTCTTTTGAGTTTAATATTCAGAAGCTATGTTGTGTGAGTTCTCTTGATCTCATCTTATCAGTGTTCATTAGCCTCCTCTGTAAATCTCATTAATCTACTGGCTTCTCTCTCTCTCTCTCTCTCTCGGAGAAGAAAGATAGTAATCCATCCTTCATTGCCTGTAAACATCTGCAAAGCCATCTTATTTTCTGCCCTTGGATACTTCCTTGTGAAACTCCCCTCTGCTATGATGCTTAGTAAAAATTTGACAATCACTTGGTAGCTGGTCTGATCATTACTGACCCTGAAGACAATGATTTGTCTTTGTTTCTTTATGCTCCCTTATGTTTTTATGTTGGATCAACTTTGTTTTTGTCTTAGCTTGCATCATGGACCACCTATGTGCTCTGTGTTTGTACAGTGCCTACTGTAATTGGGCCTTGAACCAGGATACCAGAGGCCGTGGAAATACTAATAGATGCTTTCACTTTCCTTAACAAGTTTCAGTTGGTTGATAGCTATGCAAATAAGGGTGAAGATAATGTCCTTAGGGACTGAATAAGTGCTATTCTGTAATTCATCTCTTCAAATTATTTTAATATAAAGAAGAGAAATAAGTGCTTAAATGATCAGAAAGACATAAAAAGTGAGTGAAGCATGATACTTGTAAGCTGAAGCCCTGATGTCTAGAGCACAGGCCTGGATTGATTAGATGATTCTGTGGGATACACCCAATCAAATAGGCTCTCTCAGATTTACCTTCTCTGCAGCTGCGCCAAGCTGCAGCCAGTCTTCTGGTAGTGATTTGCTGATCTCAGGACATTCTAGGGATCAAAAAGCCGATAGCTATGAGTATTTTTTTCCCCAGTACACTAAACCTTAGTGTCTCTAAGGGAATTACAAATAACCTATGATCTTGTTGTTGGTTACAAGAATGATATGTCCAAATTATAATGCTTCCTGCCAGAAATTTTCTAACTTGCTTTTGCTATAGGGTTTTTCACCTCTGTTATTTTTCCTACTCGCAGACGCATCTTATTTTTTTAAATTCATTTTGCCATGTTTTCATTTCCACTATCTTGCATAAAGGTCTAGCATATAAAGGGGAAGGGGAAGAAAACCACAGTTCCAGCTTTAAAAGAGTTAAGCTGTCTTTGAAATCTCCCCTTTATTCCAAAGCCACAGATAAGGAACTTCCTGCATACTTATTGTCCATTTAAAGAACTACCCTCAAAGTTGTGTACTGTATCTGATTTCTGAAAGACATGTTTCTGATTTCCCTGTTGTAAGATGTGAAAACAGCAACATGTTATAAACTAAACATGTTCTAATACTGAGCATGGGTGTGTTTTCTATTCTGTATCTTCCTGCTCTCTATAAAAAAGAGTGTCGTGTGGATTCCTTATAGTTATATTCAAACAGCTATGTATTCTTACACTGCACATATTGCACTGTCTCGGAAAATGAACAAAAGCAGAGAAAAAAACATTGAACAAAGTATCCAAAAGGTACTGAGAGTGGAAAGGATTCCAATGCTAGATTTTTTTTATTTACTGGAGGGGGGGAGTGTGGAATTGGCAGTTCCTGAAAACTGGAACATGATGAAACCATTGCTGAACTCAATTTTTACACTGCATTAAGTGCAACTTTAAAAAAAAAAAGTTTGGTCATATAAATGGGAAACTCTTCAAATTCTCACAGTTTGCAGATGATGGTGCATCAGAGCTTCTTGAGTATCTTTGTGATGTTAACCGAGCATCCATTTCTGTTTACATTTTTCATGTTGTCTTAAGCTCTGTCTTCTGTGTTTATGACACATAGAAAGACACATAGGGAGGTGTGCTTTATTGATAATGCTACGTTCCATAAAGGCTAGGGACAGACATTACACACAACCTGGTTTAAGTGATCAGAAACTGGTTGAAACCTGTAACATAACAGACATTCAGTGCACATAAACCAGTTTCAAAATGGCCGAAACCAGTTTGAGATAAACTTGGTTGAACGTAGTATCAGACTTATCTGATTTGGCTCAAACCGGTTTATGCATTGTCTGTCCGAGACCCCTTTTTGGTTTAAGTTAAACCAGACTCCCCCAGCATCCCGGTATGCTCTCTGGGCTGGGCTCTCTGCTCAAGTCCAGCCAGGCTGGCCCCGCCCCTCTGTTCCCCAGCCAGAGCAAGGACAGGCAGGGGAGGGGCTCTACCCCCACTAGCAGCCAGGTCTGCTCACTTTCGCTATTGTGCTTGCTGCCTGCGAGGGAATAGGTCCCCTACTGTTCCCTCCACTGCCAGAGGGAGAGGAAATAACCCCATCCCTGCTCCCCCATGAAGGGGCCCCGCCGACTAGCATCTGGCCATGCCCCCACCCTGCTGCTGCTGCTGCTGTAGGCAGCAGCCCCTGTCATAATGTCAGGGAGCATGAGCCCCTTCCTGGTGAGGCTGCAGGGTGGGCAGAGCTGCGAGGACTGTGCACGGCAGTCCAGCCCAGACTGGCCACGCCCCCACCCCCACAAGCAAGGGGGGAATTAAACCCCTCCCTGGCCAGTTCAGCCCAGATTGGCTATGCACCCTCCCCCTCCCAAGCTTCCCTGCAGCCTAGGGTGTGCTGTAGCACCCCCAGCGCCTGGCCTGAGCAACTGCAGGCATGTCTGTTCTACATATCTATTCTGTTACAAACTGGTTCAACCTAAGCAAAGGTTGAATCAATTCAGGCTCCAGCTTTTTGAATGTCTGTCCCTAGCCAAAAAGGCTAAACTTTCAGGACCCAGCCCAGCAGCAGATCATAAAGCTGTTGTATGGGAGAAAATGTGGAATGCTGCATACTACAAGTTTTTCTTTACCAAGAGTAGTAGCTAGGAACATAAATTTGGATCATCTCCAGGGTATCCCTTACAAATGTGTTAGCTTCCAGTTAACTGGCAATCCGTCAACTCAAGGTAAAGCAAACCAAAACAGTAAGCCATGTTCCACACTTCTAAATGCTCTTTCACTACCTCTCTTGATGATGCCAACTACTGTATTGCAATATCCTCTTAACAGTCAGGAAATTCATTTAAGGAATACTTTAAATGATTAACTTGACAAATTTGGCTTTAAATTTTGATTTGTAATGCCATTTTAATAAGGACATAGTGTATTCTAATTAAATGGCTCTGGATTAGAGCCTATATATGTGAAAAATTACTCTTTTATTACACTTACTAATCCCAACTTGACCCTGCTTTATTTTGCTGTAGCAGTAATGAAATGTCCTTCTGATCTGCTGTTGCACTATTTACATTCATTATAAAAAGTTGGGGCCAAGTGTTAATCAGTGTACTCTCTCCTTCCTTTTCCACTCCATCCTTTCTCATCCTATTCTGTATGTTCACCCCTCTTTTCTAACCACTTATGTCTCTTGTTATATCTGTCCACTCACATAACAATATGTGGCCACCCACACATAGGTTTGCTTCTTCCGACGTGTTTAGTAGCTTGTGTTGCTCCTCTTGCATCTCCATCCTGACAAACCAGTAATCACATCTTATCCTCCACTATGTCTTCTTCAAGCAGCAGCACCAATGAGGCACACCAGTTCCAGGCTAGTCAGCTTACCTTGGGCTTGAATCTGCCCTCTAAACTTTCCTTTTCTAGTTCTCCTTTATGAGAAGCAAGTACAAGGCAAAAACAGATGAACTAGAATGGCTGGTAATAGAAGGTCTTAATGAAATGGATATGACTAAAACATGTTAGAAAGATGAACATCATTGCAGCCATTTACAGATGTGCTCAGCATTTTCTAAACCAAGTTAACTGATTTGCATCACACTGTTTGAATCAAATTTCAATTTCAGTTAAGGGTTAATAGATGATCATTGACTATCATGGCAGGGGGCACTGACTATATATACAATCTGTACACTTGACAGCCCCTTAGCAGAGGTTGGAAGTAACAAGGTAATAATAAGCCTGTGTAAGCACATTGTTGCAGTTGCAGTTATCTGAAGTGCTGTTCCAAAAGCTGTAAGTGATGGGAGACTTAGCAGGGTGAGTGCTGTTGGAGCGTTTGACTTTGTAAAGGTGTTTCTTTGTGCCTGATAGCCTCTATTGTTTTGCAAAAAAAACAATTGAGTTTCCTTTGTGGATTGTTAGTTGCAATGGTTATCTGTTTATCTAAGTTCCTAAGGACTGTTTTTCCTAAAAGCAACACACAATATATACATTTTATATACATTATAAAATGCAAAAGCAACACAGTATATACATTTTAATTAATAATTTTAATTGCCTGATTCAGACTGCCCTAGTCTGTATTAATTTTAATCCTCATTCAAGGAGAATTAGTTAATTCAGACTGGACCCAATTTTAATTTGGACTACAGACATCCACATGTATATAGTTACAACTGTAGTCAATATTAAACCTAGAAAAATGTAACATCTATAAATGGCCTGCAAGACTACAAAACCTAGCATTTAAACTATGCTGAAAGGTCTGCTTAGTTTATAGAGCTAGGGAGTCTTACAGTTCTGAGCCTTAAATTTTCAAATAATGTAGAAATGTTGATGTATTCTAAACACTTTTATTTTTTCTGTCCTTCTTAGGGCTTGCTTGTTGCAACTATATTCTGCTTCTTCAATGGAGAGGTAAGCATATGAAATACATCAACTGTAGTGAAGCAAAATTCAGCATCTTGCAAGGTAGCTATAGTGTTCACAATAATTTAGATTGTGTTTGGCTACAACCTTCAGCACAACATAAATAAGACATCAGTATTTTGCATGTGTGCATGTGCGTGTGTACACAGAACACAACATCACTCTGTAAGTTTCCAGAGCATTACAGATAGCAATTTATCCTTACTTCTGTGAAGTGGCAAATTTGGGAGTATTATCTTTATAAAATAAATAATACAAAGGGATGATACCCACATCCTCTAACTTCTTCATTTCAGATAAGGCAAGACTAAAGCAGAAAACAGAGGTAGCACTTTACTTCACCTCCCTTTACAGTACCAAGCTCTGCCCCTCCCCCTCCTCTTAGAATAGCAGGATGGATTAGTAGGTTAGAAACAAACACTTTGTGGCACTATATGTTCAAAGAAGCTTTAGTGAGTGTAATTTCAGTGACTCATTTGGGATTGGCACTTCTTAAGGTTAATGTTTTGTAAGTAGCAATTGAGAAAGAAAAACCCTTGAGCAAAAGCTCTTTCCCATTCTTTAACAGCTCAATATTTTGCCTACTCCACTACAATAATGACATTTTAAATAAAAACAGCATGGTAAAACATGTCACGAGCTGCTTACATATCCACAATAAGCATTTTTAAACACAGTTCAGCAGAAACATAATTTTGCAATATACCAGGAGCATTTAACTATAAGCCACTAGTGAAATAATCCAATAATTTTCTTAGACAACTAGGGTGCTCTTGAAGATGCCAGATTTCAGCACAGAATGAAGGGAATTATAGACAACTTCCTGCAACAAAAACTAGGTTGGTGATACTAACTCTCAACATAGAGGTAGTAAGGTGGTAAGTCATGTTAGTCAAAGCAGAGATGTAACAAGCAGAGTTGCCGACATGGGGAAATCCTGCAGAAGAGTGGGGGGCAGGGGAGGGGGAAGGATTGGGTACGGTTCTGATAGCTGGGTGGGGGCGCGCAGTGAGGGGCACATGGTTCTGCAAGTAGAAGCTGATGGGGGGCGAGGGGGAACACTGCTGCATGTTCTTCTTGCCCAAGTTCACTCTTAAAGCAGCAGCAGCAGCAGCCATAGACTGTTTTGGAGTTCCCAACATGGGTAAGCTGCAGGGGTGCGAGATGATTCTGTCATCCCTCTCAACTTGGCATCAAGGGTAAGTGCTGCACTCACCCACCCCTGTTTATACTATTGGTTTGAAGCCAGGCAGAAGGTAGAGTAGAGCGGCATCTTAGAGACTACTGGAGTCAGAAAATATGGGCTTTAAAAAGCAACAACCTACTTTGTAAGATGCTATGAAAGAACTGGCAGAAAGAAAAATTTTATACAGAATTGAAAGGCACACTGCTAAGAAAGGAAGTGGGTTGATTAGATCATTTGAGGTGAATGAGGTAGTTAGCACTTGGAAAGACACTGGAGTTTACTGCTGGTCCAGATAAAGGGATAAGAAACCATGATCCCTGTTGATTCCCTTGTTAACACAATCCAGTCTATGGGTGGTTTCTTGTTCTTCAGTTTCATATTCAAGTTGGTTTTGAAGTTGGGGTTTTTTTTGGTTTAAAGACAGCTACAATTAAATCAGTTATGGAATATCTAGGGAAGTTAACGTATTTTACTGTAGGTTTTTTGTGCGTTTCTGGACACAAAATGGAATTATATATAACTCCTACACAGTTGCAGCAATTGCATGTGAAAGTAAAGACACAAAGTTTTCTTTTAAAAACATTTCTTTAACTATAATTTTAAAAAGGGAAATTACACAAAAATGAGGATGTTGGAAAGAAGTTAAAAGGAACAGTCAAAAATATAAAACAGCTGCAGGTAGCATGAAAGTTGTTTAAAAATACTATGTTAGAGGCTCAGGAAAAGTGTATACCACAAATCCAAAGGGTATCAATTGGTCCAGTAAAACCCCTGCCTAAATTAACAGTGGTGTTAAGGAGACCATTCAAGGCAAAACGGTATCCTTCAAGAAGTGGGAGTGCTCAAATGTGAAAAACAGGAAAGCTCACAAAGTCTGGCAGGTCAAGTATAAAAGCAAAATGAGGGAGGCCAAAAAAAGAATCTGAGGAATATCTAGTAAAAGCTGTTAATCATAAAAACTTCTAAAACTACATCAGAAGCAGGAAGCAGTGGGAGAATTGATGGGACCATTAGATAACCAAGGTGTCAAAGGTGCACTCAGAAATGAGAAAGCCATAGCAGGGAAACTGAACAAAATCTTTGCATCAGTTTTTATGCAGAACATACTGAGAAAACTCCCGTACCAAATAAATCCTTCCTAGCAGGTGGGTCTGAACTGTTGGACCACATTGAAGTGGCAACAGATGAAGACTTAGAACCAGTTGATAAATGCTAATAAGTCACCAGGACTGAATGGCATTCATTCAAGAGTTCTGAAGGAATTCAAAGGTGAAATTGCAGACATTCTGGCAATAGTATGTATTGGTTAAAAGATAGGAAGCAAAGGGTAAGGCTAAATACAGGTTTCCCTCTATTTATGCGGGTTCTTTATATGCGAATTCGCTCTTATGCGATGAACATATTTAAACCCATAATTTGTTATGTGTGAGGTAAATTCACTCTTCTGCGATCACCATAGACCCTCCTCTGCCCCCCCCCCCCCAAGCAGGTAAGTCTGCGGGGAGAGGGAAACCCCATGGCCCCTCTTACCCTGGCCCAGCTGCAGTGGCCCCAGGAGCTGCCAGTGCCGGCTGCCTACAGCTACCAAACTGTACCATGCCCTGGACCCCCTGGGGCTCTGTCTGTCTCCACTCACCCCAGCTCCTGCTACAGCTGCCCCAGGACTGGCCAATGCCAGCTGTTTGTAGTCACTGGGCTGCACCATGCCCTGGTGCAGGCAGCTGATGTCAGCTGCTCCTGGGGCCGCTCCAGCGCAGGCTGGGGTGAGTGCGGACAACCAGAGCCCCGAGCGGTGCGGGATGCAGCACTCACCCCAGTCCCAGCTGCAGCGGCCCCAGCTGCAGCAGAAAGATCTCACCAAGCTACATTAGCGGGCAAAAAAAATGGCAGATGAACTTCAGTGTTGAACAGTTCAAGGTAATGCACCTGAGGAAAAATAACCTTAACTAGACATGCACAATGCTGGGTTCTGAACTAGCTGTTATGATTTAGAAAAGAGACCTTGGAGTCACTGTATATAGTTCTCTGAAAATGTCAGCTCAATATGCAGTGGTGAAAAAAGGCAGTAATATTGTGTCAACCCTGCAGGCCCAGAAACTGGCACAAGAAACAATGGTGAGTTCCCACTTTTACAGAAAATCATAAGGGTTGGTCACAGCCAACGGGCCAAAGGGAGGGAGCAGGTAAAAGGTAAGGAAACACCAACACTGTGGTAACACAGCACCTTAATTTCCCTTCCACATCTCTGCAAGTGTCCCCAAACAAGCCTCTAGTCTTAGAGTGCTCAAACAGCAGCCTGCAGCTGCCCCCAATTCTGAGTCCAGCTCCGTGAGTCCACAATCCCGGCTAACTGAGCCAGTGAGCTCTTCAGCACCACTGTGCACTCCCTACGTAAGACTGACCTGAATCCCCATGCATGCAGCTCTCTTTTTCCCTTACTCTAGCCTAGGGCTTTCTCTTCCATTTTCCTTTGCCCCATAGTCCTTGAGGGTTTCTAGGAGTCCCAGTCCAAATTAATAATAAGTACAGCTTTGCAGACTGCCCCTGGTTCCTCCTCAGTTTGTGGAGGAGCTAGAAGCAGTCTGCAAACCTCAGGTCTATTCAATTTGTGATTCCACAGATTTCATGGAAACCACAAAATCAGGGATTGTCCATGAAATCAACTTTAAAAAAAAAGCTTAATAAATATTGGGAGCCAGTGGTCCTTGCTGCCACTGTGGCCTGGCCTCAGAGCCCAGCCGGGGTGTGAAGGTGCTGGCTGGCAGGGCAGCATGGCACAAAGGGCAGCAGACAAGATGGTGGCCACCCCCTAGTACCTCCTCCCCTACTGGGGCCTCTCCACCAATCAGCACTGAGGGTCAGGGCCACATGAAGGGCAGTCAGCAAACAAGACGGTAGATGTCCCCTTGTCCCTCCTCCCCCACCAGGGCCTCTCTGCCAATCAGCACTGAGGGGTGGGACCAGAAGAGCATATCCAGAAATATCCACGTAATTTGCTCTTTATGTCGCAACCAATCCACAAAAATTGTTTACTCTCACCATGATTTAAGTAGGTCCCTACTCCTGCTGTTACACACATAACATTCACATTACAATATGCTGCACGTCACTAAAAAAGGAACTGAAAACAAAGCAGAACATCAACATGCCACAATACAAATCCATGGTGTGCCCATATCTTAAATGTTGTTTAGCGTTCTGGTCTCTGCATCACAAAAGAGATGTAGCATAGTTGGAAAAGGTAAAGAGAAGGAAACCAAAATGATCAGGGAGATGGAGCACTTGCCATACCAAGAGACACTATAAAGGTTAAGACTCTATTTGGAAAGGAGAAGTCTGAGAAGGGTATATGAGAGAGGTCTACAAAATTATAAAGGGTGTGGACAAAGGATCTGTTATTCATCAAGTCCCAGAATGCTAGAAGTAGAGGACAGCCATTGAAATGAGTAGGAGATAGATGTAAAACTAACAAGAGAAAGTATTTTTTTTACATAACACAGATGACTTGTGGAATTCTTTGCCACAGGATGTGGTTGAGGCAGATGGCACAGACAAGTTCAAAAAGGGGACTAGACAAATTTGTGGATGATAAATTTACTAATTGCTGTTGAACACAACAGTTGGAGAGGTGTCCTCTAGCACCTCTGAACTGGATGCTGGGTGCCAGTGAGGTTAATGAATAGGGATCACTCTAGATAAGTTGTTTTCAACATTTTGGACCACTAAAAAGATTCAAGCAGTGGTGCAGACCCCTTTGAATGGTAAGTGTGGGTATTCACATACTTTTGATTGATCATAGTCATCTTTCACAGACTCCTTAGACATAGTCTGCACACACCCCACAGACCACAGGTTGAAAACCACTGCTTTAGATATAGCCCATTCAATGTTCTCCCTCTAAAGCAATTGGTCTGACCCAATATGGCCCTTTTTATAGTCTTATGTTTATCCAAAGAAGCTTTTTTCATGGAGATTAAAAGTGATTTTTTTCTACTTGCTGAGAACTGGTTACAAACTTCCTAGCTTTCAAGCGCCCTCCATCCACCAGATCATCCTGCATCTTGTTATGCTGGTAAGGTATCCAAATCATTATGCATTTCTTCCTAGAATGCTCAATATATACATGTACAGAAGAGTGTAACATTATAAGGACTTCAACCATAATAATAGGTTCTGATACCATAAAACAGAAAAGCAAAGCTTGAACAAGTATTGCCACCCACACCTAAAATGAAATGATAATCTTTGTAATCACATTGTAGTGTCATATACTTTATACTAGAGAAGGACCAAATTAAAGAGTGCTGAAAATGTATATGCCTCCAAACTTCATATCAGCCAACTTTCATAATATAAAACACTGAAGCAAAATCTGGGATCTGCATCTTGCATTTTTATGCCTCTACATTTTAGATCCAGATATGAGTTTTACACTATCTTTGCTAAATGCTTTGCAACTTAAGCTATTGGTAGGTCAATCACATTGGGCACGTCTACATGTGACACTACATCGCCATAGCAGCACGCTACAGTGATGTAGCATCTACAGGGAAAAACCATGCCACTGAAGCTTTGTCACCCTAGCAACTCACTCCCTCAGTGTAGCACATTGCTATGGCGACGTAGCAGCTAAAAATAATTGTGTGCCACACACACGGTGCAATATGGGCTGTTCCTGCATTGTCATTTAGTATTTCCAAAAGGAAGGAACAACAACGCTGTGGGGCACATGTAGACATACCCACTGAAATGCTCCAACTTTGCTGAAAAGATCTAGGCTGGCACTGTAGCATCTTGAAGCTTTTGGAAGCCTTTTGAAGGCTGAAGTAGCAATGGAGTAATGTTAAAGGATAAAAAAAAACAACACAGAAAACTGAGAGCAACTTCAAGCTATTTTACTTTTTTACTATGTTCCATCTGACTTCTCTGGTTTGTTAATGCTTTTGATAATTCAGTGTAAAAAAATGCGTGTGTCTGTAAACCTCTGATAATCAGCCTTGCCAGTTTCAAAGTATAGTAATGAACAAGTGTACTGTGTGTCTTGCAAAAATTATAAGGTGGTCCTAGTAGAATAACTCTTAGGTCCTAGCTGAATACTCTTTCAATAACTAAAACTTAGGTGAGAGGAAATAAATTGCTTTATATTGTACTAATTTATCCATAATATGTTAGGCTGAAAACCAAAAGCCAAGTTCCAGAAGGTAATTAAGCATGAAGTAACACATCCCAGTTTTCTTATTTTTTATAAAATATTTACATAAATTAATTTAGGAATCCAAATGCATATATTTAGGTTAGGATATTATATCATATTCACTTCATTATTTAAATTCAAAACAAACTTAGTCAGGTCACTCAGTTGCTTCTGCCTATTTATAATTTAGTGATCACAATAAGCAGCTAGTAATGCTAACACTTTAATAACTTTGCCAAGAATTCTGCTGCAATTCATCTCCTGGGAAATTAATATATTACTTAAAATTAAGTGCCTTGAAAAAAAAGCCAGATATCCAGAATGTTTACATTCTCTGGAAATGCTAAAGTTTGACTTTACGTTTTTGGGTTTTGTTATTTTTTTGGGGGTTCCCCAGCACTAATTCAAAGCAAACCATTCATTATACTACTTTTTCAAGAGGTCAAGATTTCAGACACTCAAATGTTCAAAGAATGTTTAGGTCTGGATTGGCTCATTTGGGTTATATTGATCATGGCCAGTTGCAAAATCTGAATATGCCTCTGGGTACAGTAACAAAACATGAAGAAAACCTGTGATTTATAGATTTCCATACCTGATTATCTGTTGCTGATAACCAATTCCTACAGCCATTAGGGAGTTCATTCAAAAGGTGGAAGGAACCAAATCATAACACACATTCACTGAATCCCTACTCACCACCTAAAGCTTTGGGTGTTTACATACATGCCACTGGAAGTGGTGGGGGAGGGGGACAGCCCTTTAATTAGAGTGGGTCCAACAGCCTCATCAAATAAGTTTTAGTTAAAGTTCCCCCACTGCCATTTTTCAGCATGGGGATGCTGATGCATGTGATGCTGGAGTCAGCTGGAGTGCAGTAATTACCACACTCCAGCAGGCTCAATTAATCCCACGTGCTATAATTGCAGCACATCAGAGCAGCCTTGCTGCTGATGTATAGGTGCCCTTTATGACATAAATAATGGTCAGTAAAATATAGATTTTCTCCTTGTTGAAGGGACAGTGAATTTACAACACTGTATCAGTTTGCAAAGGGAATGGGAACTGTAAAACCTGCTGCAAATACACAGATTTTCTAATATCAATAATGAAAGAGGTACTCAGAAGTCTCCCTATTATTCTCCCATAGACAGTTATACTCATGTTCATAAGCAGGGTGAAGATTCAAAACTTAGGTTTAATGTGGGCATACAGCAGGTTTAAATTAAATGTTTCCACTTCCAGACCATTTGACAGTAATGATGGGCCTATTTTACAGCACATACCTTGCAAGCTATCTGCTAGTACCCACAAATCAAACAGTTACTGGCAGATATCCAAGTAGCATAAAATATGCTCATAATTGTATAGTCCATCTAACTGGCTTCCTCAAGATGTGGCAGATAAAAGGCATTCTCAGGTTAAATTAAATCTTGGGTCCAGGGTTCAATAAAGCCTCTTTGCATCCTCTCCAGCAATTTTTCTCCACAAGCATACTGGGATATTGATCACAGTTGTCTTGTCTCCACTTACCTATGTAGTGGTAAACATATCCTCTCACATCCCACATCCCATCCCTAGAACGTATGTTCTGTTACAGGTTTAAACAATCTGATCACTTAAACTGGTTTATGTGTAATGTCTGTCCCTAGCCTTAGAGACTGAGGAGGCTGGAGAGAAAAATAGGTGTGCCAGAAGCAAGGGCACATCTCCCCCTCTTCTTCCTCCTCCACTCACAAGGAACCTACTCAGAAAGGGTCAACTCTAACTCATCTTGGCAGAGCCCCAAGCAATATTCTAGTAGACCTAAGTACAGAAGGGAAAGACCTTGCTCAGAGTGCAGCATTATAATTTGCAATACAAAGCTGCTGGTGATTAGAGCTAGTCTAGACAAACATTTTGTGCAGATTGACCTGATTTCCTTCACATGCAACAAGTTTCAGGCTCTTCTCCAGACCATTGCCAATGGAGAGAGTTCTCCATTGTGAAGGTTTCTTCCTCCAGTCCCCTCTTGTAGATTTGGGAGTGATGATCTAGACTGAACATTTAAACTTCATGAACAACTGGAAGACTACAAGCTACTTGTTAAGAAGCTGAACTTAATTGAAAACTTTCTGGGAGCAATACTACACAATTCTCTACTTAAATTCTGCTGATCTATTAGCAATGCCATGTCATATTAGATCATACCAGAGCACCTTTTCATTGATAGAACTTTGCAATGGCATGATATGAAAATTGTGTAGCCAATTTTCAATCCATCTCCAACCTCCTTTTTGGGGAAAGTCATTGAAGAGCTGTTTTTATGTCAGTTCCAGGTGCATCTGGATGTCTTCAGATTCCTGGACATTTATCAGTCTGACTTTCATCCTAGATATAGCACAGAGAATGTGCTCATGGCCTGCATCACAATTCTTTGCCTGGAAATTGACAGGAAAAATTGTGCCCTGCAGATCTTACTAGATATTTCAGCAGTTTCAGATATGGTTACCCATAAGGTTCTGATAAAGCTTTTACATAATCTGGTAGGTATTTCCAAGACAGCTCTAAATTGGTTCCATTCTTTCCTAAGAGGAAGGTCCCAGAGGGTCGTGTTAGGGAGATGCTCATCAGCCCCTCAAGACCTTTACTGCGGGTGCCCCAGGGTTTCATCCTGTTGCCCCTCCTATTTCGTGCCTACATGAAGCCATTATAACATAGGCCTTATATATAGTATTTCTGTGAGGCTGCACAGAGATTTGGAGTGAAATGTCATCAGTATACTGATGCCACCCAGCTCTATTACTCTTTCTTAGCTGAACCCGGCCGTGCAGTCTGAGTCCTTTCCCAGAGCCTGGCTGCAGTTAGAGATTGAATGTTGCTGAACCAATTGAAACTGAATCCAGACAACACAGAGGCAACAGTGATAGACAAACCATGTGACTTGAGGTGGGGGCACCTATCATTGATGGAGTTCAGCCTCCATTTGTCACTCCAGTTCATAGCTTGGGGTGCTCTTGGTTCCTTTGCTGTACCTGGTTCTTCAAGTGGCAGCCATAGTTGGTGAATGTCTTTCACCAACTCTCTCTGGTAAGAAGGCTGTGGCCCTTTCTTTCAAATTCAGATCTGACCACCATCATTAAGGCCTTTTTAACCTCAAGACTAGATTACTGCAGTGTACTCTAAAAGGGACTGTACTTGAAGACCATCCAGAAGCCACAGCTAGCGCAGAAGGCAGCAGCTCACCTTCTAAAGGAGGTCAGTTGCCAGGAGCACATAACTCCAGTGCTCCAGAGTCTCTACTGGCTCCCAGCAGCTTTCTGGGCACACTTCAAGGTGCTGGTTTTGACCTGTAAGGCCCTAAATAGTCTAGGCCTTGCATATCTATGGGTCTGTCTTTTCCCTTATATCCCATCACAATCCCTAAGGTCAGCCAAGAGCAACCTTCTGTAAGTACTATCAATGCACCAAGCCCACTTGGCAAAAACTCATGGGAAGTCAGTCTCAGCAATTGTTCTTCTTTCTGGACTTCCCTTCGTCCCGAGGCATGCCAGACCCTGAGCTGGGACACCATTTGGAAGCACTTTAAAACCTTCTTATTTGGGCAAGTGTTTAGCAAAAAAGCTAGGCTGGGATATTGGCTAGGGAGTTTCTGTTTTATGTTGATGCTTTGGTTTCTGTACTGTTTTGTTCTCTTGTTCATTTTCCTGTTTTATAATATATTCTTTCTTCTTGCTGTAAGCTGCCCTGAGCCTTTGCTGGGAATGGTGGCATATAAATCAAATCAAATAAACATACACATAAATAAAGTATTTCCCTTTGACTTGCATCAGTGTTGCTATAGCAAATTTGGTCATGTCCTTTGGTCACATCCTTTATAATTAAGGATGCATGGTAGGTTGCATAATAGTTCTATGCTTTTTCTGTGCTTTGGGCCCTAGCAAAAGTGAATTCAGCCATTTTTCAGTTTGAAAGTGTAAATAGAAACATGCTTCTCCAACTTAAAGGCATTCTAACCAGATTGTCCTGAAATGGATTACAGCAAAAAGCTGATATTGGAAACTTGGCATGGATGTTTTCCTTCAGTATTAAAGGATCAGTCCTGCAAATCCTTGCTTACTCAAAAAAGTAGTCCTTTTGAAGTCAGTGTAACTGTGTGCATAATTAAGAATTTATGGGCTCATTTCTCATAGTTTGGCTTGTTCCTTGCCTTAAAAATAAAAATTTGCAATATCCCTTCTTGGCTTGCTCATGTAACCCACAGTACAGTCAATAAGCATATCATATTTCTAGCAATACTAATAAAAACTCACCCTTTTCTGACAAGAGAATAGCTTCCTTCTAGCCAGGCAGAGAAGAGCAAAGGCAGTGGCTGCTGTATGGGGGGTATGTGAAATTTTACTATATATGTAAAAGAGATTAAAATTTTGGAGAAGGCAAGACTATCAAAGATACCTTAGAGAATCAAAAGTATGGCACAACATAAGGATAGACAGTGACTGTTGTCCCCTTCCTGAGGTAGTATGTAGCCACAACAAATAATAGTATTGTGACTCAGAGACACACCTGAAGTCTCAGTTCACACCTTCTTCCTTGTTCTGGGGAATGGAAGAACGTCCTCTTTTACAACAGAGTACTGTTGCTTTTGCTACACTAGACAAGTAAAGAGAGCCAGTCCCATTTTACTTCCTACACTGATAGGAAGTAAGTAACTGATATGGGGAGGGAGCAAGCCAGAGTATTCTGCCTTTCTCCTACATGACTGGACTCAAAGCCCAAGAAAACAAAGGAACAAGGCCTGTATAGTCCAAGTCCCTGAATGCCTGTATAGTCCAAATCACAGTCTAGCTCTCACATCTGAAATATATATATCTTGTTCTACTTGAGATATTTGTAGAAAGTGCCTTTTTCCCCAGAATGTTATATAGCTGATGGATGAAATTCACCACTGTGAAGAAGACTAGTATGAGACCTATTAATTACTTAAGTTATACTTAAGTTTTCACTATTTATTCCTAGTTTATTCAGGGTGAAATTTACTCAGTGCAGTAAGCCAGCATGGATCCCTTTCATTTCACTGGGGAACTTATGTGATGTACACTGAATCTGTGAACTGAGTAAATTTATTCTGAATAAACTGGAGACTATGAGCTGTGAATCTCATTCAACCAATCTGACCTCAAATGGGATTTGAAACAGAAGTGGCTTTTAATAAAATGTGGCATCATGTTACTATTGTAAAATAGAATTTCCAACATAATAAAAAGGGTAGGAGGCCAGACTGTGCACACCTGTTATAGTCAAGTTGTCACTGTTGTCCAGAAATCATTATAAAATATTACTTGTTTGACCCTTCCAGGTACAAGGAGCTCTGAAAAGGCAATGGATGCAGTATAAAACCCAGTGGGGTCAAAGGCGACGGGATCACTGCTCTACACGTTCTACCTCTTACACAGCAACATCTATCACCGAGGTCCCTGTGTATCTGTACCATCATGATTCCAACAACGAACAGTTAAATGGAAGATATTTAGATGACTCTGAACTTGTTGCATTAAAATCTGGAGAGACATCTGCCTAGTTTGGAGGCAAACAGATCATTTTACATTCTGTTCATGACAAGGTAGGGAAAAAGAAGGAAGTGCAGCCTTTAATGTCATTGTGAAAGAGTGTTAAACCAGATGACAGGACACATCAGATGCCAAATACAGAACCATCAGCATCTAAGAGTGATGGCCAGAAAGTCTGACAGAGAGATGACCATATGATTTGATACTATAACAGCAGCTTTTTAGGACTGAAAGTAGACCTACCCACTGAGCCATCTGGAATTTCAACTGTTCCTGATACTGGCTACATGAAGCGAGAAAAACTAGTATTAACAAGTCAAGGTACCCAATAGCAAATATGAAAGAATGAATTAGAGTGTTTATTGACCTGACTGAACTAAATATGTGACAAAATGGAATTGTTTGTTCCTTTAGATACCTTTCACCCTAGAGTTTTAAACTGTCAGCTTTCATTAAGGTGTAAACTGGCTTGGAAACCTTTACTATTTTCATGTTAATCAACTCTGATGCTTTCTTATAAATTTTTGCATTTTGAAAAAATAAGATCATTTCAACATATTCAAATCCTTATTATCTCAAGAGGACACCATATAGTATTACTGTTCCAGTATCAGGGGCATAACAGAAAGAAAAGTAAATAGTTGCTGCATTGCAAATGTTCAGCTATTGATACAACACTGAAACATTTCTTTGGGCTTCCTTATGAAAGTCCTGAAGATATGTCAAACTTTTTTTTCAGTATATGCTTGACAGTATACATGTATAGGAAATGTGTAGCCATACTACTCAGCCCTATAACCTCAAAAGTAAGGAACAATCTTTCACTCTGAATAAACCGTGAAATGTATTTGGATATTAAGAATCATTTTAATTGCTGTTGAAGTTTCTAAGCCTTTAGGGGCTGAACGTTTATCTTTCTGACACAAACAGTAAAAAAGCATAGCGTAAGAGATGAGGAGCTGCAACTAGTGTTACAACAGAAGACAAATGCATTTTTTGGAAAGTAAATATTTCATTAATTATTATGTAAATGTCTTTTTTTTATGATTGCTAGACCAATGGTAGAGCCAGAGAGGAATGTGTTTGTACATGTATAAGGTTCTGCTATTGCCAGTATCAAGTAACAATTGCGATCATTGTGCTGAGTAAAATAAATATGTTTTCTTCATAAAGTTGAACTAAAAGACTCTGCAAATAGATAAGACCAATGTCTGAGAGATTTTGGGTGATTACAGTTCCTGGAAATTCTGCTTATAGAATTTATATATGTATATAATATAGATCAGGTCTCTCTGAAAGAATTTCCAGAGAAATGTCCATTATGGTTGTAAATTGGATATGGTTATTTAAAAGCCAACAATTGGTGTATGTAAATTAAGGTTCTGTGTGTGTGTGTGTGTGTGTGTGTGTGTGTGTGTGTGTGTGTGTGTGTGTGTGTGTGTGTGTGTGTGTCACAAATATAAGGA
>NW_017729004.1:56197739-56214583 GCF_001723915.1 Gavialis gangeticus | reverse complement strand
GTGTGTGTGTGTGTGTGTGTGTGTGTGTGTGACTAACATTAAGGAGCAATTCTCCATCATTGACAGTGTGCCCAAAAGTGCCCATCCACATCTGTTTTCACCCACCTCTACCTATAGTAATAACAGACTTAAGTGAAGCGCATAATCCCTCCCAAGTCCAAGCATTTACATTATCCAGTTACTTCCAATGCCACAGTCCCTACTGCCACTGGTATCACTCACCTCAGCTTTCTCAGTATCAATACTCAGCTATATGTAATCTGAATGCGGTTTTAGCACTTATGTGACAAACCTATCTCTGGGTTTCAAGACGGAAAGGGAGGACCAGGGAGTGGAAAATGAAAAATATTCCCTCCTCCCTTCTCTTGTCTCTGATGCTGCCATTCTGTAAACCTGTACATTTTTCATAAGCACCAGATATTTACATTATAAGATACAAAATTTCCTTTTTCTTTACTCAATTGCTGAGTTTTGTTCTAGGATTTGGCTTTTTCCTGCAAAAATCAGACTTTTTTCAGAAATAAACAAGTGATTCTGTTCCACTTTCAGCACTGCTTTTGTGCTTAACTCTTATAGCCCTAAACTCATAAGAATGCCCAGTAAGGAAAGAAAGAAAACTATTTGAAATACAGGCAGTCCTTGGACTTACAACACAATTGGTTCCTGAAAACCACGTCTTAAGTAGAAACGTTGTGACTTGGAACCAATGTTCATAAGAAACAATGGTATAAATGGGGGATTAGTTCCGGAACCAAGGCCCGATACCCTATTTTCACCAAAAATAACCCAGAATTTTGTACTCGATCAATTATAGATGAGTAATATAGCTACATTAATGTACTTATATTGTAAATAGCAGTCATATTGATTTGGAAGGACTTCTTTGAGGTGACTCTGCTGAACTTTTTGAAGGGTTCTTGGCTGGAGTCTTCTCAGGAGTCTTGGCTGCAGATTTTTCTGGAGTCTTGTCTGCTTTCTTTACAAAAGTATCCAAGGAAGTTTGGACATATGTTCTCCAGGGAGATGAATGACACAGCAAACTTGTTCGCTGGTGTGGTGTCGCATTGGATCAAGCATTGTAAAGTTGAAACTAACATCATAAAGTTGAGACCGGGTGTCAATTTATAAACGTAAGTGCGAAACGTTGTAACTCAAAATGTTGTAAGTCAAGGACTACCCTTATTACTCAATCCCCTTTTGCTTTGGACTTCCCTGGAGAAATGAAGATCAAGACCTTGGTATCTACAAAAGATGGAAATATCATATCCAGATATCAGAGTAGCTCTGATGCAGTGGAGCTATGATGACTTTTATTAGCTGAGGATCTGGCCCTCTCTAATATTTGCTTCATTGTGTGCGTTTCCAGGGGAGAGCTGGTTAGTAATTTCTTACCAAAATACTTTTTCAGTGGAAAGTATAGGGGAGATTTGTTGAAATCACAGAGCTTGAAGAATGTGCTAATCTCAATAAAATTTCATCTGGGGGGGAAAAAATGGTTTGACGTTCAAACATCCCTGTTCACTGTTTTCCAAGTGGAACGTTTTGAATTTTTATTCTGAAGTGACTTTTCAGAATGAAGTAAAAACAATTACAAAGTTTTTTTTAAAGGTCAAAACCAGAACAAAACATTTTGATTTTCTTGAAGCATAAGACTCTGATCAGCCAGAATTCATTTTTTCATTCTGTGGCAAATTTTGTTTTATTTGCATTATCTTTTGAATACAAAACACAGAATTCCCTTTGAAATGAAAGAACCCATTCCAATCTAGGTCCACTGCTACTGCATGTTCACTCTAAGAGCACAGGAACCCACAAGCAGGAACATGCATGTCCCTGAGGACAACTAGCAGTGGCACAAATATGGGGAAAACTGGCCCAGGTCAGGTAGGGGGGCTGGCCCAAACCTGTAATCTTAGGAGCCCCCCAGGACTGCAGCAGCGGCAGTCTGGGTGTGCAGAGCCTGGCCAGCAGCCAGAGCATGACTGGCCATCCAGACTCCAGTTTTGGGCAATACACACTGGAGCCACATGTGTCATGCCAGTTTGTTTTGGTTGGCGGGGGGGGGGGGTTGGCTTGGGTTGTTTTTTTACACTGGGAGTTTCCAGTGTCAACAAAACCCGCTGTGCTGCAAATTAGCAGTGCAGCGAACACATGCATGTATGCAGTGCAAACTGCACGTGTGCAATGCAAACCGCACGTGCGTGCTCATGGGGACGCACCCTAACAGTGCTTCCACCCTCCATAATAAATACATAGGCCTGCATAGAAAACAACAGCGGATTTAAGCCTGGTTCTTATGTATATAGATTCAATATTCCCATAACATTATGCAACAGACAAAGAGAAGCTATCATTGTCAATTCAGTCTGTAGGCTGGAAGAGTGGCCACAGGTAGAAGTGGAATTCAGTGTAGCTCAATGTCCTAGTTTTATAGCTGGGAGTAAATTGCATCTTAATTCCTCTTCACTCCATCTGTCACCAGATTGATTTCTCTAAGGCATTTAAAAATAGAGTTTCAGCTCTCTGCTGTAGAAATAATGCTGAACTCTACATGATTATCATGGTGAGAATAGTTACATGTCCACAGTGGGCACGTCTACATGAGATGCTAACTTCGCAGTAGCTAAATAATACTACACAGTAGAGCATAACAGCACAAACAGTGCTAATACGCTAGTGTACAGTATTATTAAGCTACTGTGCAGTAGCATTGCTAAAAAAGGTGCTCACCAATGCTACTTCACAGTAACTCCGGTTATTGTGAATTTATTTAGTACTTAATTATACAAATACTAAATAAATGCACAGTAACCACTGCACAGTAGTGTCCCATGTAAACACATCCATTTTGTGGAATATTTAGAGGCTCTTTATTTTATTTCACAATAATTAGGTTAATTACAAAGACATAACATAAGTATTAGTGTGGCACAATGGAAAAAGGAATATATGAATAAATGGGAAGCTAATTGTACAGTAAAGAGAATGGTAGGGCCTTGTCCCTCTTAAATAACACCATTCTCTTCATATGAAAACTCAGTTTATTTAAATGCAGGACCTGACAGAAACATTTGCATAGGTTTGCATCTGAGCAACGAAATCTAGCAAAAAATTCTAGTTGTTCATCTTCGTTAGATACAGCTGTCAAAAGGATCGTGATGGCATGGAGTGCTGAAACTAAGCCCTGTTTCTTCACTTGGTTCATTTAATGATTAATAAACTATGCTTCAGTAAAACAAATTGCAATGCAAATAAGGAAAATGGCATGCTGTATTTTATAATAGCTACCAGCCAGTATTTCTGTTACAAAGTCCCTATTTTCATAGGCAATAGGTATTCACAGAAGAAATCTACCATGAGAAACCTCAGTATATTCTGGTTATCTCTTTTTTTTCTTCTGACAGTATTTCTCAACCAGGTTGCTACCGCACCCTAAGTTACCATGGAATCCTTTTAAGGGTGCCTCAGGGTGCCAGGCAATATTAGCACTAATAGATGTACCAACACCTATAGGATTCACAAAATAAACCCAAAGATTTCAAATATGAATGTATAGTTTCAAAAATATTCTGACCTTCTGTGGTCTTTCTGAGTTCTTTGCAACAGACCTCTTTACTTACATTTTTACTTTAATTTTCCATAGTTAAAAAATGAGTAAAAGCTAAGAGTTGGCATCTTCTGAGGGGTGCTCTGAATCTAAAAAGGTTGAAAACTAGTGCTCTAACAAATCATAGAAACAAACTTTGGACTATTTTCCCTTTGGGAGAAAATAAAAATGACTAGTAGCCTTTCAAAACATAGTTTTCTCACTAGAGAAAATGGATAATGCTGCCTACTAACTAATCTAATTTCCCCTTTCTGGAGAGGTCAGGGGTTGATGAACCAGTTAAGTTAAAAAGAGAACCCACCTGAATGTCGTACCTTTCTAGAAATGTAACTTAAACCTTACATAAAATTGCAGAACAAGTTTTATATCCTTTCCATGATCCCTCCCATCTGTCCTCCTGATACCTGAATTCTTCTCTCTCTCCTTCTGAAGAGTGGCTTCTCCTTGCTTCCTGATCTTTCAAAAACTTCCTCCCTTGTTTTCCTTCACAAGTCCTAGAATGTGTCTCCAGCTTTCTGAAAGTACATTGCAGTCCCTCTCCAAGGACCTGATCTAAAGCCAGAGTCTATAAAAATCTTTCTATTGATCCCAGTGTATTTTGCATCAGGACTCTTGATCCCAAAAGACAGAAAACAGACCTCTTTTTAGAACATAAATTATAGAATATACATTTCAAAAAATTAACCAAATAGAGGTGTAGGTATTTCCAATACCTTACATTTTTGTAACTCAAATATGTCTTCATAACTATAAGCATTAATACATTAGACGATAGGACTATTGCCAAATAATATGGATGTTTGTAACATAAAAGGTATATATACGGAAATAGGAACTGCAAATTAGAAACTGCAGATTAGATTTAAGCAACTGTAGGCAGAAGATTCTTTATGCCTTTTGGTCGGAAGGGAGAAGGCACTGAAGGTCTGTGTAAGTGTGGTCTGAATCCTATTGTTTATGCTCTTTGAACCTGATTCTAACCATACTGAAACAATAGCAGTTTTGCTACTAACCGGGTGTGTCTACACATGCCCCTGACTGCACAGTTGGTACTGCACAGTCCCAGTGGCACACAGGCTGTTTCCAACCCTACTGCACAGTAGAAACAAGCTACTGTGCAGTAGCAGCCTCCTCACAGTTAGTGCCCGTTGACGCTATGTCACTGTAGCTTGTCGCTACAGTGACGTAGCATCTCATGTAGATGTGCCCAGTGCAATGCAAATATAAGCGGGACCCTTTAATCTAAGGTACAGAAGAGTTATATAGTATTGACTAAAGCAAATCACCATAGGTTATGAAGGAGTCATTTATGTGCCTTTGGCTACAGAAACAGGCATTGCCTTAACTACACCATTGATGACCAGATAGGGTCAGGTAGATCTTTGACTTTGACCTTTGCATCCATGACCCTGCCAAAATACACACTGGGAACAATTTCACAACTGCACCTGTAGTGGTCACCTTTTCCCTCTTCCAATCCAGTTTCTACTGCTAGCATTACTTCCACCACCAGTCTGGCACTGCTGGAGCTCTGATACTGTGCCCAGGTTCCCTTGTGATTACTTGGTTATTGTAACTCCTGGTCAGATGCACCCATTGAACTACTCCATCCAATCAATACAGAGTCACAGTGAAGAGGAATCTTCATGATCCATGGTTGAAGAGACATGCCATGCAGGACTACACCCTGCTCTCAAACTAAAGGCCCAGCAAGGCAATGCTATGATATTAGAAGTGGCTAAATGGGTAGTGAATGGACAAAAAAAGTTCTTCCCAGCTTGTCCTATGCTAGGAAACCTCACTGCTACCACTAGTATAAGACTCCCATGGTTGTGAGAAAGGCTTGGATCAGACAATGTTTCAGCACAAGAAAAAACCTTGCACATCCCAAGTTATACATGGGTAACTCCCATTGACTCAGTGGCTTAGGTAATGGCAAAATCTGTCCCCTCTCATTTTACGTCTTATAAAATAAGTCCCTAGCCATCTGGCATGCATTCAAGAAATACCGTTAATGTAAACACATTACTGCTTTTAAAATAAGATTAAACTATGTTGATAATATGATACATATATAACATCCTTGAGGTAATGATGGTATTTTTATATTTCCTTCTCAACTTTTTATGACATTGTACTGAATTATCTCCTGACATTAGCAATATCTACTTACAGCACATTTATATGTATAAAATATACATTTTATATGCTTTACAAATTATATGGAATGAATATATATTTTCACTATCTTATTTGTATATGGGCTCTAACAGCTTCATTATCTTGAATACTTTGCAGAATAACAACTGATTCATCATTACTAAAACCAATGAAAGCCACAATCCCATCATGTGGGGGGGTTTTTAAATCAGGAGGATACAAGTTCCCCTTTGAAACTGTATACATTTTTCTTTCTGATCTTTATTACCATGCTTCAAATGCAAGATTTTGCATCCCTCCTGTATGTATTAGGTGCAATTCATCCAAATGTATGTAGATGTACAGTTTACCCCAATGGTGAATTAAGTTCCACTTATGTCCTCTTATGAGAGCATAAGAGATATGTAAAGAGATGCAAAAGTCCTTTTGATGAGTTCTGCACAATGATGAATTTCTCTTGAAGCAGTTTATTTTTAACTTACGGTAACTTCATGGAAAATAAGGTTATGATTAACGTTCCCTACCAGAAAGTCACATGAACCAAAATAGGAAACCATGCTGGGTGTATCTACATGTGAAATGAACGTGACACAATAAACTCCAGTGTAGTTCATATGAGAGTTTATTGCTCCTGGGTACCACATTTACATGTGCACCCAGGACTACAGCATGTTGAACTGCGTTGTAGCAGCCCCACCTGGCAGGAAGTCCTGGGAGGGTCAGCCTGCCAGCCTGGGGTTGCTCTGGCCTGGCTCATTGTCTTGTGGAGCAGCTGGCTGGGGCACAAGGATGCTCTAGTGTGGAGCTAACCAGCAGGCAGCCCCTGCATTGAAGCATACGCATGCTTCAGTCAGCCCTATAAGCGTCTACACGTGTGCTGCTGTGCACTAAATAATACTGCTGTAGGATAGTACTTGTGTTTACAAGTACTAACCTATGGCAGAGTTAATTAGTTTACTGTGACCTAATAGGGCCACATATGGACATACTGAGACTTTACTGCAGAGCTAATTAAGTAGCCCCGTTGTAAATGTCTTGTGTAGATGTGCCCACTATGGCCTATCACACACACATGCCACAAAGGAGACCACATGGTAAGAAATTTGCTTTATAAAGAAATACTTTAAACAGAAATCTTGATGTTCAGCAAAATCTTTGTTTATATTAAATTTCTGTGAATTAGATATGTCCAGTGCACAAGTTAAGATTTCTACAAACAAGGCCCTAAGTTACCAACAGTTACAGCTGGATAAATCAATGAGCTAAAGAAAAATATTCATGCCATATATATCTTGTATTTCTTACACAAATTCTTTGTTAAATGAGTACCACATTCTGACTTACTGTCATTGTAAATTAGCAATAGAAATTCAGAAAGCAAGAATATGGTAAAATATCAGCACAGAAAATGGTTAAGCAGACATAAATCTGAGTTTCTTTCATAGTTTGTTTTGGCTTTTTTAAAACACTGTGTTGATTCACAGAAATAAAGTATGACACAATCAAGTTTTATCACAATATACCCAAAGCACATCCTTCACAAAACTGAAAAAGTTTGAAAATGTGACACACATTTCTGTTGGTGAATCTGAGTGACAGTTGATAAGCTATAGATCCATTATTTATAAATCACGTTACTGCAGATACAATACTAAGGAGATTATTCCTTTCATTGAATATTAAGAAACCCATGTTGGTATAATTCATTCATTAGTAGCTGTATTTTATACAGTCAACAGTTTTCTATATTAGTAATGTATTTTGTGAATGTAATGCTGTCGTTCTATTGCATTGTGCACTATAGATAAGGAAGTTTAACTGAACTTTGGTGTAAATAATTCACCAGTAGATTATCATCTAAAAATACTCATTAAAGATGAATTTTTGTTACTGAAGCTCTTAAGTGAAATTCTGGCCCCAAGGAACCATCTCTCTGACGTGAGTGGAGCAAGGATTCACACCTTATATCATAGCTATCATACTATGAATGTTAGCTACTGAGGATTGGTCAAACAGGAGATGCTTGCTATTACCCAACTCAAATCCAACCCACCCATAGACACTGTTAGCCAGTGAGTGCTCACTCACATCACCCTCCAAAAACCTGCTTTCAGAGAGCAGTATTTGAAGAATGATGCAATAGCCAAGCCTTGCTCTAATGATGTTTCTTATAGCAGTGGATTCAGGAATGTGATGTCTAGGACACTCTCAATTCAGAGGTGATCAAGCATCATGAGAACCCAGTCTGCATGCAACCCTCAAATAACTTTGGTGTCTGAAAGGTTCCGCTCTGAGCTGAATGCATTCTACTTTTGCCAGTCAGCTGCCCTAATGTTCCTGTTCTTGTATCATTGTAGGTGCTGTATAAGAGAGTGTTGTACATATCATTTGTTCAGTGTTGACCTGAGTACTATTTTGGCTTTGTGAGAGGCTTCTATTTTTGCAATAAAAACAAGTATGATTCATTTTAAAATTGTTGGAATGGGTTTTTCTTTCATACCCAGCAATGATACAGGATCTTAGAAACAAGTACCAGCACTGGATTGTCTCAGTTCTCTTGCATAACCATGAAAATCTAGCTTTTGTAAAAAATGTCACTCTCTACATCGCGCTTCCACCTGTAGTCACCATAAGGGGACTACTGACACCTGGGAACCAGTGGCAGAATAGCAATGATGGCCACAGATATGCCTATAAACAAATACAATGAGAGAATGTTGTGATCAAAGCTCTGGACTGGTATTGTAAGATCTGGGTTTAGTCTGTGGTCATGCGATAATATTCCTGTTTGACTCTGGGAAATTAGGATGAAACATGAGCCTTGCTGAATTTAATGCAAATTTGGTGCTAAATCTATACCAGGATTTGTATGTGAAAGGGTGTCTGGAGTATGCTTAACCTGTAGAGTCTGTTTATATGGTATAAAGCATTGCCATGGATTAGTGCTGAACTATGTCAACTTCATGCTCTACCTGTACTAATATACCTTGCTTCTCAACTAGACTGATTAGCACAGGTAGATATCAATATTAGTATGGCTACCTAGCTTTCCAGACTAGTGTGTTTTAAATTTTTTTTTTTATTTTATCCCTTTGCATATCACTTATATGTTACCAGCTTGTAAGATCTCCAGGGCAGGAATTGTGTCTTCCTGGATATGAAAGATGTACAGTCTACCTATATGTGTAGACTGTACATAATGCATTGTAAGCACAACTAGCAACAAAATTTGTAAGAATGATAAGAATCTCCTTGTGACAATTGTGACTGCCGGGCCTCAAATAGCCACTCTCGGGTGACCTTCACTCTGGTGGTAGACATAAGGCACCTTACAGACTCGTGTCACAGACTGAGTAGATGTCTCCCCCTCGAGTCACCTTCCCCGTTCTCTCCTGCCATGATTTGTTGTTCCTCAGTAGGCGGGATTTGTCGTCGAGTGTACTCGGTGGCCTGTGGTTCACCCAGTGGTCATTCATGGGGCTCCACCATCCCTACACCCCAGCCTCACGCTTCCTTTGGTGCACTGTCCATTTGTTGGCCTCGTCCCCTCCGGTGGGATAACGCCCTATGGCTTGGCATCTAGATGCCCATGGTCTATAGCCAAGTTCGCCCGTGTGGGCCTGCTCCCCCAGCCCTCCTTGTCTCCACCCCTTCTTTCAGGAAAACGCACAAAAAAAAAACCTTCCAAAGCTCCTCTTCAGCCCCATTCCTCAGGGATACCTGCACTTTCCCCCTATTCCCCTTCGCACAGGGCAACTAAATAAAATGCAATAACAAAACACAGAACAGTGAGCCAATTCCTGACATGGCTGCATCCTACCCCCTTACTATCCTTCCCCGGGCTCTAGCTGGGGGGGGTTGCTTTACTCCTGACCCGTCACCTCCGGGATTCACTCTCATTCTCCCGTCAGCCCAGCTGGGACTGGCGGCGATATCCACCCCAATTGTAAACCCCTCAGGGCTCTTCTTTCTCTGGTGTCTTCTCCCTCTGGCGTGGCTTCCTCCTTGCCCCGGTCGTCCCGACACTCCCACCTAGGGTCTGCTTGGACTCTGGGTGCAGCTCAGGTTCCATCTCTCTGGCCGGCATGCCTGTTGCTCTTGTGCTGTCCCATGCATGCTCCTGTTGGGGCGCTCTGCCCTGCACTGCCAGCGTCTTCCCTCGGCTTGTCAGGCTCCGCGGGGAGGATCCTTTCCTCTCCCTGCAGCGGCTGCAGCTCCTCTCTCATGCTGCTCTCCCTCTCCTTCTCCGCAGTATTGGCCGCCATTTTTATTTCCGCCAGCTGGCGTCTGGAGCTGACGTCATCGGCCGGCCATAATTGAATAAAGAGGCAGCTGACGAGCCGCGCAGGCTCTTCATTCCGCCTCTACTGTGCTGCGTCTCCTGCTGCCGGTAAGTACCCTTTGTTACTTCTTTCCCTGGGACATAACCCCCCCTGCAAGCTGCCTTGTGGCGGTTCCACGAGAAGCGTGACTTCATTACCTGTGGTCATATGTGGGGGTCGACAACCTTGCCAATAGATGCCTTGTCTCGAGCCCATGTCACATCTAGACAAGAAGTCAGCCGTTACGTTGTCTTTCCCAGGACGGTATATTATATGGAATTTGAAAGGTTGCTATGCCAATGCCCACCTCATTATTTGCACATTATCAGTTTTGGCAGAGCTGAGCCATTTAAGGGGCGCATGGTCAGTGATGAGCATAAACTCCCTCCCTCCCTAGTAAGTAATAACGAAAGTGCTCCACTGCCCACCAGATAGCAAGGAATTCTCATTCGATTGTCACATACCTAGTTTTGGCTGGCAGCAATTTCCGACTCGCGTAGGCCATGGGTCATTCCATGCCTGCATCTCATTGGGTTAGTACCGGCCTGATAGTGGTTTCGGAGGCGTCCGTCTGTAATGTAAAGGGTTTATCAAAATTAGGGGCGTGTATGATCACATCTTCACACAGGACCTTTGTTAAGGCCTGAAAACTTTGTAACATCTCCCCCGTCCATTTGACCCCCTTCCGGTTTGACCCCTTTAGGGCCTCTGATACAGATGACGCTATTTTTGAGAACTGTGGGACAAATCTATGATAGTAATTCACCAGGCCCAGGAAGAATCATAACTGCTTGGGTGTTTGTGGGGCCTGAAAGGTGTGGATGGCTTTGACCTTGTTCTCCAACGGTCGGATGGTCCCTTGCCCCATGAGGAACCCTAGGTACTTCATGTGCCTGTGTGCAATCGTGCATTTGCGGGGGGTCACGGTCAAACTTGCCCTTCTTAATTCAGTCAATACAGCTGTGAGGGCTCGTTGGTGCTGGCCCCATGATTGCGCGAATATGACAATGTCGTCGATGTACACCACCGCGTATTCTGTGTGTGGTGCCAGAATAAGCTCCATTAGCTGTTGGAAGGTGGCGGTGGTCCCGTGCAGTCCGAATGGCATCTTCACAAACTCATATAGACCCCAGCGGGTTCCAAATGCCATTTTGGGGCGGTTGCACAGCCGCACAGGGATCTGCCAATACCCCTTGACCAGGTCTAAGGTAGTTATGAACCGAGCTGCCCCAATTTGTTCCACTAATTCCATTACACGAGGCATGGAAAAGGCATCAAACATAGTTATTTCATTTAACCTTCGGTAATCCACACAGAGCCTTAAGGTCCCATCTGGCTTCCATACCAGTACCAGGGAATTTTGCCAAGGGCTTTGGGAGGGCTTAATGACACCGAGTGCCTGCATCTTTTCCACCTCTTTACGTACCTCTTCCATTAGATGATGGGGTATCGGCTGCCACCGAACTCGCACAATTGTGCCTGGGGGTGTATGGATGGAGTGGTACGTGTTCTTACCCATCCGGGATCCTCCAAAAATACCTCTTTAAATTCTTCAAGGAGGTTCCACATTTCAATTTTTTGTGTTGTAGTTAGCTCATCACTCACGTGGACGTCTTTCAAGGGTTCTGGGGCCCCTGGGCCTGTGCTGACTACTTGAGGTCCAAGGTCATCTGCTGTCTCTTCCATGAACGCAGCCCACCCTTCGGGTTGTTGCCATTCTCGTAACAGATTAATGTGATAAATCTGTCTCATTCGCTGGTGACCTGGGCGGTAAACCTCATAGTTGACCGGGCCAACTTTTCATATAATTTTGAATGGCCCTTGCCACTGGGTTAACAGTTTGTTATGTGAGGTGGGCAACAGAACCAGCACCTTCTGCCCTGGTTGAAACTCCCGTTCCTTCGAGTGTAAATCATAGTTTTCTTTCTGTCGTTGTTGGGCCTGTCGCAAATTGTCTGAAGCCAGCTCTCTTGTGCTCTGGACGCGGCTTTGGAATGCTCGTTGATATCTCGACGGGCTGGAGACAACCACGGGGCCACGTTCCCAATCTTCTCAGAGGATCTGCAACAAAACCCATGGTTGGTGGCCTAATATGAGTTCAAAAGGAGAATACCTTAGAAACTCCGATGGGGCATCCCTGAGTACGAACAAGGCCAGCAGGAGCATCAGGTCCTAGTGTCACGGGTCACCCTGTATGCATCGTCTCAACACCTTCTTCAGGGTCCCATTTAATCGCTCTACTAATCCATTGGTCTGGGGGTGATAAACAGATGTTCACAGTTGTTTGATCTGCAGGGTTTGACACACCCCCTGTAGGACACCGGACATAAAGTTCTGCCCTTGGTCCATCAGGATCTCATGGGGGATCCCCATGCAGGCTATCCACTTCACCAACTCCTCCACAATCCGAGGAGCCATTACAGACCTTAAGGGCACTGCGTCAGGATATCTAGTTGCATAATCCACAAACACCAGGATATACTGGTACGCACTACTGCTGCAGGATAGTGGCCCAACAACGTCCATGGTTATTTGTGAAAAGGGCAGATCAATTACGGGCATTGGTCTCATTGGGGCTCGGGGTGGCCGGTCTTCCCTAGCCTTTTGGCACATGGGTCACCCTGTGCATCGACGGGCCATGTCTTCTCCCATCCTTGGCCAGAAAAACCACTGGGATATCTTGTCTGTGGTTCGATCCCTCCCCATATAGCCCCCAACTGGATTGGCATGCACCAATTGCCACATCGCCTTCCAGAAACAAGAGGGCACCACTAGTTGTACTCTGCCTTCCTTCTCTGCCCCGCCAGGTTGGACCCAATACAAGAGGTCGTGTGTTACCTCAAAATGACACCCAGGGTTGGAGACTGATGCCAGCCCGTGTCCACAGTTCCTGTAGTTCAGGATCTTCTTCCTGTACTTGCCGGAACTGTTGGCTACTGGTGATGTTTTGCAGGTCCGCTACGGCATCCCCATCTCCCTCAGTGGGTCCCTCTCCTTCCGCTGAGTCACCAAGCCACCCCTCTCACATCCTTCAGGCTCTGCGAGTGACTTTGATGTCTCGCACCTGATCCATGACATCATATAGTGGAGCCCAGTCTCAGCCCACACTCAACATATTTTCTGTGTTTCCCCATGAAGGCAAGACACCCTCACCAGCTCCATTCGACAATTAGGGACATCCTTCAAAAGATTGGCCTTAACGAGCGACTGAGCGCAACCAGAAACACAGCCCACACCGGGCAGCCCTCGATCCAGGCCCTTACTACGGAGCATCCCCATACTGGGCTCTCACCCCCCATGCCAAAGCTACAGTCCATGGGCTCCCCCTGAACAGGTTCCTTAGGGGACTCGACCACCCCTTGTGAGGAGCCATGCGATCGCCACCTCTCAGAGGCACGCCCCAGACACTCCCACGCAAAGTGTCCCATCCGGCCACAATGGTAGCATACCATATCCCCTACCGGGGCCCTATAACTGGGCTTCCGTCCTTCCGCCTCTCTTGTCACTGGCACCGGTGGCATGGTCCTGCATTTCTCTCATGGGTAGTGCAACTCCGAGGCCATGAAAACTTCAGCCAGCTTCAGTGCTTTGTCACAGGACTCCGGGAGCCATCTCAGCGGGTTGCATGTCTGCCAGGTGGTCTCCACCTGTGCCCCCCGAGGCCTTCCTGGCCAATGCACCAATCTGTGGCCACCGGGACTCGAATAGCCGCTCTCAGGCAACCTTCGCTCTGGTGGTACATGTAAGGCACCTTACGGACTCGTGTCACAGACCAAGTAGATGTCTCCCCCTCGAGTTGCCTTCTCCATTCTCTCCTGCCTGCCTTGTTGTTCCTCAGTAGGTGGGATTGGTCGTTGAGTGTACTCAGTGGCCCGTGGTTCACCCAGCAGTCATTCATGGGGCTCCACCATCCCTACACCCCGGCCTCACGCTTCCTTCAGTGCACTGTCCATTTGTTGGCCTTGTCCCCTCTGGTGGGATAACGCCCTATTGCTTGGCATCTAGATGCCCGTGGCCTATAGCCAAGTTTGCCCGTGTGGGCCTGCTCCCTCATCCTTCCTTGTCTCCACCCCTCCTTGCGGGGAAACACACAAAAAAAAACCTTCCGAGGCTCCTCCTCAGCCCCGTTCCTCAGGGATACCTGCACTTTCCCCCTATTCCCCTTCACACAGGGCAACTAAGTAAAACACAATAACAAAACTCAGAATAGTGAGCCACTTCCTGATGTGGCTGCACCCTGCCCCCTTACTATCCTTCCCCGGGCTCTAGCTGGGGGGGTTGCTTTACTCCTGACCTGTCGCCTCTGGGGTTCGGTCCCATTCTCCCATCGGCCCAGCTGGGACTGGCGGTGATACCCACCCCCAATTGTAAACCCCTCAGGGCTCTTCTCCCTCTGGTGTCTTCTCCCTCTGGTGTGGCTTCCTCTTTCCCCTGTTGTCCCGATATTGCCACCTGGGGTCTGCTTGGACTCCAGGTGCAGCTCTGGTTCCATCTGTGTGGCCGGCGTGCCTGTCACTGCCTTGCTGTCCTGTGCATACTCCTGTTGGGGCACTCTGCCCTGCACTGCCAGCATCTTCCCCTGGCTTGTCAGGCTCCGTGGGTCCCGTGGGGAGGATCCTTTCCTCTCCCTGAGGCAGCTGCAGCTCCTCTCTCGTGCTGCTCTCCCTCTCCACGGCATCGACCGCTATTTTTATTTCTGCTGGAGCAGACGTCATCGACCGGCTATAATTGGATAAAGAGGCAGCTGACGAGCTGTGTGGGCTCTTCATTCCACCCTGCTGTGCTGCGTCTCCTGCTGCCAGTAAGTACCCTTCGTTACTTCTTTCCCTGGGACAACAATAACGAAGTAACAAAGTAGGAAAAGCTACTCACACATGCACTTCCAGTTAGGGTTTCTTTTCCCCTGGAGAAGAAAACCCAATAATTTTCAGTATATATCTCTTTGGAGTCCAAAATATTAATTTGTCAGCAGAATTCCCATTGGAAAGGTACCCTTCAAATATGCCAAAGGTGGCCTGTTTCCTTACCACAGCACCTGAGGCATGGGAATGATCTTGAGTACAGACTAGTGGAAAAACAGTGTAGGCCCCTAGCTCCCTTCTTTACCAGACATGCAGCTCTGGCACTCCAGCCTTCTCCCATCAGCTGGGGCTGAAGCAACGAAGGGATGGGGACGCAGAGGGAGAACTGGTGGCTGGGCAGCAACCTGTGGGCTGTATTCTAACCCTTCGGGACTATAAGCCGACAATTATTTTGCCTTCGCAAGGGAGAAATCAGTCTGCTTTGCACACATATTGAGGGAAAAATAACACTTAACAAGCTCTAATACTATTGCTAGTTTCTCTTCATCACCCTGGGTTTTGCTAGCTGATTGAGTGTTCTTCAGAAAGAACCTCTATTTTTGTCCTACAAATGCACTTCCGTTTTCTCCAGTAAACCTAACTTCTCCTAAGCAATTACATTGCTAGAATAAAGTCTATTTTTTTTAGCAGAAATATAATAAATCTTTGTTCCTTGAATCTATTTGCCTTCTGGATTGTTTTCTTGCTGGCAGCAGACTCCATCTGCGTGTTCCAGCCATATTTTATATTCTGTTTTTTTAAGGCACACAGGCTGTGACCTAGTGGCTAGATGGCAAATCAAATGATAGTAAAATACTGAAAAAATATTTGAATCACAAATGACCATCATTCTCCTTTTTGGAGACCACCACTGCAGCTGCATTACATGTTGGCTGAGCACAGCAGCTTTGATAGAGACTATAACTGTTATTAATAAGTATCTGGTTTCACATTTCTATTTTTTCAAAACTGAGTCATGGTTGATCTAGATCCTGTGAAAATATGTCTGGGATCATTAAAAACTGGCTATTTTTATTGATCTCTACTTCAAAAAAAAACTCAGCTTAGCTGATTCTTTGGAAAAATGAATCTAGTTTGGTAAACTATAAGCCAAGTTTAAATTTGGTAATATTAAAAACAGATGAAATATTAAACTATGAGTTTCAGAATGGATAATGGAAATATATACAAAATGCAATGCCATAACCAAATACCAAGAATCAGGCTAAACTTAGTTATGGATGGGTAATGAAATGTCAGATTGCCTAGCTGAATTTCCAGAAATGATTTTTTCTTCCCCATTTTGGATGCAATACAGATATTCTGAACAAGAACTGTGTATTAATAGACATGAATTGTTTAAGCTCAATAAAGGGGAATGCTTTCTGTACCTGGGCAGTACAGATTAATATCTTATTAATCACATGAGATATGATGAGTAAATCAAGACTTCATGACGAGTCAATAACTCCTCTGGAACTGAATCATTTGTTAGGCTGCTATAGTTTCATAGTTGGTAGGGTTGGAAGGGACCTGAGCAGATCATCAAGTCTGACCCCCTGCCATGGCAGGAAAGAGTACTGGGGTCAAATGACCCCGGTCAGGTGTTTATCCAGCCTCCTTTTAAAGACCCCCAGGGAAGGAGCCAACACCACTTCGCTTGGAAGTTGGTTCCAGATCCTAGCCACCCTAACAGTGAAGCAGCACCTCCTGATATCTAGCCTAAATCTACCCTCTGCCAGCTTGTGACCTTTATTTCTTGTCACTCCTGGGAGTGCTTGGGGGAACAGGGACTCCCCCAATGCCTGCTGGTCCCCTCTGACTAGTTTGTAACAGGCCACTAGATCCACCCTCAGCCTTCTCTTGTGGAGGCTGAATAGGTTCAGGTCCCATAGCCTCTCCTCGTAGGGCCTG
>NW_017729004.1:56171620-56197655 GCF_001723915.1 Gavialis gangeticus | reverse complement strand
TCCACATCCCTCTTGAAGTGCAGGACCCAGAACTGGACGCAGTACTCCAGCTGCAGCCTGACCAGTGCCGCATAGAGGGGGAGGATCACCTCCTTGGAGCTGCTTGAGATGCAGCTGTGGATGCATGACAAAGTGTGGTTGGCCTTCCTGACAGTGTCCCCACACTGCCGGCCCATGTTCATATTGGCATCATGATTCCAAAATCCTTTTCTGCCTCTGCACTGATGAGAAGGGAGTTCCCCAGCCTGTAGGGACGGTGCTGGTTCTTCCTCCCCAGGTGCAGTACCCTGCACTTGTCAGTGTCGAAACCCATCCTGTTCTTATCCACCCACCCCATAACCTGTCTAGGTCCAATTGCAGCCTATTCCTCCCTTCTAGCATGTCCACTTCTCCCCACACCTTATTGTCATCTGAAAATTTGAACAGAGTGCATTTTACCCCTTTGTCCAAGTTGCTGATGAAGAAGTTGAACAGTGCGGGCCTGAGACCAAGCCCTGGGGGACTCCACTGCCCACATCCCTCCAGGTCGAATAAGACCTGTCCACCACCACTCTCTGGGTGCAGCCCTCCAGTCAGTTAGTGACCCATCTGACTGTGTAGGCATTGACCCCAGAATGGGGTGAGAGACAGTGTCAAAGGCCTTCCTAAAGTCCAGAAAGACTATATCCACCGCGACACCTGCATCCAGGGATTTCATGACCTGGTCATAGAAGGCCACCAGTTTGGCCTGACAGGACCTGCCTCTAATGAACCCGTGTTGGTTGTCCCTAAGCATAGTCTCCCCTGCTGGCCCCTCATGGACATGTGCCAGGATAATTTTCTCAAAAAGCTTCCCCAGGACCGAGGTAACACTAACGGGCCTATAGTTTCCTGCATCCTCCTTCTTCCCTTTTTTGAAAATGGGAACCACATTGACCCTTTTCCAGTCCTCTGGCACATTGCCAGAGCACCATAAATTCTCATAAAGTCATGCCAGAGGTCCCGCAATAACCTCTGCTAGTCCCGTCAGCACTCTGTATATAGCTTTATAGCTGCTATTTTCCACAGATCTTTTTCTATTCTCAAATGATTCTGCTTTTGAGAATCTATGAGGGGCAAATGTTACTATTATTACCAGAGCAGAGTGTGTTGGTTCAAAGGCTGGTCACTTCTGTATCTATTCCTTTTTCCAGAACACTGGCTTCCTTATAAAGGGACTGATGGTTTTTAGATGAAAGTATCTGTTCCCTTTTCTACCCTAGAAGGGCAGAGGTATCCTTCAAAATATTCTCATATAGACATCCTCTTTTTTAGCCTGGGTATGTTTCTGCCTAATAATTCAGGTTCCATTTCATAAACTGTGTTCACATCTGAATTTAATGCATGGTGTCACAGCTGATAAATCAGGAAAGATTCCAGAGGTAATTTGTTTCCCAGCTGTCAGAGAAAATCATTGACAAAACACACAGGGTGCTAATAATGGTGTAGTACACCAAGTGAGAGCATAAGTGCATGTCACCCCTCCAGTGGTTGCTACTTAGAAATTATAACAGTCTGCAGCTTGGACATAGGTAAAATGTTTCTCCATTACCTGAAGTTGTAGTGACATGTGATAAAGGTCCCCAGCTTGGATTCCAGCAATGACTACAATGCATATGCAGTCACAGTTCATTCAACTCCATGTTTTTGCTCCAAGTGACCTTAAAATCTAGAATCATAGAATCATAGAAAAGTAGGGCTGGAAGGGATCTTTAGAGATCATCTAATCCAAACCACCACCAGAGGCAGGTTCATCCCTATCCAAATTATCCCATACAAATCCTTGTCTAACTTGTTATCAAAACTACACAGCCAACCCTGACACAACCACAAGCTATAACACCCCAAATCTGCCACAGGTATAGCAGAGGGCCAGCAACAGCCAATGTCCTGCTGTCACATGGGTTGTTTAAATATGCTTGAGAGCGCTAAGAAAAAGGGGCAAGGTCCCCACTAAAGAAGAAGGCAAAAACCCGCACAGTCCATACCATTCTGACCATGGGGTAAAAAATTTTCTGACTCCCAAATATGATGATTGGTCTTGCCCCTGAGCGGAGGGACAAGAACCTCTGGGTTTATGTCCTGGTAAGAGCATTGGCACACATTAGTCAAAATCCCCAACCCTGGCTGCAGCCAACACCCAATGCTTCTGAAGAAGGTGACACACATACAGCAAAGGAAAAAATGTAGCCCATGTAGCAACCAGCAAAGCCCAGAAGCATGAAAATACCCAGAGCATAGCATAGGCATAGGTCTCCTAGATTATCCCTGACTAATGCTTGTCTAGCTTCTTCTTGAACACATCCAGTTACGGAGATTTCACAACTTCCCTAGACAGTCTATTCCATATTCCTCACTGTTCTAACAGTGATGAAGTTTTTCCTAATATCCAGTCAAAATCTATTTTCCTGCAACTTCTCGCCATTGGTCTGTGTCTTGCTCTCTGCATTAAGAGAACATAGGTGTTTTTCTTCTCCTTTAGGGCAGGTCTTCACCTGTTGTGTGGCTCAGTGGTAGAATCCTTATCTGTCACATGGAGGGCCCAGATTTGGTTCCTGGAAGTGCATATCACTACAGCTGTTGAGACACCAAATGTCTGGCCTTTGGATTTTTGTCTCAATGGTCTAAAGGGGGGATAGAAGGTCTGGGCAGCCTCCACCCCTCCATACTGCTATCTAGGTGTACCTGTTGAAGGTCCTGGTAATCTTTCATGCACACACCATGATCCAGAAGTATTGATGGTTGCTTGCTACTATGGCAGCCCTTCAGATATTTAAAGACTGCTATCATAGCCCATCTTAAGTTCATTTTCTGCAAGCAGAATGTACATATTTCCTTCAAGCTCTCCTTGTATGACTTACCTTCCAGAGGCACTCAGCACATCTACACATGCAAATAATCCAGAACTTTACTCTTGAGTAAACTACTTGAGAGAAAACTCTCCCAGGCATGTGTCTACATGTGTAGGGACACAGGACCATATTTACTGCTCCTAGCAACAGACTGCTCCCATTCGCTGCAGCCCTGCAATGGGTCCCTGCAGCAGCCAGGATGCTAGCCCAGGGGCCAGCCAGGATACAGCTGTCTTCTGGCAGAGGGCTGGAACATTGCTTCCTGCCCCTGGGAGCTTCCTGCTACTGGCAGGCTCTGCCTTTGGAGCCCAGGTGGGGACAAAGTCCCTCTGACCCGGTAGCAGGGAGCTCCCAGCCCCCACTCTGTGATCACAGGGCCAGGGCTGAGACATTATTATCTCCCAGACCCAGTCCCACAGTCACAGGGCTAGGAGATCCTTATGAGAGAGCCTGAGCTCTGCAGGACCCAGACTAAGAAAAGGATCTCCCAGTGCCAGCCCCACAATCACGGAGCAGAGGCTGGGAGCTCCCTGCTGCCAGGGCAGGAGAACATTGCCCCCTCCTCCCCCCGCCCCGGGCTCCAGACAGCTCCCAGGGCCAGGGAGCATTCTCCCACCCACTGCTGCCCATTTGACCAGGAGCACATTTGCTCCCCACCAGGCATGTACACATGTGCTACCACACAGTTACTAATCATGAGTAAATTTACTACTTGCTACTTGCTCAGGGCCACCGCCACCTCTGCGCAGCTGCTGCTGCCAGGGACACCAAGAAGGGGCTCCACAATGCCACCACTGGAGCCTCCATCACCCTCCTGGGCTGCCAGCTTCGCTGTCCCTGTGCCCGCCACACCAGCCAGCACAGGTGGCTGCACATCATTCAGCTGACCTGAGATGACAAGCAGTGGTGGAATGACTTCCGCATGACATGGGCCATCTTCTGGGACCTGCTCCAGCAGCTCTGGCCCCACTTGGAGCAGCAGAACACCAGCATGTGCCTGGCCTTTGGCGTGGACACCCAACAGATCCTCGCACTGCTGAAGCTGGCCACACCCTCCAGCCTCCGGTACTTTGGACACCTGTTTAGCATGGGCAAGGCCACAGCCAGAGAGGTCATACTGGAGGTCTGCAGCACCATCCAGGTTGTTCAGGGTCACACTGTGCTCTGTGTCCATGACCCCCTGGAGGTGGTGGCAGGGTTCTGTGCACTGGGATTCCCCCAGTGCATTGGGGCCCTGGATGGGACCCACATCCCGGTCATCTGCCCGCCCCATGGAGTCTAGCCCTATTACAGCTGAACAGCTGTAACTCTGTGGTCCTGCAGGCTGTCATGGACAACTGCAGCACACTCATGCACATAACACCTGCATGTTTCAGAACTTGGACCTGGCAGGACTGGTGGAGAGTGAGCACTTTGCTGCCAAAGGTGCCAGACCTGCAGCTGGGCACCATCATTGTCCTGCCTCTGTTCATTGAGGACCCTGCCTACCCACTCTGGCCCTGGATGATGCAGCTCTACACAGACCACCTGGATCCAACCAGGTCACCTGATTGACCAGCCTGTACTCAGAAGAAAACCAGGAGATAAAGGGGTCACCTGGTTTGGCCCAAGTGAGGGGCAAATAGAGAGGGGTATTTCTTCACATTTATTTAATTGGGGCTAAATTGAAGGGCTCCTGTACACATGCAGGGAGGCTGCTCTGATGAGCTGCAATTACTATGCTCCAACAGACTCCAGTGTCATGTGTATCAGCATCCCCCCTTTAATTCAAAGCACCCCACTGCCATTTTTCAGCACGGGGACACTGATCCATGTGATGCTCTGGGTGCTTCTAATTATCATGGCTCTTGGAGCTGCGCTAATTAAAATTCCACCCCACCCCACCCCCACCTCCCAGAGCACATTTAAAGATATCCAGAGATTCTCATTTGGATTCTATATCTAATCCCTGAAAGACTCACTGTTAAATCCTGTTAGAAGAAACACAGATTCACTGGAAACAAGAGAAAGCCCCTGGCTTTGACACTGTAACATTCTAAAAATGTGAAATTTTATGTAGCAAACATCTGCAGATAACACAAATTCATAGAAATGGCCATGTACACAGGCACAATCTGAGATTCAGCAGAGAGCATCAAACTCTTGTTATAAGTTCCACCCATTGTTCACTTGCTGATAAAATCTTAGAGTAGAGAATTGAATAGGATCTATGAGAGCTATGGGTCCCTGCAAGCAATATTGGTGACCAGGGTGGATGGCTGGAGACCCTCTGAGTTAAAATCTGTGGGGAACATGGCACAAGGGACACAATGGTGGGAGTCTACTACAGACCTCCCACCCAAAGTAAAGAGCTTGACCAGGAGTTCACCGGGGAATTGGCTGAGGCCACATGCTCCAGGTCGATGGTTGTCATGAGAAACTTCAACTACGCAAACATCTCATGGGAAGAGCGCTCAGCTAAATCCGAGTGGTCGCAAAGCTTCCTCTCATGCATGGATGTCCTCCATCTGACCCCAGTGGTCTACAGGCCAACGAGAGGTAAAGTGCTGCTCAACCTGGTACTGGCAACTGGGGACAACCTAATCAGTGACCTAATGATCGAAGGGAAGCCGGGTGATAGCAACCACAAGCTGATCACCTTCACCCTCTTCTGTAAAGCTGGCAAATCAGTTAACAATATAGAAGTCCTTGACTTCAGGAAAGCTGACTTTGACAAGCTCAGGAGGCTCAGTGAAGCCCTAAAGGGCCATGAGACCCCAAGGGAAGAGGAGTTCAGGAAGCGTGGGTGCTACTCAAGAGAGAAATCCTCAATGCACAAGCTAATTCTATTCCATCTTGGAGGAAAGGCAGTAAAAGGGCACAGCAGCCCCCTTGGCTCTCCAGGGAACTAGCGGACCTCCTGCAGCTAAAAAGAAAGGCCTACAAAGGATGGAGAATAGGATCCACTTCCAAGCAGAAATATTCCGCACCAGTCCAGGCCTGCAGAGAGTGAAACAGGAAAGCTAAGGCCGCGACAGAACTCCAAATAGCTACTAGTATCAAGGACAATAAAAAGTCCTTTTTTAGATATATGGGGAGCCGGAGGAAAAGCAAGGGCAACATTAGACCCCTGCTAAACCAGATGGGACAACTGACAACCGACGCCCGGGACAAAGCCAACCTATTAATTGGGTATTTGGCATCGGTTTTTCATTAGTCCCACGGGACGCCCCTGTCCACTATGGGACAGGGAGGCCCAGGTGAGGGAGATTCCCTGTCCTCCATCAATGCTGAACTCGTGAAGGAACACCTTGAGATGCTGGACACCTTCAAGACAGCTGGCCCTGACAATCTACACCCCAGGGTACTCAAGGAACTGGCTAGCATCATAGCTCAGCCCCTGGCATGGATCTTCGAGAACTCCTGGCACTCTGGTGAAGTGCCTGAAGACTGGAAGAAGGCAAATGTGGTGCCTATCTAAAAGAAAGGGAGGAAAGTGGATTCGGCAAACTACAGGCCCATCAGCCTGACCTCTATCCCTGGGAAGGTCTTGGAAAAGATTATTAAAGAGACCATTCTTAATAGACTGGCTGATGGCAACATCCTGAGGGATAGCTAGCACAGGTTTGTTGTGGGTAGGTCTTGCTTGACCAATCTTAATTCCTTTTACAACCAGGTGACCTATCACCTGGACAAGAGAGAGGAGATTGATGTCATATATCTTGACTACAAAAAAGCCTTCAATCTGGTATCCCATGATCACCTCTTGGCAAAACTGGCCAGCTGCGGCCTTGGGTCCACCACGATCCGCTGGCTGGGGAAGTGGCTCCATGGTCGGACCCAGAGGGTGATGGTTGATGGAAGTCAATCATCATGGTGCCCTGTGACCATAGGTCCCCCAAGGCTCTGTCCTTGGATCTATATTGTTCAACATCTTCATTAATGATGTGGACATTGGGGTCAGAAGTGGGCTGGCCAAGTTCGCTGATGATACCAAACTCTGGGGTAAACCATCCACACCTGAGGACAGGAGGGCAATCCAGGCTGACCTTGACAGGCTCAGGAAATGGATGGACAAGAACCTGATGGTGTTTAACACTGAAAAATACAAGGTTCTCCAGCTTGGGAGGAAAAACTTGCAGCATCCTTATAGACTCAGCAGTGCTATACTGGGTAGCACTACAGATGAAAGGGGCTTGGGGGTCATGATTGACCACAAGATGAACATGAGCCTTCAATGTGATGCTGCAGCTAGTAAAGCAAGCAAAACACTGGATTGCATCCATAGATGCTCCTCAAGCAAATCCCGGGATGTCATTCTCCTGTTGTACTAGGCCTTGGTGAGGCTGCAGCTGGAGTATTGCATTCAGTTTTGGGCTCCTCAATTCAAAAAGTATGTGGAGGACCTTGAGAGAGTGTAGAGGAGAGCCACGTGCATGATCAGAGGTCAGGAAAACAGACCTTACGACGATGGTCTGAGAGCCATGGGACTCTTTAGCCTGGAAAAGTGCAGACTCAGGGGCGATTTGATGGCCACCTATAAGTTTATAAGGGGTGTTCACCAGGATCTGGGGGAACGTCTATTCACCAGATCCCCCCAAGGGATGACAAGGTCAAACAGTTATGAACTCCTGCAAGAATGTTTCAGGCTGGACATAAGGAAGAATTTCTTCACTGTCCGAGTCCCCAAGGTCTGGAATAGCCTGCCACCAGAGGTGGTTCAACCACCTACATTGAATGCCTTCAGGAGAAATTTGGATGCTTATCTTGCTGGGATCCTATGACCCCAGCTGACTTCCTGCCCCTGGGGCAGGGGGCTAGACTCAATGATCTTCTGAGGTACCTTCCAGCCCTAATGTTTATGAAATCTATGAAATATTTACACCAAGGCTGGAAAATAGCTTTAAATCTATCCAGCATAGATGCACTTCCATGGACAGGTAAAAATGACTTTGGATTTTGGAGGGAAGAGGTCTTGAAATTCAATTTCCAATGTGCAGAGGTAATACATGGTACCAAATCAACATGAGCCACATTCCCTCTTAAAGCTTAATTTTCTATTTACATATGTGCACATCTAAGGCTTTGAAAAATAGGCATTATTCTGCTTACTGCATACACACTACTAAGTCTCTTAAAATGTTTTCTAGAAATGTCATGACCCACTATAACCTAGCACAGGGGTAGGCAATGTTTTTTGGCCAGAATGCTGAAAAAACCACAATGTCTACCTTGGAAGGTGCCAAAGTGTCAACATGCTGGAGCCCGGAGCAGCTGTTTACAGCCCCCCAGCTGCAGCTGGCCCATGGAAGCAGGGCTTGCAGCCTCCCAGCCACCTGCTGGGAGCAGCCTGAGCTCCATGGCTGGCAGCAGCTGCTTAGAGCCGGGGCGGGCAGTGGCGTGCCAAGCAAAATGGCCTTGCATGCCATGCTCGGCACAAATGCCGGGGGTTGCTGACCCGTGACCTAGCAAATCCCTTAGGTCTCCCCACTTCTGGAGTCACTAGAGTCACAACTCTTTTACCATTCTCATGTTTCATAATGCTACAAGTGCTGGTTATGGAGGGGTTGCCTTGTGCTATTGATTTGGCTTTGGGGTAATTTTCTAACAGCCTACAAACTCAGTTTGTTTAGGGTTATCATACATCTGGGTTTTCTCAGACATCTCCTCTTTTTTGCCCCCCTGTCTTTGTGTCCAGGTGGGTTTTTAAAATACAAAAAAATGTCCAGGTCTTTGCTTTGCCAGGCACAAGCAGCTTGGAATGTTTGGGGCTGGGATCACTGGGCAAAGTGATTGGCTATTGGGGGTCACATGCTCTGCATGCAGGCCCTGGAAAGAATATGTACACGTGTGTATGCGGGCGCACATGGGCAGCAGGGCTGGGGGGGGGCAAGGGGTTCTGGGTTGGCAATGAGGATCACTGGCAGAGCTTGAGGGCAGGGGCTGCAGGTTGGGAGTGACGGGCACCAGCAGGGCTGGGGGGGATAGGGGCTTAGGAGTGAAGGACAGAGGCAGGGAACAAGCACATCACTGCCTCCCTCCTCCCTACAATCATATACCCCTCTCCCTTCCCCGTCCTGCTTGCTCCCAGCTCCTTCGCCCCCTCCTCCCCCACCATGGGCAAGAGGTTATAGGGTTCAAACAAGCTCAACGAGGTGCTTGCCCAGCCTCCTCCTGAACAACTTCAAGGATGGCAACTGCATCACCTCTGCTGGGAGTGTTTCAGATTGTAGTTATGCTTATGAAAAATAAGTTTTTCCTTGTGTCCAGCCTAAATTTTTCCTCAATTAGCTTGTGCCCATTGGTCGTTGGCCTCCCAAGGGGTGCCTTCCTGAAGAGTTGCTCCCCTAGATCTTGGTGCTCGCCCTTGACATACTTGTAGGCAGCTTCCAAGTCACCTCAGTCTTCTCTTACTCAGACTGAACAGGCCCAGTTCCCAGACTCTCTCCTTGTAGGGCCTATCTTCCAGGCCCCTAATCATATGGGTGGCCCTTCTCTGTACCCTCTTGAGCTTATCCACATACTTCCTGAAGTGCGATGCCCAGAACTGGACACAGTACTCCAGCTGTGGCCTCACCAGCACTGAATAGAGGGGGAGGAGCACCTCTCTGGATCTACTGGCAACACATCGGCTGATGCAAGCCAGAGTTCTATTTGCTCTGCTAGTGACTTCATCATACTGTTGGTTCATGTTAATCTTCGGTCAGTTGTCACCTCCAGGCCCCATTCAGATGCTGTGCCAACCAGTGGACCACCACCCATCTGAATCCATTCAGCCCATATAACCAGTCTGTCAAGGTCATCCTGGACCCTTACTCTATCTTCTAATGTGCCTATATTTCCCCACAGTTTGGCATCATCCACAAACTTAATCATTGTGCTTTCCACCCCCATATCCAAGTAATTGATAAAGATTTTAAAGAGCACGGGGCCAACCACTGATCTCTGGGGGACATCACCAGAGATGACCCTCCAGGATGAGGCCATCCCGTCAGTTACAACTCTCTGGGATCGGCCTCTGAGCCAGTTGCCTACCCACCTCACTGTAGACTGATCTAGGCCAGTACCCTCCAGTTTAACTGAGAGAATTTCATGGGAAACAGAATCAAAGCCTTTATTGAAGTCTAAGTAAATGATGTCAACCTCCTGTCCCTTGTCCAGCTGGTTAGTTACCTGGTCATAAAAGGACACCAAGTTTGTTAGGCATGACCTACTCTTGACAAACCCATGCTGATTGCTTCTTAATACCTCACCAGTTACGAGCTTGTAATTGATGGCCTCCTTGACAATTTTTTCAAAGATTTTTCCCAGATCCAAAGTCAGACTGACCGGTCTATAGTTTGCAGAGTCATCCCTCTTCCCTTTAGCATGTTAGCCCTCTTCCAGTCATTCAGAACCACTCCCAAGTTCCATGACTTTTTGAACAGCTTCATCAGAGGCCCTGCTATGAACTCAGCTAGTTCTTTTAGGACTCTCGGATGCAGGTCATCTGGTCCAGCAGACTTGAAAACATCGAAATGTTTTAAGAGTACCCTCACTTGTTCAGGACTGATTTCATGTGGTCTGTTGTCTGTTCCCCATATTCCCTGGGCCATATTCCCAGGTGAACAGCTCCCATCTGATTTCAGGAATACCAGTGTGACTTAAGTATTTAGGAATTCTGCCTTTTTGTGGGGATCAACTGTGGGCTCCTCTCCATATTCAGTAGGGGTTTCACGGTGCAGCTCGATTTTTTCTTGCTTCATATGTACCTATAGAAGGACTTTTTGTTGTCCTTTATTTTAGTTGCCAGCTTGATCTCCATGCCTGCCTTAGCTTTCCATGTGTCATACCTGCAGACCCTGGCTGTATAAGTGTACTCCTCTCTAGTTGCTGAACCATTTTTCCATTGCTTATATGCTTCTTTTTTCTTTTTCAATAGTTCCCTAATATCCCTGTTGAGCCAAGTGGGTCTCTTGGCCCCTCTCTCACTTGTTGACCATGGTATAGTAACCCTAGGTTTGCTCCTTTCTAACAATTATGCTACTGCCATAGGGTGCTTGAAACACAAGGAAATAAAACAAAATGGTTACTTCATAGTCTAAATAAACCATTCTGAGTCAGATTCTTTTCAACATGCAAAGATCACACATCTAGAGCCAAACATCAGATTCACATGAGCTGTGAATCATTTTTACTGTCACTGGTCAGCGCTGTATGCTCCTGAGAGTGGCAGGTGCTCATGTTCTCTCTCAATTTTTTTCACACCTTTAATTAGGCCATCATAAAAACCAGGCAGAAGTTTTCTACTATGGGTACTACTTTCACTAGTAATGTGTATCTTAGGATATAATCTGCACAGCAGGAGGAGAATGAGTGTCCACTATATGCATGTGCATATTAACAAGTTCTCTGTTATTTACATTCAAAGTCTGATGTAATTGTCAGGGATTCCACACCTCTATAGCATCTTGCATGTCAACCAGAGGTCTTTATCTATCCCCTAGACCAGTGGTCTCCAAAGTGGGATGTGCACAAGACAATCCATTGCGGTGCGGGAAGAAAATATTAGAACTTCTATTTATATTTATATAAATATACATATATTGGGGGTGCATGCTCAAAATTTTTTTACTGATAGGGGTGCACGATCAAAAATGTTTGGAGACCACTGCCCTAGACCATTGGTTTTCAACCTGTGGTCTGTGGACCCATGCGGCTCTTCAGACTATGTCTAAGGATCCGCAAAAGATGATTATGATCCATCAAAAGTATGTAAATAACCACACTTACAATTCAAAGGGTCCGCATCTCCATTCAAAGTTTCCAAAGGGGTCTGCACCTGTATTTGAAATTTTTTAGGTGTCCATGAAAGAAAAAAAGGTTGAAAACCACTGCCCTAGATATACATAAACAACACCAGTCTCAGTCATACATATACCTCTCAGGCAGCCCCGTTAACTTGGATGCTGATGTCAGGATTCAGGGTTCTGGATTGAATTTTCTGACACATTTTAGCACTGAGTATAACAAGTGGGGAGCCCTTGGCTTTCTAAACATATGACTTAATGCTCATTTAAGCTTACTTAGGATCAGTGCTTTAATAGAAGTTGGGCGCCAAACAGAACCAGCCTGTTTCCTGCTGAGAAACCAAACTAAAGTGTTGTGGAAGCACAAAAACTGCCTTGTTTGTATCTGTTTTTAAAGTCCATTCGGCTGCATTAAGGGCACGTAGCCAGAGATTCTGTCATTCTGTTTTTATTTTTCTTGACTCAGCAACACCTATAAATAATCTAGAAAACCTCTTCACTCCTACTTTGTTCAACTACAGTTATTCATGCTGACTTTCAGCCAAACTGCACAGATTATGGGGAGATTCTGAACAGGACATTTTGAAATCTTTTGCATTTCAAAAAAGTAAGAGACACTCCTCCCCAAACAATCTTTCCATTCCTTTATTACTCAACATATGTTTAGGGGCTTTGAGAAATATATCATTTCCATTGTTTAACATGTAAAGGCCCCACATAAACATTAGGGCTCCAGTGTAGTCAGCATGGTACACATAAGTGAGAAAAATACGTTTTTTCATCTACCCAAAAAGCTCCATTTTAATTAAGTTGATATATCTGTATCTGTTATATTAGATGACCGTATTGAAATTCTAAATGCTAACTATATTATAGTAACATTAGAATGATGTTGCAACTGTGATTGTCCAAGAATTATGTGGGAGGCAAGGATTCATTATGGGGTAATATCTTTTACTAGACCAACTGCATGGTTGGTACAAAGCAAGATATTCATCTTCAAAATTCCATTCACAAAGTGCCAGGACAATACAGAGCACAGTATCAGACTGTAACAGGAAGATTATTGCTCCTGTTGCTTTAAGGGAGAAACTGCAGCAGAACAGGGAAAAGAGAAAGCAGCAAAGAAACATTGCTGCCTAGGTAGTGATCTGCCCATTAAGACAAAGGGACATGCCTGCAGCAAATCAAGGGAACACCTGACCAGAAGAGGACAGGGCTTAGGGAGCACATAAACCCAGAGCTTAGGGAGCACATAAACCCAGAGCTTAAGCCAGGGAAGGAAGTCTGGAGGCTGCAAAGGAAGGAGCTCCAGAGCAGGAGGGATGCAGAGGAGCTCCTGGTTGGCACCTGTCCTAACATGGGGGAGATGAATAGGTTGCTGCAGAGTCTCAGGGGAGTATGACTCTCAGTAGGGGGAAGCTTGTGATACAGCCAAGGAGCTGGTGTTTGTGTTTAGACCCCATATGGAGTTGTTGTTACAGCCAGAGGGCTTGTTCCTGTGTTATAGTCCCAACACAGTCCACCAGTAACTATCAGGTGTGTTGGCTGTTTGGAGTCCTGCCAGGTGCTGGGATCAAGGTGGTTACAGGTGGCAACCAGAAAGGGAGGTTGTAGCTAAGAGAGAGGCTGAGTAGGGTGGAGACAGGGCCAGGCAGCCAGGGCTATATTAGGCAAGACAGGAGTTGGAACCCAGAAGCCAGGTCTGGCTCAGTGGGCCTAAACTAGAAGGTCTAGCTAGAGGAAAGGGGCAGAGGGCAGGAAGACCAAGATCCCAACAAGGGAAAATGATTGTATGGCAACTTCTGCGAGGCATGGGCATGGCTACAGGGGAGGTCAGAGGCCACAAAATTAGCCCTTATGGTAATTAATGCCCTGGGGCATGGAATGAATAATTAAATATTCTTTGGGTCAGAGACAGTAACAATAACTTCATAGTACGGTGATTAGGGAATTCAGCCAGGAAGTGACTGCTCCACTGAATGTTTGCATATTTTATTCAAAGGGGACAAGTTTCAACCCACCCCCAAATACCTCGAAGCTTGTTGTAGTTAGGGCTATCTCCTAGGACAGAGGCAGTCAACTGGGGGTATGCGTACCCTCAGGGGTACTGGAAAAGGCCTTAAGAGGTACACATGGGCGGGAAGGAACAGAGCACCTCCATGCACCATCCCATGTTGCTGTGCAGGTGCCGCCCACCAGGCTGGATGTGGGGGCCGGGGGAAACTCACACATGGCAGCTGCCACTGCTCTGCATTCAACCATGCGCCATTCTCCCCTGCTCCGTGTCCAGCCACCAGGGGTACACTGCTCCGCATCTGGCTGCCAAAAAGGTTGAAAACTCCTGTCCTAGGAGGAAACAGTTAATGATTCAGTTCCTTCTCTGGAATCTGGCTGAGAAGGGATCTTCTACATCCTAGCCAAGCACTGTTACTACCAGGAGGCACCATCCCCTGTCCCTTCAATTGACAAATATTAAGGGATTAACAAAGGAAAGACAGAGATTCTCCAAAAACAAGCTAAATCCTACCACACATTTAAATTTCCTGGTCATGAAACTCTTTTCTGACTATGTGGGCTGGTTTAAGAAGGAGCACAGAATAACACTTCCTTAGCCCATTTAAATTCTTCTTTGAGGACATTTATTTTATTTTCTAAGTTCTATTTCCTCTGTCAATTCCTTTCACAAAACATCCAATGGGAAGTTTCAGTATTTTAGTTAATTGAGCTACATCTTAATTTGCCTTGGTGTTTCATGCATTTTGCCCATTTCATTTTTATCCCCTATAATTTATCCCTTTCTTCACACCTCCCTCCCTCCCTCCCCCAGATGGATGTGCTGTTAAAAAAACAGTTGTTACAGATCATGTTTATTCTGGACTATGCAAGAGGGTCAGTGTATGAGTGTGCCTCCCACTAATAACTGGCCCCACAAAGGAGTGACCTTGTTGTTTTCTGCTTTCAGTTCAAGTGATAAAGGCTTGTATTTTTATGCCTCAGGTCAGCAAAACATTTAGTAACTCTTAACATGCAGCTAAAGTTAAACACATGCTCAAGGACTTCACTAAATATGGAACTTTTGAATTGGAGCCTTCATGCTAAAACTCCCATGCTAAAAGACATTGCTCATAAGCATGAAATACCAATTGTTTGTTACAGAGCCTCTTGACTTATACACATTAATCAACCACGTATCCATGGGAATGGGGGCTGCAACTGACTTCATCACTGAATCACAAGGAATAAGAAAATTCTTTTCTCTTTCTAGCTGAAAATGATTGGGTTAGAAACACTGCAGAAGGATTTAACATATATGTATACTTTTTGTGTCATTGTTCACAATTGTTTTGTTTTTTTTATCTTTGTGACCCGTCTAACTCTCTTGACAAACAACTGATTCTCCACATAAAAATGTTAGGTAGCTTGATTTCCTGCTTTTCGTCTTGAAGGTTTTCTAAGGGACTCTAATCCCTAAATTTTGTATCTCTGATGCTAAGATTTTAGTTTCTGTTTTAATTATGAATCATTTGAGTTCAAAAAGTATTCTGTTGATCTCTGCTACACTGGAGTATCACAAATAAAACCTCTGCTATTCATTTGAAAAAGGTTGAAGCACAAGAGCTAATTTGATTTAATTACTGTTGATAATTGTAACAATCAGAATCTATCCCATGTACCACCTCCTTTGTGGGCACGTCTACACAAGATGTGTTAATGCGTCTTAGCCTAGTTTACTGTGTAGTACAGGCACACATCTACACATGTACATCCTTACTACGCAGAACAATGGCTAGTCATGACTAAATTTTATACCTGCAAATGCAGGTATCAAATTTAGATGCAATCAAAGTTCAGTAATGCACATGTAGATACAACCTGGCACTAACTTTAGTGCTGGGTCTGCCTAGCCACTAGTCCAGGGCCAGCCACACAGGTACAGCTGTGTGGAAACCCAGAGAGCTGGTACAGGATGCACTACTGTGTCCTCTCCATCAAGGACTGGCCCCACCCTCAGGTTGGGACCTGAGTCTTCCATCCAGGCCCCAACTAGAGCCAGGAGGAGATTGGCAACATCATGGCACTCTGGGGGGATGCAGAGGCTCAGAGGCAGTTAAAGCACGGTGGGTGCTTGAACACCCATATCTAAGAGGCTATTGGGTAACATGTAGGAGCAAGGGCACTCCTGGATGGCACAACAGTGCTGTATAAAGATCAAGGACTTGTGGGCACAGAAGGTGACTGACTACTATCAGCAGTCCAGTCATACCTGCAAGGCCATACCCTTTATGCAGCAGCTGACCAACATTTTGGTGCCCCAGGACCCAAGCCAGAACCCTGTAGTTTACATCAGCAGGGGTGACCAACCCAAGCCCTTCTTTGCCCTGACCCCTCTCGAGGTGACACCTCCCTGAAAGAGGGGCCTTCAGGTGTTCAGTGCCTCACCTTGCCCACCTCCCCAGCTGCTGCACTCACCAGCAGGCCAGGGAGCCTCACCAGCAGTAGCCTCACCAGCTCCGCACCCGCAGGCCCCATCACAAGGAGCAGCCAGCCATGACAGCACCAGTCATCCAAAGTGCAAGTTCCTCCTTTGCATAGCTCAGGATCCCAAACCAGGAGTGTAGGTGTGCCCAGGGCACCAGGATGATCAGAAGCAGCAGCAGGGTGTAGTGGCTCAGGCACCACTCAGCCTGCACAACCAGCTTATGCATCACCTGGGGCGGACACAGCAGAGACGTCCTTGGGGGACAGTGGCAGGGTGTCAGGGAGCCAGCCCTGGGGTGCCTCTCCAAAGAGGCCCCAGAAGGGAAGGCAGGGACACAGCCAGATCCTCACCTCAGTTGTGTGAGACCCCTGAGCTTTGGCACTGTGCGCTCAGCAGCAGCACAGCAGAATGGTTGGCACGCAGGGAGAGAGGAAGGGGAGTAGGGTCTGGAACAACAGCATCTGTAGACACCTGCCAAAAATTACTTACTGTGCAGTAAATTTAATTGTGCTTAAATGCACATGTAGATGTGCCTGATGTCTCAAATATCAGGATCGTCAATACTGAATTCCATTCAGAACCTGAATGCACTGTGATGTAGCATAAGTGGAATTTGAAGAATGGGTTCACTGAGAGACTGGAATGTATTCTTGGTGCCAATTTTACAGAAGCTTCTAGCATTGAGACTAACTCATCTGCCTTAAGGAAGATTTATCTTCCATCTTTACTTTTCTGGGGTAGCATTTACATGATAAATTCTATTACCAACTTTCAAGTGTCATAGAAAGGGTTAATCCTCTGGTAGTTGCACTTCAAAGAAATCTATTTATGTGAATGCCTACTGTACCATAACTCAGTTGCCAAAAACTACTGTCACTATCAAAAACTATTCATCTTTCATAGGATGAAACAACTAGGAATAATCCTCAATTGTTTTAAGAAGCACTTAGAAGAAAAGTGTGTTCTAATCATATAACAGATAGTGGTACCTGTAATCTTCAGTTAATATTAGGTCAGTGGAGAACTATGAAGATATTGTTCAATGGAAAAGGATATGCAAGGATATTAGAGTTAAGTATATTGCAGAATGTTTTTATGCTGTTTTGCAATGAATAGTAAACAGAATAGAATGGAAAATAATAAAGAAATGTCATCAAACTGAAAATCATTTTCATATAGTCTATCATTGTCTCAAACTGGAAAAGTCCTGATGTGATAACTATAAATTGATGGGAACATTCTTTCAAAGGCACAATCCTCAAATCCCAGATATTGTAGTACACTGGCCTCCTGATTTTACAAAAATATACAAGAACAGACACTTGAAGGAGAAGCCAACACATATATATTCTTGCTTTGGTTACAAAACAAATAATGGCCAGAATTTGGTTTACTAGAAAAAATACATTAAGAAAAATGGAAAGCTTTTGGCTATAATTCAAAAGAGGATTTAGGCCTAAACCCACAACTGTAATCTGAAGACAACTGCTGCAGCAGCAACCACTTCACCCTAGAGCCATCTAAAACTCACAAGGCACCTCACTCTTTAGTCTGAAAGCTCCCTGGGCACCTGGAACTGCCTTTTTGGCATGCCCAGACCTGGCACAGTCTGAACAGCTGGGTGCCTGGCTCCTACATAAAGCCCACCAGAACTGAGAAACTAAGTAGAGCAGGATATATCTGACAAACACTGACAGGTTCAAGCACTCAATAAAATGCTATTAGAACTATGTTATTTTAAAATACAGCCACAAGTAAAGTGGTGCCACTGACCATCTTCCATATAACCACCTAACAGCATCTCGGAAGGTGGTTCTAACCCTCTGCAGCTAAAGGTGTTTGAGACCAACACCTTCTGCCTTTTAGGAGTGTAACAGGATGATGATTAACCCTGTTCATGAGGGGAGGTTGAAGGGGCTCGGCAGATGAGTAGTACAGAGAACACGGGTCAAAGACAGGGCAAGGGCAATTACTTACAGGGTTCAGTTGAGGTGGTAGTACACCATGAAATTATTAGAACTCCATGATCGACCTGGTGGCTGGCAATGAATAAAAGGACTAGGAGGCGAGCAGTGCCTTGCCCCCCAGGACACCAAGAGAGACAGAGGAATGGCAAGGGAAGTCGGGGCAGAGAAAAGAGACAGCGGAGAAACCACCAAATGGAGACATGCCAGTTGGGCTCAGCGGGTAACATTATAACCATGGTGAGACCCTCTCAAAGAGGTGAGGAAAGAGAGGTACCTACCTTCATAGAGGCCAACTAACAGGACAACTCCTGAAGGAAGGATGTCAGGATGACCAGTGGAAAAAAGAAAGTTATTAAAGAGCTGACCTATAGGCAGGGAGCCTAAGGGAACGGAGAGGGAGCACAGATGTTGGCCAGTTGATTATCTAGCTGCCACTAGAAATTTATGGGGATCACCACAATAAACCAATCCATTTTTACTTTCTGCGTGGGGTGATTGACTAACCAACATCTTATTGGGGAATTTAATTTCTCATTTTTCCATCAAATCAAGGCATGGCAGGCAAGTCCCCCAGGGAGAAAATTTATTAATCACTTGGAACCCCGCCACAAAGAGGATGAATCAGCTAGTAGTTTCAGGCACTCTTCAACCCTCCTCTTGTAGCTGCAGAAGAATGCAAGATACATAGTACCAGACAGAATACAGAGGAGTTTATGGCTGTGACCCATTGGCTAGGGCACTCAGCTGGAGTAAGCAGGGGTTACTTTTGTTTCTCACCCCTTCTCCCATCATTATTTATACATTTTACATTAGGAAGTCATAAGATAAAAACCAGAAATAGTCATGGGGGGACTACTGCCACTGCTGGCCCGCTCAGGAACCCTTGCAAAGCCAGCAGGCCAAGGCACTTAAGGGAACCCACCCTTCCCCAGCCCTGGAATGAACTGTAGGCAAGCTCAGGGCCCCCAAGGGGACACTTGCCTGCCTATACACAAATGCCAGGAGCTTGGGGAACAAACAGGAGGAACTTGTCCTCCTGCTAAACACAAATAATTATGATGTCATAGGGATAACGGAGACCTGGTGGGACTCCACCCATGACCGGGCCACAGGTATAGATGTTTATACCCTGTATAGGAGGGACAGAGTGGACAAAAGGGGTGGGGTGTAGCTTTCTATGTCAAGGAAAGCTACACATCCCTGCAAGCTGACATTGACACCCACAGTGGAAGACTTGAGACCCTCTGGGTTAAAATCCATAGGGAACACAGCACAGGGGATACTATGGTGGGAGTCCATTACAGACACCCTAACCAGGGTCAAGACCTTGACCAAGAGTTTGCCAGGGAATTGGCTGAGGCCATATGCTCCCAGTGTATGGTTATCATGGGGGACTTTAACTACCCAGACATCTCATGGGAGGAACACTCGGCCAAATCTGCACAGTTGCAAGGATTTCTCTCATGCATGGATGACTTCTACCTGACACAAGAAGTCTACAGGCTGACGAGAGGTAAAGTGCTGCTTGACCTGGTACTGGCAACCAGGGACAACCTAACCAGCGACCTTATGATGGAAGGGAAGCTGGGTGACAGTGACCACGAGCTGATCACCTTCACCATCTGCCGTAAAGCTGGCAAGTCAGCCAGTAATACAGAAGTCCTTGACTTCAGAAAAGCTGATTTTGACAAGCTAAGGATGCTTGTCAGTGAGGCCCTAAAGGGCCATAACCTAAAGGGGAGGGGAGTTCAGGATGGGTGGTTGCTCCTCAAGGAAGCATTCCTGGATGCGCAAGCAAAGTCTATCCCATCTCGAAGGAAAGGCAGCAAAAGGGCACAGCACCCCCTTGGTTCTCCAGGGAACTAGCGGACCTCCTGTGTCTTAAAAGGAAGACCTACAAAGGAAGAAGGAGTGGAATCACCACCAAGGAGGAATCCTTTGCTTTGGTCCAGACCTGCAGAGAGCAAACCAGGAAAGCCAAGGCTGCGATGGAACTCCAGCTAGCTACATATATCAAAGACAATAAAAAGCCCTTTTTTAGATATGTGGGGAGCCAGAGGAAAAGCAAGGGCAACACTGGATCCCTGCTAAACCTGATGGGGCAACTGACAACCAATGTCCAGGAAAAAGCAAACTTGCTAAATGGGGACTTTGCAACAGTTTTTCACCAGTCCCATGGCACACCCCTGCCCACTGTGGGCCAGAGATGCCAAGATAAGGGACATTCCTTACCCTCCATCAGTGCTGACCTCATGAAGGAACACCTTGACAGGCTGGATACCTTCAAGTCAGCTGGTCCTGACGGTTTACACCCAAGGGTACTCAAGGAGCTGGCTAGCATCACAGCTTAACCCCTGTCATGGATCTTTGAGAACTCCTGATGCTCTGGTGAAGCACCCAAAGATTGGAAGAAGTCCAATGTCATGCCAATCTTCAAAAAAGGGAGGAAAGTAGATCCAGCAAACTACAGGCCCATCAGCCTGACCTCTATCCTGGGGAAGGTTTTGGAAAAGATTCTCAAAGAGGCCATTCTTAACAGACTAGCTGATGGAAACATCCTAAGGGATACCCAGCATGGGTTTGTTGTGGGTAGGTCTTGCTTGACCAATCTCATTTCCTTTTATGACCAGGTGACCTATCACCTGCACAAGGGGGAAGAGATTGTTGTCGTACATCTTGACTTTAAAAAAGCCTTCGATTTGGTATCCCATGATCACCTTGTGGCAGAACTGGCTAACTGCGGCCTCGACCTCACCACAATCTGCTGGCTGGGGAATTTGCTCCATGGCAGGACCCAGAGTGTGGCGGCTGACGGAAGTCAATTGTCCTGGTGCGCAGTGGCAAGTCGGGTTCCTCAAGGCTCTGTCCTAGGGCCTATATTCTTTAACATCTTCATCAGTGATGTAGACATTGCTGTCAGAAGCGGACTGGCCAAGTTCGCCGATGACACCAAACTTTGGGGTAAAGCATCCACACCTGAGGACAGAAGGGTGATCCAGGAAGATCTTGACAGGCTCATGAAATGGGCGGACGAGAACCTGATGGTGTTCAACACCGAAAAAATGCAAAGTTCTCCACCTTGGGAAGAAAAACCTGCACCATGCTTATAGGCTCAGCACTGCTACGCTGGTTAGCTCTACAGAAGAAAGGGTCTTGGGGGTCATTATTGACCACAGGATGAACGTGAGCCTTCAATGTGATGCTGCAGCTAGTAAAGTGAGCAAAACGCTGGCTTGCATCCATAGATGCTTCTCAAGCAAATCCCAGGACATCATTCTCCCGTTGTACTCGACCTTGGTGAGGCTGCAGATGGAGTACTGCATTCAGTTTTGGGCTCCTCAATTCAAAAAGGATGTGGAGAAGCTTGGGAGAGTCCAGAGAAGAGCGACGCACATAATCAGAGGTCAGGAAAACAGACCTTATGATGAAAGGCTGAGAGCCATGGGACTCTTCAGCCTGGAAAAGCGCAGGCTCAGGGGTGATCTGGTGGCCACCTACAAGTTTATCAGGGGTGTTCACCAGGATCTGGGGGAACATCTGTTCACCAGAGCACCCCAAGGGATAACAAGATCAAATGGTCACAAACTCCACTGCAGCTGATTCAAGCTGGACATAAGGAAGAACTTCTTTACTGTCCGAGCCCCCACGGTTTGGAATAGACTGCCACTGGAGATGGTTCAAGCACCCACTTTGAACACTTTCCAGACACATTTGGATGTTTATCTTGCTGGGATCCTATGATCCCTGCTGACTTCCTGCCCCCAGGGTAGGGGGTGGACTCGATGATCCTTCGAGGTCCCTTCCAGCCCAAATGTCTATGAAATCTTGGGAACAGGGATTACTCAGGTCTACCCCTTTCCAGGTGAATGCCTTAAGTACTAAGATACAAAGCTAAACTTTCTCTTGTGTTCCCTTCTCTTGCTTTCAGAATTTGCATTCCTTTCTGAACAGTCACCCACTTCAACTGGAGGCTGTAGGGTGCCCCCTAGCTGCCCATAGTCTAGTGGTTAGGGCAATCTCTTTGTTGACTGTCCTGGGAAAGAACAGAAGAGAGAGGTGACAAACAGGAAAATTAAAGAAAAAAACACTTACCTGCAACAGGAGCCGCGGCACAGTGGGGACAAGAAGAAAAGCCCACGCGGCTCATTAGCCGTGCCTTTATTCAGCTGGGGCCAGCCAGTGATGTCACCAGCAATCACCGGCCAGTGAAAATAAAAATGGCGGATGGCAGGAGGAGCAGGGAGGAGAAAACAGGCTGGAGCAGCGTACGGACTCTGGACCCATTCCCGGAACCCCCTAGGAGGGGAAGAGGGTCAGATGAGGCATCAGGAGAGACTCCTGGGCTTAAGCCCAACAGCAGCAGCAGCAGCAGACAAGCCACCAGCGTGCAAAGCAGGTTGGAAGCAGCCCCTGTGGTCTGCAACATCAGCAACAGGAACACCCAAGAGAGGCATGCCAGAACCTACAGCACAGCAGGTGGGGGTATTGGGCATGGTTGGGAGGAGAAGGAGGTGACCCCTTCGGAAGGAGCTCAGCAAGAGCCCAGGGAGGGTGTTGGTCAAGCAACGCACCTACGTTACATAAAAAAGGGGTGACCAACCCTGCGTAGGAGCGCTATGGATCAATTGGAAGGAAGGACACTGCAGGAGGGAGAGGAGTATGGCAGACAAGGCACACGAAAGAAAATAGGACGGCAAAGTAGACAACCCTTACAGGAGTATAATAGGATTGTTTTAGTAAGGAGGAAGTTGTCCTTGGTAATATTACAAGGGAACGAAGCTACCGTGACCTCTGCCGTGAGGAACCAAGGAAGGGAACTTTCCTGATTCCCAGGGTAGTGGCAGAGGCAGAGGCAGTTTCTTGTGTTTTCTGTTAGGTTTTTTCTTTTGTTTCCCCAGGTGAAGGAGTTAAGAGAGAGACGGCTAGGGAGCATAGCCCACAGGGCATCAGGAGACAATTTGAGCCTGAGGACCAGAGTGCTCAGGACAAGGGCAGGTTCCACAAGCAGGACTTCTAGTCACAGAGGACCCTCAAAAGGGGTAAGCTGAGTGGGCTCCAAGATCCACATGCTGATAGGAAGAAACCCTAGAGGTGCCATAATCGTAGGAGCGAGGAGGCATGGCAGGGAACACGGCGGGATCCACCAAGGTGGTGTGAGGCCGGGGTGTAGGGGTGATGGAGCCCTGCAAGCGACCATCGGGCAAACCATGGGCCGCAGAGAGACCCAGGATAGTCAACCCCCAACTGGGAACATTCAAAGTCGTGGCAGGAAAGATAAGGGAAGACGACTCCTGGAGTGACCAACAACTCTGCCAATCACAAGAGCTGGGAAGATGCACAGCACCCATTGCTCAGTCTAAGGCCACACGTGACAGGGTGCTGGCAACTCAGCAGTCACATAGTGGTGCATTGGCCGGGAACGCACGAGAAAGCCCAGGCCCCGAAGAGCGAGCCAGGATACAGCCAGTGGCCATGGCCCAGACCGATTTGCTTGGCCAGAACTTCCAAGCACTCATGCAGATAGTGGATTCACAACAGCAGATATTAGAAGGCCACCATGACTGGCTGCAGCATGGTCTCACGGCGTTCAAGATGCCAAAGATGACCAACGACGATGACCCGGAGTAGTACATTGAAGCCTTTGAGCATCACGCGTTAATGACAGGGTTAGACAAAAGCTACTGGGCCAGCCAACTAGGAACTCTCATAGTAGGAAAAGCCCACGCGGCATACAGGGCCCTCTCATGGAAGGAAGCGCAGGACTATGAGGGAGTGAAGACCGCAATCCTCTATCAGCTAGAGATTGACCCTGAGCACTACCGGTGCCTCTTCCGAGCCAAAATGGGGGTAGAGGAAAGACGACCCCGACTTTTGCTTCAACTTCTGAGAGATTTATTTAGCAAGTGGATCAACCTTGCAACATGTAACTGCGACTCCCTGGTGGATAAAATCATACTAGAACAGCTTCTTTACTATCTAGAGGATTGGACCCAGCAATGGGTATGCCAACATTCACCAGTGACCTGTGAGGAGGCACTAAAATTAGCAGAAGCCTTCACGGCATCTGAGGCCCACTACCTGCGAGAAAAACATGTGCCACTGCCCATATTTACAATGGCTAAAGAGCTGGAGAGGTGACGACCTAACTCCCGAGGCCCAGGAAGAGACGTAGTCTGCTTCCATTGTGGGAGGATGGGTCACTTCACTCGACAGTGCCTAAGTCAGGCTTCGGAGAGATGCTACCCGGATAACCCTCCACGGGTAACAACGGAGGGACACAAAGAAGCGACACAGATTGAGTCCATGGACTACAGTTTTGGAGCTGATGGGGAGCGTGCGGTATGGGGGCGACTGGTGGTACAAGCCTGGGTTGAAGGTTGCCTGATCTGGGCCATATTAGACTTGGGGTACTCACAGTCCTTAGTGAAAGCCACCCTGATAGCAAACTGATCTAACTGCCAGGCCGATTCCGTGAGAGTGTCGTGCTGCCATGGGGAGACACAGCAGATACGATGACTGTGGGTGAGCCTCCGGGTTATGGAACACCAGGGGGCACTATTGGTTGGTCTTGCCCCTCGCCTGGAATGTGACATGCTGTTGGGGCAGGACTGGACCCCATTGTACGACACTCTGGAAAGGATCCGAGATGTCGAGGTAGCACGAAGAACATTGAAGATGAAAGAAGGGTGGCTGGGGGAGCCCAAAGGGGAAGAAAGGCCTGGCGAGGAAGCTGGGGCATTGGACCTACAAAATATCTCCAGCAGTCAGCAATTTAGACAGGCTCAAGAAGAGGATGCTGGGTTGTAAGAACTGCCAGCACTGATGGTAGAACACACAACCCTTCGGCGGACCTCTACTACAGCCTCTTCATCCCACTTCAAGGTAAGACAACACCTTTTGTACTGAGTCCAGCCAGGTGGGGCAGGGGAGGAAGATAGAGCACAGCTTGTAGTACCTTCTTGCTTTTGACAGGCCATGTGGCGGCTAGCCCATTCCAGTCCTACCGGGGGACACATGGGGAGGGATAGGATGATCGCCAGAATATCCTGCTGGTTTTTCTGGTCAGGCTTAAGAAAGGATGTGGCTCGCTAATGCACTGCATGCCCCATATGCCAAAAGGCCAGGGAGGACCGACCTCTGAGAGGTCCTCTTCAACCAATGCTGGTGATAGATCTGCCCTTTTCAAGGATAACCATGGACATGATAGGGCCACTACCTGGCAGTAGCGCGGGATATCAATATATTTTGGTATTTGTAGATTACGCTATGTGGTATCCTGACGCAGTACCACTAAGAACAATAACGGCCCCTCGGATTGCAGAGGAACTAGTAAAGTGGATAACATGCATGGGAATACTGCATGAAATTCTAATAGATCAAGGCCGCAACTTCATGTCGGGTGTATTACAAGGGGTGTGTCAAACACTGAGAATAAAACAACTCCGCACATCCATCCATCACCCTCAGATGAACGGGTTGGTAGAAAGATTGAATGGTTCCATAAAGAAGATATTTCATAGATGTATTCAAGGGGACCCTCGAAAGTGGGACCTATTATTCCCATTGGTCTTGTTCGCTCTTAGAGATACCCTGTACGAGTCTTTGAAAAATTCACCCTTTGAAATGGTGTTGGGGCTTGTTGCAAATCCTTAGAGAGGAGTGGGAATGCAACACCACAACGACCCTAGACACTGCCACCTATCAGCAAGCATTTCAGCACCGAATCCAAATAGTGAGGAAACTGGCCACACCTAACTTGTGGGAAGCACAACACAACCAAAAATAGGTATGATACCCACACTAAAGAGCGGGATTTCAAGGCCGGACAAAAGATGTTGGTTTTATTACCTATGTCCCCCAGCAAATTACTAATGCAGTGGCAAGGGCCTTTCAAGATACTCTGAAAGGTGATCCAGCCCACCAATTACTACCCCATGGTCCTAATCC
>NW_017729004.1:56169811-56170643 GCF_001723915.1 Gavialis gangeticus | reverse complement strand
ATGTCTTCTAGCTGAAAGGGAGGCGTACACAAAATGGAAGGGAGGGGCCATCACCAGGGAGGATTATAGTGTGGTTGCTCAGGGATGCAGGGGGGCAGTCAGCGAGGGCAAGGCAGAGATAGAACTGGGACTAGCTTCCCAGATCAAGCACAACAAGAAGTCTTTTTAAAATAAATAGGGGGCAAAAAGAAGGTACCGGGTAATGTGGGGCCCCTGCAAGACACGATAGGAAATTTGGTCGTCACACCAGACAACAAAGCTAATCTATTTAACGACTTCTTTGTTTAAGCCCAACAGCAGCAGCAGCAGATAAGCCACCAGCGTGCAAAGCAGGTTAGAAGCAGCCTCTGAGGTATGCAACATCAGCAACAACAGGAACACCAGAGGGAGGCATGCCAGAACCTACAGCACAGCAGGTGGGGGTACTGGGCACAGTTGGGAGGAGGAGGAGGAGGAGAAGGTAACCCCTTTGGAAGGAGCTCAGCAACAGCCTAGGGAGGGCATTGGTCAAGCAGCACACCTACCTTACATATAAAAGGGGTGACCAACCCTGCGTAGGAGTGCTACGGATCCATTGGAGGGGAGGACACCGCAGGAGGGACAGAAGTGTGGCAGACAAGGCCCACGAAGGAAATAGGACAGAAAATAGGACTGCAAATAGGACTGGAAGAGGGCCAATGTGGTTTCCATCTTCAAAAAAGGGAGGAAGGAAGACCCGGGGAACTATAGGCCAGTTAGTCTTACCTCGATCCTGGGGAAGCTTTTTGAGAGAATTATCCTGGCACATGTCCACAAGGGGCCAGCAGGGGAGATTATGCTTAGGGGCAACCAG
>NW_017729004.1:56151193-56169324 GCF_001723915.1 Gavialis gangeticus | reverse complement strand
CCTGGGGGTCTTAACGACAAGGCTTGACAATCACCTTGCTGGGGTTGTTTGACCCCAGTAATCTTTCCTGCCATGGCAGGGGGTCGGACTTAATGATCTGCTCAGGTCCCTTCCCACCCTACTAACTATGAAACTACGAAAGTGGACAACCCTTACAGGAGCATAATAGGATTGTTTTAGTAAGGAGGAAGTCTTCCCTGGTGATATTACAAGAGAACGAAGCTACCATGACCTCTATCTTGAGGAACCAGGGAAGGGAACTTTCCTGATTCCCAGGGTAGCGGCAGAGGCAGAGGCAGAGGCAGAGGCAGTGTCTTGTGTTTTCTGTTATGTTTTTTCTTTTGTTTCCCCAAGTGAAGAGGTTGAGAGAGAGAGATGGCTAGGGAGCATAGCCCACAGGGTGTCAGGGGATGACTTGAGCCCGAGGACTGGATTCCTCGGGACAAGGGCAGGTTCCACAAGCAGGACCTCCGGTCAGACAGGACCCGTGAAAGGGGTAAGCCAAGCAGGCTCCAAGAACCACACGCCAATAGGAAGAAACCCTACAGGTGCCATAATCGTAGGAGCGAGGAGGCACGGCAGGGAACACAGCAGGATCCACCAAGGTGGCGTGAGGCCGGGTTGTAGGGGTGATGGAGCCCCGCAAGTGACCATCGGGCAAACCATGGGCCGCAGAGGGACTCAGGATAGTCACCCCCTCCACTGGGAACATTCAAAGTCGTGGCAGATGAGATAGGGGAAGACGACTTTTGGAGTGACCAGCAACTCTGCCAATCACAAGAGCCAGGAAGACGCACAGCACCCATTGCTCGGTCTAAGGCTGCATGTCAGGGTGTTGGAAACTCGGCGGTCACAGTGACAAAAATATTTTTTGTAATAAAATTAAAATATGTTATCATGTTTGACTTTTAGTGTGTGATTTTTTTTTTCTGGTTCAGATGGCAACCCCCCCTCCCAAAGGAGAGTTTCTGGGAGGCAAAGGGAGGGGCTTCCAGTGGCAAACATCAGGGCTTAAGGGTGGGACTTCCAGTCCAAAGATGGCAACCAAGGGGCAGGGTACCTGTCAAGGGGTGGGGCCACAGAAGCACAAGCTCTCGGCAGCCAGCCATGTGAGCCAGCAAAGACCCTGACTTCAGGTGAGCAGAAGTTCAGAGAAATTGATGTTTCTATGAAACATTTGGTTTCATCAAATTTGCATTCTCTGATGGAAATGTACTTCCTCAGAAAATTACTGATCAAGCTTTAAAGAAAACCGTTTATAAAGGTGATTTTGGTTTTTGGTTTTTAAAGACTTGTTTTTTTAAAGGATTGTTTCTTTGCTGAACTGAAGAAATATTTTAAACACATTGTAAAACATTTTTAGCTGAAGTCAGACAACAGACAAAAGATGCAAATGAGAACAGGGTAGGTGGGAGGAACTACAGCTTTTGTAGATTAGTATAGAAATAAAAAAACCCACACAAAAATTTAAAACCCCTTCATTCCATGAACTAGATCCAAACCAAGAAATAAAGAGAAAGTTTCCACAGCAGAAAACAATCTAATATAAACTGCTCACACAATAGAAATATACTGCAACATGTAAAAGAACAAAGGTTCACATTTGATTCTGAGTAGCAGCAATGCTTTCAAATGCATCTTCCCACATTCTTCTCCACCTAGAGCTTTGGAGCTTGATCTAAAACATGGTACTATAGTGTGAATATGCTACACTCTGGGTATGTCTACACATGCACCAGACTGTGCCATAACTGATGTTACTGAGCAGTCCTGATGCCACATGACTTTTTTCCCTACGGTACTGTGATGTAGCATCTCGTGCCCACTAAGGCTGTTCAAATGAGACCCTATACTCTGCACTTTACAGGTTCCCCTTACGTTATAAGGGTTCTATATGTGCAAGTTCACTCTTATGAATGACCCTTTCTATACCAAAAATTCAATATATGCAAAGTAAATTCACTCTTACGCAATCGGTGTGGTGGAAGCCTGCAGTCAGCTGCTTTGTGCTGTGCATTGTGGGAGTGACATGCACCAAAATATAGTCTCCTGTGTGGATCTGTGCTTCTCACTCATTGTCTGAGACGCATGTTTCTGTAGTTGCCATCCCCATTATGATATAGTGGCGTTGGCTTGTGTGTACTATCTGCTGTTGGCGAGTACCAAAATTGTCTTGTAAAAGTGGCAGAAATGGGTCTGCGGGTCAGTACAGTCAAGGTCCTGGAACATATCCCTATTTGTTACATTGTAAAGCGGGGTTCCCTTTATGCAAGGTCAAGTTATATGCCGTTTTCCAGGAATGGATATACAGCATAAAGCTAGGGAAACCTGTATTGAAGTATTTGGGGATCAGTTTGAAAAGTACAATGTGGTACATTCCAATTTCAAAACTATGCCTGAAAAAAAATGTATATCTCCAGCACATAAATATTCTTCACAACAAAACAAATGACTCTAGATATGCTGCAATGTCCAGCACACACTGGGCTGTGAGGTAAGAGTTGTCAAAGGAATTGGTTCCTAATTCTTGACGCTGGCCCCAGCAGTTTAAGTCACCCTGAGGGTTACTCTAACAACATGAGAGGACTACTGCACCCTAACCTAAGGGCTCCTGAGATGCAAAACGCTAAAGCCACCATTCTCATCATTCTTCATGCTGCTCCCATGCCTCCTGTTCTGAAAGATGTTTTGAGAAGGTGTAGAGACCAGCTCTGTAAGTTTTCTGTGTGTTTGGGATTCCTCAATCCTGGAGAAACCCCCTGCTGAAGAATTATATGAAGTTTATAATCACTCTGTGCCACTCAAGCAAAGCTGAATGAGCCAGAGAAAAATATATGCCAAGATTTGAAGAAGTAAGCATGCAATAAAAGTTAAGCAACCTATACAAGCTAAAACAACAGTCAAAAATAAATTTTCATTCATACTACTGCAGTTCACTGAAGCTTTACTCAGCATTAAAAACATTTATTAGGTATCAGATGAAGGTAAAACCAGAAATATAACTGTGAGATTCACAGTCCCAGTAGCACCCCAGTAGTTTCTTTTACATCTCCAGAAACATCTGTCCCCTTATAAATCTAACTGGTTTCTTGGAAACATTGGCCAACATTTCCTTGATGTAACAGTCAAAGTAGAATAACAGATAGATTATATGACCCATAAAGAGTAAAAATATAAAGAGTAAAAACATAAAATATACAGCAAAGTATATTTCTTGTTTTCAAACTAACTTGTTGACAACCGCTCTTATATACATTAAAATATCTTTCTAACAAACAGTGATGGCATTGCTGAACCTTCAGGCTAGGGACAGACATTACACACAAACCAGTTTAAGTGATCAGAAACTGGTTTAAACCTGTAACAGAAGTGATGTTCAGTGCACATATACCAGTATCAAAATGGCCAAAACCAGTTTAAGATGAATCTGGTTGAATGTAGTATCAGACTTAACTGATTGAGCTCAAACCAGCTTATTCAATGTCTGTCCCAGACCCCTAGGACCAACTGAAGGCAGCACCATTTCAGACAACCCATTACGCTTTCAAAATGATGATTTTTTCTCTTTTATCTTCACACAAAAATAAAAGTGAAACCACTGATTCCACCAACAAAACAGGTGAATAGGGACAATAAAAAATTATACCTAACTATGATTTATTTGCTAAGATTCTGAAAGAGTTTAAGATGCATTTGCAGATGTCTTGTAAGTTATGATTACCAGTGAACCTAAGCACAGCCTTTAAAAAAATCATGAGACTGCAAGCAGTGACAACAGCAGTGATGATGAAGATCCTAACATGGCCAAGTTGGTGCATTAGCAATTGCCTTATAATAAAAGCTGATCAATTTCACCTACCCCTTGATATAAAAATTGATCTCTTCTAGTGCTGGAAGCTGCTGAAAACAAAATTTATGGGGATATGATAATCATCACAGACCCTGCCATGCCACCCAGCCAACTAAGACAACACTACTTCTTGACATTGCTGTCTCACTAAATGGTGTTCAACTGACCATCATCAGAGAAAACGTTTAAAAAGTAGCTGGGCATTGTCACAGAACTAAAAGTGATCTTAACAAGGTGAGTGAAGTACCAGTAGTGCTGTCCATCAATGGGGTTACGTAAATGACAACAGAGAAGGCTATCGGAGGGATAGAAATGGAGCTTACCTTCTCACTCATTCAAAAAGTTGTTCTTATATGATTGAGATGTCACCTGAAAGGTTGTCTGGGAGCAAGCAGGTATGCCTAGGTCATTTATAGTCCACTATGGTCTATATATGCACTGGCACATGCTGTGAACCTAGAGAGGAAGAAGAGAGCAAAAATAAGCTTGTGTTGTGTCTAAGAGAGATCTTTCCAAACAGCTGCATTGCTCAACCAGTGAAGATGATTGCTTCAGACAACAGAACAAGAGCCTGACTCATTTACCAACTCTGATCAAGATGGATGGCTCCAGCAACAAACATCACAAGTGGGTGTTTTCCAGGCTCTGTACATGCTTAGGGATTATAAAGGCAGTTCTCTTGATGAAGTAAGACAGTTTGTGCCTGTGAGCATGTGACACAGGGAAAAACCTTAAGCTAAATAGTGTGAGAGAAAAAAAGACACAAGTACCACAAGATCCAGAATAGCTGGCATAAGCTGGGTATGACTTAACATTTCCTGCAGCTGCTTTGCTTTTGATATCAGCCTTCAACACCATGTGGATGGGATCATAGGAAAATGTTTTTCTAATATTTTGGTTGTATTTTGGAAGTGGTTGTATATATCTTTGCTATACAAGAGAGATCAAGTTCTCTGAGAAGTGAATCTTCAGTTCTCATTGCCTCATATGTACTAGGGGTGTGTGAAACAGGCCGTATTTGATTCAGATTTGGCCCGAATCAGGGACAGTGATGCCATGGGGGGACCCCAGATGCCCCCCCCCCCAGACCCAGGAGGCACCAGTCGCTGAGCCAGGGTGCATGGTGGGGAGGTCCACTGTGCACTTCCCGGTGGACCCAGAAGTGGACCAGAAGTGCTCCTGGTCCACTTCCAGGTCCGCTGACAAGCGTGCTGGGGACCCCTCCTCACGCTCCCGTGGGATGCGCTCTAGCATCTCAGCATTCATGAGCCACCTGGTACCTTGAGGTATGTAGAAAAAAAAATTAAAGCTGTGTCTATGTCTGAATCATCAAATCTCTCTGAATCAATTTGGAGGGTTCTGTCTGATTCAATTTGGAGAGATTAAAAGGTCCCCTGATTCAGTTCGGATTTGGAGATTCGGCACCTGGTTCCGACCATAGGATGTATCCTTGGGGCCCAGACGTTGGATCATGTTCACCTCCAAGGGAGGCCCTGACACTCTCCTGCCATGACTTGATCTTACTTTTTTCAGTGGTGGAGCTCCTTCTTGTGGGTTTTGCAATCCATGTGCTGCCCTTAGTGGGTGTTCTTGGGGCTCCATCTCCCCTACACCACAGCCATGCACCAGCCCTCGGGACAACCAGCAGATGGGTTGCTGGCCTGTCCCTTGATTTTCTCGTCTGTTCTTTTTTCTTCCTGTCCATCTCTTGATGTCCCTTCACCCTAGATGACTGTGAGGCATGTGACCGTCCTCGTCGCCATGCCTCCTTTCTCTCAGGGATCAGTGGTTCACTATGTTTGTCTCAGCTTGTCTGCCCCCCCCCCTTCTGTCCTGAGGGGTCATATGAAGCCTATTCCCCTGACTTGGGGCACCTGAGCCCCCTGCAGACAACCAAAAAAACAGAAAGAAAAAGAAAAGAAGCTGAATATTTAGGGCATGGGGCTTCAGCCTGCCCCACTCATGAATCTAGTGTCTGTGGTCCCCAGGATTTCTCAACGCCGTCCTCTGCAAGCCAGCCATATGCCTCCTTTAATGGAATCAGAACCTTTCCTGTGGGCCCTGTCCAGATCCCTGTTGGACTGTCAACCCAACCTGTGTACCACCCAGGAGAGTAGCTTCGCCCTCTGGCTCCAACGTTGCTGCTCTCCCCTCTCTTCCCTAACCACCGACTTTTAAACTAGCCAGGCAATGATTTTTGATGATGTCATTGGCAGGCACCACTCCCAGTGAGTAATAAAAGCAGTTGATGAACTGTGCGGGTGCTTCGTCTTGGCACAGCTCCATTTCTCCTGAAAATGGCAAGTGAATCCCATTTTCAGGGTTTTTTGATCTCCTCCTGGGTGGGTTAACCTTGGCTCAGGACCCATCATGGGAGGGTGCCTTGGGGCTTCTGGTCATGTCCCCATGGGACACAGTGACTGAAGCTTCGCACAGCCCTAATATATACCCTGTGGAGTGTATTAATGTTTAGAAACAGGACTGTTCAACTGGCAGCCAATGGACTGCATGCAGCTGATGAGCAGTTAACTGAGGATCCACAGGCTTCCACCCAGGCACTGCTTATTCTATTGCTCCTGCTGCTGTTGCCTCTGGAATTTCCAGGCTCCCACTCCAACCTCTGACTTGTGTGTGTCATGCAGCCCTCAGACTCTCAGAAATTGGGCGGACCTGGTTAGGAATATTCAAAAGTGATTTAGCACCCTCAAGAATCAGAGCCAAAAATCTCATGGAGAAGCAAGATGTGCTATAGCATGGTGGGCAGGTGAGGGGGAAGATTTTTGCATCTGAAAATTGCTTACTCTAAAAAAATGATTATATATTCTCACCCCAAATAGTTGAATAAGTTTGTTTTCACCGGGCGCATGTTCATTAGTGTACCTCCGATACTGGAATCAAAACTCATGACACAGGTGATATTTTTTTATTAGTCCAACTTCTTAGGTTTCAGGTGGTAACTTTTGCTTCCTTTTTGTAAAATTATAAAATTTTCATTTAAAAAAGCAGCTAAAATTCAACATCTTCCATGTGTCAGGTATCCAGGTTGTAGCCATTTTGGTCTAGAGTCAAAAGGATTCAAAACTTGTGACATCTTTTATTAGACCAACAATAATAATAAAAGCTAAAATAATGATATCTAATAAAAGCTATCAACTCTGCCATGAGTTTTGATTCCTTTTGCTTCTAGACCAATATGGCTAAACCTGGATACTTTAGATACTGTGCATTTAGTTTAGTACTTCCTTAATAAAGTACTAACTAAATGTGCAGTACCTAAAGTTACTGCTCAGTAGTGCCAGTGCATGGTTGTTTAGTAATACTTACTGTGCATTAGTCTAGTAACACTGTGCAATAGGCTATTAGCGTAGTTTTTGCTGTAACATGCTACTGAGCAGTATTATTAGGCCAATGCATAGTAAAACATTGACAATAAGAATAGTACAGAAGGTACTGCTTTAACAAAGAAATAAATGCCCATGGATATGCAATCTAATGGTCATTAAGAGCTCTATGATTTTCTGGGTAGTATTAAAATATATTTAGATTAAAAGCCTTTTCAGAGACTATGTCTATAACTCTTAAAAGTAGGTAGAAGCCCACCAAAATGTGATACGTCTGCATGATAAATTGCTAATAGCAACAAGAGAAGGTAACCCCAAAGTTTCAATTAGCAAACAACAAAACACATGCACAGTTCTAATGAGTGACTTCAACATGATGAAAGATAAGCATATGCTTAAATTCTTTGCTGAACAGGCACCTTAATTATTATTTGTTCCAAGTTGAATTATTTCAATGCAAAAAATAAAAAGGAAAAATAACAAAGGTAAAATTATAAATCTTTCCTACAGAAGGATTAAAGACCCAATTCTCCTCTCAGTTATACTGTGTTCATACAGTAATTTCATCAACTCTTACAGAGTCTTTCAGACTCCATAAGAGCCTATACTGCTATAAATAAGAGCAGAATCAGGCTACATATTTTATACTGTAGAATCTACAGTATTGAAATTAGTTAGACTCCAGGTGTACTACAAAGGGAAAACTTACAATGCTTGGGAAAATATGGCATTTTTCTGAAAATGGAAAGAAGGGAACTATTTCCAGCATCACTCCCAATCCTGTATAGCTCAGATCCTAAACCACAAGGAGCTCCAAGCAAACAACTGAATGCATACAAAAGTAATGATATCACAACCCTCTCTCCCTGCCTTTTATATGTTTATCTTACCATGCTAGCCATATTATATTTTCCCATTCCTAAAAGAAACGGGAATGATTTGGCTTTGATAAAGTGCATGCAGCTTTATTCTGTTTTTGCTCAGTCTGTACTGGAGCAAACTTATCATTGACTCCAATGGCAAATTTACTTGAATTCTTACAGAGCAAATACAAGGCAAGAATTTCAGGATTTGGCCCACTGCCTAAGCATACAGACATCCTTTATCCTCAAGTATAGGCCAACTGTGAAGTCCTTAATCAGACAAAACATTTCTTAAAGTTAATGGAAAAAGAATCATTAAAAATGTGGGGTAATGATTTTGAGAAGAATCTGATTAATTTAACATGAAATTTTCTGCTGAGTTCTTATGCATTGTATTAAAAATATATCCATCTACTTCACAGACTTCAGATGCTGAGTTCAGCCTTGTACAAAAAATATTTTTCCATCACCTTATTGTCAAAAGCTATTCAGTGAAATGAGAGACAGGAACAATTTAGTGGATCTGGTGTTTGCAGAATAAATTCTATACAACAGTCAGAAAGAATAACTCATGCAGCAATCTTGCAAAACTGCATACTCTGGCAAATATTTTTCTTATAAAAATAAACCTCTTGAGGATGAAATTGAATGTAAGAGACAATATTTACTAATTTCATTTTCTTCTGATATTTTGAAAGGAGTGGGAACTAGTAATCCACTTAAAATGTAGGGAGGAAGAGAAATTATGAGAAATGTTTTTCTACACTCACAATCTCATCCATTTTGAAATGTTTCATTAGTTCCACCTTTCCTATATAGATTCCAAAAGCTAAACTGGGAAAATCATATGGGAGATTATTACTGACTTGAAATTCTTGTTTTCTGAAGTTGAATATTGTGAGAGCTGTACTCCAGGCCTTCCTTCTCTGAAGCAGAGAAGCAAATTCATCTCTATGCTGGCATGCAGATAAAGATGAAATATGAGATGTTTTATGTTGCACCCCTACTGCAATGGGTCCTATTAGGTTTTGCAGAGACGCAGTTAGCCAGAGTGAAAGAATGCTTTGGGCATAGCCTTTCCTGTCCTATCCCATACACCCACATTTTTCCTTGACCTGGAATGCCGCCTGCATCCAGAGCTGTTGCGTAGCTGCCTCAGAAGACCCTCTGATTCACTATAGAGAAGGAGGTTATTCTTGCCTATCTGGCTCTGGACCTATGTTGAATAGGACCACTGAATCTATCTGAATATCAGTAGTGTAATAAGCAGTGGGCAATCATGGCACCAATCCTAAGCACACACTTAGAGGGGGCGCATGAGTAGCAGCTGTCCCCACTGCTACCCACCAGCTGCCGCTAACCCAGCCATTGCCACCACCCCTGCTACTGATGCTGCCCAGTCCCTTGATGTTATGCCGTTGCTAAATGTACAAATTAAGTTATAGACCTAATGAGCCTAAAGATCACCATAATTTTATGATCTCCTGTGAGTACAGCATAAGTCACTTACCATGCCCACAGGCTATATAGGAAAGCCATTCAAATCATGCAAATAGCAGTAGCCATTTGCCAAACCTCATTGGCCCCACTTTGACAGAAACAAGCGTGCTTGTGTAGCAGCATTAAAAATGGACCCACCAGAAGGAATAGGAGGGGCTGCCCTGCAGACAGACAGAGTGCAAACAGACAGAGGGCTTTAGACGCAGCCCTCTTTGAAGTGGGAGGGGTGATGTTACCCCAACAGAGTTTGAATGAGAGATGTTAGCAAAAGCCCTGGAAGAGTCTTGGCATGGGATTGGCTGAGAGGCCTGGTGTTTTCCCATGAGTGAGAAGGCACTGGGGAGGGGCAGGCTCAGGGTGACAGAGGGAGCCCTGGTCTAGAGGAGCAGGGACTGCTCAAGCTACATGAAGCCCAGAGCAGGCAGGCCCCAGGGAGGGGCTGCATTGGTTGGGTGCTGTGAGGCTGTGCTGGGCAGGAGAAACTCTTACTACTTGCAGTCCAGACACTGTTCCCTGCTGTGCCAGGGACGGGGGTCTGGGCAGGAATCAGGTCTTTTACAGGGACTGCAGGGGAGGAGACACCACCTGCTGCACTAAGACCCCTGGGAGCTCATGCAGGGGATGCCAGCAGCAGGGACAACCCACAGATCCTGTGCCAGGGACAGACGCAGTCCTGCTCCATGAGACACCCCACCTGGGGCAGTGCACACAGGGTCTTCAGTACACCCTGTACAAGTTATAGCTGTGTAAATAAGTTCTTTATGGTTTATTAGTTGGAGTATCAATGTATTTATTCAATCCCAGCTGGTCATGAATCCCAACAGGGCTCTGGAAGCGGGGTTAGGGTGCTGGAGGTGCAGGTGGCTTTTTCCTCTATCCTCCTGGTTACAGGTCATGGGTTGAGGAGGGAGAGACGGATCGGGGTAGTCAACCAAAGACTGCAGTGCTGGTGTCATTGTGAAGGCTTCAGCTTCAAAGATCAAAGACCATTCTTTGGTGAGAGAGGCAGCAGTCTGCTGGGAAGAGATGGCCTCTACCTTACTTCACTGGGGAGGAAGCTCTTCTCAGCCAGAATGGCTGACCTGCTCGACCAAGCTTTAAACTAAGCCTGCCGGGGGATGGGTAGACAACCACCAAACCAAGCCCACTAGGCAATACCTACAAAACCAACAGGTTAGGGCACCCAAGGGATTCCACTCCTATCCCAGCCCTGGAACAGTGTCCTCCTGGGAATGTGAGGAATCCTAGGGCTCCCAATGGGACGTTTACATGTCTGTGTACACCAATGCCAGGAGGTTGGGGAACAAACAGGAGAAACTGGTCCTCCTACTAAATAAGAAAGACTATGATCTCATAGGGATAATGGAGACCTGGTGGTTCTCCACCTATGACTGGGCCACAGGTATAGATGGCTATACCTTGTATAGGAGAGATCGTGCAGATAAAAGGGGTAGAGGTGTAGCTCTCTACCTCAAGGATAGCTACACATCCCTACAATCTGACATTGGTACCCAGGGAGGGTGACTAGAGACCCTCTGGGTTAAAATATGTGGGGAACGTGGCACAGGGGACACAATGGTAGGAGTCTACTATAGACCCCCTAACCAGGAACAAGAGATTGACCAGGAATTCACCAGGGAACTGGCTGAGGCTATACACTCTCAGTGCATGGTTGTCATGGAGACTTCAATTACCCAGACATCTCATGGGAAGAGCGCTCAGTCAAATATGAATGACCGCAAATCTTCCTCATGTGTGTGGATGAACTCTACCTGATCCAAGAAGTGTATGGACCCACAGGAGGTAAAGCACTGCTGGACCTGGTACTGGCTAAAAGGATGATCTAATCAGCAACCTAAAGATTGTAGGAAAGACAGTGACCATGAGCTGATCACTTACTATCCATCACAAAACTGGAAAGTCAGTCAGCAATGCAGAAGTCCTAGACTTTAGGAAAGCTGACTTTGATAAGCTCAGGAGGCTTGTTGTCAAGGCACTAAGGGACCAAGACGCAGCAGGGAGAGGAGTTCAAGGGGAATAGTCGCTCCTTAAGGGAACGATCCTGGAAGCACAAAGGATGTCCAACCCATCTCAGAGGAAAGGTAGCAGAAGGACACAGCAACCCCCTTGGCTCAGCAGGGAACTCGTGGCCCTCCTACACCAAAAACAGAGGCTTATAAAGGATGGAAGATAGGAAACACCACAAAAGAGGATTATTCTGCACTGGTCCGTACCTGTAGGAAGCGAACCAGGAAAGCCAAGGCTGCAGCTGAACTCTACCTGGCTACACATATCAAGAACAATAAAAAGTCCCTTTTTAGATATGTGGGGAGTTGAAAGAAAACCAAAGGTAACATTGGACCCCTGCTAAACCAAATGGGACAACTGACAACCAACGCCTAGGAAAAAGCTAACCTGCTTAATGGGTACTTTGCATCAGTTTTTCACCAACCCAAAGGGTGCGCCCTACCTAGCAAGATGTGGGACAGCCAGGGTGAGGGTGAATTTATACCTAGAATCAGTGTAGACCTCATAAAAGGACACCTTGATAGGCTGGACATCTTCTAGTCAGCGGGTCCTGACAGATCACACCCCAGAGAACTTGAGGAGCTAGCAGGAGTCATAGCCCAGCCACTCAGAAAGATTGTCAAACACTCCTGGCACTCAGGTAAAGTAGCTAAAGATTGGAAGAAGGTCAATGTTGTGCCCATCTTCAAGAAAGAGTGGAAAGTAGATCCAGGGAACTACAGACCAATCAGCTTGACCTCAATCCCTGGTAAGAGTCTGGAAAAAATCATCAGAGTCAATTCTTGACAAGCTGTCTGATGGCAACATCCTGAGGGACAGCCAGCATGGGTTTGTTGCAGGTAGGTCTTGCCTGACCAATCTCATCTCCTTCTATGACCAGGTGACATATCACCTGGACAAGGGAGAAGAGTTTGACATCATATATCTTGACTTCAAAAAAGCCTTTGATCTGGTGTCCCACAATCTCCTCTTGGAAAAACTGGCCAACTGTGGTCTCAGCTACATCACACTCCAATGGCTAAAGAACTGGCTCCAAGGCCGGGCTCAGAGAGTGGTGGTCGACAGAAGCGAATCATCATGGTGCTCCATAACCAGTGATGTCCCCCAAGGCTCCATCCTTGGACTCGTTCTCTTTAACATCTTTATCAACAATGTGGATACAGGTGTCAGAAGTGAACTAGCCAAGTTTGCCGATGACACCAAAGAGAGGGTAGAGCGTCCACACCGGAGGATAGCTTGGTGATCCAGGCTGACTTGGATAGGCTGAAAAAGCAGACAGATATAAACTTGATGACTTTCAATACCAACAAATGTAAGGTACTCCACTTTGGGGAAGAAAGCCCGCAGTATGCTTATAGGCTTGGCAGTGCTACGCTTGCTAGCACCAAGGCTGAAAAAGACTTGGGGGTCATGACTGACCACAAGATGAAAATGAGCCACCAATGTGATGTCACGTCTGGTAAAGCAAACCAAACTCTGGCTTGCATCCATAGATGCTTCTCAAGTAAATCTCAGGATGTCATCCTCCCACTGTACTCAGCCTTGGTGAGGTCTCAGCTGGAGTACTGCATCCAGTTCTGGGCTCCACAATTCAGGAAGGACATGGAGAAGCTCAAGAGAGTCCAGAGAAGAGCCCCATGCATGATCAGAGGGCAGAAGAATAGGCCTTATGAAGAGCGGCTGAGAGCCATGGGACTCTTCAGCCTGGAAAAGCGCAGGCTCAACGGTGACCTCTTGGCAGCCTATAAGTACATCAGGGGTGTGTGTCAGGATCTGGGGGAACATCTGTTTACCAGAGCGCCCCAAGAAAAGACAAGAACCAACGATCCTCCAAGACCATTTTAGGCTGGACATAAGGAAAAACGTCTTTATTGTCTGAGCCCCCAAGGCCTCGAATAGGCTCCCACCGGAGGTGGTGCAAGCACCTACTCTGGACTCCTTTATGAAGCTTTTGGATGCTTATCTTGCCAGGATCATTTGACCCCAGCTGACTTCCTGCCCTTGAGGCAGAGGGCTGGACTCAATCTCCCGAGGTCCCTTCCAGCCCTAATGTCTATGAAATCTATGAAACTTGTCTTGCATTCAAAAGCTTGTTTAACTTTTTCCTAAATACGTAGTTGGTCCAATAAAAGATATCACCCTAAGAAATCCTTGATTCTCGCAGTTTCTAGACCATCACAGCTACAACATCATTCTTACACTACACTAATTTCTTTCACAGTGATATTAATATGCCTTTATCCAATTAAGTGGTACCTTATTCAATAAGTAGGCCTGTTTATTACAGCAGTAATACCTGTGGAGTAAGGTACTAGTCATCATGATGATTCATTAGCTACATTCATTATACAGGTAAAATGCTGCTTTCTTCACAGCATGGTGAACATTGTATGTTCTTCCCCAATATTCTACCAACTCAACTTTAGTATTAAAGCAGCATATTCAGGTGCATACGTTGGCAGTCTTTTAAGCATATAACAGTGAAACTATAACAAAAAAGAACATTTAATTTGACATAATTAAATATTGTAAATTCCTAGTCCATTTATTTGTATACAAAGGAAGCCATTATTCTCTCACAATAATTATACCCTGTTGTTGTTTATTTTAATCCATATTTAAAAACAGTGTTTTGCCTGAAAATTCCCTAAAAGAAGTCTAGTTTATACCAACAGGAAAAAAGTAAAAAACTTCAATAAAAGTATGACAACCACTGACACAAAGCCTTTATATCAACATGTTAGTTTGCACCAATCTAGCAATAAATACAGCTATACTGGAACAATGGAAGTCCCTGCTTTGTAGTTCTTTCTGACACTTGAACCCTGCTGCTTCAAAATGAATTTAATGCTCACTTTATTGCTGTTGAATATGCCACAACCAGCAAGGTTCTGCAGAATATAGAAAACAAAAGTCAAAACTAAATGTCTAGGTATGTTTTTTTGCTGGGTGGAAGTTTTATTAGCCACTGGCCTTTTTACTCCCTTTAAAAATTAATTTCCCAATGTGTTGAAGACACCCAGCTGAGGCCACATTACTGGATGTTTTTTATTAAATCCTGCTCCATGAAAATCCAGTGAGGAGTATAAAGCATAATGGGTACCGCCCATTTCTGTAGCTCTTATTATTCATAGATTCATAGATTGTAAGGGGTTGGAAGGGACCTCACAAGATCATCAGATTTATTACATCAAAAACACAGCAGTGAAACTTAAAATATATGTATTCAAAGAAATGGTCACTTTATGTTACTGAAGCTGCCAGCTATTTGAAAGACACCATAGATTTCTTAACGAAACTGGCCTCCATTGACAAGCTTCCAGCTAAACACCATATTAGCTGTCATGGGTGTCACATCTCTCTACACCAACATCCCACATAATGACTGATTACAAGCCATGAAGAAGATTATCTCTGACAAGAAAACTGCTTCTGTTTCCATTAAGCTCTCCCACTTTCTCCTCATACACAACTAGTTTAGGTTTGGGGATTCTTTATAGAAGGGGGGTGGGAAGGGAATGGGTGCACTGGTGCTCTTGTTACCCCCCTTTGATTCCTGGTCCATCCAAACTTTACAACCAACTGGCTAGAAGTGACAACAGCACTTCCATTTAGGCATCAGTGGGGTGGAGGGGGCGTCAATTAACTTAATGGATTTTTATAATTTGCATTGATTCCACAAGTATTAATGGCCCTCTTCCTTTAAATGGTCTTTAATGGTTCCACTACTCCAGCAGTCCTTACTTCTGCAATGCTGCTGTCTGTTAGCTGCTCCTAGTAACGTAGCTCCTATGTCAAAGCCCTTCAGACTATTTTTAACTCTAACAAAAAACATTTACTCAGGTGTGGAAATATTAGCTTGGGTGAACATTAGCTCAAGTTTGGAAATCACTTTCAATGAAGCATTTGAAGCACTGTCCAGATGTTCAAGAAGGCTTGTTTTGTGAATCTGAAAAAGACATAAGCCACATCTACATGAGCTGCGTACTGCACAGTTGTTACTGCACAGACATTTAGTACTTGCTTATGACCGCTTATGAATTGCTTATTCAAGTACTAAATGACTGTAAAGTAACCACTGTTACTGCGCAGTACTGCCCCTGCACAGTTTTTTTCCTGAAGCGACTGTGCAATAGCTCATTACTACTGTGCAGTAGCATCATATCATGTTTAGTGCCCAGCAATACTACTGTACAGCAGTGTCTCATATAGACATGCCCATCTATATATCTCTATATCTATCTATATAGCTCTATATAGAGCTCTATAGATATATCTAGATAGATACATACCTACATCCATCAACATATCTATCTAGATAGATATATCGACATATCTATATAAAGGACTTAGTCCAGGCTCCTACTTATTAGTGAAGCTTCTGGGTTTTCTTTTAACTGGATAAAAACGTGTCATGTTGCACCACAGCATCTGCCCCCCCCCCCTCCCCCGCTGTCCCGTTTCCAAAACCCTAAATTCACCCACATTCCTATACCTACAAGTGAATCTCAGTATGCCAACATATTTGACCTTAAGGTTAATTTCCTCTGCAGCTGACTTTTCATCTCCTGATCTACCTAAGGTACATGAATCGCCATCATACAGACACATGGGAAGGAATGTCTAGATAATTTTCACCAAGACTTTAATAACTTCCACCCCTCCATCAAACAACTCTGGAGTACTCCACACAGGAAATTTATTTCTTAGACACTATGGAGAAGGTTTACAATGGCCATGCTGCCCCCACAATGTACTGGAAACCAACCAACCACCACAACTACCTTCATGCCACCCACGTTCATTCTAAGTACATGACTAGAGCCACTGTTGGCACCCAAGCTGTACATTAAAAGTGTGCCTGTTCTAATCCCACCAACTGGGAAGCACGCCATAAGGACCTGGAGCAGGGATTCCTACAATTACAACACAATCCCAAAACTATAGCCAAATTAACAAAGCCAAACTCAGACCTTACTCCAACTTGCTACAATACCAACCCCAGAGTTCTTCTCATTGTCGTCTGCAGCCCCCAGCTTGAATACCTTAGTCATATCATCAGTGGTGTAACAATCAGAGTTGGCACCCAGGGCTAACCCAGTTGGGAATGGAGGGAGCACGTGGTTCCAAGAGCATGGGCGGGGAGGAGGAGGAGGAGGGGCACAGGTCCCAAGGGCAAGGAGAGGGGCCAAGTTCCAAGAGCAGGGCTGGGGTATAAGTGTTCTGACAGCAGGGGAGTGCATGGGTTCTGAGCATGAGAGCAGGGGGGCAGCATACTTACCCAAGCCAGGAACTCCTAAATAGTCCTGGCTGAGCTGTCGCTGCCACTGCATGTGCTTTGCCTGCCCTGGCTGGTGCTCTTAAAGCAGCTGCAGCCAGGGCCTGGTTCAGATTTCCTGGCATGGCAATGCTCTTGGGGTGCATAATCCACAGGGCTAGGGAGCAATTCTGTCCCCACTCCTAACTTGGTATCCAGGGCAGGCACTCTCCTCACCCCACCTCAACCTCAAAGAGCATCTCTCAGGGAACAAGCTATCTACCTCCGAGTCACATCAAGTCACCAAACCTTGCAACAGACCAACATACCTTCTGTGCCCCAACATCAGTACAGACCACATCATCACTGGGCCGAATAACATGGATTATAACATTCGAGGTTCATTCACTTGCAACTCCACCAATGTTATATATATCATTACCTGCCCACAGTGCCCCCTGCTGTCTGCATTGGGCAGGTGGGGTGATCCCTATGTGAAAGAATGAACATCAATCAGACATTAGCTGCAGAAAGACATGTAGGTCTGTGGAAGAACTCTTTAACCTCCTTGGACACTCCATCACTGACCTGAGGGTGGATGTTCTGAGGCAACAACCCTTTAAAAAACAATTTAAATAAAAAACTGTAGAACAAGAAATCAGACTGGATTGTGTCAAGTATAATTTAAATAGGGATTATGGACTCCCATATCTGGATTAACTTTTGTGACTCCTTTGATCCTATGAGTTGATTGCTTGCTAGTTTGCCTCTCCAATCACTGCTTTTCCTCCCAGCTGCCTCCTCTCTCTCCTTCCTCCTCACTTCTACCTTCTATTTTCAAATTTCTCTCTCCTTCTTGTACACTGCTTTGTTCTTATCCTTTCACAGCATTTGATGAAGTGAGCTTCAGCCCATGATAGCATGGAGAGGTGCCGGAGGACTGGAAGAGGGCCAACATGGTTCCCATCTTCAAAAAGGGAAGGAAAGAGGACCCAGGAAATTACAGGCCAGTCAGTCTTACCTCGATCCTGGGCAAGCTGTTTGAGAAAATTATTCTGGCCCACATCCAGGAGGGGCCAGCAGGGAACTGCATGCTCAGGGGCAACCAGCACGGGTTCATCAGCGGCAGGTCCTGTCAGACCAACCTGGTGGCCTTTTACGACCAGGTCACTAAATCATTGGATGCAGGGGTGGCAGTGGATATAGTTTTCCTAGACTTCAGGAAGGCTTCTGATACTGTCTCTCACCCCATTCTCATTAGGAAGCTGGGGGACTGTGGCGTAGACACCCAT